>NC_090941.1:1105105526-1105730526 GCF_040938575.1 Ambystoma mexicanum
ACCTTAGTAACAAAATATCCTTTCCCAAATTCAAGAAATCTCTAAAAACCTGGCTGTTCAATAAATATGATTAGCTACCGTTTCTACAGCCTACCCCTTCCCTTATGGCCCACCCCTCCCCCTCCTGTCCCGATCCCCACCACCCCTCCTCTACCCACTCCATCATCCGTGCAGCCACGTATCTCTGGCTGCAACTGTTCTAGATTTATGTCACGTCTGTACGTAACCACTGCTGTTTGTAACCTATGCCTTTGACTAAGATACATGAAACTGTTCTGAAGTTAACATTGTTGATTGCAACCGAAGTATGTATGTAAATTGTGCTGTGATAGCCCAGGGTTTGGCCGTATAACCAAACGCAATAAATAAATAAATAAATCCTCAGAGTAGGAATCTGATTGAACAATTTGAGCAAAGATGTGTGATTTATGCGCGATGATCCGTTAATCACAGGGTCACTCATCCACCCCATAATAGTAAAGGTTTTGGAAGTAAGTTCAAAGTTGAGAGGGTTATTTAGGTCCATATTTGTGTCATTATGGACAGCGTCCGACACCAGCGAAATTGGACTGTGGCCGGGATTGCCATCTACAACAAGAGGTGCTTCATGTTCAATCTGAGGCTGAGAACCAGAAGCCCAATTGGAATCAATAGTATCGGGATTTTGGATAGATGGAGTAGTATTTTTACTACTGCCGGCAGCTCTCTTCAGCTTATCAGGGCATAAGGATGTTTTGCTGACACATTTTGGATTCAATAAATCTGATTTTTTACAACAAGTCACCAGTAAAAAGTTGGAAAAATTAGCACTTGCGAACAGCATTGATATATCACCTAGAAAATATCAGGATAAACAAAACTGGACAAACTCAAGGCACTTAAAATTTGTAACTCAAGAAATCAAAAGGGAATAAATCTCTCTCCTGATGAACCATTGAGATTTACAATGGGGAAACACGTGTCGAGTGATGATAACTGACATTTTCCTTATTGATCGAAGTATTTGCTTTTCAAAGAACAAGTCGAAGTATTTGCTTTTCAAAGAACGAGGTGTGATGATAAAACTTGGACTCAAAAATAATTAAACAATTTTGAAAAATAATATTTGACATGGAATGAAGCATTCATTTCGCTCTTAAAATTATGAATTGTACGTATGGTTTGGAAACCATAACTTTGGCTGACTCACCAAGATTAATCGAATTTTCAAGGTTGGCGCATTTGAGTAAATTTTTTTTCTCATTTCAATTTACATTTCACTAATAACTGTGCAGCAGGCACACATGGATTTGAGAATTACTCGTGCAGACAACAACATTACGTGTAGACAACATTATAAAGTAAAGAGCTGGCGCCAAGGGAGAGCTTTTCTGGTTGCAATTTTCTTTATCTATCATGAGTGGGATGCACACGATTTTGTAGATCAGAGATCTGTTTTGCATTGATGTTGATGCAATCCCGCAGTGAGTTGCGTGGGCATATAGCATCGGAGAAGGGGCCTGCGTTACAGGCAACAGAGGCGTATGAGGTCTTAAGCGTAGAGTGAATTGCAATAGGGGCTTCAGTTTGTGTCATCATGTTTCATAAGTGTATAGATTCAGTTTGAGAAGCGGAGGAGACAATAAGAATGTAAGGGACCCCCACCACTTGGACGGGTTTGGTAGGGGGACATTTTCCGTAAGCACACACAAAGCCCTCCAATCGACTCAGGTTTATCAAAACTTCCGAAAGAGTAGATTTCATGCTGCGGATCTCGAGATGGGTCATATCATGACCTTTATCCAATAAGTTCAGTATTCGTGTTGGAACTGGATTTGAGTATGGTTCAGAGCTGCCTTGGCATAAGTCATTATGAGCTGAAGACACATAGGCATAAGGTGTTTCAGGATTAGAATAAGCAATGGCTTTGATGTTTGCTTGAGGAGGCAAAGGTTGTTCCTGGCCACTGTCCTTCATTTCACAAGAAGATTCATTATGAGGAGACGTTAGAGATCAAACCCTAGATACACTACTCAAGGGAGAATTGGCCCTGGCTGCATTGGGCACATTAGTTGGCGTACAAAGCTTCTTTTCAGCAAACCGCAAGGTAGTGTGTGGCTTAGTAGCAGGGGAAAAAAGATGCACTTCATCGATGCGATCACAAGGAAACAGATTTGCTATGCATGGTCGTAAAGAGAGTCTAACTCACTGGCCGAGTTCTTCTATAATTGCTGGTGCTAGGATTGAAACATCCGACAAAGAAAGGTTAAAACTTCCTGGCATATGGCCTTACTGAGTAGGAGAGGTGGAGTTGATCAGACTATTCAAAGGATTGACTAATAGCGGAAAGCAATATTGCATACCTCATGAAGAGAAAAGGATGAGGATTCGCGATTGATTAATGAAGCACAATGAACCTGTGCGTGAACAAAACTTGGTGAGCAAGTGCTTCCTCTCAATTGCGAGAGGTACTGTGACATGGGAGCTGTCACAACACAACTGGAACTAACACCTGTGTTTACGGAGGTTGTACAAGATGAATGAATCACATCCTGAGATATATTGGGTGAAGATGTTGGTACATGCTGTAACATAGATTCAGATCTAAGGTTTGGTACACGATGTCGGACACTTCTTAACCCCCCAGAGACATTTTTTTTGTTGCTACATTATGCAAGTGGTTTTGCCTTCGTGGCCCCATAACTCTTTTGGAGTTAGGATATCATTAGCGCATTTATTTGCATTAACGTAAACCTTTTGTATTAAGCACAGTGATGCAGAGAGTGGGTACTGTTGCAGGTCTGCAGCGGTCATCGGTATCCCCATGAGCCCCCTCCCTCCCACAGACACAGTCGGACGCTGGTGTGTTTGGTTCGGGCTCCCCCGTCACTCTGCAGCGGCTGGGAACGCCCCTTCTATTTATAGTGCACGCGGCGGAGTGAAACACAGAGAAGCTGAAGGAAGACGACTGCTGCAACTACTAGACACCCGCCGAAGCCCTGCTGCAGGTCTGAATCGCCTGAAACTTCGACGACAGAGGAGAACTGCAAGGAATCTTATCCCCTTGACCTTGGTCGGAACCAACCAGCTCGTCAAACACCAAACACCGGTCCTCATCCTGGTCTAATTTACTACTGTGCAGTAAATTGGATAGCCAGTGGGAAGAGAACCAGTTTGTGTTTTAAGGAGCACACCTTTTATTCATCGTTTTGCTCTGCTGCTTGCTTCTTCCCTGGGCAGTGCAGGACCCTCCAGCCGTCCTCCTTCTTGTCACCTCGATGGAAGATTCAGGAACTGTGAGCCTGCAGGAACTACCAGGAACAACTGCCTCAGCTACAGCATTCTTCTTCTTTAAAGGTACTGTGCAAATTCGGTCGTTTGTTTTGTCTGACCGTGGTGTAAGCGTGGGAAATCTTTCGCCTCTCCAAAGGCTTGCCCTTCTCTTCTCCTTTAAGTAACCTTTCCTCTGACCAACTTCGTTTTGAACTCTTGGCAAAGACTTAATCACATACTACTTTGAACTGTGTGATCCTCTGCAAAGACTCTGAACCATTAACATAGGACCAGACCTATTGAATCCTAGTTGTAGTAGCCTTTTCTAGATAGCCCTGCCTATAACCTGTTGGTGCTATTGATTTTGGATACCCTCTCCCTTTTAAATTGCTGGAGTGCCATTTTGCTCACACTTCATTTTGAGCTTAACTTGTCCAGAATTGATTGGGTGGTGTTGTAGTATATTAAGGCTGTGATTTTCTGCTATGATAGTGAACTGTTGTATAAATGATGGTGTAAATAAATGTATATTCTTTTACTCAGAAACCTTGACTCAGTGTTTGTTTGAACCATAGTAATTGTTGTCCTTTGTGTAATTTCTTGTACTGCACACTTTACTCTTGAGATAAGTCTGGCTGCTCAGCCATCGCTACCACTTTTCTGTGTAGTACAGGCTTGTACCAAAGGTGAAATTGTACTTACACTTGTAGTATTAATTGTTTGTGGTGTTCCCAAAGGGTACTGCACATGATTCTGCCTAACAGTGGGCGGGAGGGATAATACCCGCCTCCTTGTCTTTAATAGAATCTAAACCCCATTCTCACGCTAGTGAGGGGGATGAGTCATTCTATGGCAAGACAGGAGGCTCATATTATGCAAGTTCAAAGCCCTTGCATTACATCAATAGCAACATGAGCAATACGCTTATGATAAAACTTTTGAAAGTTGACTTTCTTGACCAATCAGCTGCTTTCTGTATTTGTTCTAAACTACCCCTAAGGAAAGCGGCTTTAGAGGCCATAGCACCCCGAAATGCGTACAGAAATTCTAGACTCCGGGCACGGCTGCCTAAAATATTTGGACTACCTACTAGATATGAGGTCACCCCAGACCACGACAGGACTAGAGTATCTCACATACCTATATCAAATACTAACCTCATTCTCAACACCAAGTCCCACTCAAAAAGACCTAGGACCAAAAAGACCTATACCCCATCTAGCAACCCCTCACCTCCTCCTCTAGTTAAGCCTGCACCTAACCTCAAAGGAGCCCTCATAAATGCAAGATCTTTAGTCGCTCATGCAACAGAAATAGCTGAAGTTATCCTAGCATAAGACCTCGACTTCATTGCTATTACAGAATCATGGTTACACGAGGCAGCAGGCCCTGCGCTGACCCTAGCGGTACCAAATGACTATACTATCCTCAGAGCTGATAGATGCGAAGCTCGAGGCGGTGGATTAACTATCATTGCCAAATCTAACCTCTCCATGAGAATAACTTCCTCACCTAATATCAAATCATGTGAATCCATGTCAATTAAAATACCAACTGCCAAGTCTCAAACTTTGAACATCCATCTCATATATAGACCTCCTGGCACTATCAATACGTTTAACGAAGACCTGTTCTATCGGAGAATTTAAAGGATACATCACAAACCCTACTGCTAGGAGATTTCAACTTGGGATTTAACGACACCAATGACCAACAGGCCACCGCTGTAGCCAATACCCTGTTAGAACTTGGCTTCACACAGAGAGTGAATGCACCTACCCATAATAAAGGGAGACTTCTTGAATGGGTTGCTGATCACAACTGTAAGGTCGCTATCACTGCCATCTCCTCCCAAATCTGGATGGACCATCACCTGATATCTTTCACACTGGCTACTAAAAGACCCACTTTACATTTATCTCATGCCCCTCCCACATTAACTAGAAACAAGAAAAATATCACAGCAGACAAAATCCTCCCATATATCCTGCCTATTCTCAATTTACGACCCGACAATATGGATCCTAGCCTATTAGTCGAAGAATATAACAAAGTTATGAATACAACTCTTCACAACATCGCCCCATTAAAACTAAGAAACAGCAAACCTAAAAGTCACCTTAATAATTGGTTTACTCCCTAACTGAAAATTTAAAATTAGACAAAAGAAAGTGTGAAACTGCCTGGAAACTACATCCTACTGCATAAAATAAATCAAACTTAATCAATATTTCATCCCAATACAAGAAGGACATCCTCTTGGCAAAACAAGAAACGTACAACAACAGAATTACGCAAGCTCATTCTAGTATGAAGGAGCTCTTTACTATTTTAAAGGAATAAGAAACCCCTATCTTAGCACAAGACAACTGTGTCAAAGATAAAACATGGTGCTCTGACATTCAGTATGCTCTAGTCAACAAAGCCTCTAACTGTCATGATGCCTACTCCCGGAGCACCAGGACAGGCCCAGCACCACCGGGAGAAGGCATCATGCCCTCGGAGAAAAGCCCAGCGGCCCCTAATAGGGGCTCTTTGGACTTTGTCCTGGCGCCTCTGGCGCCAGGCTCATGTTGGACATCAGTTCTGGCGCCATAGGCGCCAGGCTCATAAAAGAGGGTGTTTGGTGCACTTACCTGACGCAGACCATGCTGCATGAAGCCTCAAGCCAAATGAGGCCTAGGAGGGACTATTTTATCAAAGGAACTATTTTACTTGGGTGGGGACCGTGGAAGAATACTTACCTGGAACTTCTTCCAAGGCTATTTAAACCACGCCCGGACTGCCACACGTGCTTCGCGTTGCTCTGCATCTAGCAGCTGAACGCTCACCGTACCTGCTCCTGCATCTTGCCTCCAGCCACGCCCGCCTCGATCTTGGGATACCTGAAAGGAAGGAAGGGAAGAGGAAAGGTGAAAACCAAGAACTTAATCTAATTTCCTACCTGTCTCCGGAATCATCACGCAGCGATCCTGAAGACAGACATTCTTTAAAAGCATTGCGCTACTTGTAGCAGCGCCGCGCATCACTCACCTGCCTCGTGGGCTCTTCACTATCCTCCGCGACCTTCTGGGCATTCTGCCACATCTCTGCACCTGCAGGGGAGAAGAAGAGACAAAAGGTGAGCAGGAGGAACAAATGAGGAAAGCCTGATTTTCCGTCACAAGACTTACCTGGCCATATTTGACGGAACCACTCCTCATTTCGGGTCGGCGATACTTCTTGGCCTGGTACCGCACCCCGGCCCCTAAGGGGAAAAAAGAAAGACATTACTAGAGGGATTCAAAGACATTTAAAGGGATCATTTTATCACAAACTCACCTGAGTTTATCTCCGGCAATATCCCTCGAAGCATCACTTCCACGCTGCACCTGAAAATAAGGACAGATCGCAGGTTAAGAAAAGCAAACAAAGAGAAGACTCTACTCTGGAACTTTTTAAACTGCATACTTACGGCATTTCGCCTTCCGAAACCAGTTAAGTAACTGGTCAAATACGCGCCCCTGCACCAGAAGCAGGATGGAGAGCTCATCCATTCAAACATTAAGGTGAGCCTTGATTGGGGATTTCGGAGGTGGTCAGAGGAGAGTAAAGGGGAGGTGGGAAGCAATCACAATACTCTGCAGTCAGTTAATCCCCTTTCTCCACCTACAGAAAGATTTTTCTACGGGCCAGACAAGCCAGATTTGGGGGTCCAGTTCAGTCGGTGTTTCGAATCCTGTGCATCACGCTTGAAGAGGTCACAGCAATCCAGACCAGGTCAGCACCTCCGTGGGAGCCAGGTGAGCGTTACACTAATCTTCAGAATAAAATAGCCCAAAAGAAAATGTCACTAACATCGATGATACCCTCTAACAAAATACCTCTGCCTAATTCTAAACACTGCACCCAATTTAACTTCTCCAAAGTCTCCATTATAGAGGTTGAAAAAGTTATACTGGGTCTCAAACCATCAAATTGTAAGGGTGACCAGTGCCCAGCACAACTAATTAAATATGTAGCTAGAGATCTAGCACCTTTCATTACTAAACTCATCAATGCCTCCTTCAGAACCGGCACAATTCCCTAAAACCTTAAGGAATCCTGGGTACTCCCACTCGTTAAGAAGCAAACGTTAGACCCTTCCATTCCAACTAACTACAGGCCCATCACTACAGTGCCATTCCTGTTGAAAATTTTAGACAGGGTAGTATATATCCAAATTCAGAACTTCCTAGAACTTAACCAACTCCTAGGTCCTAGCCACTACATGGCACAGAAACAGCACTAATCTATCTCAAAGCTCAAATAGATAAATTAAGAGACAATGGAAAATTAGTACTACTCCTTCTCCTCGACCTCTTGGCTGCATTTGACTTAGTGGACCACAAAGTCTTATGCAGCCACCTGGACTCAGCAGCCCATTTCTCCAGTGAGGCCATAGTATGGATAAAATCCTTCCTCAGTGACAGAACTATGAGGGTCTTCTCGCCAGCTGCGGACCCTATCCCCATTACTTGTGAGGTGCCCCAAGGATTATGCGTTTCTCCAACTCTGTACAATATATTCACCAAGCCCCTTTTTGATGATCTTGATCATCTGGGTATCACCTACACCAACTATGCAGATGATACCCAGATCCTCCTACCACTTGCTGGGGATTATGATAAGGATTTGGCCTTGGTGAATGGAATTTACAGCATCGTTCAGGCATGGATGGCTACCCACAGCCTCTGCCTGAACAATGACAAAACAGAGCTCATCATCCTGGACACTGCATCTCATTGTACTAGACTTGGCCCTGATGACTCATCCTTTATCATCGATGGGAACTCTATTAAGGTTGCAAAAGAAGTAAAAACCTTAGGTTTTTACTTAGACTCAACCTTAACATTCAATAAACAAGTAAATACTCTAGCCTCATCTACAGCATATACATTCAAATGTATCAGAGCTGGCAAACAATTCCTCTCACCCAGCAGTTGCATAATCCTAGCTAGAGCTCTTATTTTATCCAAACTCGATTACTGCAACGCACTATACATCGGTGCTATCAAATACATTATCAATAAAATACAGATACTCCAAAACAATGCCCTTAGAGCTGCTCTCGGCATCTCAAGGAAAGAACACATTTCTGAAATAAGAAGTGTAACGCTCACCTGATTCCCGTAGAGGCGCCGGTCTTGACTGGGCGTATACCGTATCTTCAAAGGTGATGTGTAACACACGGCTGGCTCTTTGGGCTGGACCTCTGTGCACTGTATGTTTGACTCGAAGGGTAAGATGTCTTAGGTAAGTGAACGCCGTGCTCTCCATCTGCCTCGGGGCAGGGTGCTGTAACCAGTTTCTTCACTGGATAAGGGGAGCAGGCCTCTTGACTTCAGAGGACTGCTGTCCGTCGTTTACTGCACGAACGGTAAGTTTCGAGTAATTAGAATGTCTTTAAAGTCTTTAGTAATGATGTCTCTTGTTTTGCAGGGTTCCGGCGATGGTGGATGACGGGCTGAAGTGAGTTGAAGATGGAGCCCGTGTGATGAATAGAAGCGCCTGGAAGCACGTAAGTAAGCGCTTGTTGCCTGCTTTACGATGCGCTCTAACTGTCTTTTTATTTTGCAGGTACAAGTTCGGAGCGGCTGCAGGGTGCCGGAATACCCACTGGGTTAGAGGTGGAAAGGAGTAATGGCACGTGAGTATTAAAGTTCCCCAATGTCTTTAAACGCACCTTGTTTTGTCTTTCAGATGCGGGATGCAGCGCCGAAGGCCTCCGGAGCGTGCGAAGAGTTGGTAAGCTTTTGTCTTTCAGATGCCGGAATGCAGAGTGAAGACCTCCGGAGCGCACGAAGAGTAGGTAAGCCTTTGTCTTTCAGAATGCAGCGCGAGGCGTTGGTGACAGCCGATGGCCCAGGTAAGTGAAGAGCTGTCACTGAAGACCGTAATGCTAACCTGTTCTTTCTTGTCTTTATAGGTGTTGCTGAAGACTGGATTCAGGATGGTAAGCCTTTTTCCTTAGGCCCAGGATCAGATGCAGAAGACACAATGAGCGTTCTGCTGCAGAGGATGCAGAATAACGCAAAGCAAGATTCATCCATCGGGTGTGGTTTAAATAGCCTCCTGTAGTGCTTAGGTGTCTCCTTCCACAGCCACGCCTAGGTAAGAAAAGAGTTCCTGCTTTCCAGAAGAGTTCCAGTGTTCTGAACCTAGGGAGTGGCTCCTGCCCCACCCAACAGGAAAAGTAGTTCCAAACAGAAGAGGATCAGAGGCTCAACTGGCAGGCAAGTAAGCAGCATGGTCTGCTGCAGGTAAGTCCACCCAAGCATTATGAGCCCAGCGCTTCCAGCGCTGGGACTGGGCATATTTATGAGCCTGGTGCCACTGGCGCCAGGACTGGGTCCAAAAGGTCCCAATTGGGACTGGTTGGCACTCGGAACCTGGGTTATGAATCTGCTTCCAAGGGAGTTGGGAAAACCCTGACCTTTTGGAAGCAGAGATCATAATAGTACCCCCCCCCCCTCAAGGCCCCTCCCAAACCGGGCTTCTCCGGGGGTTTTGGCTTGTCAGGAAATGTTCGGTGAAATCTTTTGATTAGGCGAGGAGCGTGGACATATTCAGCAGGTTCCCAGGATCTCTCTTGAGGGCCGTAGCCTTTCCAGTCAATTAGGTAAAATAGTTTAGATTTGGAGATCTTGGAGTCCAGAATGCTTTTGACTTCAAACTCGAGTTCCCCATCAACTAGGATAGGTTTTGGAGATTTAGTTAGTCGGGTTTGAGGTTGCACAGGTTTTAATAGAGAGACGTGGAAGACCGGATGTATCTTCATGTGCGGGGGCAAGTCCAACTTGACCGCTACTGGGTTTACTATGGTAGTGATGGAATAGGGACCAAGGTATCTTGGGTTGAATGTGCGTGGCCCTTTTAGAGGTAGATATTTGGTGGATAACCAGACTTGATCCCCTACTCGATATTGAGGGGCTTCCTTCCGATGTTGATCTGCTCCTTTCTTGTATTGTTCTTTAGCCCTTTGAAGGTGAGAAACAGCTTCCTTAAAGGCTTGGTGATTGTAGAATGCAAGTAGTCTACTGCTGGTGTTTCAAGATCTTGGAGGGGATCCAACTCCGAGGTTCGAGGGTGACTGCCGTACAAAAGAAAAAACGGGGTTTTCCCAGTTCCCGAATGGACAGAGTTATTGTAGGCATATTCGGCTATCCAAAGGATGTCTTTCCAAGTTTTTTCAGTTTGTTGCAGCATGCAGCGTAAATACTGTTCCAGAGTTTGATTGGTCCTCTCGGTTTGTCCGTCGGTCTGAGGGTGGTGACTGGTCGATAGTCTCACATCAATTTGAGCCGACCGACAGCAACTTCGCCAAAAATGAGAAATAAATTGACTACCTCGATCCGAAATTAGAACCGAAGGAAAACCGTGCAGTCGGACGATGTTTTCGAGAAATTCTCGGGCCAGAGTTGCTGCTGTTGGCAAGCCTTTGAGCGGAATGAAATGCGCCATCTTGGAGAAGAAGTCCACGATTACTAGAATCGTATTGTATCCGGAGCATGGAGGTAGATCGGTGATGAAGTCCATAGAAAGCGTATGCCAAGGGCGAGGTGGGATGTCAATAGGGCGTAAGAGGCCTGCTGGTCTTTCCTTTTGACTCTTGTTTTGGGCGCATACTCCACAGGACATTATAAAGTCTCTGATATCTTTTTTCCTAGATGGCCACCAGAAGTAGCGCTTGATCTTTTCTGAGGTCTTGGCCATACCGGGATGTCCTTCCATTAAAGAATCGTGATAACAAGAGATTACTTCTTTCTGTAAATCTGTGCTGGGTAGGTATAATCGTTCTTGGAAATACAATAAGTTGTCCTTTACTGCAAAGTCCTTTCCTTGCAGATGCCAATTCTGTATGTCTGCTGGAGTTACAAGTTGCCTGGCTTTATCCTTAACTTCCTCTATGGATTCTGTGGCGATTACACCCAGAATTCTTTGTTCGGGAATGATTGGTACAGGTTTAGGGTTGATCAAGTGTTCTTCCACTCCCATCCGAGAAAGGGCATCAGCTTTACCGTTTTTTGTACCAGGTCGATAGGTAATTATGAAGTCAAACGCGGCAAAGAATAATGCCCAACTGAGTTATCTAGAGGATTGGGCTTTTGCGGTTTTCAAATATTGCAGGTTTCGGTGATCCGTAATCACAGTAACGGTGTGTCGGGCCCCCAGCAGATAATGCCGCCAAGCCTTAAAGGCAGACTTGATAGCCAGAAGTTCCTTGTCAGTAATCGTGTAATTGATTTCAGGAGGTGAGAATTTGCGGGACCAAAATGCCACGGGATGCAACTGATTGGTTACCGGGTCCTTTTGTGATAGAACTGCCCCCATGGCAAGGCTTGAAGCATCAGTTTCCACGATGTAGGGGAGTTCGGGGCGAGGGTGTTTTAAGATTTGTGCAGAGATAAATTTAGTCTTCAAATCCTGGAAAGCTTGTTCCGCCTCGGTAGACCATTCAAAACGTTTGTTTTTCTTTAACAAGGCAGTGATGGGCTGGACTATTCGAGAGAATTCGGGGATAAACCTGCGGTAAAAGTTAGCGAAGCCTAACATGCTTTGCACACCTTTTACGGAGGATTGTGATGGCCATTTGAGAACTGCATCGACCTTCTTTGAATCCATACGCACTCCGCCAGGTGATAATATGAATCCCAAGAATTCAACTTCAGTAACGTTGAAAACACATTTTTCCAACTTAGCAAAAAGTTTGTGTTGACGTAATCTTTCGAGGACCATTTTCACGTGTTTCCGATGTTCAGATTCCGATGAAGAATAAACGAGGATGTCGTCAATGTAAACAACAACACACACATCTATGAGCTCTCTGAGGACATCGTTCATAAAATATTGAAAGGCGGCCGGGGCATTGCAAAGTCCGAAGGGCATGACATGATATTCAAATAGCCCATACTTGGTGCGGAAGGCCGTCTTCCATTCATCGCCCTCTTTTACTCGTACCAAGTGGTAAGCTCCTCTAAGATCCAGCTTTGTATATATGCATGCTTTTCTGACTTGGTCCAGGAGTTCAGGGATCAAAGGTAACGGATATCTATTCTTAACGGTGATCTGGTTCAGGGAGCGATAATCTATACAAGTTCTAAGGTCTCCTTCCTTTTTTGGAACGAAGAAAAAGCTGAAGAAGCAGGGGACTTGGAAGGACGAATAAACCCATTTGCCAGGTATTGATCCAGGTATTGTCGAAGGTGAAGGTTCTCAGGCTCGGTGAGGGCATAAATTTTACTACAAGGAGGAGTAGATCCAGGTATCAGGTCTATCTGGCAGTCATAAGACCTATGAGGAGGTAGAGAGTTAGCCTGATCCTTCCGGAAAACATCTTGGTATTCTAGGTATTCGGGAGGTAACTGGGGAGTCTCTGAAGAAATTGCTGCCAGTGCAGCACCAGGTAGAGGGTGACAAGTAGAGACACATTCTGGAAACTGGACCGTTCTTGCTCGCCAATCGATCAGAGGATTGTGTTTCTCTAACCAAGGTATTCCTAGAATAATCTGAAACTGAGGGGCCTTGATCACATCGAACATGATCTTCTCATGGTGTCCATCTTGACTTATTAGCGTCACTTTTTGAGTGGTATGCGTTACTGGCCCGGAGGCTATCTCCGTAACATCCACCGTAGTAATGACGTCCTTTACAGCCTTGGGACAAAGAGTTAGATTCATCCTCAAAACCATTTCATGATCCACATAATTGCCTATGGCACCGCTGTCGACGTAAGCTTCAATTGCATGTAATCGATCCGGATTATCAGGGCTAATGAGGACCATAGGTATCACGAAATGCGAGGTCACGGAACTGATTTTCACGCTCGGCAAGAGGACCTCTATTCTTGTCGGGCGAGGTCGTTTCCCTGCTCAGAGTTTGTAACTTTGGTAACTGCAGCTCCTACTGCCTTCTTAGCAGGTTTCACCGGACAGTCTCGAAGAAAGTGCCCTGAGTTTCCGCAATAGAGGCATAATTGCAACTGTTTTCTCCTTTCCCGCTCCTTTTGTGTTAGAGGACCTTTCAGACCCCCTATTTGCATGGGTTCCCCGGAGTCTACTCCTTTGGAAGGAGTTGGCGGTTTGGAAAATACTCGAGCATCAAACTTGGAACGATCGGCCTTCCTGTTCTGCAGTCTGTGATCTATTTGAACGACTAAGTCTATATAGTCCGAACAATCTTGTGGGGGATTCACTACTTGGGCTAACACATCTTTGAGCTCTCCACGTAGACCTCTATAAAACAGCGTAATCCTTTTGTCCTCAGGCCATTGAGTTTCCACTATCAGTCTGTTGAAAGACGCAATATAAGCCAAAAGGTCTTGATTACCTTGTCGCAACGAAAGAAGCTCATTGTCCAAGGCCTGCCCCTGTGAATGTCTTGCGAACAGTTTTTCCATACTGAGCTGAAAAGCTTGAAAATCATGGAGGACCGGATCATCTTGATTTACTAGAGGGATCGACCAGTCTGCCGCATTGCCACTAACGTACGAAAGCACGAAAGCTACTTTAGCTTGATCAGTTGGAAAGGCTGCTGGCCGGCATAAGAAATGCAACCGGCACTGATTATTGATAAATACTGCAAACCTCTTTGGGTCACCAGAAAATCGTTCGGGCGGAGCCAGAGGTACATTCCCAGGTAGGTTGATCTTCACTGGATTCATAGAGGATGTAGAAGGAAGATTTCCCCCAGATGCGGGTAATGGGGTCTGTCCGGCTTGTGACTGTAGCAATTGTCTAGCGAGATCATCTGTTCGCTCCTTGGAAATAATCAGTTCCCTTCTTAGAGCGTTCGTTTTCTGGCGGGCTGCATGCACTTCTGCCCTTAGTTCCCCAAGTAACTGGGCTAGTTGGTCGGTATCCGAGGTTTCCATAGCGCCTGGACGGGAGTTTTGTGGTAGGCTTTGCGTTCTGTAATGCTCACCTGATTCCCGTAGAGGCGCCGGTCTTGACTGGGCGTATACCGTATCTTCAAAGGTGATGTGTAACACACGGCTGGCTCTTTGGGCTGGACCTCTGTGCACTGTATGTTTGACTCGAAGGGTAAGATGTCTTAGGTAAGTGAACGCCGTGCTCTCCATCTGCCTCGGGGCAGGGTGCTGTAACCAGTTTCTTCACTGGATAAGGGGAGCAGGCCTCTTGACTTCAGAGGACTGCTGTCTGTCGTTTACTGCACGAACGGTAAGTTTCGAGTAATTCGAATGTCTTTAAAGTCTTTAGTAATGATGTCTCTTGTTTTGCAGGGTTCCGGCGATGGTGGATGACGGGCTGAAGTGAGTTGAAGATGGAGCCCGTGTGATGAATAGAAGCGCCTGGAAGCACGTAAGTAAGCGCTTGTTGCCTGCTTCACGATGCGCTCTAACTGTCTTTTTATTTTGCAGGTACAAGTTCGGAGCGGCTGCAGGGTGCCGGAATACCCACTGGGTTAGAGGTGGAAAGGAGTAATGGCACGTGAGTATTAAAGTTCCCCAATGTCTTTAAACGCACCTTGTTTTGTCTTTCAGATGCGGGATGCAGCGCCGAAGGCCTCTGGAGCGTGCGAAGAGTTGGTAAGCTTTTGTCTTTCAGATGCCGGAATGCAGAGAGAAGCCCTCCGGAGCGCACGAAGAGTAGGTAAGCCTTTGTCTTTCAGAATGCAGCACGAGGCGTTGGTGACAGCCGATGGCCCAGGTAAGTGAAGAGCTGTCACTGAAGACCGTAATGCTAACCTGTTCTTTCTGGTCTTTATAGGTGTTGCTGAAGACTGGATTCAGGATGGTAAGCCTTTTTCCTTAGGCCCAGGATCAGATGCAGAAGACACAATGAGCGTTCTGCTGCAGAGGAGGCAGAATAACGCAAAGCAAGATTCATCCATCGGGTGTGGTTTAAATAGCCTCCTGTAGTGCTTAGGTGTCTCCTTCCACAGCCACGCCTAGGTAAGAAAAGAGTTCCTGCTTTCCAGAAGAGTTCCAGTGTTCTGAATCTAGGGAGTGGCTCCTGCCCCACCCAATAGGAAAAGTAGTTCCAAACAGAAGAGGATCAGAGGCTCAACTGGCAGGCAAGTAAGCAGCATGGTCTGCTGCAGGTAAGTCCACCCAAGCATTATGAGCCCGGCGCTTCCAGCGCTGGGACTGGGCATATTTATGAGCCTGGTGCCACTGGCGCCAGGACTGGGTCCAAAAGGTCCCAATTGGGACTGGTTGGCACTCGGAACCTGGGTTATGAATCTGCTTCCAAGGGAGTTGGGAAAACCCTGACCTTTTGGAAGCAGGGATCATGACAAGAAGGAAATATAAGTGGCTATCCACATTTGAGAAAATCTGACTAAAACCAGCATCCCTTATCCATAAATGTCTAAACAATAAGGCACCACACTATCTGATAGAAAGAATTTCTAGAAAAACCTCAATCAGACCCACAAGACTAGCCAACTGCCTTCAGATGCCCCGTTTTAAATTATCCACTATTGGAGGCAATAGCTTCCCAGTCAAATCAGCTGGACTGTGGAACTCATTACCTAATCCACTGAGAATGGACCAAACCTTCACCATATTTAGGCAGAATTTGATGAAATGGCTCCTAGAGAATGATAACTGAATCCTCAGACTAGAACTATACTTGTAAATAACCCTGTATGTATCCTTTTGTATAATATATTTTATGTATATTCTCTACTTGTATGCTTTATTGTTTTATTGCATTTACCTGTATATCCTATGCTTGCTAGACTAGATGTCATTGTATACTATTGTAACCAAGCTTTATGACTTCTTACCTCCTGCGCTCTGATACCCTCGGGTCTGGCGCGCATAATAAATAAATAAACAAACAAACAAACATATTGAAGCCCAGAAACTGGATACATTGCGTAAGCTTCAATATGGACTTCTTGACATTTATGACCTAACCCTTGCAGAAGGGACACTGTACACTCCAGATGAGCATGGAGAGTCAGAGTTCTGGGCTAAAATGAGCACATCGTCAGGTATATTATGATCCGAATCCCCTTGGACCTGAGGAGAGCCATCACTGGTTTTATTAACTTGGTGAAACACCACAGGGCTGATGACAGGCCAAACGGAAGGGAGGCAAACTGCTAAATGCGACCCCCCCACTGGAACTGGAGAAACTCTTGGTGAGGAGGGAACACAGGGACCACTAGGTACGCGTCCTTGAGGTCCAATTTGACCATCCAGTCTGCCGGAAGAAGGGTGTCCCTGAGCATATGGATCCCCTCCATTTTGAAGTGGTGTTATCCTACAAAAGAGTTGAGGGCCCGCAAGTTTATGACTGGGCGAAAATCCTCTTCGGGCTTCGGAACCAGAAAGATGGTACTCAGAAATTGAGAGGCTCTGTAGGAGGCTGGGACTACCACTCCCTTGGAAATGAGGTCCCTGACCTCCACATCTATCAGAGACTGTTTCAAACTCTATTTGAAAACCCTGAACTGTCTGCAATACCTGAGGGTCTGAGGTGAGGGCCTCCCACTGCGGAAGAAACCTGGCCAGTCTTCCCCCTAAATTTCTGTGGGAACAAACGTTTAACACATGAGACAGTACCTGATGCTCCTCTTGATCTCCCGGCACCCCTGCCAGCATGTCATCTCCAATTCGAGTTTTGTTGAGGGTAAAACTGGGTAGTTGCTCCCCGAGCAGAGGAGGAATTGTGTGTGTCTCTAGATGCGTATTGGTGGGGACGGGAGGAGCCCTGGGAAAACCAGACAAAGAAGCGGGCTCTATCTCTTCCAGCTGTGTAGAAAACCTTAGGGGCAAATACATTCTTGATGTTAGCTTGGGCTTTGTCCAGAGCAGTGAACGTGTGGACGCAGGCTGAGAGATCCTTCAAAAACCGATCTCCAAACAAATTGCCCTGGGCCGAAAGGACCACCTTTCCTCTCTGACATTTCAGCCAGCTTAGGATCAAACCTCATGAGTAAGGACTTACGCCTCTCCTTGGAGATGGAGGCATTTGCATTGCCGAGCAGGCAAACTGTTCGTTGAATCCACCCCCTAAAGACGTGAACATCCACAGGAGTGCTAGAGGTCACTGCCTCTTTGGCCAGTTCAAAGATGTTCATGAAAGGACCCAACACGTCCAATAATTTGTCTTGGCAGCTGCGCCAAGCTTTGTCCACCTCTTTCTTGGGGTCTTTCCCTTTTTGAGAGAGAAAAGAGGCCATGGACTGCTCAATCTCAGGTGTCAGGGTCACCTTGTCGGGAACCACTGGCCTAGGGCTTTCCGAACATAATTTATTGCTGTCATCTTTAGGCAAGGGACGCCTGACCCAATATTTCAGGAAAGAGGAAACCTCCTCAGAAGGATGCCACTCAGCAGACCTGGGGTGTTGGATGAGGGTAGGATCGAAAAACAGGACTCCACTAACATCCAAGACCGGCCCTTTCTCTGGAGGGACAGGGGCAACCTTCCTCTTGCACCTCTTTGGAGGTGAATCAGAATCCTCAGAAGTATCCGAGGATGAAATAGGAAATGTAGGAGCAGCAGCGGGAAGTTGTCAGAAGGCTGGCCAAGGGGTAACAGAGAGGAACTGGTGGGATTGTTGGGATTCTTCCAACCTGCACTTCTGACCCCTTCCTGGGGAAGAAACAGGGGATGGACTGAGTTGTCCTTTAATATGTTTGGTCTTACTAGAACATTTCTTAGGGACTGGAGCATTAACAGAGGGGCCCAGCCCCCATGGGAAGTGTGGAAATCCGAAATGTTTTGAATAAGCCTGTAAAAGGCAGAGTCATGGGTACTATTGAGGTCTGACAAGGCTGTGTCTAAAGATGACTGAATAGCCTGAGCCACCGACGGCTGGCTATGCTGGGAATGGTCACCCAAACACTCCCCCAACTTATCTCTCTTTTTTAGAAGGGCGCACCTGAGTGCTGGCATCCGCAGAACAGGGGCGACCGAAACTTATAGGCTCCATGACAACACCCAAAACAGAGAAAATATAAACTATTCAAACCAGCAACAACAAAATATACATATGTATATATTTATGTATATAAATAAATCAGCAGATGAAAAATTCTGGTATGGGCGCCCTCAACGCCTCACTAGAGGAAACAACCAAGCAGGAGCACCTCTTTGCTGCTCACCCGAGCAGGGTGTCCACCCCAGCAGCACCCGAGAACAAAGTTCTCAGAAAGATGACAGGCAGCGCTTGAACCTAGCAGGAAGACACACGCTAGCAGCGTAAGGGAAAAAACAGGCCATAAAATGCCTTAACTCCTGGCAAACACACACGAGCAGCGCGAGGATTTTAGGGCAAAAAATGCCTTAATAACATGGAAACCCACGCGAGCAGTGTGAGGAAATTAGGCTATAACAATCCTTGACATTATAAAACACACGCGAGCAGCGTGAGCAATTTAGGGCATGAAAATGCTGCCACTGCATTGAAACACACACACGCGAGCAGCGTGCCACAAAGGGTTAATCTACCGTGGCGTGCGGCGGACCTGAAGCAAAAGCTTCTTAGAAGGCCGCACGCCTCACGGCTAATGAGGCAAAGAAAAAATAAACAAACGAACACAAAGGCCGAATGGGGCAGGCGTGCGTGCGTAGTTCTGAAAGGAATTTCAAATGTCCACAACAATGCCCTCACGCGACGGCCTGAAGCAAGGCTTTACAGGCTCTCACAGCGGGCCTAAGATAAAGAGCCCTGAGAGGAATGGGGCATAGCATAACAGGACGCTATAAAACCATTTCAAATTCCTCACTGACACAAAATGTAATGTAAAGAAAAATACACTTTCCCAAAGCGAACGCCACGGAGCAAAGCAAACGCTTCCTTTCAAAAGAGAAATTCTGTGTAATATGACTGACACAAAGTATCACACCAACTATCAAAGGCAACACATGCAAAGGAACCCAAAGGAGTGACTTAGCTGTGGCGTCAGCAGCAAAGAAAGAGGAGTTGGTGCTAGAGTAATGGACCTTTATGGGGTTGGCTTTCAGCCCATTAGCTACCTCCAGGGCATGACCTGCCCTCCGTATGGACTCGGGTGATTCCCTTACACTGTTTGGAACTGTTATAAGTTTTTATATTTGTAACGTTTTTTTGTTACACAAGTTTTTTCTTTGCTGCTCTGGTTCAGGAGTAAAGATTGTGATGCATAATATGAGCCTCCTGTTTTACGATAGAATGGCAATAAAGCTGAGTGGCTTTAATACTGCTACTGCGGGCACCGCACCCACAACTTAGCGTGTGTCAAGTGGTGCAGCAGTCTCACGTGTCAAACGTAGATATCAGCACGCAAGCGAGAAGAAATAAAAAGAGAAGTATCTAAGCTCTATGCACTCGCATGCAGTCAACCACGCATTATCATAAGTGTGGTAAATTAATTACGGTGGACCTGACCAGCTCTTAGAAAGAAGCCTCATGTGCTGACCTCCGACCCCCAGTCCCACAGGCGTTACAGGTACTTCTGAAAGGCACTTCCACTAAGGCGTGTGCCTTATTGTAGGATGACAGTGATGTGGGGGGCATGGCCTATAGGAAAGTAAAGAGATAAAAAATGTCAGTATGTTATATACAATTTAAATTGGATGGCAGAGTGTATGCTATTAAATAGAATGTCCAGACCGTAGAACACACTGTAGCAGGAGAAATAGCCAGTGCTCCAGAAGGACAAACATGGTGCAGGTTTAACAGGCACTTCTGAAAGGCACTTCCGCAAAGGCGCACGCGCATAGGCGCACAGTGATGTGGACGCCGTGGTCGTAGTACACACCGTAGCAGGAGAAATCCCATGCGTTGATGGAAACATATATCCAGTGCTCCAGAAGGACAAACATGGTGCAGGCGTAACAGGCACTTCTGAAAGGCATTTCAGCAAAGGCGCGCCCCTATCACCCCTGTTACGTAGGACACCTGGGAACATGGAAGACACTGTTATGACCGCAGGCCAGGCTAACCAAGGCTGAGGGCACCCAGGCGACATGCTGGGGGCACCCAGCGACACACAGGCTGCGTTCACGCAGCAGGATTGCAGGCAGGCATCACCCCGTTTATGTCGGGAACACCCGACATGACATCACAGCCGGGCACCCAGTCGGCCCGTGAGCACACAGGCCCATCTTTGGCCTGGGGTCACCCAGGCCTGCACTAGCAGATGACGCTGGCGTTGCTTCCCAAGGTAGAGTTGCCCAGCAGGGGCTCTACTAACATGGCAGACAGCGATAGGGACAGAGTTGCCCAGCAGGGGCACTGTCATGGTGGAGGGCCCTGCAGCGCAGGCCCTCTGTCAGCTACGCAGCACCAGCACAATAATGACACAGCACACCATGTTTGCTTACTCTGAAGACTGAAGTGCGGAAAGCCGCTCGTTACTTTTTATTGAGAACAGTCATGCGGTTACTGCCACTAGCTCCTGGGAGATACCAAGCTCCTCAGGAGGGGTGACACATCACAGACACCAAGGCCAAACACCATAAGCTTACTATGTTAATTTGAGGACTCTGTAAAAATAAGGCCCGCATGAATTACAACTGGGATCCTCTCTAGATAAAAATAAAGCAATACTCGAGATTGTCTTTCCACTAAGAACTGTATCTCTCAATGGCAATGGGCAGTCCTGCCTTCATCTTTATAACCCAAATTCAAGTCCTTAAGGTTCTCTGGAGGTTGTCACACCTCCCTCTTCTATGGAGTTATAGGTTTACTGGGTTCCCATACCCTCTTTGCTGTTTTGTTCTAGGTGTGGTGTGGGCTTTCTGGTGTTCCAACTCCTGGCTGCAAGTCTTACTACTAGGCCCTTGGTCATGACAGACCGGGAGAGCTAGAGAGGAGTACCTAATGTGGATAGAATGTATCTTAGATATTCTTCCCTTCACATGCCTCAACTTGTAAGCTTTTTTGGCCCTGTCTTGTTCCTCCCCTCTACTGCCTTATTCCTTCTTCAGGCCATCGTGGCTCACTGGAAACTTTCCACTGTGACTGACTAGGCGCTGGCTTACGCAGACACCCTTTGCTCCTTCCTGTTTTCCTCCCGCCTCCTTTGTACCACTCTTGCTCAGGTGTGATGCTTTCTGTGGCATTTCCAGGCTCTGTTGTGTGGTCCTCCACCACATGGCCTTGAGGTTCTTACTCCTTCTCTGGTGTTTCTTTTCATACCTCTGACCTGTCTACCTTCTGAAATCACTACCATTTCCTTCATTGTTTTCCTCCTCCTCCTTTCTTCCAACCAACCACCTCTTCCTTCCCACTTTTGTCTTTCAATCTTACCACCAACACCACCTTACAATGAACACTGTGAGAAACTAAAGGGTGTCTCACTTACCAGTCCCCGGGGATCTCTCTCTCAGGTGGCCAAGGCACGGCTATCGCCTTTGGATCCAGACCCTGGGGGTGGACCAGTGTGGGAGGATCACCTGGGTGAGGGATCTTCGGAGTGTGGGGGTGAGACAACCCATGGTGAGAGGCGGTATCCCCCCTTTTCTCTTTTATAGGATTCTCCAACGTTCCAACTCCCCTGCCCCTTTTCATACACACACTGGGCCGAGGAAGAGGACGACTGAGAGTAAAGAGGCTAACACTTACATATTTCATTGGAGATGTTTTGGCCCCTACACTAGCTAAAATTGTTAATACCTCTTTCAGAGACCAGTTAGTCCCTCAGTCCATAAAAAAGGTCACTGTAACTCCCTTGATAAAAAAACCAGGCATGGATCCAAGAGATGCAGGCAACCTAAAACCAATCACGAATTGTAATTTCTTGCTCAAAATCATGGACAAGGTAGCTACCGCTCAATTACAGGCACACACTGAGGCCTCAGACTCACTTCACCCACAACAGTCAGGGTTTAGGCCAGCACACAGTACAGAATCAGCTATGCTGGACTTACAGACAAAGATGCTCAGCATCATGGACAGGGAAAAAACGGGACTTCTTATCCTGTTGGATCTCAGCGCCGCATTCGACCGACTAGACCACAATCTGCTTGAAGTAGCAGTAGGTAAAATCGCAAATTGCTCATCGGCGGCAAAGACATGGATAATGTCTTTCCTAAAGAACAGGACCTCTTGAGTCCATTGGGGAGATCAATTCTCCATGGAAAGGGAGATTCTCTGCGTGGTCCCACAGGGAGCCAGCATATCACCACTACTTTTCAACCTCTACATCAGATTTCTATGCTATGTAATAGATCATGCAGATGTGTTTTTTACCAACTATGCAGACGATACGCAGCTGGTGTTGGAACTTAGTGGGGACCATAAAACTGACAACGATAATCTTCTCAGAATATACAATGTCATCGAGCAATGGATGGACTCCAATTGGATGTGCCTGAATGGCAACAAAACCGAGCTGATGGTCTTTGGATCCACCCAAGCCAGAAACTCCCTAACCCCAGACTATGCAAACTTTAAGATTGAAGACACAAACATCAAAGTACTTGAGAAGGTGAAAACCCTAGGTATGATGATGGAAGCATCCCTAGGAGTTGAAGCTCAGACTCAGTACATAAAAAAACATGCAATTACTACCTCTGACTCCTTAAAGCCATTAGACCCTATCTTTCAGAGAACAACTGTGCCACAGTGGCCAGAGCAACCATCCTATCCCGATTAGACTACGGGAACGCATTAATGGTAGCAGCTAACAAAAAAAGCCTACAGGTGTATCAGATCATCCGAAACAATGCAGTTAGGATAATCAAAGGAAAATCAAAATCTGACCACATCAGCAACTCTAGGAAGGAGCTACACTGGCTTAATTACATACATCTGATACCCATTAGCTCCCCTTACACATGGATAAATGGCGGACCATAGAGCCACACTCTGAGCAAGGTGAGACAAGAGAAGGAGCAGATCTTCCTGGGTGAAGGCGAACCCAGTGGTGCAGGATGACCGATGGAGGGACCAGAGCAAAGGGTAGGGAAACCTTGAAGGTTCTTGCAGGAGGTTTTTGCCTGCGGAAAACTGTGAAGGATACGCAGAGATAGCCAAATTACAGCCAAGAAGAAGCCTGCATTGTGTGTCAAGGACACCAGAGACCCTACCGGGTGACCGATGAAGTTGGAGAGGCAAGGCCAAGCTTGTGGTATCAACTTCTTTGAATCAAAGCCACAAAGACAAAGGATTGTACACACTCGGTGAGTTAGCAAAAGACATGAATGGCCGGTTTGTGTCAAGAAGAGATTGAAGCTGCAACAGTGTATCTCACAATTGAAGGTTGCGCACATACTGATGAGACGCAAAAGAAAGCAAACCAGTAGTAAACTTTAAAGTTACTGATGCCTGTGAAGCCAGTGATACAGAGTAGCGAAGTGGTCCGGTGAAAGGAAGTAGCCAACTTGAAAGTCTGCGCAAAATGATGGATGTCTTCTTATAAAGCGGCAAGTGAACGAACTCTGACATGCGCAATGGTCAAAATTAATCATGTCAAAAGGGGAAGTTAAAAGGTGATTTCTTTAAGAGAAAGATCTCCATGAACTTTGCTTATTGTGTTATAGAACTACCAAGACCAAGAGACACTGGGGCAAATAACAGAAGGGAAAGGTAAAGTGAAAGTCGAAGTGGGCCTGCAGAGGTCTATGGAAAAAGCCTTGCACATTCGAAAGTCTATGACATCGGTGAAAGGTCTGAACCTGACCGAGAGAGACCTGGAATATGAGTTAAGTTTGGGGAAGGAAACCCCTAACGAATGTGAATAAAGCTTGGGGAAGGGAACCCCTGCAAGTGCTGTGATTGGGAGGTCCAAGCCCGACACAGGGAGTCCTATGTGATGTTGAATCAGGCACTTTTTGTATTGAGAGGTCCAAGCTAGTCAGAGAGAGACCTACGTGGACTTTTGTTGAATTGTGAAAGAAGTTTTGGTGAACTGAAAATAAGTGACTTTAAAGTGGAAGGCCAAGTAGGCCTAGATCCCTGTTTTGAGCTGCCTTTTTTTTATAACCTGAGACAAAGTGAGTCATCCTGTTTACGGGGGCTGCCTTACTCCGTGCTGTCAAACGTGCGGGGGGGGGGGAGTGCTGCCTCAACCACCTTGATCCTTTATTTTATAACACTGATTTTCCTTTGCATACACTTTCCTCTTTACACACTTTTTGTATAAGAGAGAGGGCAGGCATTAGGTTTTGTTAGTATAGGCCATTTTGATTTGACATAGACTGACTAGGACTGTGTTTTCTTTATTATTTGATGGTAGAGACTACTCCCATCATAGGTATAGGGCAAAGTAGGAGGTTTTTCCAAACCCCAAGAATGTAATAAAGGTTTTAAAACTTGTAGCTCCTGGTCAGTGTCATACTTCTGATACCATGCCTCACTCACAACACCCCCTTAGTTGCCACCACAACCTTTTGTTTGTTCTTTCCTCCTGCTATTATCGCCTATTTAGCTGCCACCACTTAATTCTCACCCCTCTCGATTTTACCCCTTTTTTAGCTCCCACCACTGCTTTCGTATTCCTCACAGTTCTCAACACCTCCTCCTGGTCTCCACTGCCACTACCTCTCTAGCCTACTTGGTCTCTACAGCTTCCCCTTCTACCGTCCTTCACTCTCCAGTTCTCTCCAAAAGTGCTCTTAGGACCCATACCCAGCATCTTTGACATCTGGCTTTTATATTCTCCTCCCCTCTTCCCCGGCGTGGGCATTTTCCAGGGGGTCGGCACCTGCTTGAGCAAATTGAGTAAGAGCTGTTGTTGTCTCTTTCTTTTGGTCACACCTGGGTCAGATTGAGGCGTAAGGGGTGGGCCATTTTCATTCTCTCCCATGTTCTCCATGAATGTATGGAATTGGTCGGTGCCTGGGAAATAATCACTAGATGAAGCGCTGACCTGAAGTGCAACTGATAATCAATCAAAAATGAACTTTAGTCAACGTAAGCCATATCGGTTAACATCACTACAAAAAATAATCTCAGAACATCCCAACAGTACATATTGTTCAAATCATCATCAATTCATGAAGGCTAAAAACATTGGTAAAAAATGAGATAAAAATACAACAAACGATACGATTTGAGTCCAAGCGGACCCCGATTAGTGATCCTTTCAAAAGAGTTGCAATTTTAGGTTGCAGAAATGTATTCATTTCAGAACCTTCACAAAATACCCACAAGGGCCTTTGTCCTCTTTAGCCAGGCTCTATAAATATATTTAGCTAATAAAAGTGAGACACGGTCAGGTCCATGGAGTCCTTGCATAGGTGGCTAGCTTCGCTAACAGTTTGGACACCATGTATCAGATACATTACTGTGAACAAGGGTATCAGGTACATTACTGTGAGGTATTTCAGTGTGTCACAAAATAATTAAAAAAATGCACCGTTGTTTCGACCCCATTTTCACACAGTGGACACATAAATGTTTCTGACCCCGCCCACTTGTTGGTTATATCTGGTAGTGGCACGATCACAGGCATAACCTCATGTACAGCGCCGAAGCAAATGCCGGTTTAAGGATGTTCAAGTAATTTTCAAACCCCTGGGACTCTTTTGTGGCAAGATACTCTTAGCCCGTGGCCAGAGCAAGTGTGAGGGTCCTAGCTCTTGACTCCTTATATCTTCTAAAGGCATCCTTTACTCTGTTTTTGGCGGGCTCAGCCAATACAGAGAGAGAGCCCCAGCTTAGCCAACCGTTGTTTCACATGCAGCAGCCAGGGGAATCTTCTGCCAACCCATCAGAGATAGCACACGTTCCAAGGTCTGGAGATATTCCACAAGTTCTCAACTACCCCAGATCCTGACCCAATAGAAAACTGGTCTAATTGCTAGTTCCTGATCAATTGGTGGGAGATTGCATTCCATGTGAGAGGAGCTAATTGATGTACTTTGGGGGAGTGACAAGATAGCTTTCAGGAACCTATTTTCTGTTGTTTCTGTTGTTCTCATGACTGCTGCGTCCGCATAGGCCCAGACCTCTGCCCCATAGATAGCCACTGACTTGACTTGCACCAGAGCCGGGCCCAACGCTCCCCTATCATGTCTTGCGTAACAAGCCTTTTAAGCGCCGGCTGATTTTCTGCTGATGTTCTCTAGCACACTGTTGGCCTTGATCACCTGGTTCTCCCACCGTCCCCCCCTTTGAAAATCGGATCCCCAGGTAATCTTACCAATCCATCTGCTCTAAAGTACTACCATTTGCCAGCAAGTGTAAGGGCTTTAACCTTGCAGCTTTTGGTGAGAAAAGCACAACCTTAGTTTTTGAGGGATTGATTTCTAATCCTAGTTTAGCACACTCACTTTCAAACGTGCTAAGGGCGCGCTGCAGTCCCATCAGGGAAGTTGACAAAAGGACGGCGTTGTCGTCAAACAAAAGAACAGGAATACATTCACTCCCCATCCTAGGGGGATTCACATTTTCCTTCTGGAGTCCCCAAATTATCGAGTTTATGTATAGGCAGAATAAAATAGGTGCCAGGATGCATCCCTGCCGGACCCCTCTAGCCACCCTAAACTGATCTGTTACTTCAAATCCCCATCTAACAAGTGCCTTGTTGTTTTTGTAGAGGAATTGGATCAAGCGCAGCAGTTTTTCTGAGATTTCTTTGGCCCTTAGGACCACCCAAAGGGTTTCTCTGGGAACACTGTCAAAGGGTGCCTTTAGGTCCACGAAGACCCCATACAGGTTGGTTTTTGTTATCCTTAGGTGTTTCAGGATGATAAAGTGGAACCTAAGGCTTTGGTCAACAGTGCTTTTCCCTTCTTGGAACCCCGCCTGAAGGTGGCATAGTTAGTCAGTTTCCACGACCCACGCCGTTAGTTGCTGTAGGATAACTTTTGCAAAGGTTTTTCCCGTCGCGTCCAACAGAATTATGGGTCTTGAATATGGGAACAAGCACTGCCGTTGTCCAAGTCTCTGGGACCCAGCCCTGGGAGAGGATAGCATTAAATACCCTAGTGAGCACTGGTGCCCAGACTACCATTTCACTTTTGTACAATTCCACCGGGACCCCATCTGGGCCTGGCGCTTTACCCCCTTTCTGTAATCTTATGGCCCTGGCCACTTCATCAATTGAGAAGTTTAACTGGTTTGTGGGTTCTATAGCCAGGAGTGCGACTGGACAGGAAACTCTCAGGGGGATCAGTTTGTCGGGCCTAATTTGATCACTATACAGGGCCTCAAAATGCCATGTCAGTTGTTTGGTCTGTCGCCCTGGATGGTGGCACAGAAGGGTTTATGAGGGAAAGCACAATCGGTTTATGAACACTTTCCCATCAGCCGAGAACCTCAAAGACCAAAACCCTTTGTCAATCTTTGCCCGAAACCAGGGCGTAGTCTATTCTTGATTAACCTTTTGGGCTGTGATAGGCGTCCTTTGCTGGTTGATCCGTTGGGAAACAACCATTGCAAAACCTTAGACCGACATTATGGAGCCCGCATACCACCGCATAGGTCCCTGGGTGGATTATCCTGGGTTTGTTTTCCCTTACATCAGGAATAGCCTAGGCCTCATCTTCATCCCACCACAGGCCTATCAAAGACCTGGGGGTTTCCAGAGAGGTATTAAAGTCACCAAGGTCCATACTAAATGTTGTTCCCTTACTGGACATCCCCAGCCGGTCTACTGCGTTGCACAGAGCCAACACTGCATTGTTTCTGGTAGTAACATTTATCCTGTTATAGACATTAAACAACAAAGTTGATTCCTGGTTGGATAAGGATAATTCAACCAATTGTAGATCGTCGGACCCTGTGTTCAGTTGCTTGGCTTCCCAATTAAGTGCAGCCTGAAGACCAAGTGCCAACCCACCAAAAGGTCCCCCTTTTGGGACTTTTTCAGCTTTTACCTCGAAGATCTCATAACCCTGGATCACTACCTCCTCCGTGGCCCAGGTCTCTTGGAATGCTATAAGATCATATGAATGTAGAAGGTCAAGCCACTCAATATCGATAAGGTGTTTATGGAGGCCTGCTATGTTCCAGGGGAGTATCGTAATTAGGTGCAAACCTTAGGGCATAGGTAGTGTATCCATTTGGGCCAGCCAATCAACGGCCTTCAAGTTAACAACCCCTCTCCAGGCGGGTCCCCCGTTGGCCATTGCCCAGGGACCCTGTGGCATCCTCTTGTTGCTCATTCCCCATGGGTACTCCTTTCCTGGGGGAGCAGCTCTCCAGCTATCCGGCCCTCGAGATGGCAAGAACTGCTGTCCAGTAATAAAAGCTTTAATGGCAATATTGCAACCCGGTAGTGGATAAGTACGGGTCTCAATGCTTAATAGACCCTGCACTAGCCACTCCTCTTTCAGGGTCGCCTGAATATAGTCATGTCTAACACTGGGATGATTATATCTTCTACAGTGTACAATCCGGTATTACTGTTGTGCATGTTTGCAAAAGGTCGGCCTGTCTGGGGTACGGAGGTCCCATAGTTCTCACCTTCTGTCTGTCCACTTGGCCTGTTGGGGCACGGTAGACCGCCTGGGTGGATTGGGGGGATATTTAGGGGGTCTGGTTATCGCTAAACTGATGTCCTCCTTTAGTCACTCTGTTGTGTATAACCTCCAGTAAAGATTTGTCCCAGTTGTCCACTCAGGGTTTTATTAGTGGGTTTCAATAGGCTGGAGAGCCATCCGTAACCTTGGGGTTGGGGGTAAAGCACTTGCACCCACACCTTGATTCAGTGAGGCAGGTCAGGGGGTGAGCCTCTGGTTGTTCATGTTCAGGTCTATCAGCCTGGCTATCTCAGTTGATAAAGTAATATGGCTTCATATACTGCTGGCACCACCTCCTCCAGACCTTCAATGACACTGTTCACCTCGCTAGTGGCAAACCCTCTCGCCTGCCCGAGTCGTTCTTACCCCTTTTTGGTCTCTTATCTCCCCGCTTACTACTTCTTTGGCTTGGGGGGGGTCATAACAGGACTAGGAAGGGATTTGAGCATTTCCCCCTGTTTAGAACACACTTCTTTCAGGGTAGCAGAGGAGGGCGTACAGCTGGTGGGGGGCCCCTTTGACGAAAGACCGTCCCTTTAACCATACAACTATACTTAACAAACCCCTCTCCTGTCCTTCCCCCTCCCAGCTGTGGGGTTGATTATTGTACTCTGCTTTTGTTCTACTAGGGGCAGGAATCTGTTAGCTATGGGCATAAAGGGACAGATTTCCTCCACCTTTTCCCTAGGCTCCTGGGTCGTTACACTGCACCTTTCCCCATCCCCCTCCCCTCTACATTTTGATATGATATGATAATGCATTTATAACGTGACTATACACAAGTGTTTCAAGGCGCGACGAGACAAGGGGGGGGACAA
This sequence comes from Ambystoma mexicanum, assembly GCF_040938575.1. NCBI lineage: Eukaryota > Metazoa > Chordata > Amphibia > Caudata > Ambystomatidae > Ambystoma > Ambystoma mexicanum. The sequence continues at coordinate 1,105,134,988 of NC_090941.1, forward strand.
AGGGAGGACAGACAAGGATCCTACTAGGCCAGGTGTCATTCAGATTGCGCAAGTGCATGGGAAGGGGGGGAAAGGAAAAGTGCATGGGAAGGGGGGAAAGGAAAAGTGTGCAGGGGGAGGAGAGAGGGGAAAGTGCAGTACATGGGAAGTGGAATAATAAAAAAAAACAGCCAGCTAGTGGCCAATGCAAGGAAGTGCAGACGTAAGTGCTGGTAGGGGGACTGAACGGATTCAGAAAAACAGTCCCCAAGTACAGGGGCTACCAGGGAGGCAGTGCAGGTGGGTAATTGACAGGGCCTGGGCCAGAGATCAGAAGGGTGGCAAGGTAACCAGTGTAATTTCAGTCAGGAATCCAGCAAGGGAGGGGAGGAGAGAAAACAGAAGCAAAGAGGAAGGTTTTGAGGTGTTTCCGGTACCGGAGATAGTTCTCCTCGTGTTTCAGTGAGGCAGGAAGGCTGTTCCAGAGAGAGGCCCCTGCCGAAGAGAGTGATCTGCCACCAACTCGTTGCTTGGAGAAGCGACTGACCCTAAGGGAGTTGGAGGCAGATGAGCGAAAAGCTCAAGAGGGAAGATATTTAGGAAGCGAGAGTTATAGGTAGTGCGGCCCCAGACCCCAGAAGGCCTTGTGTACAATGCAGAGGGTTTTGAACTTAATCCTCGCAGCCACTGGGAGCCAGTGCAGAGATTTCAGTCCTGGAGGGATACGATCCCTGGGCTTGAGGCCAAGGACAAGTCTCGCAGTCTTGTTCTGGATAAGTTGCAGAGGGCAGAGAGTGGAGGCAGGCAGATTTAGATAGAGGCTGTTACAGTAGTCCAGCTTGGAGAGGACCAGGGCTCTGGAGACGGTGAGCTTCTGGGGGAAGGAGAGGAAAGGAAGAATACCTCTAAGGTGGTGCACCTGGTAGTGTGACTTCTTAGAGACGTCAGAGATGTGAGGGGAGAAGGAGAGTGCAGAGTCGAAGATGACCCCGAGGCTTTTAGCCTTGCAGGTGGGAGTGGGAGGAGGGCCAAGAGAGGCCGGCCAGAGAGCTGCAGGGAAGGAGGGAGTGGGTGTGCCGATGAGTAGAATCTTGGTGTTACTGGCATTAAGGCAGAGGTTGTTGGTGGCACACCATTCCTGGATGGCAGACAGACAGTCAGAGATGAGGGAAGCAGAGGAGGAGGATAAGGGTAGCCTGAAAATGAGCTGGGTATCAACTGCATAGCACTGAAAGTTGGGACAGAGAGCGGCGATGCGGTGGGCAAGGAGTGCCAGGTATTGGTTGAACAAGGGTCGGTCGGAGAGGAAAGAAGTCAGCCACGCCAGAGCCTGACCAGTGATACCCAGGTTATCACGGAGACGGTTGAGCAGGATGGCATGGTTGACAGTGTCAAAGGTAGAAGAGAGATTTGGTGCGGGGGGAGCTGGTGAGCCTTAACCAGGCGTATCACTGATTCAGCGGTGACTACCTGAAGTCCTTGCTGTGCCACGGTAGGCATGATCCCAATGACACAAGGTGCAACCCTTTTTCCGGGGTCTGAATTCCCTGCCACCATGCTATACAAATGACCCTCCTGCTGGCCGGGCCTTCTCTCAATGGCATAATCCTCAAGTGATTCCTTCAATAAGGATACTGGCTTCCCTAGGGCAGCTCTTTTTGGCAGGTGGTTAGAAGGGCTAATCAGGGATCTTTCAGTAATCAGTAATCACCCTGACCATATTTGCTACTCTTTTCCTTTTATGTCTGGCTGGGTTAGTATTGTGCTATATTTGCAGGGAAGTTCCCGCTTTGGGGAACTGAGTTATAACTTTTGCGAGGGAGGCTCTGCTATTGAACAGGAAAATTGTAACCTCCGCGTGGGCCTCACACGCGAGAGATCAACAAAGTCTCAGGTCAGGCATTGGCGATGGAAGGGCCGGTAGCTTGCCAATATGAGAACTTGTCTGCAAGGTTCCTGCTGTAACTGCCGTAACTGCAGTGAGTTAAGTCTTTGTTAAATATGCTTCTTCAGTGCTGGTGTGTAATTATTAGTGTTTCACGACCTATGTACATTTTACTAAGGTATCGATTTGCCCCATCAAAGGGCATGGGCAGATGGGCGTTGCTACCAGATTTCCTGTGAAGCACACCATGCCTGGCAAAAGGGACTTTTAACCACAGTTTGCCCTTGGAGGGTCTTGGTGGCGTGATATGCTCAAGGACTGGCTGTTAGGATGAGCTTAGGTAAAATGTGACCGCGGCACTTGGGCCCATGCCCAGTGAGCCTCGGAGAGGGGCTTGTTTGATGTAGGTGGGCTTGCCCAGATGTCATGTGACTTCCCCCAGCTATGTGCTGGCTACCAAGGGGATGTGGCCATCCCATTCTACCCCTGGAGCACACCATCTTCAAGCTCTGGGTGGCACCAGGTCTCTTGCGTCACTGTCTTTGCGGTCCCCAGCACCAGGCAGGGGTTCGCAACACACCCGTTTAGTGGACTTTTGTATTTCAGCATTTGTTTACACTTCCATGTAACCCTTTATGCTTTCTACTTCAATTTTGTTTCTAGATAAAAAAAATTCAAAGCATCTCAATTTTTGCTCTGTTTTTTTGCATTAGTACTGTCCCAGTTTGAGATAGGTTAATGGCGAGCATGGCGTTATGTGAGCTTCCCCTTTTCTGTGTACAACCTAACAAGGTAGCTGTTGCCATTGCCTATTCTTTTAATGTTAGTAGAGAAAGAGCAATTCGTTTTGTGGGATTCTATAGCATTCTTTGTGGAATTCAAGGTAATTTCAATCCCCAAGCGTGTATTGTGGGTACATTCATCAAAAGGAACTCCAGGTTATTCACTATCACTGTTTCGTTAAAAGCTCCTCTGTCTTTTTCACTTTTGACATCCGTAGGGTATTCAATCTCCCCTTTTGTGTTTGTTGGTAAGGGTTGTTTTCTCCCTCCTCTTCCATTTTGTTTTTATTTCTGGTTTATCTAACACAGGTCAACCCATGTATTATCCCTGGTGACTGTTTCATTTACTCACCCTCCAGAAAGCTGGTTGGTGCAATGAGATTCAAACTCTATGGTGCATGGTCATCTTACCCCAATGTTTACTCTGTTTTAGGGAAAGGTTCGATACTCTGGTCAAGAGAAGATGATACTGTTGGACTATCATTCAAGAACACAAGAACATCAGCTTTAGTAAAAATAAAAAGCCAATTGTAAATTGATATTTGGTTGCTCTATACATTTGGAACAGTGCACATTGTTCAGACAGGTAGCCCCTGATGAATTTCCTGTTACTACTTAGCCAAGTGGACAAAGGAAAGAAACATGTTGGGACATGTAATGTTTTATGAACTGGTATGACTTGAATGATATGAGCATGGTGTTCTTGATGTGGGTTTTATATAACTAATTCTGTTTGCACAGCACGAGACACTTTATTGAGATTAGTGGAAGGCTAATGTTTGCATTTTTCCATTAATACATTGTCTGACCTGCACTGTTAGTTCTAGCAACTGAACTGTACAAAGAGAAAAGATAGATGTTGCTTAATGTAATGTGATAATAATAAAATGTGTATTTCTTTGATAATAAGGTGACCAAACTGTTTCATCTGCCTTGTCAGGTTTGAGAGACAAACCTCCCCCCAAACAGGTACTCTGCCCACAAGCATTTTGTTGTTTGCAAGTATATGTTCATTAACCTGTTAGAGGGCTTGCTTGTGGGGTTTTCTTCCCTCACGCCGCCTGTAGTTGTTGTTCATTTACTCCCCCCACCACCTGTTCAGAATGTCACTCGGACTCACCCATTGTAAGAAGCTCACTGATTCCTGCCAAAGCTGTCTGTTGTATGTTCTTTTTGATCAAAAGTGCACTGTTCCTCCTTTTATATAAATAAATAAAAATAAACATGGCTCCCTTTGCAGTGTCTTTATCCTGGTTTATTTAGTATATTCCTTTAGCAGTGTCTTTCTGTGACCTGTTTTTAGTGCATTCATCTCCAGTGATTTGTCATTTTTTCTTTGGTTGTTTCCAGAAGCACCGGACAGTAGCAACCCTTAGGGTTCAATGGTGCAGCTCTGAAGGCATTAAGATTCCGTCTGGGTGGTCCTGAGGTTTTGGATCCTCTGGCCACGAGATTGTTTTAAGGATTTGTGCTTCTTAACCTCCTGTGCTAAGTTCCTCTCCCCCCTTGGGATTTTTCTTTAGTGTTAGAATTTCTGCAAGGTCTCTGATTTGGACCTGTGAGGGATTAGCTTTTACAGTTTGGTTGTTCAAAGCTTTTAGGTGGCTGCCACTTCCATGTGTCGGATTGGACACATTGGGGCTTGGTTGTGCAAAGGCCCCTTAAGTGCCAGGCTATTATGCAAGTCTATGCAAAAAGGACGAGCATGCTCGTCCTTGGCGCTTAAGGGGAGGCCTTGGATTTCTGTACTGGTCTGGCTATTTACCCGAGTAAAGCGTGTGGATACTCTTGGCCAACCACCGGCATAGGCGGGCAAGGCAACACCTTCTACTATCTTTTAATGTGCCTTTGCCACCCCTTGCCATGCCTTTAACCTGTCTCTCACCCCCCACCTAAGCCTGTATTGCGTAGTCCGCACTAAAAAAGTGGCTGGTGCAGATACACAGAGAAGCAGGCAAGAGAAGTGAAAGGAAAATAGTCCTAATTCCCCCTTAAGGTAAACACTCTGAACACTGACTACATTTTGGCTGGCGTACATGGAACATTTATTCACACGACAAGGCTGCAAGATCTTCTTTCAGTCTTAATTCACTCACTTATGATGTAGGTTTTAAATGCCATCATTTATTTAATTTTTCTAGTATTTACATATACTTTTCTATGGGTACTACTTTTCTGATTTCCTATTTTAGATCAATCGGAGGTATTTCTATTTCATGGGACACTTCTTTTTCTAGATCTCTAACTGGTATAAACCAGTCTTGTGCACATTCGTTTGCTACATAACTCCTTGTATTTTAAATGGTTCATTATTTAGGAAGAGTGTAGGTTCATTATGAACCAACCATCCCTATGGTGATGCCTTGCATTTTAAGTATTCATGTGTAATCGCCATGTGCATTTCTGTTTTAACCAGTCTTTTCCTTACCTGAGCCATTTCATCCCAATCATTAATATTTTGTGCAATCTTTTGTCCCAATTTCTCTCCTAAAAGGGACCCTTGTGTTTTATGTTCTCAAGGTTAATCATCACTGAAATGAAACTTTTCTCGGCTGCCATATTTCTGTGATGTATGTACTCTTGCACTGATAATGAAACAACTGGGCATCTTTGGGCCAGAGTCTAGCTCTAGCTGGGTATGTTCGAAATTAAGGTAATTCTTACAGCATTGCAGTCATATAGGAGTAAAATAACATGACTCTACTAAATGGATAATATTATAGTCATTTGGATAGGGACATCACCAGAGGTACATGATTTCTTCATCTGAATAAATACCAAAAATGAATACTTAAAATGTATGAAAACTATGAGCCATGAAGAAGTAAATTTTCTAGATCTTATTTACCACCAAGAAATCAAATTGAGATTAAAATCATTACATACATCCATGAACAAAAATACTGTTTCACATTATCAAAATTGACCACAGAGTAAATTTGCTTCACTATGTTTGGAAGGATGCCTCTGAATCAAAGCCATCCTGCCAAACATATTAAAGCAAATTTACTCTGTAGTCAATTCATATGATTTAATTGAAGTAGCAGGAAAGGGAAGCAAACAATGTTGAAGCTAATATTCCGATGGGCAAGTTGATAGATGGGGATATCCTCCCAACGCAGTGAAACAGGCAGCAATAGAGAAGCACGTTTGGGACACTGTCCTACATGTCAAGAATATCATAAGCATTTAGAAAATGTTCTGAAAAAGCAACACAAAACTAGAATTTCCCATTCTTTCTTTTATGAACAATACCACCATAAAGAGCATAGTTATAAAGAATCTGGAAACGAGAAAACCTTACTTTGCAGAACAAAGGGGCATGAAACCCATTTCAGGTCATTATCCCTGTGGAAAAAGTGTGGTGTGTTCTAACCCAAAATACTTTACTACAGAAAAGATATAGGACGATCACAAAAATGGATGATCAAACCACGTACTAATTGTGAAAATATTAATGTGATCTATACAATCATATGCCCACCCGGATTATGGGGAAAATAATTAGAATGTGCAAAACAAGAATAATTTAATCCACAAGTTGTTTTAAGAATAAAATAGAGACAGCCCAATTGTTCAAACATTTCATCGATAATCACCATTACTTTACAATCATAGGGGGAAGAACAAGGTGAGGGGAGCAGAGAAACAAGGGAGTGTGGAGCTAACAGGGGAGGGGGAAGGTGGACAATTTGTCAGCAAGAAACTACAAACAACAATGAAACAGTGGGGAGAAGATCACCCAATCTCACGAAGGGTGGGGAGTTTCGGTGTGTGACCTAGATGTTAGAGAGGAGCCATTCCCTGAAGAGGAGTGTCTTGGGCTCCTACCTGAACTGTAAGAGTGAGGGGGTGAGTCTTATGTTGACGGGTAGGAGGTTCCAATGTCTTGGTTCATAGACAAAGGACTGTCTTCTGGTGCTTTCATTCCACCATTAACCAGATACATTTTGATAATATTAGAGATATAAATTGTAAGTCCCAATTTGAGATCACCCGCATATTGGGGTTGGACAAAAATATAGAGTGTAATAATATTATAGAGAGGATTGACAGTTAATGATTTATTTGGCAACCATCAGAATGATATATTTTGAAATGTTCTTATGGACAAGCCAAATAAGGATACACAAAATAATAAATTGTATCTTGGCAATTTCTACTGATGGCTTATATTTCCACATTTAAGCAGAAGTTAAATACTAATTTAACTGCCCCTAGGCAGGACAAAGACTGATATGCAGGGACATTTCTTCTCTGTGAAAGGGACAGTGAGAACAAAGGGTGGCCAGGTCCATGGTGCCAAGAGAGAACAGATCAGCAGGGGAGTGGGGGAGCGAAGGCACAAGAAAAGAGGAAGGTCTTGAGGTGCTTCCAGAACCAGAGATGGTTCTCCTCAAGTTTTAGAGTGGCAGGGAGGCTGTTCCAGAGGGAGGCTCCAGCCGAAGACAGACATCTACCCCCAGCTCGTTTCTTTGGAAAACCACTGACCCTGAGGGAGTTGGAGGTAGAGGAGCGAAGAGCTCAAGAGGGGAGGTATTTGTGGAGGGATAGCTGAAGGTATTTTGGACCCAGGCCACAGAAAGCCTTGTGGACAATGCAGAGGGTTTTGAATTTAATCCTTGCATCCACTGGGAGCCAATGGAGAGATTTCGGAGCTGGAGAGATACGATCCCAGGGCTTGAGGCCAAGGAGAAGTCTTGCAGTCCTGTTCTGGATTAGTTGCAGAGGGCGGAGAGTAGAGGCAGGTAGATTTAGAAAGAGGCTGTTACAATAGTCCAAACTAGAGAGAACCAGAGCTTGGGATGCCATGAGATTCTGGGGGAAGGAGAGGAAAGGCAGAGTACCCATGAGGAGGTGCAGTAGGAAGTTTGACTTTTTAGACACCTGAGAGATGAGGGCGGAGAAGGAAAGGGTGGAGTCAAAGATGACCCAGAGGTTCTTAGCCTCGCAGGTTGGGGTAGGAGGAGGGCCAAGGGAAGCCGGCCAGAGAGTGAGGGGAAAGGATGGTGAAGGTGTGCCGATGAGGAGGATCTCAGGCTTGCTGGCATTCAGACAAATATCATTGACTGCACACCAATCTTGAATGGCAGTTAGGCAATCAGAGATGAGAGCGGGAGAGGAGGTGGCCGAGGGCAGCCTGAAAAAGATCTGAGTGTCGTCAGTGTAGCACTGGAATTTTGAGCAGAAAATGGCAATGCAGTGGGTGAGAGTTGCCAGGTATTGGCTGAAAAGCCAGGGCGAAAGGTTAGACCCCTGGGGAACACCACAGGTAGAGAGGAAGATAGATGATAGGAAGGACCCAAGTTGGACCTGGAAGGGGCGATCAGAGAGGAAAGAGGTCAGCCAGGCCAGAGCCTGGTCAGTGATGCCCCGGTTTTCACGGAGACGGTTGAGCAGGATGGTATGGCTGACCGTGCCGAAGGCAGAAGAGAGATCGAGGAGGATGAGGACAGAGGGAATGTTAGAGTGAAGGCTGGAGAGCAGATCTTCACGGATGCAGATTCCTTGCAGAACATTATCCACGGCATCGGTGAACTGAGATACTGGATGATCAGCTCATAGGGCCTAAACACCTGCTTGTCTATCCAACCCGTATCCCCGTCTGTTTCAACGTCCTATTACCTTTTCACAGAAAGCAAAAAATGTGGGCTGTGATTGGCATACCAATTTGGGCAGCGAGCAACATGCGTGGGATATTGTTGAATCCGTTTTCTACAGGCTTTGCCTACTTTGTTACGCCCTTTCTTTTATTGCTGCAGCCAAATATCCTGCAGTAGTTGGGGCCTTGGTGAACCCCAAATTGTATTATGGCAATGCTCCTCTAGCAGGTATCCCACAAACTCAACTTTCTCTGTTGTAAGTTGCTCAAAATGCTGCAGTCAGACACATTTTTCACATGCCAAAATTCTCCCATTCATATTATCGAAAATCTCTTCATTGGCTACCTGTCATGCATAGAATTGAGTTTAAAATCCTCTGCCTGGATTTCAAATGCATTGATGGACTAGCAATAATTGTGCTTACAGACATCATATTTCGAGAATTGACAGAAAGGTTTCTGTTTTAAGCCCTAATCTTAGGAATTTCTTCCCCATTCTTCCCCATTTCTCTTAGAGAAATGACATCTGTGCTCCGATTCCGGAAAACGCTGAAAGCTTATCTGTTTAGATAATTCCCTTTTCCGATATTCTGCTTAGTTCTTTTATTTATATTATCATCTGCGCCTAGAAGCAGTTCATTCAACACATACATTCTTGAGGCGGTTGTCTGTCCTCACTGTAAAGGTGGCGGTGTAGCTGTAACCCTGGAATCTCTCTGTAATGGCCCACTAAAATGGAAGAAATTCCTACTTGTGTACTGGGTGATTTAGTTCTGCTGCATGCAGGTTTCAGCTGTCAAAGGAAATGGGTCTCGTCTTCCCATTGGTCGCCTTATACAGGACAGCTCGCAGTCCCTCCACACTTGCATCCATGTGCAGGATGTAAGGCTTTTGGAGTTCTGTATAAGCCAGGACTGGTGCTGTGTGTCATGATGCCTACCTCCAAGGAGCCAGGCCGGGCCCAGCAACCCCAGAGGCAGACATCATTTTCCCCAGGGAAGTCTCAGTGGGCCCAAGTCGGGGCCCTTTGGACTCAGTCCTGGCGCCTTAGGCGCCAGGCTCATAGCGGACCCCAGTCCTGGCTTCTTAGGCGCCAGGCTCATAGAAGAGGATATGTGTTTAAGTGCTTGGGTGCACACTTACCTGATGCAGACCTTGCTGCTTCATCCAGGCCCTCTTGAGGCCTGAATGGGACTACTTAACCTGTAGGACTACTTCACCACCCGGGTGTGGTCGGGGAAGGATACATACCTGATTGGTGGAAGGATACATACCAGGAACTTCTTCCAAGGCTATTTAAACCCCACCCGAACAGCCACACATGCTTCGCGTTGTTCTGCACCTAGCAGCTGGACGCTCACCGTGTCAGCTCCTGCATCCTGACTTCAGCCACGCCTGCCAGCACCCTGAAACACCTGCAAGGGGAGAAAGGAAGAGAATAGGAGAAGAAAAGCCCTTAACTGCTAAATCTGCATCCCGGAGTCATTTCTCCAACGGCCCTGAAAAGGAAGACATCATTTTAAAGGCATTTCGTTTCGATCGCTGCAGCGCTGCATTTTACTCACCTTTGCAAGGCGCTTCCATCTTCAGCAGCGATCTTCCGGATTCAGCTACGCCCCGGCGCCTAGAGGAAAAAAGACAAGAACAAAGGTGAGAGGGAGAAAAGGAATAAGGAAAGCTCAGTTTCCTTTTAAGTCTTACCTGTTGGATTATTCCCACTGCATTTCGGGTCCTGCCGCTTCCTGGCATCTCCGGACCCCGGCCCCTATGGGGAAAAAAGACAAAGACATTGAATGAGCGAATGCAAAGACATTACCTGAGCGCTCATCCAGAACTGTTTCACTTCGGGTCGGCGCCATATCTCCGGCACTCCGAACCCCGGCCCCTAAGGGGAAAAAGACAAAAGCATTAGCGGTTGCTGCAATTAGACAACAAACATTATTATTAAGCTTGAACTTTTGAACAGAACTTTTACAGCGCCTTACCTGAACAGTCAAGCTTACCTGAACTCCCATCAATCCTCAATCCAGTGAAGTAACTGGGTTTCAACGCGCCCCTGCATCAGTAGCAGGATGGAGAGCTCATCCTTCCAAACCCTAAGGTGAGGCTTCACGGGGAATCGTGGAGGAGGTATCGTGGAGGGTTGGAAGGGAGTGGGAGGCTTGAGCATTGTTCCACAGTTGGTAATACTCCCTTTTCACGCACAGGAGGGTATCCAACGAGCCAGGGAAGCCAGAATAGAGGGGCCCTTCCTGTCCATCTTCAGAGTTCTGCGCCTTCGACGCCGCGCCTCCGTGGGAACCAGGTGAGCGTTACAGAACGCGAAGCCTTACCACAATTTCCCACCTGGGCGCTATGGAGACTTCCGAGACAGATCAGCTGGCCCATCTTTTAGGGGAATTACGGGCAGAAGTGCACTCAGCCCGCCAGGAGACTAATGCTCTCAGAAGGGAACTAATCCTATCCAAGGAAAGAACTGATGATCTGGCCAAAAGGTTATTGCAGGGCCAGGCAGAGCACACTCCTTTACCCGCAACTTTGTCTGTATTGCGGAACTTCCGGTCACTTTCTTCAAAGTTGTCCAGTTAAACCACCCAAGAAGGTGGTTGGAGCCACTGATAACGAGTTATTGACACCTGGTTCCGGAAAAGACCTAGCCCGACAAGCGTAGGGGTCCGCTTGCCGAGCTTGAAAACAAACTCTTTGACCTCGCATTTTGTCATGCCAATGGTGCTTGTGAACCCAAAACAGCCTCAGCAGTTGCATGCTATAAAAGCATACATAGACAGTGGAGCTATTGGAAATTACATAGACCGTGAATTGGCTTCCAGGATTAAGCTTCCTCTCCGCCCGAAAGTAACCCAAGATGTAATTACTACAGTTGATGGAACCGAAATAGCCTCAGGGCCTGTAACGCATTCCACAGTTGAAATCACTCTGGTGGGTCAGGACGGACATCGGGAAGCAATCGTGTTTGATGTGATCAAGGCCCCACAATTTCAAGTACTTCTTGGAATCCCTTGGTTAGAAACACATAATCCGAGAATAGACTGGCGAGCAAAGAAGATAACTTTTCCTGATTGTGAACCAACCTGTTACCCAAGGAATCCAGCTATGGGTCTAGCCTCTGTAACTTCCACCCCTGTACAGCTACCATCTGAATACCAAGAATTCCAAGACGTTTTTCAGAAAGAGCAGGCTAACACCTTACCTCCCCATCGATCTTACGATTGCCAAATCGACTTGGTACCCAATGCACAACTACCTTGTAGTAGGATTTATGCTCTTACTGAACCTGAGAACCTGCATTTGCGCCAGTATTTGGATCAATACCTGGCCAATGGTTTCATTCGCCCATCAAAGTCACCAGTCTCTTCCGCTTTGTTCTTCGTACCTAAAAAGGAAGGAGACCTTAGGGCCTGTATTGACTACCGCGCCCTAAATCAGATAACGATTAAGAATCGTTACCCTTTGCCCCTGATACCTGAGCTTATCGACCAAGTAAAAGATGCTCGTGTGTACACCAAGCTAGATCTCCGAGGAGCTTACCACCTGGTACGTATAAAAGAGGGCGACGAGTGGAAGACTGCATTCCGCACCAAATTTGGGCTCTTCGAATATCAAGTAATGTCCTTCGGTTTGTGCAACGCACCTGCCGCCTTTCAGTACTTCATGAATGATGTTCTTCGGGAACTTATCGATGTTTGTGTCATCGTTTATATTGACGACATCCTGGTGTATTCCTCCTCAGAATCTGATCACAGAAACCATGTTAGGGCAGTTCTTGAGAAATTGCGCCAGCACAAATTATTTGCCAAGCTCGAAAAATGCGTTTTTCATACCACAGAAGTGGAGTTTCTCGGATTCATCCTGACACCTCAAGGAATCCGAATGGACTCGCGGAAAGTGGACGCCATTCTCAAATGGCCATCTCCTAGCTCTGTGAAGGGAGTGCAAAGCATGCTTGGCTTTGCCAATTTCTATCGAAGGTTCATCCCGGAATTTTCTCGAACTGTTCAACCCATCACAGCTCTCCTAAAGAAAAACAAACGCTTTGAATGGACTCTTGAGGCTGACCAAGCCTTTCAGGACCTAAAAACCAAATTCACCTCTGCACCTGTATTGAAGCACCCGCGCCCAGATCTCCCTTACATCGTGGAAACCGATGCATCCAGTTCGGCCATGGGAGCTGTCCTGTCGCAAAGAGACCCAGAAACTAACCAACTACACCCTGTAGCCTTTTGGTCCAGAAAATTCTCTCCACCTGAACTCAATTACGCAATTACCGACAAAGAACTACTGGCTATTAAATCAGCTTTCAAGGCTTGGCGTCACTATCTTCTCGGTGCAAGACACACCATCACCGTAATTACGGACCACAGAAATTTGCAGTATTTAAAGACGGGCAAAGCTCAATCTTCGCGACAACTCCGATGGGCTTTATTCTTTGCGGAATTTGATTTTGTAATTACCTATCGCCCTGGCTGCAAGAATGGTAAGGCAGATGCCTTATCCCGGATAGGCATGGAAGAACCCAATTCGAGTTTAGAACCTGTGCCAATCATACCGGAACAAAGAATTCTGGGCTTGACTTCATTGCAAACCATTAAGGACATCCAAGCTGAAGTAAAACAGCTTTTTGACTCTTCTGCCTTACTGGAATGGAGTCAAAAGGGTCCTCACTACACCGTTAAGGATGATTTACCCTACTTCCAAGAGCGGTTATTTCTGCCAAGTAAAGAATTGCAGGAACTTGTCATTACCCGTCATCATGAATCATTAATGGAAGGACACCCCGGTATCGCGAAAACAGAAGAAAAGATCAAACGCCACTTCTGGTGGCCTTCTTGGCGAAAAGACATAAAGTCATTTGTGTTGTCTTGCGGAATCTGTGCCCAAAATAAGAGTCAAAAGAAAAGGCCAGCCGGCCTACTTCAACCTTTGGACATTCCACCAGCACCTTGGCACACCTTGTCAATGGACTTTATAACTGACCTGCCTCCTTGTGGTGGTTACAACACGATTCTCGTAATAGTGGATCTATTCTCCAAAATGGCCCATTTTATCCCTTTAAAAGGATTGCCGTCAGCTTCCACCTTGGCCAAGGAATTTATGGAAAATATAGTGCGGTTACATGGTTTCCCTTCCATATTAGTCTCAGACCGTGGAAGTCAATTTATCTCCCACTTTTGGAAGAAATGTTGCCAACTAGCACAAATAGACGTGCGGTTATCCACCAGCCACCACCCCCAGACCGACGGACAAACCGAGAGAACCAATCAGACTCTCGAGCAATATCTGCGGTGCATGTTACACCAATCCGAGTTGAATTGGAAGGACATCCTTTGGATTGCAGAATATGCATACAACAATTCAGTGCATTCTGGAACCGGACAGACTCCTTTTTATACCCTGTATGGTCACCATCCTCGGACCTCTGACCTAGATCCACCTCTGACCCTGGAGATGCCTGCAGTAAATCACCTACATTCCACAATAACCCAAGCCTTCAAAGAAGCTACAACCCACTTACAGCAAGCCAAGAAAAAGTATAAAGAAAACGCTGATTTGCACCGAAGTAAAACTCCTCCTTACCAAGTAGGAGATCAGGTATGGCTAGCAACTAAACATCTACCCCTCAAGGGTCAGCGAACTTTTAATCCCAGATTCATTGGGCCTTACCCCATCAAAGCTATTATCAACCCAGTGGCCTTTAAACTCGATTTACCATCCAACATGCGGATTCATCCCGTTTTTCACGCATCTCTTCTTAAACCAGTACAACCTGGAACCAGACTGTCTGAGCCCCCAGGCCCTGTCCAAATTGATGGAGAATTAGAATTCGAAGTGAAAGACATTTTAGATTCCAAGATAGTTAAGTCGAAACTCTTCTATCTTGTTGATTGGAAAGGATATGGACCTCAGGAAAGATCTTGGGAACCCAGTAACTATGTTCACGCACCACGATTAATTCAAAGATTCCATCGAAGATTCCCGCACAAACCAAAACCCCCGGAGGAAAAGACCTTGGGAGGGGCCTTGAGGGGGGGTACTGTCATGATGCCTACCTCTAAGGAGCCAGGCCGGGCCCAGCAACCCCAAAGGCAGACATCATTTTCCCCAGGGAAGTCTCAGCGGGCCCAAGTCGGGGCCCTTTGGACTCAGTCCTGGCGCCTTAGGTGCCAGGCTCATAGCGGACCCCAGTCCTGGCGCCTTAGGCGCCAGGCTCATAGAAGAGGATATGTGTTTAAGTGCTTGGGTGCACACTTACCTGATGCAGACCTTGCTGCTTCATCCAGGCCCTCTTGAGGCCTGAATGGGACTACTTAACCTGTAGGACTACTTCACCACCCGGGTGTGGTCGGGGAAGGATCCATACCTGATTGGTGGAAGGATACATACCAGGAACTTCTTCCAAGGCTATTTTAACCCCACCCGAACAGCCACACATGCTTCGCGTTGTTCTGCACCTAGCAGCTGGACGCTCACCGTGTCAGCTCCTGCATCCTGACTTCAGCCACGCCTGCCAGCACCCTGGAACACCTGCAAGGGGAGAAAGGAAGAGAATAGGAGAAGAAAAGCCCTTAACTGCTAAATCTGCATCCCGGAGTCATTTCTCCAACGGCCCTGAAAAGGAAGACATCATTTTAAAGGCATTTCGTTTCGATCGCTGCAGCGCTGCATGTTACTCACCTTTGCAAGGCGCTTCCATCTTCAGCAGCGATCTTCCGGATTCAGCTACGCCCCGGCGCCTAGAGGAAAAAAGACAAGAACAAAGGTGAGAGGGAGAAAAGGAATAAGGAAAGCTCAGTTTCCTTTTAAATCTTACCTGTTGGATTATTCCCACTGCGTTTCGGGTCCTGCCGCTTCCTGGCATCTCCGGACCCCGGCCCCTATGGGGAAAAAAGACAAAGACATTGAATGAGCGAATGCAAAGACATTACCTGAGCGCTCATCCAGAACTGTTTCACTTCGGGTCGGCGCCATATCTCCGGCACTCCGAACCCCGGCCCCTAAGGGGAAAAAGACATAAGCATTAGCGCTTGCTGCAATTAGACAACAAACATTATTATTAAGCTTGAACTTTTGAACAGAACTTTTACAGCGCCTTACCTGAACAGTCAAGCTTACCTGAACTCCCATCAATCCTCAATCCAGTGAAGTAACTGGGTTTCAACGCGCCCCTGCATCAGAAGCAGGATGGAGAGCTCATCCTTCCAAACCCTAAGGTGAGGCTTCACGGGGAATCGTGGAGGAGGTATCGTGGAGGGTTGGAAGGGAGTGGGAGGCTTGAGCATTGTTCCACAGTTGGTAATACTCCCTTTTCACGCACAGGAGGGTATCCAACGAGCCAGGGAAGCCAGAATAGAGGGGCCCTTCCTGTCCATCTTCAGAGTTCTGCGCCTTCGACGCCGCGCCTCTGTGGGAACCAGGTGAGCGTTACACTGTGGTGGTAGTCCATTGGACTTCCTCCAAGCTCTGCTGGCATCAGTCTGTCTCTCACCAAAGCGGTCCAGGGAATCATGCAGGTATTATGTGGGACTGATGGTTTTCCTATTATCCTTCAGGTTAGACTGATATATTTGGTGAGGTCCACAAGTGGTTGCAAAATGTTTGCAAATACCACAAAAAACTTCTCGTAGTAGTCAAAGGATCCTAGGAACATCTGAAACTGCTTCAGTGTATGGGATTGATGCAAGGTGAAGAGGGAGCTAATCCCAGGTCCACAGCGATGCAATCTATGAAGACGATGTGTCTGATGTATTTGATGCTTGTCTGGAAAAACGAACACTTAGCCACACTGGCCTTTAGCCCTTGAAATCTCAGGCGATCCACTTTCTCATGAGCCTCTTAGTCCAGGGTCCTGCCACACACAAGGTCATCTATGTAGACCAGCAACTCCAGGAGGCTCATGTCACTCACTGCTTTCTTCAAAAGACACGAGATTTTCACTGGTACACTTGAAATACCCTGTGGCATCCTGACCAACTTATACAATCTCAATGGTCAGATGAAGGGTATAATCTCACAGTCTGCAGGAAGTATTGGTATCTGGTAGTAGCCACTCCTAAATTCCATGACCAAGAACCACTTATACCCAGTCAGGCAATCCAATGCCTTGTCCAGATGGGATTTGGTGTACTGGTCCGCATTAGTGTGGGCGTTAGGTCAACAGTATTCAATACATATCCGGACATCTGTGTACTTCTTCTGGGTGATAATAATGGGGCAAGCGAAGGGGCTTTCGGACTCCTTGATGATCCCTATCTATAGGAGTTTGTCCAGAAGGCGGCATGCATCCTCCACATCTCCTGAGGCCAGGTGTCGTAATCACTCCCAGAAGGGTGTCTTGTTGCTCACATGGATCCAGTGTGCCACTCAATGGGCCGCACCAATATAACGAGAGCTGGTGGAGAAGGCGTTGGCGCATCTGCCAGCAGGCCCCCACTCATGTCCCACTCATGTCCCCCTGCACCCTCACCCCCCAGCAGTGCAGGGCACCTGCCAGCAGGACCCCACTCATGTCCCCTTGCACCCCCACCCCCCAGCAGTGCAGGGCACCTGCCAGCAGGCCCCCACTCATGTCCCCTTGCACCCCCACCCCCCAGCAGTGCGTGGCACCTGCCAGCAGGCCCCCACTCATGTCCCACTCATGACCCCCTGCCCCCAGGTCATGAAGATCCTCAATCATGGCCCTTATGGCCAGCCTCCCCAGCCCAAAGACCCAACCAAGTATTGCATCCACCCATAAAGAAAAGGCAATTACATGATACAACCCCAATGGCAAGTATGTAAATGAACACATGTCCGTCACACACACACAATGGTTGCAAGTGAATGTGAAAACCCATATCATGACATGCATGAACCCAATGAGATAATACCACACATCGAAGTATGAAGAACATTTTTTATTAAACACAACATGAATGTAATGAAAATCAAACAAACAACAATGGTAATAAAAAAAGAAAAGCTGCATGTCCCTTAAAAACTGAAAAACAAGAAATCATAATCCAAAGAAATCCAAAGGAAATGGTGTCCAAAGTCACAGTCCAACAAAGTAAATCCAAGGGAAAAAAGAAAAGTGAAAAGCATTGCTCCATGGTGAAATAAAAAAAAAAATAGAAGAATACAATGGTGAACTATATACAGATGAACAATCCAGGGTCCATGAGCCCAACTGAAGAAATGAAACCTATCAAAAATACTACCTAATAAAAAACTATATACAGAAACGTGGTGCATTGTCCAAGCACAACCAAAATACAGAAAAAACTAAAGGAAACCTAACACTATCTAACTATATACAATGGCGGCGGGCAAGTCCAGCGGCTCACTCTGTGGTGTCTCGGTCCAGGGCATCATCGAACTCCATGTCGATGTCCCGGAGGCGGGCCTCTGCCCTGGCCCCGAGGTCTCGCAGGGAGGCACTCATGGCCTGTTCCAACTCCCTGCGAGTTGCCTCGAGGCACTCTGGGCGCCTCAACGCCCGATGCATGGAGTTCTCCGCCCTGACCATCGTGAACCGCGCCTCTTCCGCCCGCCGCCGCTCCGCACCTATCTGCGGGCCCAACCGCAGCCACATGGAAGACACTCCCATTCCTGGGTCCTCCTGCCCTATGGCCGATGCCTGCCCCTCCGATGTTGATGGCCCCGAGCCATCATTGATCCCACCTACAGCCTGCTCCTGCTGCTGCTGCCCATGTGCCCTGTCCGATGGTGCCTGCACATCCTCCATCTGCTGGTCTCCACTTGTGGTGTCCACCCCTGCTGGACTGCCAACTCCTGACTGTGGCAAGGATGGGATCTCCACCAAGCTGGCTGTGTTGGTCAGGCCAGGTCCACAGGGGGCCCTGGTGGAATCTGGGCCGGAAGACGATGTGGAGAACGACCGGCGCATAGCCTCCACAGAGGAGGAGAGGTCCGCCAGAGTGCGCGTCACATGTAGGAACCCACCGACCAGGGCCCCTCCCAGCAGTGCCACGTCACAACGCTGCTCTTCGTGATGGTGTGCGTTCTCTGCCCAGGAAGAACGCACATCATCATGAATGTCATGTGTGCGCAACGCGACACCCACCAGGACGGATCCCATACTGTTGCGGAACCGCTCGCCCGCAGGTGGTGGAGAGGCAGGTGATATGGCACTCTCCCCTACCTGCGGACGGGCCTCGGACAGGGCCTCCCTGCTGGTGCATGTTGGTGCAGTCACAGGGTCAAGGACAGCGACATGCACAGGCCCCTACGCGGTGACCTGGGCTGCCTCCTGGCCCTGGCATGCACCACTTGCACCAGTGGTACTACCCCCACCAGGCCCCATGTGCGGCTCAGTAGCAGGCTCCTCCTCCTCTGTGGAGACCACCAACCTGGATGTCTCCACACCGTCTTCCGCCATTGGAAGCCCATGTGGGGACTCACCCGGCCCTTCCGCCACAGCCGTTGTGGCAGACGCGGCACCAGCCCCCTCACTCCCGGATGATGGTAATTCCTGGGAGGGTGGCTGGGCCTTGCGTCACCCCCCCGGTGGAGGCATCCCCGCCGCTTGGCTCCACAGCGCCGTCTCCGCCCTCTTCTTCACTTGACGCTGCGTAGAGGGAGACATAGAACACAAGCATCAGGGTACAGCATAAAATACCCTAGACAGGAAGCAATAACACATGAGTGGCACTGTCAAATGTAACTTCCATCCTGTCCTTCCACAACACATGGGTCAATGCATGCAACACACATGCAGAAACACTCCCGGTGCCTGCAATCAACATCAATGTACAAGGGCCCCTGTAAACCAAGATGTTGCCTTCAAAGTCACATGCATCCATGACGTTTCAAAGTCAAACACACACTTCTCTGGCACGCGCACACACACACACACACACACACACACACACACACACACACACACACACACACACACACACACACACACACACACACACACACACACACACACACACACACACACACACACACACACACACACACACACACACACACACACACACACACACACACACACACACACACACACACACACACACACACACACACACACACACACACACACACACACACACACACACACACACACACACACACACACACACACACCATCAGCACCCATTCCTCACCCCCCCTCCATGTCCAGGAAAAGAGACTGCCATGCTTTCAGGTGTGCATTCTGCATAGAGGTCCCCATGTTGCATTAAAACACATGCACCTACCATGTGGTTCACACATAACTGGTCTCACATGCATGACCATGATGTCCCTGCACACACACATCCATACATGGCCTATGTCACACATACAGGCAAGTATCAGACTACCAGCACACTGCAACTTGCCCTGTCTCACACAGCAATGCTTGGCCACTTACCGCTCAACTCCAGACGGGTCTGCCTCCGAAGGATCTGGGCATGGAGCGCTGGGCCTACGCGTTCCAGGACCCTCATCTGGATGTTGCACAGGCTGACCCAGCCCCCCTCCGCGAGGCGCCGGGCCTTGTTGAGGGTCCTGGACCTGAAGTCCTCCCAGCGCTTCTTGACATGTTGGTAGTTACGGGTTGCCACCCCCTCCGTGTTGATGGCAACCACTGCGTCATCCCAGATCCTCTCCCGTCCTTCCTTGTTGGCGCGTCTTGTTCCGAAGAGGGCATCATAATGCCCCAGGACATGCTCCACCAGGACACCAAGTTCGGTGGCAGTGAAGCTGGTGGCCCTCTGCCTCTCTGGCTGGGGGTTGCCAGTGGTGACAGATGGAGATGTGCCCGACTTGGCAACCCCAGAGGCAGGAGTGGGTGGGCAACTGGGTCCTGGGGCTGGGCTGTGGAGCGATGGAATCCCAGTCGGGATGGACACAGCAATTGGACCCCTGCAGATGGCTGACGTGCAGGCAGCAAATAGCAGGGCACGTGGGCAGCAGGCAGGCAGGCAGCAGCAGATGGCTGGTGGGAGCGTGCTCAGGGCTTTTGGGGGCAGGAAAATGGCCTTCAGGGCAGGAGCGTGGTCTTCCGTGTGTGTATGCGTGGCCAGCTTGATACGGAGTGATTTGGCACGTGAAAATCTTGCACGTCAGCGTGTAATTCGAGGAAAGGCCCTTAGCGTGTAAGCGCATCAGCACACGTACATGATATCACTGGGCCAAAGGCCCTTAGCGCGTAAGCGCGTCTGTGACGTATTGTGTACGGGCGTTGCCCTTTTGTGTGTAAAACTTGCCGCGCACCCCTGAAATACACGTACTCCGCTCGAACAGGGCCCTTTCGCGTGCGAACCCCGTAATACACGTAACCTGCTGAAATTGCGGGTGAAATTCCTGCAAACCCCGTAATACACGTACCCTGCTGAAATTGTGGGTGAAATTCCTGCGAAACCCAGGAATACACGTACTCCGCTCAACAGGGCCCTTTCGCGTGTAAAACTTCACGCTGTACCCCAGAACTACACGTACCCCGGTCGCTCGCACAGTGCCAATATTACTGGGGTTCGCCTGAAGTTTCACACGTGGTAGGCCCTGTGCGAGTGGGGTAGGTGTATTACTGGGGTTCGCGTGAAGTTTCACACGCGATAGGCCCTGTGCGAGTGGGGTACGTGTATTACTGGGGTTCGCGTGAAGTTTCACACGCGATAGGCCCTGTGCGAGTGGGGTACGTGTATTACTGGGGTTCGCGTGAAGTTTCACACGTGATAGGCCCCGGGCGAGTGGGGTACGTGTATTACTGGGGTTCGCGTGAAGTTTCACACGCGATAGGCCCTGTGCGAGAGAGGTACGTGTATTACTGGGGTTCGCGTGAAGATTCACACGCGATAGGCCCTGTGCGAGTGGGGTACGTGTATTACTGGGGTTCGCTGGAAGCTTCACACGCGATTTTGCTGTCAGAGCGGGGTATGTGAATGTTGGGGGTGCGCGGGGATTCCTACACGTGAATCAGCAGGTGTTCCCTCTACACCCTCCATGGCCCCTGCAGGCAGACCACACCACAGGGGACTACCCTGCACCCCGGGTCATGTCCCGCAGGCAGCCCATCCACCTTGGGCACGCACCCCAGCCAAGCCACCTGTCCGCTTGCACCACTGATCACCAACTCATGTCCCCCTGCACCCCCCACACCAGCAGTGCGGGACACCTACCAGCAGGCCCCCACTCATGTCCCCCTGCACCCCCACCCCCCAGCAGTGCGGGGCACCTGCCAGCAGGCCCCCACTCATGTCCCCTTGCACCCCCACCCCCCAGCAGTGCAGGGCACCTGCCAGCAAGCCCCCACTCATGTCCCACTCATGTCCCCCTGCACCCCCACCCCCAAGCAGTGCGGGGCACCTGCCAGCAGGCCCCCACTTATGTCCCCTTGCACCCCCACCCCCCAGCAGTGCAGGGCACCTGCCAGCAGGCCGCCACTCATGTCCCACTCATGTCCCCCTGCACCCCCACCCCCAAGCAGTGCAGGGCACCTGCCAGCAGGCCCCCACTCATGTACCACACAACATGTCATCACGATCCACAATCATGGGCCTAATGGCCACCCAAATCTCACCCCACGCCACCCCAGTCGAAACACACAACCAAGTATTACATACACCCCACATTGAAATCCCTATCACATGAAACATCCCAAATGGCAAGTATGCACATCAATACATGTCCATCACACACACACAATGGGTGCAAGTGAATGAGAAAACATGCATCGTGACATGCATGAAACCAAGGAAAGCATACCACACAATGAAGTATCAAATAAAAATGTATTAGACACAAAAGCAAGGGAATGAAATGAAATCACACAATAATGTAAATAATAAATAAAAAGCTGCATGTCCAAAATATGAAAAAGAAGATGTGTAAAACCAGAATAAAAATCAATCCAAAAGCAAAGGGGTCCAACGAGTCTGCCCATCAAATCAAATCCAAAGTGAAAAAAAATAAAAATCCATTGATCTATGGTTAAAAAAAATGGCAAATGAAGTGAAATCCATTGTGGAACTATATACCAAGTACAAATCCAGGGTCCATGAGCCCAACCATTGAAAGAAAACCTACAAAAACCCTACATAATGAACAACTATATACAAAAAGGTGGGGCATTGTGCAAGCGCCCCAAATGAAAAGAAAAACAAAAGGAAACCTAACACTATATAACTATTTACAATGGCAGCGGGCTAGTCCAATGGCTCACTTTCTGATTTCCCGGGCCAGGGCATCATCGAATTCCTGCTCGATGTCCCAGAGGCGTTCCTCTTCCATGGCCCCCAAGGGTTCGCAGGGACGATGACATCTGGACCTCCAGGTCCCTGCGAATGGCCTTGAGGCACTCGGCCCGCCTCAGGCCCTATGCATGGAGTTCTCCGCCCTGACCATTGTGAGCCGTGCCTCTTCCGCCCGCTGCCGCTCCACATCTATAGCATGGCCCACCCGCTGCCACACGGAAGACACTTCCCGTCCTCGGTCCTCCTGCCCTCTGGCCGATGCCTGCCCCTCCGATGTTGAAGGCCCTGAGCCATCATGGCTCCCACCTTGTTGCTGCTGCTGCTGTGCCTCTGCCTGTGCCCTGGCTCCTGCTGCCTGCACATCCTCCTCCAGCTGGTGTGCAGTTGTTGATGTGGCCACCCCTGCTGGACGTCCGACTCCCGACTGTGGCAGGGATGTGTCCTCCACCAGCCTGGCCGCAGGGTCAGAGGCAGCTCCACAGGGCACCCAGGTGACACATGGGTGGGAAGATGGCACGGAGGACGACTGGCGCATAGGGGGTTCAGTTGAGGAGGGGGTCGGAACAAGGTCCAGAAAACAGAGGAATCCGGCCCTGGTGAGCTGTCCCAGTGGGTCAACGCGGTCAACGAGCCATGCGAGAAGACGTGCAGTCTCCTCATGAAAAGACTGCAGGTCAGCTCGCATGGCACGTTGACGCAACGCCACCCCACCCAGGACAAGCTCAACCTGGTGCCGGATAGCCACATCCGCAGGGAGAGGAAGGCCAGTTGGTGTAAGCCGATCCCCTCCCTGAGAACGGGTCTGGACGTAGGCATCCCTGCTGCTGCGGGATGATGCAGTGACAGGATCGGGGACAGGATTACACACAGGCACCTCCGCGGCGGCCTGTGCTGCCTCTTGTCCCTGCACTGCACCACTAGCACCAGTGGAATCCCCACCTCCAGACCCCGTCTCTGTCCCTTGCATGGCCTCCTCCTCCACCAAACCCCCCCACCAACCTGGATGACTCCATGCCATCTTCCTCCGTCGGGCCCTGTGGGGTCTCAGCTGCCCCTTCTGCTGCTGAGGAGTCCAACTCCGACCTCCGCCTCTTGAACCTACCCTCAGCAGCTGCGGCCTGGGACGCGGCACCGGACACCTCACTCCCCGACGAGATCACAACCTGGGAGGGAAGCCGGGCCTTGCGTCTCCGTCTGGCGGTGCGATCCCAGCCGCTGGGCTCCACAGCACCCTCTCCGCCCTCTTCATCAGTTGATGCTGCAGACAGGGAGAGATAGGAGACAGGCATCAGGGCACTGTACAATGGACTGATACACACATGACAGTTCCTCATGAGTGGCAGTGTCAAACTTCAGACATGGCATCACAATCCCCAACACACATGTCATTTGAAATCAAACACATGAGCTATTCCACAGCCATATCCCAACGGCCAGCACCATCCATACACATACAACAGCATGAGCAGCCAAAGATGAGCCAGACATCACATGAAACACAGGGAGTGCACTAGACATGCACACACGCCACCACACTTACATGCATGTGTACACCTCCACCAACTGTCACAGTGATGAGATCGGCATCCATGTCACATCTGGCAATCAGCCTTCTACACATCATTGTCACATGCATCCATGTAGCATCACTGTTGCACCCTTGTCAAATACACACACATGCACATGTACACGGTGCAGATACATGCAGCTGGAACCAACATCCATGTGTGACACCACTACCATGCCAACTTACATACACAGTCATTCAAACATGTGTGCTCACACATATGCATTTGGCCTGCATGCTTACCCACACATACACCATCCATGTGTCTCACACATGAGAGGACTCACATGTGTTAGCCTCACGGCCCTATACATACACATCCATACATGGCCCTACAAAACCACATGTGCAACCTGCACACTACTGGCACACCACCACGCGCACAGCTTCCAATCAGTATGCATGTACACTTACCGCTCGACTCCAGACGGGTCTGCCTCTCAAGGACCTGGACATGGAGCGCTGAGCATATGCGTTCCAGGACCCTCATCTGGTGTTCCGACAGGTGGCCCCGGCGCCCCTTAGCATCCGCTGCCTTCAAGAGGTGCCGGGCTTTGTTGAGGGTCACAGACCTGAAGTCCTCCCAGCGCTTCTTGACATGTTGGAATTTGGGGACTGCCACCCCCTCCTCGTTGATGGCAGTCACGATGTCCGTCCAGATCCTGGTCCGTCCTTCCTTGTCGGCGCGCGAACTTCCGAAGAGGGCATCATACTGCCCCAGGACTTGCTCCACCAGGACACCAACTTCGGTGGCAGTGAAGCTGGTGGCCCTCTGCCTCTCTGGCTGGGGGTTGCCAGTGGTCTCAGATGGTGGTGTGCCCGACATGGCAACCCCAGAGGCAGGTGTGGGTGGGCAACTGGGTCCTGGGGCTGGGCTGTGGAGCGATGGTATCCCAGTCAGGAGTCTTCAGTTCCAGCAGGGGTGGTCACAGCAACTGCACCCCTGGCTGATGTGCAGGCAGCAAATAGCAGGGCACGTGAGCAGCAGGCAGGCAGGCAGCAGCAGATGGCAGGTGGGAGCGTACTCAGGGCTCTGGGGTGCAGGAAAATGGCCTTCAGGGCAGGAGCGTGGTCTTCTGTGTGTTTTCGCGTGGCCAGCTTGATACAGAGTGATTTGGCACGTGAAAGTCTTGCACGTCAGCGTGTAATTCGAGGAAAGACCCTTAGCGCGTGAGCACGTCAGCGATTTCATTGGACCAAAGGCCCTTTGAGTGTAAGCGCTTCTGTGACGTGAGGCGTGAGGGCGTGCGCGGGCATTTCCCCCGTGACGTGGGCATAGTGGATTAGTGCGCGCGCGAAAAAAATGCACATCCCCGTGTGAATACGTGTAATTCGAGGAAAGGGCCTACGCGCATAAGTGACGTGACACGCACGGGCATTTCCCTCAGCATGGATTAAAGGTGAGCGGGGCCAGCTGTGCGTGCCTTTCGTGGAGACCGACGTGTGTTACTGCTTCGTGTTGTTTCGCGCGGCATCACAACTTCACAGCTATCAAGGACGTATCTCTTCTTTTGGCGGGGGTATTGGCTACGTGTGTTTTTCTGCATCGCGCTAGTCAGATGGTGAGTCGCGCATGCTATTTTTCATACTGCGGGTGCCCCTGTGTATCGCACCGTTTTTGATGTCATAGTAGCCTGCATGTCCTTCGCGTAAGCGATTTTCTTGTTACTGGGTGCCACCGCGTACTGCGGGAGGTTGATTCCACGCACGTAGGCTGCAGGGTTGCATGCACAGTTTTCCAGCAGTTGTGGGGTGCCTGAGCGTTGCGTTAACCGTCACTACATCACTGGGGTCACATACAGTCTTGCAGGTGCAGGGGGGGCTGTTAACATCTTGCTTCCCACCCCCTTCACCCCAATTGCCCAGGTCGATTTTGGTGTGTTAGGGAGAATTCTCTGTTTAGGCTGAATTTCCTAACCTAGTGAGTCCCCCAGCAGCTTTGCTGGATTTCTGGAGTTTGTTTTTTTCCATCCTGCCAAGAGTGAGACTCTTTTTCTCCCACTCTTGAACATGAATGTGTGTAACTCCTTTGAATGTCAATGTGTTCTATGGGCTATGGGGTCTTTTACTCCATAGGGTCTCATATGTTTTACTATGTGTGTTACACCGCACCCTACGTGCCGTAACACTGGGGCGTCCTAGCGGACCTCCATCATAGACTCCATACCCGGGGACTGACTACTGTCTCCCCGGGAATGTAAAGTCACCATTGACTTTACTAGACCTAAATTTACTAACAGAACTAGTACAAACCATCCTATTGTGGATGTACTAGTAAGGGTAATTTGATTACTCCTAGGTCTGTTATTCGAGGGGGCACTGTCCCGTCCCCCCTCGTCGAGTTTTGGCTGGTGGCAGTGGAAACTACTTGTTATACTCGACCCCGAACATAACCCTATGGGATTCGTCCCATTGTTGGAGATTGATACTTCTTCTCGTTAATCTCTAACGTACCACCGGTCTACTTATCTTAAATAAGTTTATCGGATGGTATTTTCTGCCAGAACTCGGTTTGTAAAATGGCATCTGTGTTCATCTCTGTGACTCCTAAACCAAAGGTTGAGCCCTTTGTTCCACTTTTGGCGGGCCTCTGTACAGAGACCCACCAAAGTGGTGCCATTCTGTCTGGGTTACCACAGGGGTGTGGGAGGGGGTTTAGGCACCCTGGACTGAGTTGCCTTGCCAACTCCGGTCGCACTCTGGTGTGATTGGCCCAAGTGGTGAGCCTCCCCGCTCACAACTTAGCATGTGTTGATTGACAGCTAGGCTGAATGAATGGGGGTTTTCTGCATAAAAGCAGGGCTTTTGGGACTGGATCTTCAGGAGTCGCCACAACCTAAGAATCCGACAAGGGTAAAGCTGAGCCGACCTGCAACAACGACACCTCCGGTGGAGCCCTGCTGAACCGACTCACCACTTCCCGACGACAGAGGAGATCTCCCTGCCGGAGAGTCTCTTCCCCTGACTGGTGGGAACAACCAGTCCCTTTTTGCTTTTTCTTCGCCTCAGGAAGCAGTGGTCGAATTGCCCGTGCAGAGCACCTCGGCAACCGGATAGCCTTTACCCCTGTACCGCGACCAAAAGGTGGTGCCTTGTGACGGAGCACTCCGCGGCTGGTCTCTTCCCTGGTGGTGCACCGGACTTCACTTTTCTTCGACAACGAGATCATCTCTACTCTTGGCAAAGACCCGACGTGCATCCACCGCCAGGAACAACTGCCCCCACCGGAGTTGCCCTCCACAACAAGGTACTGTGTCCGCCTGGCTTCCCTTTCGATCGGATCGAGCGAGGTGTCTTAATCCTCTCCTTTCCGTTGGGTCGCCTCCAAGCTTTCTCACGTATTATTCTGAACTGGTTCAATCTTCCAATAACAATTTGCTACAAAGACTCGAACGCATTTCCACTAGAGACTTTTGGGACATATCGCCTTGCCTCTCTCCGAGTGGGCCTGGCCTCTGAACTTTATGATCTATTGTGATTCTTGTCTTCTTGCCTTGCATTTTTCCCGTGAAGTATTGACCTGTGTTGATTTCGTAACCTGCTTATTTTTCTCTCCCGTCCTAACTAATATTAGAGTGTCATCTAGGTTGAGGCATACACCTCTGTCTGCAAATAAGTGGTGCCGGTAGAACCTAGACTTGTCGAAATATTGTTAGGGGGATTGATCGTTTCTTCTTCGTAGAGTAATTGAATTTGACTTGTTTGCCGTGATAGTGCCATAGTGTTTTTGATAGATGTTTCGTTATAAATAAATACCTTAATATCTTTACCCTGAAGCCTTGTTGCATGTTTACTTGTCTTACTGTGAAGAATTGCCCTATATTGTATACTCCACATACTGCTTAACTCTTCTTGAGGGAAGTCTGGCTGCTCAGCCACAGCTACCAAGTGAATCTGTGTGGTACAGACTGCTACCAAGTGGGTTTACTGCCAAACACCTGTAGTCCTAAATCTTTTGCAGTGGTCCCAGAGGGAACTGCACAGGTTTCCGCCTAACACTGGTGTACAGCGGAGGGATTTGTATCGAGTATACAGTTTAGAGTGCTTTTCGACACTTTAGGATAACTAACCACAAAGCTTAGCACTAAAAAAGCAACTTTCAAAAACATGTCTGCGATGGAAACTTACAGTCAAGAGTCCTTGTCAGGTGAAAATACTGAGAGTTTGCGAGCTCTCTGTAGGCAAGAGAATCTTCCTGTAAGAGGCAAGAAGTTAGAACTAATAGAGAGATTGCTGGCGAACCAAAGTCTGGGTACTGGTTCAGAGGAACCAATTTCTCCAGCAAATGTAGATAACAGTGATGGTGTTGATCTAAATCGTAATTCTGATGCTAGCAATGAAGAGGCTGAAGAGGAAGGAGAGGCTAACGAAACTGCTCCTCTACCTGCCTTACCAGCTGTGCCTACGGGGACCATACCAGGTCCCACAAGTAACCCTGCTTATTTTGAACTCCAAAAAATGAAGCTCGGATTAGAATACAAACGGTTCTTGGCTCAATCCGAACGAAACCAAGAGCTCGAGTTCAGACGGATGAATGCCCAGGCTGAGCAGAAGCAAGCTGAGTTAAGACTCAGTGAAATAGAACGTAATCACGAGTTAGAGATGAAAAAGTTGTCTATGGAAAATGCTTCTCTCTCCTCTGGTTCCTCTAGGAGCTCCAGTCCCAAAAGACCCGGATGCCGAAGGAATTAGTGGGTATGTATGAACCGAGATTGGATGTGTTGTATTGGTTAAAACTGTTTGAGTACAATCATGGGCTCCAGGACATCACCGGGAATGATTTACTTCCCTGGTTGTTCTCTAGGCTCCCTCCTGTTGCGACTGATGTGGTAATGGAATTGGGGGAGGCGGATAAGACGGATTACGAAAGTGTGAAACTAGCTTTGATAGCTAGATTCGGGAAGACCCCTTCCCAGTATCTTAAGAGGTTTAGAACCCTCAAAAAGCATGATGGTACCCCTTGGGCTACCTGGGTGAGTGAAGGGTTGAAAAACCTAGAGGGATGGATTAAGAGTTACAAAGTGAACACTTATGAGGGTATGAGGAATCTTTTTATGTTGGAGTCTATTTATGATGCCTGTTCTCCTGAGCTCAGACAGCACTTGGCTGATTCGAAGGAATTGGATTCCCGGAAGCTAGCTAAGGCTGCTGACTTATGGGTTGCCAACAGGGCTACTCATAAGATTCTGGGGCAACTCAGAAAAAGGATGAGGGAAAACAGCCTAAAAAAAGACTCAAAGGAGAATTCTAATAACTCAGATTCCAAAGAGGGCCCCAAACAAAACCAGAAGGGTAAGCCACAAGGAAAACCACAGCAGAATAGTGTGTCTTCTGGTGCCAAACCGGAAGGAGGTCAGAACAAGCCACCATTCCAGAAAGCATTCGGTAAATGCTTTGTTTGTGGCTCGACTGACCACGTGAAAGGAGATCCCAGATGTAAGGGTAAACCTTCAGGGGTCCAGCTTGTCTCCTTAGCCTTCGCTCCAGAGGAGGAAGTCCAAATGGCAAGTGGAAACTTTCTACTGCTAGCTGACGAACCCATTGGAGTCTCAGCCAGCGTTTCTTTAGTATCTCTGGGGTTGTGGGAACAACAGAATTTAGATGTCTATAATTCTATCCCCGATAATACTAAAGAGTATTATAAGGACAGTGTCCAGGTGAATGGTCAGGAGACTCCTGCCATTAGGGACACTGGGGCCAGCATAACTGTGGTGGATAAATCGTTTTTTCAGGCTGAGGATGTTGCTAAGGCACCCAAACGCCTCACCAAGTTAGCTGGAGGGCCTGTGCAGATGCTTCCCCAATTACCAGTTCTCATCCAGTGTAACGACGTGACTGTGAAGATACCTGTCAGCATACAGAGTGAGGTACCAGGACGCGTACTGTTGGGTAACGATTTGAAAACTCTCGGAGTTGTATCGCATACTCCCAGACCTCCTAGTAAACGGTTACAGGAGCTAACCAGACCCGCAAGAGAGAGGACCATGCGCGGTACTCTCCAGGAGATGATGAAGAAAGAAATCACTCCTGCTCCACTGGAATTGTCGGCAGCTGTCTCCAAGAAATCAGAAGCGAAAGGGAAACCTAAGACTTCTATCCCGAAACCAGCAGCCAGCATTACAGTGCAGCCAACACAGACTTCCCCGCGGTTGTCGAAAGTTACACCCGTAACTCCACCTCCAGCCGAGGCTGAGAGGGAGGTACAACCCTGTGTGGTAGAATTAGACTCTGAGGAAGAGCTAATGGAAGGCGAGGAACTCATTGGAGATCTGGATCCTGTTGACCATCCTGAGCTGCAGTCTTTACTGGCAGAAGGTGGACCCAGCAGGGCAGACTTCAGTAAGGGACAGAGGGAATGTCCAACTCTGGAAGGTCTTCGCCACCAGGCAGAAGCACAGGCTGAAGGGCAAGAGCCTGGGAAATACAGGTTGCACTGGGAAGATGGCCTCTTCTACAATGAACCGACCGAGTCTGCACCTGGAGACTACAAACGACTTGTAGTACCCCAAGAGAACGGACCACAGTTCTTGCAGTTAGCCCACGAGATTCCTTTGGTTGGTCACTTGAGTTTCAAGAAGACTAAGGAAAGGCTCTTTCTCTACTTCTATTGGCCGAAGATGGGGCCCGAAGTGGAAAAACACTGCAGGAGCTGCCACACCTGCCAGACCACTGGTAAGGTTGGCTCCAAGAATGTGGCACCTTTAGTGCCTCTCCCAGTTGTGGGAGTCCCATTTGAGAGGGTAGGGATTGACATTGTTTGTCTCCTTGATCCTCCAACCTCCTCAGGCAACAGGTTTATACTTGTTGTAGTAGACCATGCTACTAGGTATCCTGAGGCAATTCCTATGAGGACTGTTACAGCTCCGGCTGTGGCTAAGGCCCTCCTTGGTATTTTTACTAGGGTCGGGTTTCCTAAGGAAGTAATCTCTGACAGGGGGTCAAACTTTATGTCCCACTACATGAAAGCCATGTGGAAAACCTGTGGAGTTACTTACACGTTCTCAACAGCTTACCACCCACAAACCAATGGGTTGGTAGAACGGTTCAACCGAACCATGAAGAGCATGATAGGCGCTTTCGAAGAACCCCTTAAGCGTAAGTGGGACCTTCTACTGCCATGCCTTCTCTTTGCTTATAGAGAAGTCTCTCAGGAGGGAGTAGGTTACTCTCCCTTCAAGCTTCTCTATGCTAATCCCGTCAGAGGTCCATTGGCCCTGATTAAGGAGGGGTTGGAGAGTGCTCCTTCCCCCAAGCCAGTCAGAGTGACTGACTACGTGATAGGTCTCCAGAGGAGAATGTCGCACATGATGACGGAAGCAAGCGATAACTTGAAAGCTGGACAAGCATTGGTCAAGCACTGGCACGATCAAAAGGATAACATGGTTGAGTTCGCTCAAGACCAGCTCGTTCTCGTTATGATCCCAACAAGGCAGAGGGCCTTGCAAGATAAATGGATGGGACCCTTCAGAGTTGTGGGTAAACTCGGAGAGGTCACTATCTGGTGGACTTGGGCAATCCCAAGGAGGCTCTGACAGTCTTTCACACCAATTGTCAGACTGTTCACCGTCACCACCCTTCTCCTCACCTGAGGCTTCCTCTTGCTTGTCCTTGGAGTGTTTGGAGGATCTTCGAAGGGTTCTGGTATCTTCCTTTGTAGACTTGTCTCTGGACCTCCTGTCATGCAAGTAGGGTCTGGCTCCCTCGGAGGCCACCTCGACAGGAGGTGGAACCTGTCTTGGGGGGCCCCGAGGAGCCAAAGCCCCGCGACAGGGAAAAAAACGATGGACGGTGAAAAAACCCTGTGTAGCCTTTCCGAGATGGTATTAATGGGAGACTCCAATGATTTATGTGGTATCGAGAGATCCGGAACGAAGCCAAGATATGAGTGGATCGAGCAAGTTGGTTCAATCCTCCGAAGTGAAGGTGTCTCGAGGAAAAGGAGGCCGGCACCAATCTGAAGAGGCGAGGTAGCAGCAACGAGCAGCAATGGAGGAAGAGAGAAAGGAGGAAGAGTCCGGAATGGGGAATCGGACCGAGCCGAGAGGGAAAGGTAGGAAAAGAGGGAGAAGTAAAGAAGTCCCTACTTACCAGAAACGGTTGGATCCACAAAGGCACAGAGAGGAACACGAAGATACGCGAGGTAGGCGGCGAACCGCTAGTACGAAAGGCAAGATGCCCAAGCAAAAGGGAAAGTCTGAAAAGGAGTGGCGGAGAAGTGCCGAGAACGGAACAAGGGAGTAGTGAAAGGCAGAAAAAAAACAGAGGTAAGACGAGCGGGTATGAGTAGCACAACAGGAGGGACTCAGAGAGAGCGAAACAGAGTAATTTAGCTGAGCGCTGGTATCAACTAGGAGTAGCAATACAGATACAACGCGCCGGGAGGTGGGCGGAGCTTGCTTAAATAATAAAGGCAGCCATGTTGGATGAGGACTGGACTGCTAAGTGCAGGTTCTCCGCGGCGAAAACTTCCACTTCTGCCATAGCTTCCAGGGATGGATCCTGACAGTATAACCCTTCTCCCTCCGAAAGCCCCCAGGTTTTCCCGGGTATCTCAGGTGAAACTCTCTCAGTAATCTTGGAGCATGCAGGTGGTGTCTGGGTTCCCAGGTTCTTTCTTCAGTGGAGAAACCCTTCCAATGGACAAGATATTGGAGACTGCCTTGATAATACCGGGAATCCACTAGGTATTCCACTTCATATTCTTGTGGTTCTGCTGTGGACGGAGTCCTGGTCTTCTGAAACTTTCGTGAGAAAGGATCCACCTTATATTCTTTAAGCAGTGATGTGTGGAAAACAGGGTGTACTCTCTGGAGGTTCTTTGGCATGCGGATTTCGTAGGCGACTGGGTTTATTTGTCTCACAATAGGATAAGGACCCAGATATCGTGGAGCAAATTTGCCGGTGTGTATCCACTTGGGTAAATATCTTGTGGATAACCAGACCCTCTGTCCGGACTTCCAATCTGGGTTGGGTCTTCTGCTTCTGTCGGCCCACTTCTTTTGTGCTAGTCGGCTATCCTCTAATGCTTCTTTTGCCAAATTATGTACCTTCTTTAGTTCTGATAACCGGTCATCTATGGCAGGAGATTTGGTGGACTGCATTCCGGACCAAGGCATCTGCTGAGGATGGTAACCATAAGTGCAATAGAAAGGGCTCATTTTAGTCGAGGTGTGGTAGTTGTTGTTATAGGCGAACTCGGCTTGCGCGAGGTAGGAAGACCAGTTCTCCTGTCTGTTGCTGCAAAAACATCTTAAGTACTGCTCAAGTCCGGCATTAAGTCTCTCTGTCTGCCCGTTACTCTGTGGGTGAAATCCTGACGATAGTGCTCTGTGAATCCCCAACTGTTGACACAACAAAGTCCAGAATCTAGAGGTAAATTGGGTACCTCTGTCTGAAACTATGGTACGAGGTAGGCCATGCAAACGTACAATATCCCGGAGGAAGACTGAAGCAGTCTTTGGAGCTGACGGAAGACCTTCCAATGCTGAGAAGTGGGCCAGTTTACTGTATGAGTCAATAGTTAACATGATTGCGGTCATTCCTTCTGATTTTGGGAGATCGACAATAAAATCCGTAGACACATGTTCCCAAGGTTGGGTGGGTAAGGTAGGTTGTTGCAGTTCGCCCAAAGGTTTGCCTGTTTGGTATTTATTGGTAGCACAAATCGGGCAGGACGAGACATATCTCTCTACATCCTTGTGGAGTTCTGGCCACCAAAACCTTCGACTTATGAGATCTTGAGTCTTCTTGATACCGGGGTGTCCAGCCAGGGGGGTATCATGACACCAGGAGAGGATCTGCTCCTGAAGTCCTTTAGATGGGAGAAACAACCCAGTACCATGGTAGTACAAACCGTCATCAGCCAGATTGACAGTGGTTGGTATGGTTGATAGCGCACCGTATTGGGAGGTAAGTTCTTGCAAAAAGAGAGAGACACCTGCCGTGATCTTAAGGTTGGGAAATAAGAGATCATGCTCTTGATTGTGGTCAGTTTCTTCTCCTGGACATCTGGAGAGGGCATCTGCCATCTTATTCTCTGATCCTGGTAAATAGGTGATGTTGAAGTCATATTGGGAGTAGAAATATGCCCACCGAGCATGTCGGGCATTAGTACACTCCATCTGCTGTAAAACTCTAAGGTTACGATGATCAGTTCGTACCTGAAATGGGTGTGCTGCTCCTTGTAATAAGTGTCTCCACTCTTGGCATGCCAGTTTGATGGCCAGTAATTCTCTTTCTAAGACAGAGTAATTTTGTTCGCTCTTTGTCAGGGTCTTAGAATAATATGCTACTGGATGCGTGAGACCGTCTTCTGCCTCTTGCAACAGAATGGCTCCCACTGCTCCCCCCGAGGCATCAGTTTCCATTATAAATGGTCTTGTTTGATCTGGTTGTACCAGTATGGGAGCGGAGGTAAACAGTTCCTTGAGCTGTAAGAAGGCTCTTTTCTGTTCTGCTCCAAAGGCGTACTGGACCCCTTTTTTAAGGAGACTTGTAATGGGTAGCATCAAGTTAGAAAAGTTGGGGATAAATTGGCGATAGAAATTTGCCAAACCTAAGAAAGATTGGATCTCTTTGACACTTCTTGGCTCCTTCCAGTCTAGGATCGCCTTTATCTTTCCGGGTTCCATCCTGATCCCTTCCTTCGAGAGGACATAACCTAGATAAGAGACAGAGGTCACTTCAAACTGGCACTTTTCTGGTTTTACCAGGAGGTGATTTGCTCGGAGTCGATGTAACACCTTTTTGACTTGTTCACGATGTTCCAGTAGTTCTTGAGAATAGATCAATATGTCGTCTAAATAAACGACCACCGAGACAAACAACATGTCGGAGAAAATCTTGTCGATAAACCTCTGAAAGACTGCAGGGGCATTTACCAGACCGAAGGGCATAACTCTGTATTCATATAATCCGAATGGGGTCCGAAATGCGGTCTTCCACTCGTCAACTCTCCTTACTCTGAGGAGATGGTAGGCTCCCCTGAGGTCCAATTTGGTGAAGTAAGAGGATCCTCTCACCGCTTCCAGAATGTCCCTTATGAGTGGCATAGGGTAGCGATCACGGATTGTGATCCGATTCAACCCTCTATAGTCTATGCAGGGACGTAGTTCGGTGGTGTCCTTTTTTGGAATGAAAAACAGTGAAGCCCCCCCTGAAGACCTTGATTCCTGTACTAGACCATTCTGCAGGTTGTCATCCAGATATTTTCTTAAGGCCTGTCTTTCGGAAAGAGATAGGGGAAACATCCTGCCAAATGGGACAGCCGACTCTGGGGTGAGTTCTATGGCACAATCCTCTGGCCGATGAGGTGGTAGGAGTTTGGGTGTAGTGTCTTCAAAGACCTCAGCATATTCTTGGTACTGACGGGGAACAGATGAGACCACCCTAAGTAGAGGGGATCCGTTGTTCCTGTCCTTTCCTTTGACCCGAATGGCAGATTGACAGTGCTGTTCACAGTAGGAAGAATCAAAACGCACACAGTTGGTAGTCCAGTTTATTTGGGGATTATGTCTTCTTAGCCAGGGTATTCCTATCACTAAGGGAAAGTGGGCTGCTCTAATGAGATCGAATACTAGCAGTTCCTGATGCTCACCCAAATCCAAACGTAAAGGTATCGTCTCGGATTGGATCGGGCCTGAGGAC
This sequence comes from Ambystoma mexicanum, assembly GCF_040938575.1. NCBI lineage: Eukaryota > Metazoa > Chordata > Amphibia > Caudata > Ambystomatidae > Ambystoma > Ambystoma mexicanum. The sequence continues at coordinate 1,105,170,650 of NC_090941.1, forward strand.
AGGGGGGTCCCATCCACTCCTTCTACTGGAATGGGCTTATCCTTCTGCTTAAAGGGGATCTGTTGTTCTCGGGCCCATCCTTCGTCCATAAAGTTCCCTGCGGCACCGCAGTCCAGCATGGCTAAGACTTCCACACATGAAGTCTTGGATGTCCAAAGTTTGACTCGAAATACCATCAGGCTATTATCCTCACTTAATTCTGTTGGTCTGGTAAGGTTGCAAGGACTGTATCTTGTCCCCCCGAGACCTCCCTTGCAAAGGACCGAGGGTGGAAGTTTTCCTTCCTTCTTGGAGGTACTTCTGGACAATCTCTGAGCAGGTGTCTTGAAGAGCCGCAATACATACAGAGACCTGAATCCCTGCGTCTCTTGCGTTCTGCAGGTGTGAGAGGGCCTCGGGTTGCTCCTATCTGCATAGGTTCCTCTCGGGTGGACGGTTCCCTCGAAGGGTGAGGAGCTGGGCTGGATGAAGGCTGACTAAGACGAGGTCTTCTCCTTTCCAGGCGGCGTTCGTTGAGACGATACTCTAATTGGAGAGTGAGTGACATGAGATCTTGAAAGGACGGAGGTCGAGCTACTCGGGCTAACTCATCCTTCAACTCATCCTTAAGTCCCCTCCGAAAGATCGTCTGTTTGGCGGATTCTGGCCAATCTGTTTTCGCCACCAGTCTCAGGAAACGAGAAATGTAGGTCTGTACATCGGTGTTTCCTTGTTCTACATCTAGTATTGCTTCGAAAGAGGTGTACAAAACCTCTGGACGATCAAATCTGGCCTTGAAAAGGTCCACAAAAGTGTCATAATTAGCCAGTGCAGGATCATTTATTGTTACCAACGGGGTGGCCCAGGCCAAGGCATTTCCGGTGAGATTAGCTATGAGAAACCCCACTTTCGCTCTGGCTGTTTCAAAGGCGTGGGGACGAAAGGCAAAATATACGTGGCAGGCGTCTAGGTACTCCTTTAGACCGCCTGGATAGCCATCATACTTTCCGAAGGATAAAGGCATGGGTGGTAGGTCTCCTTGGTCGTCCCTATGTAGGACCACTTGTTGGCGTAGGGCGGCATTTTCGGTTTTCAAGGATTGGACTTCTAGAGTTAGTCCCTGCAATGCTGCCACCAGTTCCTGATATTGTTCAAGGGAAGCCATGATTCTGTCTGGGCGTTGTATTCTGTCAGACTGTTCACCGTCACCACCCTTCTCCTCACCTGAGGCTTCCTCTTGCTTGTCCTTGGAGTGTTTGGAGGATCTTCGAAGGGTTCTGGTATCTTCCTTTGTAGACTTGTCTCTGGACCTCCTGTCATGCAAGTAGGGTCTGGCTCCCTCGGAGGCCACCTCGACAGGAGGTGGAACCTGTCTTGGGGGGCCCCGAGGAGCCAAAGCCCCGCGACAGGGAAAAAACCGATGGACGGTGAAAAAACCCTGTGTAGCCTTTCCGAGATGGTATTAATGGGAGACTCCAATGATTTATGTGGTATCGAGAGATCCGGAACGAAGCCAAGATATGAGTGGATCGAGCAAGTTGGTTCAATCCTCCGAAGTGAAGGTGTCTCGAGGAAAAGGAGGCCGGCACCAATCCGAAGAGGCGAGGTAGCAGCAACGAGCAGCAATGGAGGAAGAGAGAAAGGAGGAAGAGTCCGGAATGGGGAATCGGACCGAGCCGAGAGGGAAAGGTAGGAAAAGAGGGAGAAGTAAAGAAGTCCCTACTTACCAGAAACGGTTGGATCCACGAAGGCACAGAGAGGAACACGAAGATACGCGAGGTAGGCGGCGAACCGCTAGTACGAAAGGCAAGATGCCTAAGCAAAAGGGAAAGTCTGAAAAGGAGTGGCGGAGAAGTGCCGAGAACGGAACAAGGGAGTAGTGAAAGGCAGAAAAAAAACAGAGGTAAGACGAGCGGGTATGAGTAGCACAACAGGAGGGACTCAGAGAGAGCGAAACAGAGTAATTTAGCTGAGCGCTGGTATCAACTAGGAGTAGCAATACAGATACAACGCGCCGGGAGGTGGGCGGAGCTTGCTTAAATAATAAAGGCAGCCATGTTGGATGAGGACTGGACTGCTAAGTGCAGGTTCTCCGCGGCGAAAACTTCCACTTCTGCCATAGCTTCCAGGGATGGATCCTGACACCAATCGACTCAAAGCGTATGTCTCAAGACCCGATGTAGGAGCGTTGCTTCTAGCATCATCCGAGGAAGAAGAAGAGAGTGAAGCTCTTCCGGATCTCCTCAGAGGCTTACCTTTAGATGAAAAAATTGAAGGAGTAAATCTCTCCTCCAATGTGACACCCGAGCAACAAGAAGAGTGCAAATCTATGTTGAATCAGTTTGCCTCTCTGTTCTCGCTTTCACCAGGCTTGACCCCTTGGGGCCAGCATGACATACTCACTGGTGACTGTCTGCCGATCAAAAGCAGAGGATACAGAATGTCAGAGAACGTACAAACCCACATCAAAGGTGAGGTCAGCAAGATGCTCGATCTCGGGGTAATAGAGCCTTCTACTAGTCCATGGTCTAGCCCAGTTGTGTTAGTACCAAAGGCCGGATCTAAAGAGCTTAGATTCTGCGTGGATTATAGAGCTCTTGATGCAGTCACCAAGACTGATGCCCACCCTTTGCCAAGAACAGATGAGTTGGTGGATAAACTTGGCGCCGCCAAGTTCCTCAGCACATTTGACTTGACGTCAGGCTATTGGCAAATAGCCCTGACAGACCATGCCAAGGAGAAAACTGCATTTTCTACCCCCGTTGGCTTATACCAGTTTAAGGTAATGCCTTTCGGATTCAAGAATGCACCTGCTACGTTTCAACGGATGGTAAACCAGGTTCTGAATGGGATGGAGGACTTCTGCATGGCATACTTGGATGACATCGCAGTATTCAGCAATTCCTGGGAAGAACATGTAACCCACCTGAGAGATGTTTTGCAGGCTCTTGGACGAGCCAATCTGACCATAAAGGCGAGTGAATGCCAAATTGGACAGAGTAAGGTAGTCTATCTTGGACATGAGGTAGGAGGTGGAGAAATAAGGCCTTTGCTAAGTAAGATTGAAGCTGTGCAAAATTGGACAACACCTACTACTCAAACCCAAGTGAGAGCCTTCCTAGGCCTCACTGGGTATTACAGGAATTTCATAGAGAACTATGGGACCATAGCTTCTCCACTGAATGTCATCTTCTCGCCCAAATTTCCTAAAAAGGTTAGATGGAACGAGGAGTGCAATCAGGCTTTTGAAAACCTGAAAAAGGCTCTTTGCCAAGCCCCAGTACTCAGAGCTCCTGATTACCGCCAACACTTCATTGTGCAGACAGATGCTTCAAATGTAGGAATAGGTGCCGTACTCAGTCAACTGGATGGGAAAGGTAGGGAGCACCCCGTTTGCTTCATCAGCCGCAAGCTGAAGGATCCTGAAACAAGGTGGGCAACAATTGAAAGAGAGTGCTTTGCTATCGTGTGGGCTCTGAAGAAGTTTAGGCCGTACTTGTATGGTTCTACTTTTGTCATTCAGACTGACCACCAACCCTTGAGATGGGTAATGCAAATGAAAGGGGAAAACCCAAAACTATTGAGATGGTCGATCTGCCTGCAATGGTTTGATTTCACAATTGAGCACAGGTCAGGGTGTCACCACCAAAATGCTGATGGTCTCTCTAGGATGTATGTCATCGACTAGAGGTATCAGATTCATCCAGGAGTAGATTAAATCCTCCTGTCCCTTAGTCTGGGGGGGGCGAGTGTTAGGGAGAATTCTCTGTTTAGGCTGAATTTCCTAACCTAGTGAGTCCCCCAGCAGCTTTGCTGGATTTCTGGAGTTTGTTTTTTTCCATCCTGCCAAGAGTGAGACTCTTTTTCTCCCACTCTTGGACATGAATGTGTGTAATTCCTTTGAATGTCAATGTGTTCTATGGGCTATGGGGTCTTTTACTCCATAGGGTCTCATATGTTTTGCTATGTGTGTTGCACCGCACCCTACGTGCAGTAACACTGGGGCGTCCTAGCGGACCTCCATCATAGACTCCATACCCGGGGACTGACTACTGTCTCCCCGGGCATGTAAAGTCACCATTGGCTTTACTAGACCTAAATTTACTAACAGAACTAGTACAAACCATCCTATTGTGGACGTACTAGTAGGGGTAATTCGATTACTCCTAGGTCTGTTATTCGAGGGGGCACTGTCCCGTCCCCCCTCGTCGAGTTTTGGCTGGTGGCAGTGGAAACTACTTGTTATGCTCGACCCCGAACATAACCCTATGGGATTCGTCCCATTGTTGGAGATTGATACTTCTTCTCGTTAATCTCTAATGTACCACCGGTCTACTTATCTTAAATAAGTTTATCGGATGGTATTTTCTGCCAGAACTCGGTTTGTAAAATGGCGTCTGTGTTCATCTCTGTGACTCCTAAACCAAAGGTTGAGCCCTTTGTTCCACTTTTGGCGGGCCTCTGTACAGAGACCCACCAAAGTGGTGCCATTCTGTCTGGGTTACCACAGGGGTGTGGGAGGGGGTTTAGGCACCCTGGACCGAGTTGCCTTGCCAACTCCGGTCGCACTCTGGTGTGATTGGCCTAAGTGGTGAGCCTCCCCGCTCACCACTTAGCATGTGTTGATTGACAGCTAGGCTGAATGAATGGGGGTTGTCTGCATAAAAGCAGGGCTTTTGGGACTGGATCTTCAGAAGTCGCCACAGGACCTAAGAATCCGACGAGGGTAAAGCTGAGCTGACCTGCAACAACGACACCTCCGGTGGAGCCCTGCTGAACCGACTCACCACTTCCCGACGACAGAGGAGATCTCCCTGCCGGAGAGTCTCTTCCCCGGACTGGTGGGAACAACCAGTCCCTTTTTGCTTTTTCTTCGCCTCCGGACGCAGTGGTCGAATTGCCCGTGCAGAGCACCTCGGCAACCGGATAGCCACTACCCCTCTACCGTGACCAAAAGGTGGTGCCTTGTGACGGAGCTCTCCGCGGCTGGTCTCTTCCCTGGTGGTGCACCGGACTTCACTTTTCTTCGACGACGAGATCATCTCTACTCTTGGCAAAGACCTGACGTGCATCCACCGCCAGGAACAACTGCCCCCGCCGGAGCTGCCCACCAAAACAAGGTACTGTGTCCTCCTGGCTTCCCTTTCGATCGGATCGAGCGAGGTGTCTTAATCCTCTCCTTTCCGTTGGGTCGCCTCCAAGCTTTCTCACGTATTATTCTGAACTGGTTCAATCTTCCAATAACAATTTGCTACAAAGACTCGAACGCATTTCCACTAGAGACTTTTGGGACATATCGCCTTGCCTCTCTCCGAGTGGGTCTGGCATCTGAACTTTATGATCTATTGTGATTCTTGCCTTCTTGCCTTGCATTTTTCCCGTGAAGTATTGAACTGTGTTGATTTCGTAACCTGCTTATTTTTCTCTCCCGTCCTAACTAATATTAGAGTGTCATCTAGGTTGAGGCATACACCTCTGTCTGCAAATAAGTGGTGCCGGTAGAACCTAGACCTGTCGAAATATTGTTAGGGGGATTGATCGTTTCTTCTTCGTAGAGTAATTGAATTTGACTTGTTTGCCGTGATAGTGCCATAGTGTTTTTGATAGATGTTTCGTTATAAATAAATACCTTAATATCTTTACCGTGAAGCCTCGTTGCGTGTTTACTTGTCTTACTGTGAAGAATTGCCCTATATTGTATACTCCACATACTGCTTAACTCCTCTTGAGGGCAGTCTGACTGCTCAGCCACAGCTACCAAGTGAATCTGTGTGGTACAGACTGCGACCAAATGGGTTTACTGTCAAACACCTGTAGTCCTAAATCTTTTGCAGTGGTCCCAGAGAGAACTGCACAGGTTTCCGCCTAACATGGTGGACACCTCCCATTGGCACTACTCCATCTGTGCCGGCACTACTACATCTGTGCCATGGTTGGGAGGACACCAAAGGTGAGGGGCGCCTCAGCTGGGCGTACTCCTCATGGCGGGCATGGTCAGGGACGTGGCCGGGGTGACCAGGGAGTAGGGGGACTCCAGGGTGTCCAGGGCAGCCGTAGAGGGGGAAGAGGCAGGGGTGCGCCACTTGAGCATGATGTGCCATGTGTCGGTGCAGTCATGCCACCACCCCCTGTGGTTCTGGGAGATGCAGCTTCTGCATCTTGCACTGGCGCCCATGTGACCCGGCAGTCCGTTCCATCAACTGCCACGGGCCCAAGGGTAGTGGTAGCTGCAGGTGCAGCTGTGGACACCGCCACCCATGCTCAGGGTCTGCCAGCGCAGCCTGCGTTGGCACTGGAGGAGCCCTTGGAAGATTTCCAACAGGCCAGGAGGGAAACCGTAGGGGCACGCAGGGCTGCCCTGAACAAGACACGTGTCCCTGGGGCAGTTATGTCATCTGCTGCCCCAAACAGCCAGATTTTGGCAAGTGCAGGGGCAGATGCACCCAACAACACCCCGGTTGTGAGTCTGCCAACCAGGACAGTTGCGGTCAATGACCCTGCCACAGCGGATGTTGCTGCGCAGGGTCCATTAGAGGGCACCCAGCTGCCACTGACAGAGGTCAGGCCTTTGGTCGTCCCTCCACCTGCCACTCCCTTGGCTCAATCCACCGAACCCACTGGCCATACTGGTCAGGACGGCATTAGCCTGCCAGGGTCTGAGCCACATTCCAAGAGGAGGAAGGTTGCACCTGCAACACAGGCTGGGACCTCACACACAGCCATGACCTCCTGCACGTTGAGGAAGAAGCCTTTCTGCAACCAGGAACTGGACTTCCTCGTGGGCTACGTGCGGGGCCACAGCTGTGACATGCTAGTGGGTGCCAATAGTCAGACTACGGCTGCCCAACGTGATACCCACTGGAAGCATGTTGCGGAAAATGTCAGTGCATTCGGCCATGAGGTGCGCACGGCGCAAGAGTGCAAAAAGCGTTGGAATGACATCAAACGCAGCGCTAATGCTAAGCGTGCCTCAAATTACAACTTGACTCTGTTGACTGGCGGTGGGCCTGCACCAGAGGAGGAAGTCCTTACTCCGCATGAGTCACTTGTTGCAGAGTTCATACCATCTGAATCGGTCGAAAGAGTGGTAGAGATGCCGGACTTTGATGCCCAGTCCAGGGAGTGTTTTTTGAGGACGTGTGTGTTTTACTTGTGGGACTTGCTTCCGTGATGCACGTCTGCTCTGCTAGATGGTGGACATGTGGAGCAGACAGGGACTGTCGGCATCAACACTATTGCACCCTACTCACATGCTGGGTACCAGTATGTCCCTCCGGTCCATGTCCCAGCTCACTGGCCCTTCTGCATGTAGCGTGGGGTGACCTTCCTCTCAGCCCAGGCACAATGTCATAGCATGACTGATGTGCATGTGTCCTCTGCCTGCATGCGGGTACTCCATGTAGGCATGCTCCCTTGGCCCTCCTCCTCCCGCTCTGCACCCCAATTCCACCTTTGCACTGGTCTGCTTCAATATTGCCGTTGGGTACTTCCCTGTTAATGCGTCCTGTGTACATGCTAACTTCCTGCAACCAATCTGCTAGACATATGCTGTGTGGTACAGCCTTAGTACTTGATGCAGGGTATCTCACTTGTACTGTGCAGAGGTCAGATGCTCCGCAGGGACATGAGTGCCCATTCATGCTCCATGTGCATTGCACGCATGCCCCTATGTGACCTTGACTGGATGATCACTGTAATACAAGTCCTGGGTGACATACATTGCATGGCATTTCATCAGCCTTCCCATGTCTACTGTGGCTCAGTACTGCCTTGCACACATGTTTAGGGTCTGACAATCTGGGTGGGTCACAGGCCTCAGCCTGTTTAATGGCCAATGACTCTGTCCAACTGGTACTGGTGTAGTGTCCTCTTCCCTCCAGACGTTTCATCATGTGTCCTGCTTACTGTCCCATCATCATTTGCAGTGTTGTCACTTGACTCACATGAAGCTGTTGATGCTAGATAACACTGCCTGTCAATGCACATGTCTATGGTCAGCCTTTTGATAACATGCTAGGCATCCATGCTTTTGCACTTGGGTGGAGGGGTGCTTTGCTTGTAGATATGCTACCCATTGAATGCACATTGCACGTGATGCCTGAAGTTGACCTTGCACTGCCTTCACATTTTCTGACACACACCATGAAGTACTTGTACATGTAGGTAGTGAGTTACATACACATTGGCTGCACTGCATAGACCCACGTGAATGCAAACTGCCACCTTTCAACAGGTCTGATCACAGAAGCAATTCCAAGTTGACCCAGCATGCATGCCAGGTTCTATTTTGTGTGTCACATGTCTGCCTGATGTTGTCGGTGTGTGTGTGTGTGTTGTGTGCTTCTGACATGTGTAGTGACCTTTTTTCTCTCTATTTTTCAGATGATGACGCAATGGAGCCGGAGCATAGTGTTGTCATGCCAGGCACAGGGTTGGTATCACTACATCAACCCGGCACAAGTGGGGGTCGTGGGGTGGCAGGCCACGAAAACCCTCAAGTGCTACAGGCCATCTTGTCCCTGGCTGCCTATGAGTCCAGCCCTGATGACGACTCTGACATCCATGTCGAGTTGGATGAGCATCAGGTCCATTTGTCAGGGGTGAGTGATTCTGATGTGGACACTCCTCTGTCCGCGACACCTGCACTGAGGGGTCAGACAGTCTTGGAACCTCTGCACGTGGTGGATCAGGACGCAGGGTCACCCTCCACACCAGTCACTGATGATCCTGGGACATCACGTCGACGGGGGCATGTAGTCGTGCAGCCGCTGGCTGTGCCAACACGACGAGGACAACTGGTCCTTGGGTCCCACATGGGTCAAGCCCAGCAACGTGGTCGCCGCGCGCAACCGCTGTATACTGACTGGGAGCAAGACAAGACTGCCAATTCAGAACGGCAGGGGGCAGCAATGGAGTATATCGCTGAGAGCATGGAGCGTGTGGCCCGATCCGTGCTCCCCCCTGCTAGGCAGATGGTTCTCCAGCAGCAGGCGGCATGGTCCACGGCCCGCTCGTTCAGGCTGGGCATGGCAGCCTCAGACAGAGCACGGCAGGCTGAAATGTCGTCTCTGCGTCAAGCAATTGCTGCTCACGCAGAGGCACACATGGAGGCCCTGAGGGAGGAGTATGCTTCCCTCAGATCCACTCTGGGTGTCCTTCTGATGTCCCAGAGTGAACGGTCAGAGGAGAGGTTTGCACAGCTTGAGCGTACCATCTTGGCTGAGCTACAGGCTTGCCGGGAGGTGCAGCGGTTGTCCAGCCAAGCCTTGCAGGAGGAACTCCATGTTACACATGCTACCTTGCAAGAGGAAGCACGTGTATCACGGGAGGTTCTGCATGCAGAGCTACGTGTCATCGCCACACAGAACCAGGCTCACCCATCCGGCAGACTTGCTGCCGACGAGGGGCAAGCTGTGGCTAGGCGTGGCCAGGCTACTGTGCTATGCCCTCCTTTCCAGGATGAGCCAGACTCGGATGACCATCTATCCCCCACATAGGTCGGGCTGTGCAGGCGTTGAGCCCATGGAGGTTTTATTTTTGGCTCAGCATCATTGCATATGGGTGTTGAGCAGCACCCTGTACCTTCCCCCTCCTGGGTGCCCCCCCCAGGTCGTATGTGGCCATTTTTGATTTTTCTTTTAGATTAGTTAGTGAAGTTTCTGTTTGATAGTTAGTTTAATTAGGTAAAGGAGGTTTTTCGTAGTTAGTGTAATTAGTTAATATAGTTTAAAATTGCTTGTCTATTGTGCTTTCATATGACAGTGTGATGCCTTGTGGCTTTTGAAAGCATCCACTGTCTGTTCCAGCTGGGCCCTTCAGGCTTGTCTTGTGTATGTGTTTGCTGCTTGGGGTCCTTGACTCACATATGCCACTCCTGCTTCCCTTATCCATGGGCTCGCAAGGATGGTTCGGTGTAACAGCCTATTACACAAGGGCTTTGGACTGTCATATCTGTGGCATGTCTGCTGCTGTGGAACATGTGTTAACACCCCTAGTGGGGATGATTGGGGTGTTATTGACCACTGTTCTGCTTTTGCTAGATGGGTTGTTTCATGATTCATGTGTACATTCATTGCTATGCATTGTGTAGTATGTTTCTTATCTTTACTGTACATGTGCTTGTTGCAATTCATGCCGTAGATAGTGTGTTCCACACTTTGGCTGTGAAAGACGGACTGTGGTGTGATTTCTGATGTACGTCTCTGACATGGTCCAGTGATGTGATGCCTGAAAAGACACACACAGATGAATCTAATGCATTAATCATGTGTTTCATGCCCTTTCTGCAGGGGGATGAGCCTCCACACCACCTTTGCCAGCAGACATGGGCCATTGGAAGTCTGGAATCTGGACACATTTGGTGATGCCCACATGCACATGTGTGCACAAGCAGAGGCACAGGGATTGCAATCATACATCTGAAAACTGCTGACGTGTTTCAAGGGACTCCAGGCAAGGTGAGCAGCACAGGGGGGCCACAACACAGCAAACCTTCCACCAGGCCAGTTGCACATGCATGCTTAGTAGCAGAACTGAGGGTGATCTTGGACAAATATTGGTGTTGAAAAGCACAATACAGCTCAGATGTGTTGGTGGACTCTTGGCTAGTTGATTGTAAGGTTTTCTGGGGCACCTGCAGGGGCAGTGGCACATTCCCTCCGGTCCACCATGGTCCATTGAGGCACTTGTATCACCCAAGTAGCGTTCCGAGACATGGAAAGAAGCAGCTGACAGGGACAGACGGCAAGGGACAGACTTGGGTGCAGTGCATTTCATTTCCATGTAGAATTTGAAACATGCACTGCCTACTTTATTTGGGTCATGGTGCAACACAACTTGTTTGGAAGTCATACCTTGCTATATGCGTCTGGCTGCTTACCCAGGGAACATTGCGTGTTGTGTGATTCGTGACATATTGGTGTTCCATTTGCCACGCACCCACCGGCGCCTGATTTACTGCATTGACTGTGTATAAACCATCACAGGGGTAATGTTACGTATGGGTACGAAGCATCCACACCAGATTGTCTGTTTGTAGAGTAGTTTGTTACTTTGGGGCATATTTGGTGGTGTATTTGTGTGTTATGGGCACGCACAGATTTTTAACTGTGGCTCTCTTTGCAGCATTGAGGTGCTCCTGTTACCGGACCTGAGAGTGCGCAGGCAGGAGGCCAGCCCTCACTCCAGAGATAAGTTTCTCTTTGACTTCCATTTCAGTGAATTGCTGCTATGTTTATGATGAACAAGTTTGGTATGATTGTGTATGTGTTAATGTGAGTACTACATTCTTGGCCATTCCCTACTTTCCTGTGTCAATCCTACTTCCCTCTTCTGACCCTCATTCCGGTAATCCAGTATGCCAACGCCTGTCCCGACTCCATATACCTGACCCTCCTTCCCCACCAGGGTCTCAGAGGCCTGTGTGAGTTTGACCTTGCAGCAACCCAGACCACGGTGGGGGTGGTTGGTTCGTGCCACTCCTGCACCTGTACACGGGAGCAGTGACAGTACACATCCATTTGTGGTGCTTCATTCTATGTTATGTACCACACATGGTACACATCCTGTTGTGACATTGTTTTACTGTGCTACCTTGGTTGTTACGTCATTGTGGTAGTACTTGGCCTTTGTGAGGTACTGCTACTTCAAGTCATCTACTGGAGGCTGTTCTGGTTAGTTTTTCTGCCTGCAGGCTTTTTGCTTGGCTTCTGTGTTGGCCTGCTTTGAGTTCTCTTGGATGTAGTGTTTTTGCAAATCAAGGTGAACTCCGAGGGTGCAGGCAACCTTTTACACACAAGGTGGGCGATGGTGACAAAGAGGAAGGGTGATCCTGTGGCCAGGTGAAATTCAAGGATGTAGGCTCCATAACCCCGGTGCAGTTAAGTGGGTCATGGTGATTTGTGAGGGAGGGGTGGTGCTTGGTTGGTGATAGTTGCCTTGCCCTGCAGTGTGATGGGCACCCTGACATTGTAATTGTGGTATCCTATGTACATGATGTGTTCTGCTGACCAATGCCTGTTCATGTGTTGTGTTTACCTTTCAGGTGTGAGGGGATAGTTGTGGTTTGACATGCTGGGGTGTACACATGGTGAGTGTTCACATGTGATGTGTAGAGGACACTGATGGTCACTTGATTGCACATGCATATGTTGAGTGCATGTCCCTACTGACCCACACACTCACACTATAATGCACTACATGTAACACCACCCTTCCATGTCCACGTGTACACTCTGTTTTCCTTCTGGTGCCCACTGTGTCCCTGCAGCACATGTCCTATGACCAATTGGGGATCCTGCACATGCCTAATTTGCTTTTTGATGTGGTTTGTCGCTTAGATGTGATGCTCAGGGTGTGCATCACACGCAATGGCTGTTAACTGTGCTGTGCACTGAGCAGTGTGTTGCAGGAGGTGGACACGGCATACAGAAGCTGCAGTGTTGATTTATCAATGCACAATGTGCATGTAGACAGGCATTCATTGTTATGTTACACCTTCGACTTTTGGAATGCATTTGGATATGACTTCTTTTGGGTGGGAGGTTGTTGGTCAGTCATTTCATCTGATTCCATGTCAGGCATCATTGTCTGATGCCAATTTACATTTTTCACATGGCAATGTGTACCTTATCGGTACTGTGAAAAAATTAATTAATGAAAATACAGGACTCTGCGCCAACAACTCAAGTTGAGTTAAATCTTAGATTATGCTTTATTGACCATTGAGCCGACGCGTGTGACTGTTTGTGTTCCAGGAACTGATTGATATTGGGGATTGTACCCCGTTACTACTACATGGACAAATAGTCATAAGAACTGGTTACATCAAATTTCGGCCCGGATTTGAAAAAGGCTCAGTGGAGCCGAAACATGTTATCAATTATGGGCTCAATGGTCATGGATGATCAATAAAGCATAATCTAAGATTTAACTCAATTTGAGTTGTTGGCGCAGAGTCCTGTATTTTCATTAATTAATTTTTTCAACGTATGGGACGGTTAGGCTTTTTACCGTCCTTATACAGTTGACCTGCGACTTCATTGACCGGATTTTGAAACGTTTAATCTTGCACGTATAACTATCGGGATCGTAAGGAGTCGCCCTGGTGGAGCAAGGTTTTTCAAAGCCACAGTTTTTCAAAACTTATCGGTACTGTGTTGGTGTATGGCTATTGCTTGCCATGTCATGTTGTGGTTTGGGAGGGTTTGAGTGACATACCAGTGATAGTCATGGCCTGTTTTGCAGGTGTGTGTGATTCACAGCTTGCATGTGTGCCTTTTGGTCACACAGGATTGCTTGTGTTTAAGTAGCTAGGGATGCACACAATGTGGCACTTCCATGGCAACAATCTCAGGGTGGTAAGGTTGTGACAGTTGACTGTCTCTTTGTCATCATCGATTGTCACCTGGTATGTGCCAGGCCTGTGTGCACTCCGCAGGGGTGGGAGTTTAGGTGAAAAATGTGTCCACAAGCTGGGTCCGGGCATCCTCGTCACGTGCCCTATCCCCACTCATGGGCAGCGCCTGTGCCTGTGGTTGGGGATGTGGGGGCACCACCATGTCCACCTGTACGCCCTGCTGTGTTGCAACATTGTGCAGGACACATGCTGCCACAATGATCCTGCACACTATGGGGGTGCATAGAGTAGCTGCCCACCAGAGCGATCAAGGGAGCGGAAGCGTGACTTGAGCACTCCGAATGTGCGCACCACCATGGCCCTGGTTGCAATATGGGCCGCGTTGTATCTTATCTGGGGTGGTGTGGTGGGGTTCCGGATTGGCGTCATCATGTGGTTGCTCAGAGGGTAGGCACTGTCCCCTGGAGAGGTGATAATGGTTGTGATTATTGGGGTTTGTGTATTTGTATTTGTGTGTGACATGCATGCATGTGCAAGGGCATTTGTACTCACCTAGGAGCCATGTGTCGCCATGCTGCCCAGCTTCCAGGGCCCGGCTCACGGCAGACATTCTCTTTATGAAACTGTCATGGGTGGAGCCAGGGTAGTTTGCATAGACAGAGGGGATGATTCCCTTTGCATCGCATACCACCTGTACATTGATGGAATACCAGTGCTTGCGGTTTCGGTAGATGTGCTCAGTGGCCCTAGGTGGACGTAGGGCCACATGGGTGCAATCTATGGCACCGAGCACTTTGGGGAAGTGTGCCACCCTGCAAAAGTCCAGGACAATGGCCTGCCTTTCTGCGGGTGTTCTGGACATGTATATGTGCCTGCGGACTGAGGGACGCGCTGTCATGATTGCCAATACCTGGTGTAGGCAGCGTGACTGCGTGGCCTGTCAGGCCCCCTCCTCCCCCACTACGGCAGTAGTCTGCTGAAATGACCCAGTGGCCAAAAAATGCAGGACATTGAGCTCCTTCTCCAAGGGGCTCAATGCTTGGGAGAAAAGGGTGGGGGATGTAAGGGCATCTTCCCACTCCCTGACCAGGTCTAGGATGATAAGGGGTGGAAACCTATACCTGCTGTAGACCTGGTCGTCAGGCATCCCAAAAAGGCTTGTCCGTGGTGAAAAAATGCATGCCCTGGCTATTCTCCTCCTCCTGCGGTGTCCCACGATCAGTGCTGCGACAAATGGGGCCTTCATCGTACCTGTATATACGTGTTTGTTGTTTGCACGCATTTTTATACTGTGCGCGGGGATGCTTCCGCCTGCATTCTTGTGGCGGATGCATTCATGCCTGTGTGCGTCTTTTGCCGTGCGCGGGTTTCCCGTATTCGTATCCATGAATACGGGTTGTTCGCGTGCGTGTGGGCGTTCCGTGTAGTTCCCTGCAGTACTTCCCCAGTTACGCCTTCTTTTTCATGCGTTATTACCCATTCTGCATGTTACGCCCACTGTTCCGCCTCCTTTTGTTGTGTGCGCTGCACTATTTGCGCTTTTGCTGTGCGCGTAGCGCACGCCGTTTGATGACGTGTGTGCCCGCGTGCGACATGCACCGATTTGGCGCACAACCAGTGGGAAACAAGTGCAGCGCCTTCCTTGAATCGCACGCGTGCGAGTGCGCTTGCTTTCTCACTCTTGCGCCACCTTGCGCCTGCTTTTGCTGGGATTTTCGGCGCACGTTTGTTCCATGAATTGGCCCCAAAGTGTCACGACAAAGTTGCCTGTTTTTTTAAACAACGTATGATTGTTTTATGTAAAGCGAAAGGGATTGGCCCATCGCTTTTTTTAAGCTATTGTGTGTTTTTTCATAGAAATTATTATTAAAAAATGATTGAAGAGCTATTTTTACAGCGCAAATTTAATGAATGTCGACTAAGTTGTTGATAAGAGCTAACTACCTCCTATGTCCAATATTACTGTTTTCCTGAAAAAAGGTAGAGCTACTACCAAGGTAGTAAAGATTGGCAGGCCGATTCATGTAATTCCTCACAACAGTGTTGCACGCGGATGGCGCACAGCGTGCCTGTGCGAATGTCTGCACCAGCCGCGTGCGATAAAATCAATTTCCGCGCTCAGCGTATTCATGGATTCTCGCCTCCAAAAGCAGACGTGGCGCAGAGTGGCGCAGCGACCCTGCAGCAGCGCCAGTTACGCCCCCAAGAACGCCCTCGCGCAAGGAAAAGCAAAACCATTGCAAAGGGCTGCGTCAACCCTGTACCAGTTTACCGGACTGGCAAACAGCAAACGCAAAGCGGGGAACGCGTATTACGGGTGTCGGGAACACACATGCGCGAGAAGTTCCACACGCGATCTGGCCTGGGGGAGCGTGTGCGTGTATTTCAGGGGTTGCGCGAGAAGTATTACACGCGAATGGCTTGGGTGCGTGTATTTCAGGGGTGCGCGAGAAGTTCCACATGCGAATGGCCTGGGCGCATGTATTTCAGGGGTGCGCGAGCAGTTCTACACTCGATCGTGAAGTTCCACACGCGATCTGGCCTGGGGGAGCGTGTGCGTGTATTTCAAGGGTGTGCGAGAAGTCTCACACGCGATCGGGCCTGGGGGAGCGTGTGTGTGTATTTCAGGGGTGCGCGAGAAGTTCCACACGCGATTGGCCTGGGCGCGTGTATTTCAGGGGTGCGCAAGAAGTTCCACACGCGATTGGCCTGGGCGCGTGTATTTCAGAGGTGCGCGAGAAGTTCCACACGCGATTGGCCTGGGCGCGTGTATTTCAGGGGTGCGCGAGAAGTTCCACACGCGATTGGCCTGGGCGCGTGTATTTCAGATGTGCGCGAGAAGTTCCACACGCGATTGGCCTCGGCGCATGTATTTCAGGGGTGCGCGAGAAGTTCCACACGTGATTGGCCTGGGCGCGTGTATTTCAGGTGTGCGCAAGAAGTTCCACACGCGATCTGGCCTGGGGGAGCGTGTGCGTGTATTTCAGGGGTGCGTGGGAAGTTTCACACGCGATTGGGCTGCGTGCGGGTATTTCAGGGGTGCGCGGGAAGTTTCACACGCGATTGGGCTGCGTGCGGGTATTTCAGGGGTGCGCGCGAAGTTTTACACGCGATCTGGCCTGGGGGAGCGTGTGTGTGTATTTCAGGGGTGCGCATGAAGTTCCACACGCGATCTGGCCTGGGGGAGCGTGTGCGTGTATTCTAGGGGTGCGCGGAAAGTTTTACACGCGATTTCAGCAGGGTACGTGTATTTCAGGGGTGCCGGGGAGTCCTACATGTGATTTGGCAGTGGGGGTCCTCCCAGGTGTTCCCTGTACACCCTCCACAGCCCCTGCAGGCAGCCCACACCACAGGGGACTACCCTGCATCCCTGGTCATGTCCCGCAGGCAGCCCCCCCAGCAAAGGCACATGTCTCCTTGCACTAATGATCACCAACTCATGTCCCCTTGCACCCCCACCCCCAGCATTGCGGGGCACCTGCCAGCAGGCCCCCACTCATGTCCCACTCATGTCCCCCTGCACCCCCAGCCCCCAGCATTGCGGGGCACCTGCCAGCAGGCCCCCACTCATGTCCCACTCATGTCCCCCTGCACCTCCACCCCCCAGCATTGCGGGGCACCTGCCAGCAGGCCCCCACTCATGTCCCCCTGCACCCCCACCCCCCAGCATTGCGGGGCACCTGCCAGCAGGCCCCCACTCATGTCCCACTCATGTCCCCCTGCACCCCCACCCCCAGCATTGCGGGGCACCTGCCAGCAGGCCCCCACACATGTCCCCCAGCCAATATGTTATCACAATCTAGATCCCTGGCCCTTATGGTCAGCCTCCAAATGCCAAACACCCACCCGAGTATTGCATCCACCCACTTAGAAATGGCAATGACATGATGGAACCCCAATTGCAAGTTTGGAAATGAACACATGTCCCTCACATACACCCAATGGGTGTCAGTGAATCTCAAAACCCATATCATGATATGCATGATACCAATGAGATGATACTACACATTGAAGTCTGATGAAAAAAATGTATTAAAAACAGCATAAATGGAATTAAAAATAAACAAATGACAATGGGAATAAAAAACCAAAAGCAGCATGTCCGTAAAATAATGAAAAACCACAAATCATAATCCAAAGGAAAGGTGTCCAAAGTCACAGTTCAAGAAAGTAAATCCAAGGTAAAAACAAAACCGAAAACCATTGCTCCATGGGTAAATCCCCAAAAAAACACTAAAATCCAACAGTCAACTATATACAGCTAAACAATCCAGGGTCCATGATCCCAACTGAAGAAATGAAACCTATATAAAAATCCTACATAATATAAAAAGTATTTACAAAAATGTGGTCCATAGTCCAAAAAGTCCAAAATAAATAAAAAAGCAAAGGAAACCTAACACTAACTACATAACTATTTACAAGGGCAGCGGGCTAGTCCGACGGCTAACTGGTTGTTGGCATGGGCCAGGGCATCATCGAACTCCTGTTCAATGGCTTGGAGGCGGGCATGTTGCCTGGCCCCAAGGTCTCGCATGCAGTGTCCAGCTCCAACTCCCTGCGAAGACCCTCAAGGCACTCAGCCCGCCTCAGCGCCCTCCGCATGGAGTCCTCCGCCCTGACCATTGTGAGCCGTTCCTCCTCTGCCCGCTGCCGCTCCGCACCTATCTGCTGGCCCAACCGCTCCCACACGGAAGCCACTCCCATTCCAGGGTTCTCCTGCCCTCCGGCCGATGCCTGCACCCCTGATGTTGATGGCCCCGAGCCATGATGCCTCCCACGTCGAGCCTGCTGCTGCCTCCGACGCAACTGCCTGTGCCAGCACGACGGCATCCAGGCTGATGGAAACCACTGACGCCGTCGTGCACGTGCCCTGCCCGATGATGCCGTCACATCCTCCATCTGCTGGGGTCCAGTTGGACCTCCGACTCCCGACTGTGGCAGGGATGGGATCCCCACCGAGGTGGCTGCATTGGTCGGGGCAGGTCCACAGGGGGCCCTGGTGGCATCTGGGCCGGAAGACGGCATGGAGTACGACTGGCGCATAGCCTCCACAGAGGAGGAGAGGGTCGCCAGAGTGCCCGACACATGTACGAGACCCCCGACCATGACCGCTCCCAACTGGGCCACGCTGGCACGGTGCTCTTCGTGATGACGTGCGTGCTCCCCCCAGGAAGCACGCACCTCATCACGAATGACAGCTGTGCGCAACGCGACACCAATCAGGACCTTCTCCATACGGCCAGGGGTCCCCTCGTCCACAGGTGGAGGGGAGTCAGATGACATGGACATCCCCCCTACCTGCGGACGGGCCTGGGATGGGGCATCCCTGCTGGTGCATGGTGGTGCAGTCACAGTGTCAGGGACAGTGACATGCACAGGCACCTCCACGGCGACCTGTGCTGCCTCCTGCCCCTGCCCCTGGACTGCACCACTTGCACCAGCAGGGATGCCCCCACCAGGCCCTTTGTGCGGCTCAGTAGCGGCCTCCTCCTCCTCTGTAGAAACCACCAACCTGGATGGCTCCACACCGTCTTCTGCCGTTGCAAGCCTCTGTGGGGGCTCACCCACCCCTTCCGCTGCAGCCGTGGGGGCATCCCCGCCGCTTAGCTCCACAGCGCCGTCTCCGCCCTCTTCTTCACTTTGCGCTGTGTAGAGGGAGACATAGAACACAAGCATCAGGGTACTGTACAATGGTCCCCTAGACAGGAAGCAATAGCAGATGAGTGGCACTGTCAAAGATCACTTCCATCATGTCCCTCCACAACACATGGGTCAGTGCAGGCAAAACACATGCAGTAACAGGCATGGCGCATCCTATGGACATAAGCAAACATGTCCAAGGGACTCTTGAAGCAAACAATGTTGTTTTTGGACTCACATGCATCATGGGTCATGCCTATCACATGCACACACTTCAACGTACTTTCATCCATCTGGACTCGTACACCCCAGACACAGTGGATGCAAGGATAACTAGGCTGCATCAGTGAATCTAAACATTGTCACAGACATGTGTCATGCATCCATGGCATTCACAAGTCACAGACACGCAGGTCAGAAACACAGACATGGACACCATACATGTACATGGCATCAGCACCCATCCCTCACCCACACCCATGACCAGGAACAGAGACTGGCATGCTCTCATGTGTCCATTCCGCATAGGGCTCCCCATGTTACATTTAAACACATACACCAACCGTGTGCTTCACACATTACTGGTCTCACATGCATGACCATGATGTCCCTGCACACACACACGCGTACATGGCCTATGTCACACATACAGGCAAGTATCAGACAACCAGCACGCTGCAACATGCCCTGTCTCACACAGCAATGCTTGGCCACTTACCGCTCGACTCCAGACGGGTCTGCCTCTCAAGGATCTGGGCATGGAGCGCTGGGCGTTCGCATTCCAGGACCCTCATCTGGATGGTACTCATGCTGCCCCGGCCCCCCTCCACGAGGCGCCGGGCCTTTATGAGGGTCCTGGACCTGAAGTCCTCCCAGCGCTTCTTGACTTGCCTGATGTTGCGGGTTGCCACCCCCTCCGCGTTGATGGCAACCACAAAGTCGTCCCAGATCCTGTCCCGTCCTTCCTTGTCGGCGCGTGGTGATCCGAAGAGGGCATCATAATGCCCCAGGAAAAGCTCCACCAGGACACCAACTTCCTTCTGACTGAAGCTGGTGGCCCTCTGCCCCTCTGGCTGGGGGTCGCCAGTGGTCTCGGATGGTGTTTGCCCCGACATGGCG
Organism: Ambystoma mexicanum; assembly: GCF_040938575.1. Lineage (NCBI taxonomy): Eukaryota > Metazoa > Chordata > Amphibia > Caudata > Ambystomatidae > Ambystoma > Ambystoma mexicanum. Next base: position 1,105,190,748 of record NC_090941.1, read on the forward strand.
ACCCCCAAGCAGGCGTGGGTAGGCAACTGGGTCCTGGGGCTGGGCTGTGGAGCGATGGTATCCCAGTCGGGAGTCTACTGTTCCAGCAGGGGTGGACACAGCAACTGGACCCCTGCAGATGGCTGATGTGCAGGCACCAAATGGCAGGGCACGGTGGCAGCAGGCAGGCAGCAGCAGATGGCTCGTGGGAGGCTGCTCAGGGCTCTGGGGGGCAGTAATTCGGCCTTTTGGGCAGGAGCGTGGTCTTCCGTGTGCCTACGCGTGGCCAGCTTGATACGGAGTGATTTGGCACGTGAAAATTCTGCACGTCAGCGTGTAATTCGAGGAAAGGCCCTTAGCGCGTAAGCGCGTCAGCATGCATACGCGATTCCATTGGACCAAAGGCCCTTAGCGCGTATGCGCATCTGTGACGTATCGCGCACGGGCGTTGCTTTTCGTGGGGTGCGTTGCGTGTGTTTTGCAGGCGTTGGGGTTCACACGCTATCACTTCACAGCGGGTGGGTGTTGGCTACGCGTTCTTCTACACGCAAGGCAGACGGTGAGTGGTACCCTGCTCCTCCAGGCCCGATCGCGTGTGAAACCACCCGCGAGCCCCTGAAATACACGCGCCCAGGCCAATCGCATGTGGAACTTCTCGCGCACCTCTGAAATACACGCGCACACTCCCCCAGGCCCAATCGCGTGTGGAGCTTCTCACGCACCCCTGAAATACACACGCCCAGGCCAATCGCGTGTGGAACTTCTCGCGCACCCCTGAGATACACGCGCCCAGGCCAATCGCATGTGGATCTTCTCGCGCACCCCTGAGATACATGCGCCCGGGCCAATCGCGTGCGGAACTTCTCGCGCACCCCTGGAATACACGTGCCAAGGCCATTTGCGTGTGGAACTTCTTGCGCACCTCTGAAATACACGCACACGCTCTCCCAGGCCCAATCGGGTGTGGAGCTTCTCGCGCACCCCTGAAATACACGCGCCCAGGCCAATCGCGTGTGGAACTTCTCGCGCACCCCTAAGATACACGCGCCCAGGCCAATCACGTGTGGATCTTCTCGCGCACCCCTGAGATACATGCGCCCAGGCCAATCACGTGTGGAACTTCTTGCGCACCCCTGGAATACACGCGCCCAGGCCAATCGCGTGTGGAACTTCTCGCGCACCCCTGAGATACACGCGCCCAGGCCAATCGCGTGTGGAACTTTTCGCGCACCCCTGAGATACATGCGCCCAGGCCAATCGCGTGTGGAACTTCTCGCGCACCCCTGGAATACACGCGCCCAGGCCATTCGCGTGTGGAACTTCTCGCGCACCTCTGAAATACACGCACACGCTCCCCCAGGCCCAATCGCGTGTGGAGCTTCTTGCGCACCCTTGAAATACACGCGCCCAGGCCAATCGCATGTGCAACTTCTTGCGCACCCCTGAGATACACACGCCCAGGCCATTCGCGTGTGGAACTTCTCGCGCACCCCTGAGATACACGCGCCAAGGCCAATCGCGTGTGGAACTTCTCGCACATCCCTGGAATACACGCGCCCAGGCCATTCGCGTGTGGAACCTCTCACGCACCTCTGAAATACACGCACACTCTCCCCCAGGCCCAATCGCGTGTGGTACTTCTCGCGCACCTCTGAAATACACGCGCCCAGGCCAATCGCGTGTGGAACTTCTCGCGCACCCCTGAGATACAGGCACCCAGGCCAATCGCGTGTGGAACTTCTCGCGCACCTCTGAAATACACGCGCCCAGGCCAATCGCGTGTGGAACTTCTCAAGCACTCCTGAGATACACGCGCCCAGGCCCAATCGCGTGTGGAACTTCTTGCGTACCCCTGAAATACACGCGCCCAGGCCAATCGCGTGTGGAACTTCTCGCGCACCCCTGAAATACACGCGCCCTGGCCAATCGCGTGTGGAACTTCTCAAGCACTCCTGAGATACACGCGCCCAGGCCCAATCGCGTGTGGAACTTCTTGCGCACCCCTGAAATACACGCGCCCAGGCCAATCGCGTGTGGAACTTCTCGCGCACCCCTGAGATACATGCGCCCAGACCAATCGTGTGTGGAACTTCTCGCGCACCCCTGGAATACACGTGCCCAGGCCATTCGCGTGTGGAACTTCTCGCACACCTCTGAAATACACGCACACGCTCCCCCAGGCCCAATCGCGTGTGGAGCTTCTTGCGCACCCCTGAAATACACGCGCCCAGGCCAATCGCATGTGGAACTTCTCGCGCACCCCTGAGATACACGCGCCCAGGCCAATCGCGTGTGGAACTTCTCGCGCACCCCTGAGATACACGCGCCAAGGCCAATCGCGTGTGGAACTTCTCGCACATTCCTGGAATACATGCGCCCAGGCCATTCGCGTGTGGAACTTCTCGCACACCCCTGAGATACACGCGCCAAGGCCAATCGCGTGTGGATCTTCTCGCACATCCCTGGAATACACGCGCCCAGGCCATTCGCGTGTGGAACTTCCCGCGCACCTCTGAAATACACGCACACGCTCCCCCAGGCCCAATCGCGTGTGGTACTTCTCGCGCACCTCTGAAATACACGCGCTCAGGCCAATCGCGTGTGGAACTTCTCGCGCACCCCTGAGATACATGCGCCCAGGCCAATCGCGTGTGGAACTTCTCGCGCACCCCTGAGATACACGCGCCCAGGCCATTCGCGTGTGGAACTTCTCGCGCACCTCTGAAATACACGCGCCCAGGCCAATCGCATGTGGAACTTCTCAAGCACTCCTGAGATACACGCGCCCAGGCCCAATCACGTGTGGAACTTCTTGCGCACCCCTGAAATACACGCGCCCAGGCCAATCGCGTGTGGAACTTCTCGCGCACCCCTGAAATACACGCGTCCTGGCCAATCGCGTGTGGAACTTCTTGCGCACCCCTGAAATACACGCGCCCAGGCCAATCGCGTGTGGAACTTCTCGCGCACCCCTGAAATACACGCGCCCTGGCCAATCGCGTGTGGAACTTCTCAAGCACTCCTGAGATACACGCGCCCAGGCCAATCGCGTGTGGAACTTCTCGCGCACCCCTGAGATACATGCGCCCAGCCAATCACATGTGGAACTTCTCGCGCACCTCTAAAATACACGCACACGCTCCCCCAGGCCCAATCGCGTGTGGAGCTTCTTGCGCACCCCTGAAATACACGCGCCCAGGCCAATCGCATGTGGAACTTCTCAAGCACTCCTGAGATACACGCGCCCAGGCCCAATCGCGTGTGGAACTTCTTGCGCACCCCTGAAATACACGCGCCCAGGCCAATCGCGTGTGGAACTTCTCGCGCACCCCTGAAATACACGCGCCCTGGCCAATCGCGTGTGGAACTTCTCAAGCACTCCTGAGATACACGCGCCCAGGCCCAATCGTGTGTGGAACTTCTTGCACACCCCTGAAATACACACGCCCAGGCCAATCGCGTGTGGAACTTCTCGCGCACCCCTGAGATACACGCGCCCAGGCCAATCGCGTGTGGAACTTCTCGCGCACCCCTGAGATACATGCGCCCAGCCAATCGCATGTGGAACTTCTCACGCACCTCTAAAATACACGCACACGCTCCCCCAGGCCCAATCGCGTGTGGAGCTTCTTGCGCACCCCTGAAATACACACGCCCAGGCCAATCGTGTGTGGAACTTCTCGCGCACCCCTGAGATACACGCGCCTAGGCCAATCGCGTGTGGAACTTCTCGCGCACCCCTGAGATACACGCGCCAAGGCCAATCGCGTGTGGAACTTCTCGCACATCCCTGGAATACACGCGCCCAGCCCATTCGCGTGTGGAACTTCTCGCGCACCTGTGAAATACACGCACACGCTCCCCCAGGTCCAATCGCGTGTGGTACTTCTCGCGCACCTCTGAAATACACGCGCCCAGGCCAATCGCGTGTGGAACTTCTCGCGCACCCCTGAGATACACGCGCCCAGGCCAATCGTGTGTGGAACTTCTCGCGCACCCCTGAGATACACGCGCCCAGGCCATTCGCGTGTGGAACTTCTCGCGCACCTCTGAAATACACGCGCCCAGGCCAATCGCGTGTGGAACTTCTCAAGCACTCCTGAGATACACGCGCCCAGGCCCAATCGCGTGTGGAACTTCTCACGCACCCCTGAAATACACGCACCCAGGCCATTCGCGTGTAGAACTTCGCGCGCACATTTTTTTCCTGCGCAGGGACGCTACCGCCTGCTTTCGTGTGGCGGACATGTATGGGCCTGTGCGCGTCTTTGGCCGTGCGCTGTTTTTCCCTATTCCATTCCATGAATACGTGTTCTAGGCGAGCTTGTGGGCTTTCCGCGCACTTGCCTCCCGTACTTCCCCCGTGACGCCCACATTTTCACAAGTTGTTCCCCATTCTGCGTGTAACGCCCCGTGTTACGCCTACTTTTGTTGTGTGCGCCGCGCTATGTGCGAATTCGCTGTGGCCTTATCGCACAGCGTTCGATAACCTGTGCGCCAGCGTGTGCCAGCGTGCACCACGCACTTTTTGCGCGTGCACGGACTTCCATGAATAGGTGTGCGCTGTTTTCTATGCGATAATCGCACTTGCACTGCGATTTTCGCTATTTCACTGCGAATCGCACGTTTTCGCACGCGTGCGCCCTTTTTTCGGCGCACATTCATTCCATGAATCGGCCTATGGGTTTCCCCCTTTATAGTATATTGGCTCTCTCAAGTCCACCACAAGAGGTCATGCACGACTGTTTGAGTCTTTGAAATGTCAGTCAGGGAACACTGGAGCTATCTCATTCTCAATTGGGCCTCCAGCACCAGGAAAATGCAGGATACTATGAGACCCAGCAACTGTTGGAAATCAAGATCTGGTATTTATTGGCCCTTCTGAAATCTGGTGACCATTTGCTGAATGTACAGAGCCCTGTTCTCGGGAGGAAAAGCCTTGCATGAGGGAGTAGCCAGAATGGCTCCGATTAACTGGAGCATTTGAGAGGGTGTCACTTGAGACTTCTTAAAATCAAGGGAAAAGCCCAAACTGTGAAGAAGCTATCAGGTGCAATATAGATGGTCCAGTAATAGACTGGGGGACCGAGCTCTGATCAGCCAATCGCCCAGATAGAACAAACATGATTTCCACCTTTCCTGAGACTAGCTGCTACCACCGCCAACAGCTTGGTGAAGACCCTCGGGGTAGAGGTAAGCCCAAAGGGCAGAACCCAGAACTGGTAATGGGAATTTTCCAATTACAAACCTCAGAAACTTTTTGTGTTTTGGATGGATCAGCACATCAACGTAAGCATCCTGGAAGTCGAATGACGGTAACCAATACTGGAGCTCCATGGCCTGAAGAATATGTAAGAGTGTTACCATCTTGAACTTATCCCTCTTAAGAAACATTCACTAGTGCCTCGGGTACAAGATGGGTTGCAGACCTCTGTCGTCCTTTGGGACCGGAAAATAAAAGGAGTACAACCCCATGTTCCTTTCCGCTTGCGGTACCGACTCTATGGTACACTTCTCCAGCAGAGAGGCAATCTTGTTTTGGAGTAGCGGGTCCAGAACAGAGGGTGGCCGGGGGGGGGGGGGTGAGGCTGGTGGACACCTTCAAAAAGGAAGACAGTACTCTTGAGAGACTACCTGCCGTGCCCAGGCATCTGCAGTAATATTGCACCATTACTGGAGTGGAATGGAAAAAGCTTTCAAAGTAGTTTTCTGGCTGTAGCCACACTGGAGGGGACTGAAGCTGGAGTGGGCTGGGTTGTTTTCCGTCCTCTTTTCTTTCATGGCCTCAAAAATCATCTCTGACCATGTCAGGCAGTTGTCCAATAGCCTCTTTGACTGGTGTAGCTATAGTAGCAGAAAGGTTTTCCTTTCCACTGGGATGTGGATTGGGTGGGCTAACACACAGCCACTTCCAAGGATTTTGCAGCAGCCTTAGACACTTATTTGGTGTTAAGGCTGACGAAAGACTAGGACAATTAAAAGTGGGTTCCACCGAAAGGCATGTCAAGCAGTTTTGATTGCACATCTTGAGAAAATCCTGACTTCCTCAACCAGGCAAACCTCTGTATAACAGAGCTTGTAGCCATTGCTCTTCCAATGCAGTCTGCTGCATCAGGACCTGACTGAAAGGCTTGGCACATGATTTCTTTGCATTCTTTCAAAATATTCGGTAACGGCCATTCTTCTAGGAAGTACTCTGCGGCCTATGATGTCACTAACCAAAGGGGTGTGTGTGTACGTGAAGAGTGTGTATGTTGCATTTACAGCCGTTAGATCAATGACTGCCGGAGGAAAATACATTTGTTTTTTTTGCAAGAACGTCATACCTCTTGTCATCCCTGTCAGGGGACAAGGAGGGATAGGAGCTTGCCTTTGTGTTTATGGTTGCCACTTGTACCAATATGTCATAAGTGGGGTGTCTTCAGAGGAATTTCACATCCGAGGACGCAGGCTTGTATTTTCTGACAAGATTCTTGTGTACGCTGGACTCGAGCAGATTCTTTTCCACAGCTCCAACAATGGATTTGTTTTTGTTTTTTTTAAATATATGAAGTTTTATTTTATTTAAAAGACAAATTATAGTTCAACAATCTGAAGGAAAATGAAACATTAATAAATATAGCTACAGAAGTTTATATCGAGTTATGATAATTAATAGATATTAAATTATCAGAGAATGTCCTCTTAGATTGATAATGGAAGGAAATAAACCTGACTACTCAAGAAGTGAGGCGATAATAAAGGACCGCTATTAATTTAAAAAAAATATCAATACAATGCATAACTAGGTTAAACATTTACATCATTTTAATAATTCACAAAGTATTGCCATTTCTTGTCATATTTAAAAGAGAAGGAGAGGGTGAGTTTGCAATGAATCTCTCCATTCTATGTACATCACATATAATATTCCACCAACCTTTGATAGAAATGTTTGTAAAATCTTTCCAGTTAGATGGAATTAAGCGGATAGCAAGCTGTGTGCATAGCTGGAAGATAATAAACGATGTTTACATTTTTCCAGCATTAAATGCTAATTTTCCCAGCAGGATATTAGTTACACTTAGATAGAAATTCAAAAAATGCGTTGAAGAGCAATCCAAACTTGGTTCCAAAAGGAATTAATCAAAGAGCATTAAAAAACATGTGACTGAAAGCAGGGTCGGATTGGCATATGGGCTGTTCAGCCAGAGGCCGAATGCAACTGACCTTGGGAATATGGTTGGGCCGTTTTTATAAGCCACCCCGGGGGCCGTGAGATATATGAAGTGTTTTTTTATCTTGAAGTTAAGATTAGTGAGTCAACATGGTTGGATGGATCGATGCTGCCTGGTCTGCATTCATGTGCACTGTGCCCATTCATCAAAGAAACTTAACACTTACTTCCTAATTGTTCACTTTGCTTTGATGAATGCTGCATCACAAAAGCAAAGCTGCAGACTTGCACAGGCCCAGCCATCTGCCGGTGGTGTGCTGCTGCCAGCCTGGATGTAGGCCCGGCTGCGCACTCTCTCCCTCTGAGTGTCAAAGTGAAGTTACAATGCCCCAGGCCCCGTGCTGCACGAAGGGCGGCACGATGGAGGGCCTGGGGGGTTAGGCGCAGGGTGGGGGGAGCACAACAGGCAGGAAAGCAAAAGGGAGGGACAGCCAGAGCGGCGCCCCCACCCGCGGTGTGCCTCAAAGACACACATGTAGATAGAGGCAAGGTGGGAAAGTAACGGGGGGGGAGGACAGGAAGGAGCACCGGCGGCCCACAATCAGCACAACAAAAGGTGGAAGGGGTACAAATACCCCAGAGAAGCAGGACCAAGTCACAACCAGGTTAGGAGCTCACCTCACTCGGGTAAGCTCCCAGGGCCTGGATAAGGCGGTAAAGGATTCGTTTTTTCGTTTTTGCCTCTGCGGGCTTAAGCGGATTGGGTGTCTCTTTCCCTGGTCGTTTCGCCTCTGCGGGCTTAAGTGGCTGGGAGGAACAAAAAGAACGGTCGCGGAGCGAAGAAAAGGAGGACCCACCTCGTTGTGGCAGCGGACCAAGCGGCGAAGAGCAGGACCCCGGCTGGCGAGAAGCGGTTACAACAGCGGCGGACCCGGGAGGCCGGAGCTGCGTGCGGAAGAAGGAAGACCCACCTTCATTGTGTCAGCGTATCCAGCGGCGAAGAGCGGCCGGCTGGCGAGAAGCGGTGACAACAGCGGCGGACCCGGGAGGCCGGAGCTGCGTGCGGAAGAAGGAAGACCCACCTTCATTGTGTCAGCGTATCCAGCGGCGAAGAGCGGCCGGCTGGCGAGAAGCGGTGACAACAGCGGCGGACCCGGGAGGCCGGAGCTGCGTGCGGAAGAAAGAAGACCGCCACAGCAGACACCTTGGGGGACCAGGCTGCGGAGGCGGTGAACGAAGCGGGAGAAGCCGGGCGACACGACCGCCGCAGCAGACATCGGGGAAACCAGGCCGGAGAGGCGGTGAGCAAAGAGGGAGAAGCCGGGCAACACGTCACCAGGAAGCAGGCGCCCGCGGAACGGCGCGCATTGGAGGCGGGGCGAGGGACGGACTAGCGAAGGTCTTAAAGCGGCAGGACAGAAGGCCAGACGTGGTGGAGCAGGAAGAAGGTGTGTAAGGCTGGCATCGGGAAGGTTGGGGGTTCGCGCCAACCCTCCAACGGCAGACAGCAGGAAGTGTATATAAAATATAAAAAAAAAAAAAACATTTCTTTTCTGACGAGAACGGCCTGGCTAACGCGTTGTGGCAGACAGTATCACAGGCAATACAGATTTTTCCAGAAACAGAGAGCCTTCCCTGCGCTGGGCCAAGAAAAAACAAGCATCTATTTCTTGAAGCCAGGCACTAACCCAAGCCATACTGACTGTTTAGCTCAGTGGTTAGAGCGGGGTGATAATAACACCTAAGTCACGGGCGCAATCCCTGTGTTTTTTCATTTTACAACATTGGCAAAAAGGTGAGAAGGATGGAAGAAAAAATAAGAAGAGCGCAGGAATTCAGCGTATGGGCCAAAAAGGCGGAAAAAGATTATGGGGCCAAATGGGTCCTAGAGGTGATGCAAAAGGAAGAAAGGGCTAGGGCAATGTTGCCCCTGCTGCTCGAGGATTCCACAGATAGCGATGAAGAAGCGGCGGTACCCCAAGGTCAGAAGAGGGCAAGAGGAGCAGCGGAGGAGTCGCAAGAGCCAGAGAGGCCTAAGAAAAAGCAGAAAAACATAGGTATCGTAAAATTAAGCAACAACATTAACAAAATGATTAAAGTATTAAATGCAAATGTAAAATGCATGAAGGCCCAGGGTAAGTCGCCCAGAGCCAAAAAGGGAACGGAATCAGAATGGGAAAGTAGCGAGGATGAAGAGAGAGACCACCTGCGAGCCTGGGTGAAGAAGAAAGGGGTAATAGGGAGAGGAAGGAATACTGAGGACAGAACAGGTGGGGGTAGGGGGGCAGGGGGGCAGGGGCCAACAGACAACGGGGCTAACACCCCTACACCAGAGCCACCTCAAAGCCCAAACCATATAGCAACACCAGAGCCTGCCATAGTAACAGTAAATGAGCCACCCACGAATATGACAAAATATGGGAGACCCACGACAGGCAAAGATGCTCAGGGGCGGTCATTGAAAGCACAAGCCTGGCATATTAGCGACAAAGTTAAGGAAAAAATATGGAGAAAAGAGTTAATAGACATATTCACATTGCTAGATGTACAGAAAAGGGGCCACGATGTAGCAAAAGAGGACATAAAAGAGGATGAGAAGGGTTTATTGAGAAGATCAGCAGTAACAAGGAATTTTGACAATTGGACAGCAGCATTCCAGATAATGTCGTCCATCATTTTCCAGAAATTTCCCAAGGACGGCCCATCGCTGGTCACCTATCAGCAGAGCGTGCTGAAGGTTTACAAAGCATTTGGGGGGATGCATGGAAAGAGTATGATCATGAGTTTAGGAAAGAGATGGATTGCTTCCCAGATATTGGGTGGGACGAAGAGAATTACAACCTATACATTTTTAATGTATTAAAAGAGAAATGGGACAGCAGGGAACAGCCAAATGCGGGCAGCTACTACAGAAGACAGTATGGGTATAACGATTACAGAAGAGATTACAGATACAGCAGCAGGAGATTCGAAGGTAGTCGTGACAGGGCAAGCGAGCAGAATTTTCGGAGCAGGCAGTACGAGGCACAAAGAAGTTGGCAGAGCAACATACCACCAACAGCACAAGGGGGTGGCAAGGGAGAAAATGGGGGTTCAAGAACACAGCCAGGACAATGCAGAAATTTTGAGAAAGGGGTGCCATGCAGCTGGGGGAAGAAATGCAGATTCAATCACAAATGCGAGAATTGTGGGGGGGAACATGCTACCAATAAATGCACAAGGTCAGCATACAATAAGTACAGGGGGCCAGAGAAGCGGAGCTAGAAGGGCAGGCGAGAAAGGGGCCACTCCAATAAAACTGGAAATAATGGAGAAATGGCTACGGTTGTTTCCAGATCAAGAAATGGCAGAAACAATCAGGCAAGGGTTTCAAGAGGGTTTTAAGATCCCTTTTGAAGGACACGGTTCGACCGACACGCCCAAAAATCTGAAATCAGCATTAGCAAACAAAGAATTGGTAACCAAGAAAATCAGCAAAGAAATCGAACTAGGGAGGATCAGAGGCCCCTACAGCTCCACCCCGTTCAAAGAGTACATATGTTCACCGCTAGGGTTGGTTCGAAAAAAGGAGGCAGGCGAGTTTAGACTGATCCACCACCTATCATACCCAACAGGGACCTCAGTTAATGACGGGATCAACAAAGAGGCAGTAGCAGTAAGTTACTCAGATTTTATGGAAGCCGTACACATAGTCAGAAAAGCAGGAAAGGGAGCATGGATGGCAAAAGCAGACATAAAGTCGGCATTCCGTCTTCTACCAGTGAGAGAAGAGTCCCAGAGGTGGCTATGTATGCAGTGGGAAGGCAAGTTCTTGTGGACAGGTGCCTTCCAATGGGTTGCGCCATTTCATGTGCATATTTTGAGAAAGTAAGCTCATTCATGCAATGGGCGCTTACAAAGGTAGATGAGGGGGCGCAGGTAGTACATTACCTAGATGATTTTCTATTTGTGGGGCCACATGGCTCCAATCAATGTCAAAACACGCTGCAGAAATTCATAACATTGGCAAAAGAGTGGGGCTTCCCATTAGCAGAAGAAAAAACCACAGGCCCAACACAAGCAATACAATTCCTAGGCATCGAAATAGACTCACGAATGGGGGAATGCAGGATCCCGGAAGAAAAGGTAGCAGACTTACTAAGTAAAATCAAAGACCTGATAGGGAAAAGCAAGGCTACCGTGAAGGAGCTACAGTCACTGGCAGGAAAACTGAACTTTGCAGGGAGAATCATACCGCAAGGTAAAATATTCCAGAGAAGGTTAGAGCTGAGAACAAGAGGGGCCAGAGAAGGACACCACACAGTGAGAATTGGGGAAGGTATAAAAAGAGACATGGGGGTATGGGCAGAATTCTTAAAATCTTTCAACGGCTCAGTAATCTGGCACACACCTATAAATGAAGAGAACGAAAGGGTGTTGTTCACAGATGCAGCCGGGGGGTTTGGTTTCAGCGCAATTCTAGGGACAGAATGGTGTGCGGAAGAATGGCCAGAAGAATGGCAAAAAGCAGAATGGACTAATAATATTACATTGTTGGAAATATTCCCAATATGGGTAGCGCTATGCGCATGGGAAAAAGAGCTGAGCTGCAAGGATTTAAAGGTATGGTCGGATAACATGGCAGTAGTACATGTCATAAATAACGGGAGCGCCTCATGCCCACTAGTGCTGGAAATAATGAGGGTAATAACCCTAAATTGTCTTAAGAATAATGTCAGCATAAAGGCAAGGCATATCGCAGGTGAAGCAAACGTGGTCGCTGACACCTTATCTCGCTTTCAGTGGGACAGGTTCAGAGAATTGCGCCCGGATGCAAGAAGGAAAAAAATGCCCACGCCAAGGAAGGCATGGGTACCTCTGGAAGAATGGGAGGAAGCACGGTCGACTACAAGGTTGGCTCAGAAGAGGAGAAAGAACCACAGGAGCAGACGGTAGAGAAGTTGGCCAGAAACGCCATAACATACAGAACTGGTGAGCAATATAAGAAGCATGTGAATAATGTGTTAAGGGAAACAGGAGCCAAAAAAGTCGGGGACATCACAGTGGCAATGTTATGTGATTTTGTGGGGAGCGCATTTTCGCAAGGAAAGAGGAAAAGTTGGGCGACAGCACACCTGGCAGCGATAGCATACACGGTGAAAGTGGCCGGGATAGCAGACCCGACAACAAATTCACGATTAAAATACGCAATGAAGGGGTGGGGAAAGTTAGAAGGAAAGACACCTGACAGCAGGAGGCCTCTGAATTTTGCAAAGTTGACGATACTGTTAAAACTATTACACAGCACATGCAACAGCAGCTACGAGATCAAATTGTTTAGGGCAGCATTTGCATTGGCATATTACGGGGCACTAAGGGTCGGGGAACTAGTAGCGCGTAACACAGCGGCAGGGGATGGCTTAGCAAAGACCGACATATGCATAAGAGCCGAAGGAATGGCAATATTACTAAGAAAGTCCAAGACAGACCAGGAGGGGAGGGGGCGGACGATAGAACTAAATTGTATCAAAGAAAGAGAGCACTGCCCAAGGTGCATCACGAAGCAATTCCTCAAAGTGCGTCCGGAAGTAGGGGGCCAGCTATTGATACATAGGGACGGCAGGGCCCTCAGCAGGTACCAATTTCAGGCAGTACTAAAGAAAACTATAACAAAGGCGGGGTGGGACAAGGCAGAGTTCGGGACCCCCTCTTTTAGAATAGGTGCAGCCACATCAGCATGGGCAGGTGGATTGGGGGCAGATGGAGTAAAAAGTGTCGGGGGTTGGAAATCGCAATGTTTCAAGAGGTATGTGCGAGAAAGCATGATATGATTCATTTCCCATTTTCCATGCAGACAAAACACCCTACAAATCAGCATGGATAGTCGGCCATTCATTCGTGACAAGAGCAGGCAGATGGATCGAGGATTACAGAGAGGGTTTGCATTTCAAAAGAACAATAACTTCATGGTGGGGCCTCCCAGGGAAGCATTGGGAGGACATCCACGACAGGCTGTCAGATCTGATTGGTTTCAGGGACCCTCCCGAGTATTTGGTCATCCACCTCGGGGGGAACGACTTGGTCAGGACAAACCGGGGCGAGCTAATGCGCGACATATGCGAATCACTAAGGGCAATAGCGCACTGCTGGGGTAAAACGAAAATCTTTATGTCGGAGATCATAACTCGCAGAATCTGGTACGGGGCGCGCAAGAGGCAGGCCATTGAGACGGCACGGAAAAAACTGAACAAAGCGATAGAGAAGTACTGTAGGAGCACAGGACTCCATTTCATAAAACACGGGCTATCACAGAACGACCCCGACTGGTTCCACCAGGACGGGGTACACCTGTCCAACAAGGGCTGGGGGAGATTTGCGGACAACATCTTTCAAGCACTGGTGGCACAGGGTTGCAAGTAAGGGGGCGGCAGGGTCACTGTTTTGGGGGGACCTGAGCGGTTTAGACAAGCAACCCCTCAGGTGTGGCGGCACGTGTCCAGGAAAGGATGCCACAGGACAACGAAAGGGAGGCTAAAGGAAGGGGGGCATCCCAACCCCTGGACACGAGGTGCCCAAAAAGTGTTAGTCACTGTACAGTTGTCATAACCAGTGTATAGCGTAATTTTTTGTATATAATAAAAAGGCCTACGGCCACCAATTTTTCCACGCAAACAGAGCTGTGCACGCATTATCATTTCTGGGTCAGGGCACAGTACAACAGGGTCAAGAGCAGCGGGGGAACCCACACTACTCAGCCTATGAACAACAAATGGTGAGGGTGGGGCTGTCCGCCTGGCCGGGATGTGTGAGCTGAGGCATATATGTGCACTCGCTCACCTACCTCGCACTTTTAAGTTGTTTGTTTCTTGTCCTCCTGCCTGGTGTCAGGTGTGTGGGAGGGGAGGTATGAGGGGGGCAGCGGGTCTGGCTTGGGGCTGCCACCTGCCTGACTCCTGAGCCTCTCGACTGGAGGAAGGACCAGGGGGCCTGTGGCTGTGTTGCTACGTGCAGATGGCCCAGGCCAGCAGGCAGCAGCCAATCATGACACGTCCGCGTCCTGCCATCATGCGCATTGGGTGTGCTGTCCGCCACCACACCCCAGCACATGCTGGGACTCAGACATTTCGAGGAAGCCGCTAAAGACAAGGGACGGAGGGAGCAGTGGACCAGGGCTAGTCCAGGAGACGACACGACAAGGCCTATATTCAAGCTGCTTGCTTAGCCCAGACAGCCGAGGCGAGGAGGAGACTGACTGTAGTGTCTACTGGACTGGACTGGTCCTGGAGACAGCACTTGTGCACGTGGGCGGGTGGGTAAATAAAAAATAACATACCAGTGCTGTTATTTTTATGTATACATTCTGTATATATACAGTGTAAACTGGGTCCTCCTCCTCCTGAACCTCCCTGAGATGTACCGTTGCACGTTGATGAGGGTAATGACCTCAGGCTCAGATTGCTGAGAATGTGAGTGGATTTTCTTTTCAAATGTAAGACGAGTGTCACGATGTGCTGTGGGAATTTATTTCCCACGCCAGTTTTGAGTCCGTGCCGTTTAATTTAGCTGTTCTTTGAAAAGTGGGGTTGTTGGGGAGGAGGTGGGGGGCACTTTTCCATTAAAGGCGGCAGCCTGGGGAAGCAGACACTGTGGGCCTTAGGACAGCAGCAGCCAGCCAGGCAGTCACTGACTGCTGCGTTGCTGCATCGTTTGGCGGGGTGTGCGGGAGTGTTGCGATGGGAGTCTGGTTAAGGGCAAGCGACAAGACTGACACGCTTGGTACTCTAGTCCTGCATGCACATGGTTATACAAGTGTGCATTGCATGTCATTTGATGACAGTATTTGGCAATCATACATGATGTTTATGCTTGGCATTTCTGGGCAACACCATGCCATATTATGAAACTGACTGATCCCCATGACTACACACACACATTCACCATGCAATGCATCCTTTCACCCCTGAATTCATCCAACCCTGGCATCCATGAATCTGTGAAAAGCGGGTCTCATTCTAGGAACTTTTTTGTATTGATTTCAATAATGAAGAACAAGACAAGCACATATACAACTCTGGACACCGCATTGAGTCCTGTGTCAAGGTCAGAAGGCCACACCGGGGTCATTCTGTCCATTCCGGGCCTCTCATTTTAGCTGTGTAGGTTCCACTTCTGACTTCCGGTGGTGGGGTCCTCTGCGGCTTCGGCTCTAGTGCTGCGGGTGTTCAGTCACAGGCTGCGTTTGGTGGAGCCAGGCAGGAGCCCGTCCGGTTAGTCACTTCCAATGGGAAAAACAGAAGTGTTATCACCTTGGTTCCCCCACATCAGCCACTTGATTACAAAGCAGAAATCATTGCTATTCAGCGGGCGTTCAATGTTTCAGCTCCCTGCCGGCTCGCCATCTTGTGATAATTGGGGGCTATTACTACTAACATTACCTTTTTCTACATTATATTATGCCCTCACCCCCAAGGCGGCTTTCTGCTCTAAACAAGGGGGGAGCAACGGGGCAGAGGTAGGGAGGCTAAAGCGACATTGAGGATGCTTATAAAAATGCATGGGCTGTTGGAGTTTGCTAATGCCAACAATCTCCTGCCAACAAGGAGAACCATCTCTGGTTCTGAAAGCACCTCAAGACCTTCCTATTTGCTTCTGCCTTCGCTCCCCCCTTCCCCTGCTGATCTGTTCTCTCAGCACCGTGCACCTGGCCACCCTCTGTCCTCCAGGCCCAGGTACCTGCTCGCCCTGCCACCCTCCCGCACTGCCTCTGGGCCACCCCTTGCACTGGGGACTGTATCTGTACCCATACAGCGCCCCCCCCTTTCTGCACTTATCAGACCTACCCTGTCTGCTGCCTTAAACCTAGCACTTGCAAATTGCTGGCGGCACTAAAACTGTTTGTTACCTTTATTGTTTGTTTATTGTTATTTATCTGTTTCTCCTCTGCTTTGCACTTTCCACTTCTCCCCTTTCCATGCACTTTTCCCCTCCCCCTCTCCCATGCACTTGCACGTTCTCAATGTCACTGGGCCTAATAAGATCGCTGTTTTGTTCACGCCTGTTCCCCTCCCTTGCCTTGTCGCGCTCAGAAACACTTGTGTAGGAGCGCGATAGAAATAAAATATCATATCATATCATGAACGGTGACATGTGTGCTTTGTTCCGCACTTGGGGAGAAAATCAATAAAATTCAATGTGGGGAAAAAAAGAAAAATATATTTGAAATTCTGAAATCTTAGAACCACTTCCTTTGTTTTCCCACAACAATTGTCCCAAAGACCGTTGGTGCTGGAGCGCTACTGAATCTAGGAAGAAAAAAAAAAGAGTGTATGGTGCGAAGAATCATGATTCATGTAGGTAATATGGTTATCCTTATGGTACTTACCTCAGGCCCTGGATGGAGCCCACAATTTGAGCCCCAGGGCATTGGTTTCATAAACCAGGAACTCTCTGAAGGAATACACAGCACAGGAAGGCTGGCGAGACACGGCAGCAGCACAGGATCACTGGAGTTCTGAGCATGGATTGCAGGACAGCCGCCAAAGTGTGGCACCAGGACGGCTACAGTGTACAGAAGGGCTGCAGTGCTACAGGCCTCATTTTGCTGGCCCACCTCAATTACTTCTCAAGTTCCCTCTGCAGGTTCTAACACAAATTGAGGCCTGCGTTATGGTCCATCTGAGTCTCCGAATATCCTTTTTGGCCCCATCTTTCAGTGAAAGAAGAGGAGGGAATGATAGGGGTTTGTTTCTGGGATTCCAACATCGTATCCATACATTCAGCTTTACTCACGGTTTCAGATCACAGGGCGTTCGTTGGCAGAGCTGCTGCTTCTACCCTGGCACACGCTAGCTTCCCTTGCGCTCATGGAAAGTTGAAGCGGATTTGCTCCATTGTGGAACCTCCCTGTGTACCCATTCCCCTACTTATCCGATGATGCCCCAACCAACAAGTAGAGAAGGTTGTGTATTTTAAAGAATGCAATGAAAGCTTTGGTACCTGATCTGTTGCTGTATTCTGAGCTTCTTGTGCTGAGTCTATGTTCATGGAACTGCTGCTATCATGTAATCTATGTTAATGCCATGACAGAACACAAACAAGGCCTTCCAGTAGCTTTGTGTAAGGTACGGGCAGCTAAGAGGGAAAGCGGGTAAAGGGGCAGCAGAGCAGATGGCCAGGGGGAAGACTAGTCCATTCACAGACCCCACCCATTTTTACCATAGGGTAAGTGTTTCAGGGGCTCATGTTCACAAAAGCTCGTTCTAACTGGGCCCAAATGCTGGCGCTAGGGAGACAGTGAGATACGATTTCCTGTCTGCCTAGAGAATAAAGTTTGTGATATAAAA
Source organism: Ambystoma mexicanum (assembly GCF_040938575.1). Classification (NCBI taxonomy): domain Eukaryota; kingdom Metazoa; phylum Chordata; class Amphibia; order Caudata; family Ambystomatidae; genus Ambystoma; species Ambystoma mexicanum. Next base: position 1,105,208,205 of record NC_090941.1, read on the forward strand.
TATATGAATGTACATGCTGGGAGGTCGGGCATGGAGTGGGGAGGCACAGCCACAGGCCAACATCACATATCCCCCCTATGCAATAAAAGTGGTAATGTTTTGTGTAACATTCAATGCAACAAACACCATTAGTCGTGAATTGACGCAATTCACGGATGATGGTTTGAGGGCCACATTTAGTGACGCGAGGGGTGGGCCACCTTTTTATTTTTTTAGGTGCCCAGGCCTATTTCCTGTCCCAGTCTGACCCTGACTGAAGGATCCAGTAGCCGATTGACAGGACCAGCATGGACCATCATTAGACACTTTAGACATAAAGAGTTTCTCAGGAGTAATAAAGGCTCTCAGAGTGACGAAACGCAGAGTTTCGGTTAAGTTTGCAGAGACAGATACAGTCTTAATCTTAGTCCAAATCATAGTCCATAGTTCATCATCAAAGTGTGTTCCACTATCCCCTTTTCATTGCAGTTCAGAGGACCACTTACTATAGGGAGAGAGATCCCCCAATACTATCTTGTAGAAGCTAGAGACTTTGACAGTATCAAGAGATTCCATGAAACGTCATCGGGTAGGATCAACCACCAATTCATTCCATGAATTTCTTCTTCTGGCATCCAGACAAGCATTCATTAAGTTGAAATATTGAGGACGAATCTTGGTAACGACAATTTGGTTTTAAATTCTGCTGCAGTATGGATATCACCTCCTGTGATTATCTGATTAATACACTTCACACCTTCATTAATCCAAGTTTAAAAAAAAAATAGGCCTTTTATTTATAATTATATTTTTATTACACCATATGAAAGTAGAAAAGGCTGTAGCAGGTTTATTTATTAGATGAAAAAGGAAAACCTTTAAATAAGAGTTAGTAAGACATATTGGGCCTCATTAGGACTCTGGCGGTAGCCGTTCCATTAAATACCGCCACAGCTGTTGTCTAAGTCTGGCACCCGGCAATGGGGCCCTACCGGGGCATTACAACCGCAGTAGTCCCGATAATTGCCAAGAAAATATGACTCCCCATTCGAGTCCCCTTGGAATCAATGGGAATGGGGAGGACGGATGCACCGCACTGTGTCCAACAGTGCTGGTGCATCCGTTGAGGTCTGCGAGCGGTTGCCATTCCGCCCTCCAGGTTAGACCTGGCGGGCTGAAAGGCACCCGCTCGCAGAATTCATGGTTTGCTAGTCCGGAAACAACGGTAGCGGCAAGCTTACTGGTACCGTTGTTTCCAGACTGGCAAACTTGTAATGACCCCCATTGTTTTAGAAAAGCACATCTTGGAACCATTAAAGACATACATTATGTGCTTAATGTCAAAAGGGAAAAACAGCCATTTTTAGGCCATCAACAAAGTAGGAGGATTTACATCTTCACTAGGGCAAAACCAATTTTTTGGCAAGCTTTAGAACAAAGGTTTTATGATAATTCTGAAAATTCGGAAACCCGACACTACAGCAATTATATGAGTTTTTTAGTTTACTCCAGGCAATCCTTTTCTTTTTCCTAGGACCCCAAAGGAAGTCAATGCGTATCTTATTAAAAGATTTAAAAAAAGGGGCTGGTAGCAGGATTTTTAAATTCTGTTTATTGATTTTCCAGCATTCAGCATACAAACATTGCCATGAGAAGAAGGCAAACAATAATGTATAACATCAGGGTGACTACAGGGCACCCCTTCTCTCTTATTGGAGGTACATACATTACACATTCATGTTGGCATCCGCACGCCAGAGATACTGGTTGTTTTCTCTGTGATACTAGCATAAACAGAACCTAATCCCCTACCCTTCGGCCAGCTGGGTCTATCCCTGCCCTCTACCTACCCTTGTTCACACTTAGTAATGAGGGCATGTCAGTCTGCAAAAGGGCTATGCATAGATGTCGCTATGGATATTGAGCGTAAGTCATCAGGTGTAGGATTATTGGGGCTACAGTGCGGGTACATCACCAATCGGGTCCGGGGGCCGTTCAGATGCTGGGGCGCCCCAGGGGGGGTGGGCATCATACATCTTTCGTCTCCCCAATATTCCTAAGTGAATGGGTCTAGTAGTTCCCAGAGTTTGTCCGCCTGTGTGTTACTGCTGGAGTTCGGCCGTATATATGCGGCCCGTTCCAGTGAGCAGATCTTGGCCAGTAGGCCTGCCCATTGTAATACCGAGGGTGGAGAGGGCGATCTCCAGTGTACGACCAGAAGTTTGCGGGCAGGGAAGAGCTTGATGCCTATGACCCTGCAAATTAGTGTATCGGAATGCCAGTCTCTGTGGTCGGCCCCAAACAACATAGTATCGGAAGATAAAGATATGTCAGATTCTGGGAAGCTTGGGATCACCTGTTTATGTAATTATTGCCAATACGTCTTAAGTTTTGGACAGGACCATAATAAGTGCCCCATAGTTCCCATATCTGCGCATCCACTCCAACAGTTGGGGGAAGATATCAGACCCATCCTATGAAATCTGGCCGGGGTATGATATGTGCGCTGAATTATCTTAAATTGGATTTCCCTATTTCTAATGTTCACAGAGGTCCCAGTATGGCTGAAGATTTGTCACAAACATCCCCTGCGTCAACGGTGAGGCTGGGGTCGGTGGCCAACACCAGAGCGCTGTTCCTATCTACATTGTTTGGGATGCTCGTAGCATAAAAGGTGCGGAGATGGGGGTGTTCGTCTTTTTGCTGATCCAATTCCAGTTTGCCTGGGCAGTTTGACAGGAAGTGTCAGCGGTGTGTTGTAAAATTAAAGCACGGCGCATCCTATACCGCAGCCAAAATCCGGCCTTGAGATTCAACAGTTGGCACCTGGCCTGGAATGGTATTATTTGGGGGCCTTCACATAAATCCATAATCCTAACCTGCAACCACACTGTCTCTTGTCGAGGGCAGAGCCTATGCTTCCCACCAATTGCCATCAGTGTACCTGCACTCATCCATGCAGGCGCTACTTTGTATTTGTATTTTGTTTATTTATATAGCGTACCTAACCCTTGGGTATCTGGGCGCATTTCTTACAGTTACATATGTTACAGATTTACATACAGTTAAGACAGTAAAGGAATGAAGCATACATTTCTTACAGTTGTATATGTTACAGAATTACATACAGTAAGGACAATATAGAAATGCAGGAATACACTAACGGAATGCAGTAAAGCGCATTGCAAATAGGTGCAGATATTATCATTGTCAAAAACGTGCAAGTTATTGTGTCTCCTGGGTGATGAGCACATTTTTAAATTTTTTCTGAAGTTGCTGTAAAATGGTTCTGCTCTGAGAGCTAATGGCAGTGTGTTCCTTATTTTAGCTGCTAAAACCGTGAAGCTACTGCCCCTGGCCTTCTGAAGCTTGAACCTCGGAATCTTAAGGCAGTGTAGTTGTGGGGATCTTGTTGGTCTGTCTGAGAGGTTTCGTGAACATTTGTCACTCAGGTATTTAGGTGCTGGGTTAGAGAGACATTTGTGAGTGAGCGATAGAGTTTTAAATGTGATTCTTTGATTGACTGAGAGCCAGTGCACGTTACGTCACAGCTCTGATATATGGTGAGATCTAGGGCATTGTTTTGGAGTATTCGCAACTTTCTTGGCTTGCGCTGGTTGGTTCCTAAGTATAAGGCATTACAATAGTCTAACTTGGATAGGATGAGCACTCTGGCTATCATGATGCAGTTGGTTGTGAACAGGAAAGGTCTACAAGCATTACTTAATTTGCAAGTGTAGGCTGACGCAGAGGCTATTGCATTCACTTGTCTTGCCAATGTTAGTGCGGAGTACAGGTAGATACCTAGAGTTTTCACTTCCTTGGAGATATTTATCTTGTTACCATCAATGTTGAATGAGTTGAACTGTGTAACGCTCACCTGATTCCCACGGAGGCGCCGACCCGTTCTGGACTGCTACAACTTCTTCCACGGTAAAGCGTAGTGCTTGGAAGATGGACTGGACTGGACCCCCAAACCTCGTCTGTCTGGCCCGTAGAATAATCCTTCTGTAGATGGGAAAGGGGAGTTAACTGTCTGCTAGATTGTGTGTGAGATTCCCCCCTTTTTCCCCTTCTCACCCTCCTCGAACCCTAGCTGTGCCTTCCGCAGACTCTCACCTTAATTTCTGTATGGACGAGCTCTCCATCCTGCTTCTGACGCAGGGGCGTGTAGATTTCCAGTTAAATCACTGGATCTCCGATTTGGCGAGGGTTCGATGTCTGCTTGCCTTTACCAAAATGCTCCCGTAAGTATATAGTTCAAAAGATCAAGTCTTATTTGTCCCTTGGCCTTTGTTTAATTTTCAGGGACTAGGTGAGGAATCCGTGTGGAGGAATGGATTCGCCGAGGTAAGCTCAGGTGAGTGCTTTTAATGAAGGTGTGCCGTAGTGGTTTGCTCCGACACCTTAATGAGTGTGTCTTATTTCGCCATAGGGGCCGGGGTACGGAAAAGCCAGAAAAGCCGCTCTGACCCGAAAAGGGAACTGAGGTCCCAACAAAATTCAGGTAAGACTTAAGGTGAGTAATCTGTCCTTTTGCAATTAGTTCGTTGCTCACCTTGTTTTGTCCTTTTTCTCCGTAGGTCTTGAATGCGACCGATGTCGCCTATGGGCGCTGAAAAGGTTGCCGGCGCCACGTGAAGGTAAGTGGAAGCGGCACGGCAGCGTGAGAAGCGGAGCGCTTCTAACTATTGTCTTTCTTTTCCGTAGGTGCTGAGATGCGGCCGATGTCGCCTTTGACCGCTGAAGAGCTAGACAGCGCCACGTGAAGGTAAGTGGAAGCGGCGCTGCAGCGAGTGATGAGATGCGTTTCTAACCCTTGACTTTATTTTGCAGGATCGACGGAGTGAAGAATCCGGATGCTGGATGAAGGTAGGTAATGTCCTAATGCTTGCCTTTCTCTCCTTGCAGGTGTTCCAGGTGTTGGCGGGCGTGGCAGGAGCCAGGATGCAGGAGCCGACTCGGTGAGCGTCCTGCTGCAGATGCAGAATAACGCAAAGCACGTGTGGCCATCCGGGCGTGGTTTAAATAGCCTTGGAAGAGCTTCAGGTGAGTGTTCTTCCACTGGCCCCACCCGAGTAAGAAAAGAGTTCCTGAAAGAAAATAGTTCCTCCCCAGCCTTAGTTGGCTTGGAGCTTCAGACAGCATGGTCTGCCTCGGGTGAGTATGCAGCATGGTCTGCCTCAGGTGAGTTCACCCAAGCATTACCCTATGTTCTGCCATGATGAGCCTGGCGCCTTTGGCGCCAGGACAAATGCCTTTTATGAGCCTGGCGCCAAAGGCGCCAGGACAAGGTCCAAAGAGCCCCTATAGGGGTTTGCTGGGTCCTGCTTGGTGAGTATGAAGTCTGCTTCCGGGGACACTGGGCCTGACCTGGCTCCTCGGGAGCAGGCATCATGACAGCACTCCCACCACCCCCCCCCCAAGGCCCCTCCCAAGGTTGTTTTCCCCGGGGGTTTTGGTTTGTCTGGGAAGGTCCGGTGAAATTTTTTAATTAACCGAGGAGCATGTACATGGTCATGGGGTTCCCATGACCTCTCTTGAGGCCCGTAACCCTTCCAATCGATTAGATAGAAAAGCCTTGATCTTATCATTTTAGAATCTATTATGTTCTTCACCTCGAACTCAGGTTCTCCCTCCACTTGAATGGGTTCTGGAGGCTTGATTAGTCTGGTTTCAGGTTGCACAGGTTTCAAAAGTGACACATGAAAAACAGGATGTATTCGCATATGAGCTGGTAAATCCAGTTTAACGGCCACAGGATTGATTATGGCCGTAATGGAATATGGTCCCAGGTATTTGGGATTAAAAGTTCGAGGTCCTCTGAGTGATAAGTGTCTGGTAGCCAGCCAGACTTGGTCCCCAATCTGGTAGTGAGGTGCCTCACTTCGATGCCGATCAGCACTTTTCTTGTATCTTTTCTTGGCTTGTTGTAAATGTTCAGTTGCTTCTTTGATGGCTTTGGTAATTGTGGTATGCAGCTGGTCCACTGCGGGTGTTCCGAGATCATGAGGTGGATCCAGGTCAGAGGTTCGAGGGTGAAGCCCATATAAAGTGTAAAAAGGACTTTGCCCAAGTTCCAGAGTGCACAGAATTATTATATGCATATTCAGCTAACCAAAGAATGTCTTTCCAGTTACTTTCAGATTGTTGCAGCATACAACGTAAATATTGTTCAAGAGTCTGGTTCGTTCTTTCTGTTTGACCATCGGTCTGGGGGTGATGACTGGTTGATAGTCTTACATCGATTTGTGCCAATTGACAACATCTACGCCAAAAGTGGGAAATAAATTGGCTTCCTCGATCTGAAATCAGCACAGACGGAAATCTGTGTAACCGGACAACATTTTCAAGGAATTCTTTAGCTAGAACCGAAGCTGAAGGTAAACCTTTTAATGGAATGAAGTGTGCCATCTTGGAGAATAAATCCACAATAACAAGAATAGTGTTATCTCCTGAACAGGGGGGTAAGTCCGTAATAAAATCCAATGACAGGGTGTGCCAGGGCGATGGTGGAATGTCTAACGGTTGAAGAAGACCGGCTGGTCTTTTCTTTTGGCCTTTATTTTGGGCGCACACACCACAGGACATCACAAATGATTTTACATCTTTTCGCCAAGAAGGCCACCAGAATTGTCTTTTCACCTTTTCCTCAGTTTTGGCAATGCCGGGGTGTCCCTCTATTAGTGTATCGTGATAACAAGAAACAACTAGCTTTTGTAAATCCGTGTGTGGAAGAAATAATCGTCCTCGGAAATAAGGTAAATCGTTATCTATAGTAAAATCAGATCCCTTTTGAACCCAGTCCTGCAAGTCTGTTGGGTCCAGGAGTTGTTTAACTCTAGTTTGGATATTTTCTAGCGATTGTGAAGAAGTCATACCTAAGATCTTCTGTTCGGGAATTATCTGCACAGGCTCTGAGTTAGTGACTGTGTCCCCCATTCCAATTCGGGATAGAGCATCCGCTTTGCCATTCTTACAGCCAGGACGGTAGGTGATTATGAAATCAAATTCAGCAAAAAACAGAGCCCAACGGAGCTGTCGAGATGACTGAGCCTTGGCGGTTTTCAAGTACTGTAAATTCCGATGGTCGGTGATCACTGTGATGGTAGGTCTTGTGCCAAGGAGATAATGTCGCCAGGCCTTAAAAGCAGATTTAATCGCTAACAGTTCTTTGTCCGTGATGGCGTAGTTAATCTCGGGAGCCGAGAATTTTCTGGACCAGAACGCAACGGAATGCAGTTGGTTAGTCTCTGGGTCCCTTTGAGAAAGGACAGCTCCCATAGCTAGACTGGATGCGTCGGTTTCGACGATATAAGGGAGATCCGGGCGCGGGTGTTTCAATACGGGTGCAGAAGTAAATTTAGCTTTTAGTTCTTGAAAGGCTTGCTCAGCTTCTTTAGACCATTCAAAACGTTTATTTTTTCTTAAGAGTGCAGTGATGGGTTGAACCACCCGTGAAAACTCCGGAATGAACCTGCGGTAAAAATTGGCAAAGCCAAGCATACTTTGAACACCTTTTACAGAGCTGGGTGATGGCCATTTGAGGATAGCATCCACTTTTCGTGAGTCCATGTGGACTCCTTTAGGTGTCAGGATAAAACCTAGAAATTCGACTTCCGTGACATGGAAAACACATTTTTCAAGTTTAGCAAATAGTTTCTGTTGGCGCAATTTCTCGAGGACTGCCCTGACATGGTTTCGATGATCAGATTCTGAAGAGGAGTATACAAGAATGTCATCGATGTAAACGATAACACAAACATCGATGAGTTCCCTGAGGACATCGTTCATGAAATATTGGAAGTCAGCCGGTGCATTGCACAGTCCAAAAGGCATAACCTGGTACTCGAACAACCCATATTTAGTGCGGAAGGCAGTTTTCCATTCATCGCCTTCTTTGATTCGCACTAGATGGTAAGACCCCCGGAGATCTAGCTTGGTGTATATGCAGGCATCTTTCACTTGGTCAAGGAGTTCAGGGATCAAAGGCAAAGGGTATCTGTTTTTGACAGTTATCTGGTTCAGTGCGCGGTAGTCTATACAAGTTCTGAGATCGCCTTCTTTTTTTGGTACGAAGAATAAAGCCGCGGATGCAGGAGACTTCGACGGCCGAATAAAACCATTGGCTAAGTACTGGTCCAGATATTGTCATAAATGAAGATTCTCGGGCTCGGTAAGGGCATAGATCCTGCTGCAAGGGGGTGTTGCACCGGGTAGTAGATCTATCTGGCAATCGTATGACCTGTGGGGCGGTAGAGTATTGGCCTGTTCCTTTTGGAAGACATCTTGAAACTCTTGGTACTCTGGCGGTATTTGCAAACTGACAGGAGTTACGGTAGCTAGGCCAATGCTTGTATTTCGTGGATAGCAGGTTTGTACACACTCTGGAAAGGTTATCCTCTTTGCTCGCCAATCAATTTGAGGATTGTGTGTTTCCAACCAAGGGATTCCTAGAATTACTTGAAATTGCGGAGCCTTGATTACGTCAAACACCATTGCCTCCCGATGCCCGTCTTGACCCTTCAATGTCACTTCCGTGGTGGAGTGAGTTACCGACCCAGAGGCGATTTCGGTTCCATCCACAGTGGTGATGACATCTTTATTGGTTTTAGGGCAAAGAGGGAGGTTCATCCTAGAAGCCAATTCATGATCCACGTAGTTTCCTATAGCCCCACTATCGATGTATGCCTTAATTGCATGCAACCGTTCAGGCTGCTTTGGATTTACGAGGACCATTGGCATGGTGAAGTGCGAGGTCAAAGGGTTGGTTTTTAAGATTGGCAAGCGGACCTCTACGCTTGTCGGGCATGGTCGTTACCCGGCTCAGATTCTACAAGATCTTTATCCGTGGCTCCTACCGCCTTTTTGGGCGGTTTTACAGGGCAGTCTCGCAAGAAGTGTCCTGAAGTTCCACAGTAGAGGCACAATTGCATTTGCCGCCTTCTTTCACGCTCCCTTTGGGTCAAAGGTTCCTTGACTACTCCAATCTGCATAGGTTCAGTAGCATCAACACCCTTGGGGTGAACCTGGGCTTTGGCAAAAACTCGGGTTTCAAACCTGGACCGATCTGCTTTTCTGTTTTGAAGCTTGTGATCCAGTTGGACCACTAAGTCAATATAGTCCGAGCAGTCCTGGGGTGGATTTACGACCTGGGCCAAGACATCTTTAAGTTCTCCACGTAGACCTCAATGGAATAGCGTAATTCTCTTATCCTCGGGCCATCTTGTTTCTACAACTAACCTATTGAAGGTCGCAATGTAAGCTAAGAGGTCCAGATTACCCTGTCGTAGAGATAGGAGTTCGTTGTCCAGGGCCTGTCCCTGAGAATGCCTCGCAAAAAGTCTTTCCATACTTATCTGGAAGGCTTGAAAGTTCTGAAGGATCGGGTCGTCTTGAGTAACCAATGGGATTGACCAATCAGCTGCGCTGTCGCTGAGATAAGAAAGTACAAAGGCTACCTTGGTTTGGTCATTTGGGAAGGCCCCAGGTCTGCAGAGGAAATGCAATCGGCATTGATTCATAAATACTGCAAATCTTTTGGGATCTCCAGCAAAACGTTCAGGCGAGGCCAGTGGCAGGTTTCCAGGTAGATTGATTTGCACTGGATTAGTTGACGCCACGGGGGTGAAACTACCCCCTGAACTTGGTAGAGGAGTTTGACCAGCTTGACTCTGCAACTGCTGGCGGGCAAGATCATCAGTTCGTTCCTTTGACACAATTAACTACCTCCTGAGGGCATTCGTCTTCTGGCGAGCGGACTGAACTTCGGCCCGTAATTCCCCTAATAGCTGGGCCAGCTGGTCTGTCTCGGAAGTTTCCATGGCGCCTGGGTAGGAAGTTATTGGTAGGCTTCGCGTTCTGTAATGCTCACCTGATTCCCACGGAGGCGCTGACCCGTTCTGGACTGCTACAACTTCTTCCACGGTAAAGCGTAGTGCTTGGAAGATGGACTGGACTGGACCCCCAAACCTCGTCTGTCTGGCCCGTAGAATAATCCTTCTGTAGATGGGAAAAGGGAGTTACTGTCTGCTAGATTGTGTGTGAGATTCCCCCCTTTTTCCCCTTCTCACCCTCCTCGAACCCTAGCTGTGCCTTCCGCAGACTCTCACCTTAATTTCTATATGGATGAGCTCTCCATCCTGCTTCTGACGCAGGGGCACGTAGATTTCCAGTTACTTCACTGGATCTCGGATTTGGCGAGGGTTCAATGTCTGCTTGCCTTTACCAAAATGCTGCCGTAAGTATATAGTTCAAAAGATCAAGTCTTATTTGTCCCTTGGCCTTTGTTTAATTTTCAGGGACTAGGTGAGGAATCTGTGTGGAGGAATGGATTTGCCGAGGTAAGCTCAGGTGAGTGCTTTTAATGAAGGTGTGCCGTAGTGGTTTGCTCCGACACCTTAATGAGTGTGTCTTATTTCCCCATAGGGGCCGGGGTACGGAAAAGCCAGAAAAGCCGCTCTGACCCGAAAAGGGAACTGAGGTCCCAACAAAATTCAGGTAAGACTTAAGGTGAGTAATCTGCCCTTTTGCAATTAGTTCGTTGCTCACCTTGTTTTGTCCTTTTTCGGTGAGCGTCCTGCTGCAGATGCAGAATAACGCGAAGCACGTGTGGCCATCCGGGCGTGGTTTAAATAGCCTTGGAAGAGCTTCAGGTGAGTGTTCTTCCACTGGCCCCACCCGAGTAAGAAAAGAGTTCCTGAAAGAAAATAGTTCCTCCCCAGCCTAAGTTGGCTTGGAGCTTCAGACAGCATGGTCTGCCTCGGGTGAGTATGCAGCATGGTCTGCCTCAGGTGAGTTCACCCAAGCATTACCATATGTTCTGCCATGATGAGCCTGGCGCCTATGGCGCCAGGACAGATGCCTTTTATGAGCCTGGCGCCAGGACAAGGTCCAAAGAGCTCCTATAGGGGTTTGTTGGGTCCTGCTTGGTGAGTATGAAGTCTGCTTCCTGGGACGCTGGGCCTGACCCGGCTCCTCGGGAGAAGGCATCATGACAAACTGTTTATCTAATTTATTAAGTCTGGTTTGGGATCCTACCAGGAGGAGCTCTGTCTTATTGTCATTAAGACAGTGTCCGTGTTTAGCCATCCAGGCTTGTATGAATAGGTATATATCGTTTAGAAGTTTTGAGTCGAGGTGATAGTCGCCTGTGATGGGGATGAGGATTTGGGTGTCATCTGCATAGTTAGTGTAGGAGACGCCCAAATAAATGGTCTAGGTCATCGAAGAGTGGCTTCATGAAAATGTCGTAGAGCGTCGGAGAGACACAGGAGCCCTGGGGGACTCCACACATGACTGGGATTGGTTCGGCCGATGCAGCAGGTGCAAATACTCTAGTAGTTCTGTTGTCCAGAAATGACTGAAAACAAGCGGTCGCTTAATGAGCTGCAGATGAGAGGTGGTTGCATAATACTTTATGATTTATTAAATCAAAGGCAGTTGATAGGTCTAGTAACATTAGGAGGGCTAGGTTGCCTTTGTCTTTTATGTTATCCATTTGTGTTTTTTAGATCTATCAAGGCTGTTTTGGTGCAGTGTCTAGGTATGAAGCCTGATTGTCGGAGGCCCAGGAGATTGTTACATTCAAGATGTTCCTGAATCTGAAGGTAGGCTGCCCTGTCAAGAATTTTCAGAAGGAACAGGACTGTGGTGATCGGACTGTGGTGATCGGTCTGTAAATAGTAGGGATGTTTGGGTCGAGGGTAGGTTTTTTTTAATAATGGGAGGACCCAAGCGTCTTTCAGACTGGAGGGGACCAATCTAGTTTCAAATGAGGCGTTGATTATAGAAGTAATAAAAGGTGCGAGATCCTTGGCTGCCTCTTTTATGATATTTGCTGGGCAGATGTCCCCCTGACATCTTGATGGTTTTAGGTTCCACATTATACCCTCCACTTCCTTAGTGGAAAGGGGTGAAATTTTACTAGATTATGTGGATCAGGTGAGGATATAGGAAGCAGAGGTAGGGTAGAGTCAGTGGTAAGGCTATGTTTTTGGGATTTTATTTTGGCTTGTATGTGATGCTGGAAATGCATCGGAGGGACAGGGCCTCCGTATCCTTGTCCTGCTTTTTTATCGTGTGTTCTGTCGTGTTTTCCGCACAGGAGCTCATGTGGGACTCCTGGCGGTGCAGCTCTCTCTCTCTTTTGGTTTGGTGAACAGACCCGTGGGATACCCTTACGGCACCCCTGGGTGGGGGTACAATCCTGTGCCCCTAGTGTATGTTTTTGGGCACCTGTGGGTGGCCCGCAGAGCAGGGTATGGGCTGGTGGCAGCTCCATGCTGACTTTGACAGGTGCTCTGAGTATCCTCCATTTTGGGATACCCAGGCCCTGCCACTGGAATCAGTTGATTACTGATAGAAAACAAAATGGCCCCTGTGGCCTCTTGCTTTCTATTGCCGGTTACCTTGTTTTCCCAAAGTCCTGGGAAGCCCTGACTCTGTCCCTTCCCCCTGACTGGCTGTTGGGTGGAAGTTCCATATGTGGTGTTGTTGAGAAGTCCAGTCCAGACTGGCTGGAGCCTTCCCAGTGACTGTATTGTGTGGGTACACCCTGTGGGTGGGACCTGGGTAAATGGAGTGTGTGACCAATATACACTTCTTGTTGTGGCTGTCTGGTTCCTGGTATGAGAGACAAAGACTGAGACAGCCCTACCCAAAACTGGCCTGAATGCAGTGTGTAGTGTTGAATGGCTGGGTACTTGTCCCAATCCACATTCCTTGTTGTGTGTGTCTGAGAGGGAGGAGGATGGCCTGAATGCACTGTGTGCCTGATTGGCTGACTGACTGCATCAATGCCCTTCTGTATGATTGGCTGCTGAGAGTGACCCAGCAGTGTGGATGAGAGACAAGATAGTATATCTGGGTACCACTCACCACTGGAAATTGTTCAGAAGCTGTGTCTACACTGTAAGAGTAACTGGAACTGCTGATCCTCGACGCCCAGCTGGAAGACGAAGACTTGCTGTTGCATTTGCTTCGACCTGATCTGAAAGCTGCCGAACTCGTCAAGGACTGATCCGAGAGAGGACCTGGTAAGGCGCCCTCTTCCCGTGCTCCGAGGGACCATCGAGCACCACTAACCTTCGCGGAAGCTCCCTGGAAGTCAGACCCTCGAAAGACTGCCGACCCGAGACGGGACCGCTGAGGAGAACGAAGCAAAGCACCCGGACGTCGCCGCTGACGAAGTCCATTGCCGTCGACCCGGGTACGCAGGTTTGTGTAACCGCTGGAGGCCCGTTGAAGTTGTGTTGCCCAGCTGTGGGGACCACTTGACGCTGTGCCGCCGACGACCGGAACCGCCCGCTTCTTTGCCTAAGAACATTTGAATCCAAGGACTCCCTTGTCCGCAACGTCGACCGCTTTGTCCCGCTGGAGAAAGTCCAGGATGACCAACGCGCCGAGGAGAATCCGCCGGTGGGTTTCCCGCCACCTGAAGGCCACAAAGTCTTCGACAACTCGACGCCCTCGTTGGGCCACAGTTCTTCTGAAACTCTTTGCGGCTCGGAACAATCCATCGCCGAGGTGCCCCGCGCACCTCATCCTCGCAGGAAGTCGCTGACGAGCACCGCCTGGATCGACATCAGGGTCTTGGCACCCTTGAACTTCTCATTGCCGCAGTCGACGACAAGTTCACCCTCTTCAACGCCTCTCGACGATCCGTGGCTCCTGCTTTAAAGGGAGTCACTCAAGAAGGATCCTTCGACGCGTCTTCGAAGAACTCTACTCCACCAGGTACATTGGGGGGGTAAAACTTGAATAGGAGGGGAAAAAAGGCTATTGAACAATATATGGACTGGGCTTGTGCTATATCTTTATTTTACAGGTTGCCCAGGTGGGGGGATCTCCACACAGAACTGTGTCTATCGGTAGAGGCCAGCATTCTGCCTACTGTTTCAACCATCTCACGTTCCTTCCTATCTCTATTGCTGGTTTCCTCGTTATTGATCTTTGTGACATTTTTTTTTTCTTGTTTAGATAGTTTTATTAGTTTTCAGTGCAAAAAAACAATATAACCATTAACAATCCAGAAATTCATTTTGTACAACTTAGTTAAACCTTCAGCTCTTAACAATTCTGCGACATTCCATGTATACAACATAAATCATAGCGCTACGTAAAAAGGTGTACAATTCATAGTTTCCCGTCATTCATTTAGTGTGTAATGAAAGAGGAAAAATAAATAAATAAATGAATAAACAAGAGCATTTATTCAATAAGTTGAGTTCATTGGGTCAATTATCTCATTGTAAATCAGATTAGGCCATAAATTCATTTGAGGGTGGGAGACGTCAGAATACATAATCATAGCTACTGCTTCTGCATTTCCACCACCTAAAGTGTGCAAATATATAGTTAATGTGGGCATGGGCTACCACTGCTGCGTTTCTCCAACTCTGTGTGACATTTTAACCGTACAGGTGATGCACTTTAATGAGATTTGATAACATTGGTGGTACCACTTTAGAATTGTATATTTTTATCATTGTGGATTTCCGAGTACAAAGTGCGTTATTGTGATCGTGTACATACCTTTGAATATTAATTATATAAAGACTGTGTTTTCAGTAATACAGTGTGTGGACATTCCTTTGTGGGGGTTCGGGGACTACACTGTACTTAAGAACCAGCCTGCATCACCTCCTGAGAAGCTAGGCCTTGATTGCTCGACTACGTTACCAATAATAGAGAATCTTGGCTGGGTTCCTCTGTGCGTCTCCTCTACCATATAGAGAGCGGAAGTACAGACACCCCCCTCCAGTCTTTACATTGTAAAAGTTCAATTTTGCCTGAAAGTGCTTTCTATATATTAGTGCATCATGCTTTGTCTTTGGAGGCAGTCTGGGAGATTCCAACTCTCTAAGGACGCTAAATAGTTCTTTGGTTCTTGATGTTGCTTTGGTGATTCTGTCGTTATAGGAGTCACTTTTGGATTGGTGGATGTCATCTTTATAAATGCGGGAGGATTGTACAAGTTGGTCTTTGTACTGAGGGGAGGCTTTTCCAAAGTGTTTCAGCGTTTCTTTTGTTTTTTCGCAAGATTCTAAGGTGCGGGTTGAACCATATATCTATGTGTGAGCGGGATTTAGATTTCCGCATTTAATAGCGTTGAGTAGTTTACCGTTGTACAGGTCTACTAAGGAGGAAGGGTCATTGTTAGTGACAGGGTGTTTTATGAAAGGTTGTAACAAGGGGAGTCGCTTCTCTGCTGTTATGTTATGGTTGTTCCTCGAAAGTGTAGGAGGTGCAAGAGGATTGCAGTGATTGGGGCGGTTACTGTCCTCTATAGTGAATAGAATGGTGTGGTGGACCGACCAAACACTAGGTGTGTTAGAGATGATATTGATGTCGCAGTTGATTTCTGCGATCCAATCTTATGTTCTCCTTTTATTCTGAGTAGGTTGAGAGATGCGTTGTGTGAAGCCTAATTCTGATAAGGTGTTAACGACAGCTAAAGCGTTGTCGTCTTTAGGGTCGTGCAATCCTGGGTTAAGGTCTCCTAGCAGCATTATTTAAGAGCTAGGTTTGGTGTTTGTTGTGAGCAGTAGGGAGTTTTCTTCCTCGAAGGAGGATAGTGAACCTGGAGATCTATGCATGAGGTGGATGGTTGTAGTACGGGATGCTGTGGTGGCTATCTTGATAGATAGTAATTCACCTGATGGGCATGTCAGATTCGGTAAAGGAGGTTTAGATAGGTTTTCGCAATAAAGGCGATGCCGCCGCCTTTAGAGGATTCCCTATAATGTCTGATCATTGTATAATCGTCAGGTATAGTGAGTGAGAGTGAGGGTCCTGCTGCAGCGTGAAGCCAGGTCTCGGTTATGGCTAAGAGGTCAAGGTCGTTCTTCATTATGAGGTCTGCAATATCTAGTGCGTGGGCTGGCAAGGATCTGGTGTTTATCAGTGCTCCCTTAATGAGCACAGTAGGACTATCTAGGTTCTTTTTTGTGGTGGTAGGGTTTTCTTGCAAAGATGGAGCAGTAGAGATTTTGCTGTTCAGGGCGTTGGCTGCTTTTGAATTAGTGGGCACAGATTCACTATTAGATTTGCTTTTGCCGTTAACTGGTAGGTGGCTGGTTGTCAAAAATCTGGAGCCTAGTCTAGTGTTCCTAGTTCTAGTTGTGCATGGTTGGTTAGGGGTAGGTCTTGAGGCATTGAGCTTGATCCATTAGGTTGGTGTGAGCGGAAGACATTTACTTTGCGATGTTTGGACATTGTAAGTGGGTTTAGTTGCCTTTTGGTGAAATGAGGGTAGAAATGTGGTTTCAGTAATGTTATCCGACAGTGATAGTCTTAAGGCCATGGATAAGGGTAAACTATATGTGATAAGTGAAGCATGGTAGGCTGTAGTAGGTGTCTGAGTGTCATTGCTTTTGCCATTTGAAGCAGTGACGGAAGCTTATGATGCCATTATAGGTAATAGTAATAGGGTGAATGTGTTTAGTAAACTCATGATAGTTAGGGCGAACAACAAAATTGTGACTAAACAAGTTAGAGCTGTGATGAGTCTGGTGACACGTGATAGGATTAGTAGCTGTTGATGGTGTATGTAAAGAATGGCGGATGGCAAGGTGCGTGTAGCAGATAAGGCAGAAACTTATAAAATGTGCCGCAAGGGGCTCATAGAAGGCCCTTGACATCGACAATGAGTACATGCGGGCCATAGTTGGATATGGTGATGCCGTATTGCGGGATCAAGCCTGCAGTGTACTAGAAGATGTAGGAGGTAACAGGTTACAACAGAGGCGTAATATACTGTATGTTAGGTGGGCTGAGGGGCGAAGCCCTATGTCTGGCTGTAGTGCCTGGCAGCTATGGTATAGCTGAAGGGGCGTTATACATAGCACTTGAGAAACAGCAAGCATGCGGCTAGGAACAGCAGTAGGACGTACAACTATTCGTGATTAAATCGATGAACAGATTTCAAATTAGTATAAGAGGGGAAAAGTGGGTAAGTGAGCTGTATACTTTAGAGAGTGGCGGCAAGTGACACTCAGGCTAAAAACGTAGCGGGAGATCACGATTCCACTGGCATAAGGTTGGTCAATCACATTGCATACAAGCATGAGGTTCTGTGAGTTGGGTAGGCTAAATCAAAGCGCTTTCCTAGTTACAGTGCCTAGCAGCTATAATAATCATAAATGGAGTTCGATAGAAGCTTGAGGGCAATAATAAACAGCGGAAATGCGAAGTTTGGGTTCTGAGTAAGTCAGTTAACAGCTGACAAATTGTCGAAGGAGCAGAGGATGTCAGTTTGTGAGCAGTATACTTTGGATAATAATGGCTAGTGAGTTACAGTGAGTTACAGTGCATTCAACTAGCAAAGGTGTGCTTTCCTGCTCGCATGCAGTTGGGTAATCATACTAGGTAATATAGGCAGACCGAACTCCTGTCCACCGGAAACACGTATACAAGGTACGGAAATGGACAAGGTGGCTAAAGAGAGATTGCAATGTGTTGTTCCAAAAAGCAAGGGGACACGTAAGACGATTCAGTGGTGTGATATGAAATTGTGATAATCTGGATATGAAATATAATTTGGATAAGGTAATTATATGCTTGCGTTAGGGCAGCATTTTAGGAGGTGATTGGATATTGAGAATATTTTATGTTATCCACATATTCTATGAGGTGCTTTCGCCATGTGCAGTGATCACAGTTCGGCAATGAGGCAATCGGATAGGTGGCTGGGCCAAAGTCAATAGTCTTTTCTTACTGCGGTAGGCGGGAGCTTGCTCTGCGGTGACACTGATGTTTGTAAACTCATCGTAGGTGAACGCTGGTGGGAAAGTCCAGGGTAGGAGCAGCGCACGGTAACCAGGGGGTCAGGTAGGTGGACTAGCCTAACGCGCCCCAGGGCCCGGCGGCACGGATAGGCACAGATAGGATCTGGCCTTTTAGTATGGGCCTTCTAACGCGAGCCGGCTTACGCCTGCTGGTAACGCTGATTGGGCATTGTAGATCGTGGTGGCCAATCGGAGCATACGGTTAATGCTTGAGAGTGTTGCTTAGCAACGGGTGAAAGACACAGGGTCAGCCATTTTCGAATGGTTGTGTTGTGCTGTTCTAAAGAACAATAATCGAATTTGCTCACTCCAGAGGCACTCCAGAGGCAAGTGGCAATTCCAACGATGGTGTAGTCATGGTAGGTAAAAGTAGAAAACAGTTGTAAAGACAGAATCTCGAGCGAGGTTTTGGACACAGCCCAAGCTTACCAATGAGAAAAGGTAGCAGCGTGTGAGCGGGTCATGCTTCTCTTGAGGTCGTTGTCGGGGCGGTGAGGGATGGGCTCCTGCCCTCCACGCAACAAAGATGATGAAGAAGTCAATTTCCTGTTGGGAGCGCAATTTGTGCCATTGTGTTAGTGTCAGACCTAATATTGGATGGGATTTGATACGGGGTGGGAGCCGTGTCGGATGAGTGGCTAGAATTTCGATGGGAGTCTGTGGGGCCATTAGGGTAAGTTCTATTCCTTTCCAGCTTGTGATATCTCCCGCATTCAACCCCCATTTTTCCCAGCAGATCTGTGCAGCCTGGTACTAGTTCCTCCACGATGGAAGGGCCAAGCCCCCGTTGCTTTGTTGGCCGCTAGGATAGGTGCCTGCATGCATGTTTTTTTCCCTCGCCATATAAACCTGGAGATGGCAGTGTCCAGCTCTTTGTAGAGTTTAGGGGTTGGGTTACAGGGGAGCTTCATTGCCAGGTAGTTAAGCTTGGGCATGGAATTCATCTTGACCGCATTTATCCTACCTGTTAGAGATAGGGGTAGCGTTTCCCATCTTTGCAGGTTGGCTCGGATTTGCTGTACTGAGTGGGGTAACTGAGATCTCTAAGGTCTCCAATGTGTGCGCTAATTTTGACCCCTAAGTAAGTGATGTGGTGTGTTTGGAGACAAAAGGGTGCCACCCCACCTGGGTCCCAGGGGATATCCTGATGCAGTGGGAGAATGCCTGATTTTGTCCAGTTAACTTGGTATCCTGCCATCGGCCCATATTCCCGTAATAGTAGTTTGACGCGCGGAAGAGAGGACAGGCACTTTCTGATGTAAAGCAAAAGGTTGTCGGCATACAGGGAGACCCGATTTTCCTCCTGTCCCCATAGTAGGCCTTCTCAGTGGGAGTCTGTACGTAGTTTGATTGCGATCAGCTCAATAGATAGGGCGTAGAGTAAGGGAGAGAGTGGGTAGCCCTGCCGCGTGCCGGAGTGAACGCCAAATGGTGCCGACGTTGTGCCATTAGTGGTCACCGAAGCCGTTAAGTCAGTGTATAATAGTCTGATCAGTTTGATCAAGGATGGGGGGAAGCCATATTCTGCAAGGGCCATTGGACCTTATTGAATGCCTTCTCAGCATCGATTGGTAGGATCGCATCCCCTTGTTCCAGGTCATCAGCGATAATATGTAGCAATCTGCATACGTTATCCCCAGAGTGTCTTTTACAGATAAAGCTGGTCTGGTCCTTGTGTATTAGATGCAGATACCTCTATATTTTGCGCTAGACATTTCGCAAGGATCTTTGCGTTGGAGTTTATGTGTGATAATGGTCGATGAGCTGCATTCGCCCGAGGGTCGTCCCTGCTTATAAAAAAACACAATATTTGTTGCTAACACCGTTTGTGGCAGCCGACCCTTTTGCGTTGCTCCGGCAAAAACTTCTTCCAGTCGGGAGAAATCTCGTTGGCCATGGCTCGATAAAAATCTATCAGGATTCTTTCTGGCCCAGAGGCTTTCCCTGGTGAAAGGGAATGGATAGCTTGATCTACCTCTACCACCAATATTGGGGTGTCCAGAGCATACTGTTGGGCCCTGGTGAGTCTGATCAGTGTGATGGACCTCAGAAATTCTTGCATTTTATGGCACAGGATGTGTTCTGGGGCTGCGTATAGATTGGAGTAGTATTCAGCAAACCAAGTATTGATAGCTCCGTCTCCCACTAGGGAGTTTGTTTCCGCACCCGTCCCATATTGTAGCGATCACCTGGGTAGCCTGCTGCTGTTTCAGAGCAAGCACCATCAGGTGCAGTGGTCTATCATTTTCGAGGTAATATTTCTGAGACCATCCTGAGTAGGACTTTTGGACTCTGGTGGTTGTTATATGTGCAATTATTTATCTAAGGGATCGTATGTGTACAAGAGTCTGTCGATTGGGTGTTCGCATGTGTGCTCTCTCGAGTGTGGCGAGGTCCCTAATGAGTTGTGTTTCCTTCTTCTTCCACTGTTTTAGTTGTCCGACCATCTAGATATACATTGGCCTCTCACAAAGGCTTTAAACGCATCCCAGCACATGTACGTGTTGTATGACTGGTTTCGATTGGTGTCCCAGAACCCTACCATATCGCTCTTACTGTGATCTACAAAGTCTCTGGGTATGTCAGTGCCTTCATATTGAGACGCCATGATATGATTTTGCAGGGAATGTCCGGGAGCGTCATCCGGAGTCATACAAGAGCATGGTTGGAAATAGCGACAGTATAGCGCAGTCATCCGTAACATACAGGGCGTTGGTTGGAATAAACCAGTAGTCAATCCTGGAATAACTGAGGTGGCTGTGGGAGTAGTATGTGTAGTCTCTATGGGACCCCTGTACGTGCCTCCAGGCGTCCCTCAAACCCAGGTCCAATAAGAGTGTGCTAAGAGCGGACTGTTTCTTCAATTTTATCGGGCGATCTGTGCCAGTGCTTAAGCGTTCTAATGAAGGGTCAATAGCAATGTTGAGATCCCCACCAAAACACTTATTGGGGTCCACCTTTTCAGTGTGGAGGCTGATCCTTATGTTGGTACCATTTAATGGGTGACCTCAGAGGATGGATTTCACAGAAGATTCCTCATAATGTATGGGGGCTCCTGTCCTTAGGCATGGGGTGCCTGGAGCTGTTGCCCATTTCAGAGACAATTGTGTGATTTCATAAAAACTTGGGGCCACATTTCAGTGAGGAACTATTTTTACTTTTTATTCGACCTTCATAAGAAGTGTGTGGTCCCTGAGTTATACGTCACTCGGTAGTATTTCAAGAGTGAGGTTTTTGTAGGAGAAATTTAAACTTTAAAAGCAACGAACTTCGTCCATAGTGCAGAGTTATATGGTGTTGTTCACAGGGTATCCCGAGTTGGTTTTTGGAATATCCTTAGTTAAAAAGTGGTCGACCGGTTTCGATGAATTTAATTGATCATCTTCTTCAGGACCTTGATTTTGGCTTGTCTCTAGGAGATCAGGGGTATGGAAGGGGCACCGTCATCCCTTTTACCTAAGAGAAATCAAACCGAAATGGGTTTTAAATCTTGAGGTCACAGTGGTTCTTGAAGTTTTATTCTGTGGTATTTTCTATTAACTTAATACAATTAAATTGATATACTAGCATTTTTTGACAGTCATTTGGCTATTTAGGCTAAAATGGACATAGAAGGCAGCTGGTGATTACCTCATATATAGTAACTGACAGCCGGGTCTTTTTTGTCATGCGTGACTCCAGTCCTGTAAGACATTAACAAGGTGTTTTTTATAAGACAAAGGCCTGCGTGAGGCTGTATCATAAATGAGTCGTAATACGATTATAGGAGTGTCTAGTACCGTCTGATTTGGGGTTGACAGACGAAGCGCTGGTGTGCGTTCATATCTCTGTGTTTACTTCCAAATGCGGTTCGCGGTATAGTGCGAGGAAACCCTTTGTTCTAAGAAGCGCCACTTTCTTGTAAAGAGGTGCTATCCCAGTACCAGGCGCTTATGCCGTGTGGGAATACATCTACCCACATTCATGCATCTGCCCACATAAAGACTCTACATGAAAAACATGTACATGCGCGGTGAATAGGTCTACATCCCAGTCCAAGATACCGGTCGCGGGCGCGGCTGGTATCCCAATAATAGTTCGCGGTCATGCGCGAGGGATCTTAATTCTGAAAGGGCCACGAGTGTTGACGCGTAAATCGCGTTCGACTTGGAATTCACTCACCGTGTGGCACAAATGCTTGCTGGTGTCTGTGAGACGCCGAAGGAGTTGTTCAGTTTGAGCAACCGTTGCCCAGCAACGGCGGCATTTATACGTTGGCCGTTTTTGCTGTTGATGATCCTCATTTTTGGGGGCCATCTTAGAGTGACTAGAGTTACATTTAAGGGGTATGCATTTTTGCACGGGCGGTTCAAGTGCGGGCTGCAAAGTAGCTGATGCAGTAGCCTTACTTTCTTTTGACTCCTGTATTCATTATGGCAATCCTTTTTTTTAAAAAAAATATATACAGTGGTCTCATTCCCTTATTAGTTTTTTGAAGGGGGGAAAAAACCAAAGACAGTTTGTTATTCTAAGCAATATCCAAATTGTATTTTTGCCACCTACATATGTATTCGCCTTCTGTCTTCATCAAGGATGCTGGGCAGGGGACTAGGCGTAATTGCGATTCCTTATTTTGCGTGGCTTGGTGATTGAGTTATGTATAGGGGCGGGCGCAGGGCGGGGCCTCAGCACTACTTGACTGCGGAGAGGAGGTTCCACATATGTAGGGGGTGTACATTATCGTTTCTCAGGTGTATCCCCAATAAGCGGAATCCCATATTGAGTTTCTTGTCATGCTTCTTCGTCTCTTTTTATTTGGAAGTAAACACAGAGATATGAACGCACACCAGCGCTTCGTCTGTCAACCCCAAATCAGACGGTACTAGACACTCCTATAATCGTATTACGACTCATTTATGATACAGCCTCACGCAGGCCTTTGTCTTATAAAAAACACCTTGTTAATGTCTTACAGGACTGGAGTCACGCATGACAAAAAAGACCCGGCTGTCAGTTACTATATATGAGGTAATCACCAGCTGCCTTCTATGTCCATTTTAGCCTAAATAGCCAAATGACTGTCAAAAAATGCTAGTATATCAATTTAATTGTATTAAGTTAATAGAAAATACCACAGAATAAAACTTCAAGAACCACTGTGACCTCAAGATTTAAAACCCATTTCGGTTTGATTTCTCTTAGGTAAAAGGGATGACGGTGCCCCTTCCATACCCCTGATCTCCTAGAGACAAGCCAAAATCAAGGTCCTGAAGAAGATGATCAATTAAATTCATCGAAACCGGTCGACCACTTTTTAACTAAGGATATTCCAAAAACCAACTCGGGATACCCTGTGAACAACACCATATAACTCTGCACTATGGACGAAGTTCGTTGCTTTTAAAGTTTAAATTTCTCCTACAAAAACCTCACTCTTGAAATACTACCGAGTGATGTATAACTCAGGGACCACACACTTCTTATGAAGGTCGAATAAAAAGTAAAAATAGTTCCTCACTGAAATGTGGCCCCAAGTTTTTATGAAATCACACAATTGTCTCTGAAATGGGCAACAGCCCCAGGCACCCCATGCCTAAGGACAGGAGCCCCCATACATTATGAGGAATCTTCTGTGAAATCCATCCTCTGAGGTCACCCATTAAATGGTACCAACATAAGGATCAGCCTCCACACTGAAAAGGTGGACCCCAATAAGTGTTTTTGTGTGCTAAAAACATTGTTTTGAATAACACTTCGGGAAAAATTTTGAAGTCTAAATGCCTCCCTGAATGTGATCCAGTATATCTTAGTGCGGCGACTAGACTGCTGGGAAGTATTAAAATAACAACGGATCTGGAGTACTCCTCCGGTCAAAAAATAACCTACAACAAGAAGGAACAGTCTGGAAATTTTGGCTAAAAAAAGACATATTTTTTTTAAACCACCAAATAATAAAAAAATGGCAGAAAATAATTACCTGGCATTTGCAGAAGATCTTGTGGAAGGCATTCTAGCGAACCCCTCCCTACTTGGAACAAATGCAACAATACAAGCCCTGACAAACAACGACGAATGGAATGAAATTGAAGCCCTAAGGAAAAAATTAATACGAACAGAGCTGCATGGTGCACTAATGGTAGAATATCTAAGAGCCCATGCAGCACCCAGTGGGCTCATCATACACATAGAACCGAGAATCTTCCTAGACGACCTGCAATTTAGAAAAGACTGGTCCTTTATAGCTAACAAATGCACAAGAGATTGGCTAATTCTCATCATTAATACAGCCAAGACAGTTTCAGAAAAACTAATGAAGGACATCCAAACCAAATTAGATACCAACAAAGCCAATATCGCATTAGAGATTTACAATACTAAATTAGCAGCACTCGAGACATCATTGAAGGAATTCCATGAACTAAATCTTACAAGGAAGATCAACAAACTCAAAAAGGACCTGTCAGCCTTCTCACACGAGAAAATCTACCCATACACAACGGAAAACTACTTCTCTGAAGAGGCGAAACTAGCGAGGAAAAATGCTTTCCTACAAAGCCAACAAGTGGGTGGAAACAGGTCAGAGGCAACAGATCGGGTTCCTCTAACAACTCTAGTATGAGCTCAGATGACGACCTCAGGGCACAACAACATCAATCAACCACAACAGGCCAACCTCGGAACACCTGGGGACAAGGGCGAGGCACCAACAATGTCCGTTTTTTAGGCCAACAAGGGAACCAACGAGGGAGGCCACGGTGGCAACCCTTTTCCCCAATGACAACCCGCAGTCGCGGCAAAAGATTCCAACAACCGAACCTTCCCTAGTCATGAACCTGTCATCACATATACTCACAGAAGCAGAAAGAAAAATTCTAGAAAAAGGACTCTCTTTTGTACCAACTGCTCGATATGACCCATTTCAAACAAGAATCGAAATAAAACAACTGGTCAGAAAAATAAGATTGAAACAATTCTTTCAAGAAACCACGGAAAAAGAAACTGGGAAATTTACGGACCTCCATCCGGCCTCACAATTCTTTCCTCCCACTGAAAGCAATACCTCAGAGTGCAACACTTTTGAACAAGCACTCATCAAAAAAGTGGAAATAATGGAAAAAGAACACAAATTCGTACACAACAACTACAGTAAAGCAGAAGCAGAGGCCTTAAAAACATTGGCCAATGATGATACAATAATAATCAAGCCAGCAGATAAGGGAGGAGCCACGGTCCTAATGGACACACAAAACTACCAACAGATGGTCAACACTCTGGTACAAGATCATACCAGTTACAGAGCTCTTCCCTGTGATCCTACTCCATCTCTACGAAGATTGATTGCACCTATCGTGGAGGAGGCACTCAATGAGGAATACATTAACGAAAAAGAAGCCGCTTTCCTCACACCAACACATCCTAGACTGCCAGCGTTTTACGCACTACCAAAGGTACATAAAGGGACAATTCCCATACCTGGAAGACCCATAGTATCAGGAATCAACTCGATCCTGGAACCCCTGTCCCAATATGTAGACAGATTCCTACGTGACAGGATCCCCAAGATGACATCCTATGTAAAGGATTCAACGGCCATACTAAATCTGCTCACTGCTCTCCCTTTTGACGGAACTAACCAATGGCTAGTAACAATGGACATCGAAGCACTCTATACCAGTATACCTCAGCAGGAGACAGTGTAAATGGTAAGAAGAACCCTGAGTAATGACCAGAGTCTAACCCCAGGACATGTGGGCTTCATCACAGAACTTGCTAGAATAGCCCTAACTAGAAACTTTTTCATTCTGGAAAACGTATTCTTTCAGCAGATTTCCGGGACAGCAATGGGCGCAACTTTTGCGCCTAGTTTGGCTAATCTCTATGTTGAACATTTTGAAAAGGAATTCGTATATGAAGACACAAATCCCTATCGGGACAAAATAAAGGTCTGGAAAAGGTACATCGACGATGTCCTCATGATATTTGAAGGGTCTGAACAAGAACTCACAGCCTTCCACCAGTGGCTGAACAACTGTAATGCACACTTGAGATTCACCATTGAGGCCAACAGGACAGAGACACACTTCCTGGACCTTCATATCAAAAACCAAGGAAATGAACTGCTGGCACGGGTCTACAAAAAAGACACTGATAGGAATTCACTACTACAATACAACAGCTATCACCCGAAAGCCCTGAGGGATAATCTCCCATTTGGACAATTCCTCCGGTACCGCAGGACATGTACAAGATTGGAAGATTTCAAAGAACAATCTGCAGCTCTCAAGAAACAACTGAAAAAAAGAGGCTATCCGAAAAGAATCATTAATGACACATACAAAAGGGCAAGAAATATACCGAGAGAAATTACTCTCCAACAACACAAAAAAGATGAAAAAAGAGAAGAAATAACAGCAGTAATGAGTTATTCCCCCATGTTCAACCGCATCAAAAGAGAAATAAAAAAACTTTGGCCCATCCTAAATACAGGCGCCAGCTCCTTGCCTCTACCGTCCTTTGCCATCAAAAGACGTAGAAATCTAAGGGACAGTCTGGTCCACACTATGAGAGAACCAAGCAACAATGAGTTGGAGAATACTATCTGGGGAGCCAACAAGCCAATGGGACACACACCATGTGGAGGGTGCTCAATGTGCGCCCAAACCACACGCAGCAAATCGATCGAGATCGGATGGCACACACCATGGCAACAGAGGAGTTTCACCAATTGCAAATCCAAAGGGGTAATCTACCTCATCACGTGCCCATGCACCCTACGGTATGTAGGCATGACAACGAGAGAAGTAAAAACTAGACTTATTGAACACAAATCATGTATTCGTACAAAAAAACTGACAGCCCCCCTTGTGAACCATTTCGTGAAAAAAGGTCACAAACAAGAAGACTTCACATGGACCATCTTGGAAAAATTAACCCCACCCAGAAGGGGAGGGGATTTCGGAAAAATGCTCCTGAAACGAGAACAACTCTGGATTTTTAGACTCAATACAGAGAAAAATGGACTCAATGAAGAAATCCAGTGGAACAGCCTGGCCCTAATGAAATGAAGATATTGTTCAAAAAAGAGACGAAGAAGCATGACAAGAAACTCAATATGGGATTCCGCTTATTGGGGATACACCTGAGAAACGATAATGTACACCCCCTACATATGTGGAACCTCCTCTCCGCAGTCAAGTAGTGCTGAGGCCCCGCCCTGCGCCCGCCCCTATACATAACTCAATCACCAAGCCACGCAAAATAAGGAATCGCAATTACGCCTAGTCCCCTGCCCAGCATCCTTGATGAAGACAGAAGGCGAATACATATGTAGGTGGCAAAAATACAATTTGGATATTGCTTAGAATAACAAACTGTCTTTGGTTTTTTCCCCCCTTCAAAAAACTAATAAGGGAATGAGACCACTGTATATATTTTTTTAAAAAAAAGGATTGCCATAATGAATACAGGAGTCAAAAGAAAGTAAGGCTACTGCATCAGCTACTTTGCAGCCCGCACTTGAACCGCCCGTGCAAAAATGCATACCCCTTAAATGTAACTCTAGTCACTCTAAGATGGCCCCCAAAAATGAGGATCATCAACAGCAAAAACGGCCAACGTATAAATGCCGCCGTTGCTGGGCAACGGTTGCTAAAACTGAACAACTCCTTCGGCGTCTCACAGACACCAGCAAGCATTTGTGCCACACGGTGAGTGAATTCCAAGTCGAACGCGATTTACGCGTCAACACTCGTGGCCCTTTCAGAATTAAGATCCCTCGCGCATGACCGCGAACTATTATTGGGATACCAGCCGCGCCCGCGACCGGTATCTTGGACTGGGATGTAGACCTATTCACCGCGCATGTACATGTTTTTCATGTAGAGTCTTTATGTGGGCAGATGCATGAATGTGGGTAGATGTATTCCCACACGGCATAAGCGCCTGGTACTGGGATAGCACCTCTTTACAAGAAAGTGGCGCTTCTTAGAACAAAGGGTTTCCCCGCACTATACCGCGAACCGCATTTGGAAGTAAACACAGAGATATGAACGCACACCAGCGCTTCGTCTGTCAACCCCAAATCAGACGGTACTAGACACTCCTATAATCGTATTACGACTCATTTATGATACAGCCTCACGCAGGCCTTTGTCTTATAAAAAACACCTTGTTAATGTCTTACAGGACTGGAGTCACGCATGACAAAAAAGACCCGGCTGTCAGTTACTATATATGAGGTAATCACCAGCTGCCTTCTATGTCCATTTTAGCCTAAATAGCCAAATGACTGTCAAAAAATCCTAGTATATCAATTTAATTGTATTAAGTTAATAGAAAATACCACAGAATAAAACTTCAAGAACCACTGTGACCTCAAGATTTAAAACCCATTTCGGTTTGATTTCTCTTAGGTAAAAGGGATGACGGTGCCCCTTCCATACCCCTGATCTCCTAGAGACAAGCCAAAATCAAGGTCCTGAAGAAGATGATCAATTAAATTCATGAAAACCGGTCGACCACTTTTTAACTAAGGATATTCCAAAAACCAACTCGGGATACCCTGTGAACAACACCATATAACTCTGCACTATGGACGAAGTTCGTTGCTTTTAAAGTTTAAATTTCTCCTACAAAAACCTCACTCTTGAAATACTACCGAGTGACGTATAACTCAGGGACCACACACTTCTTATGAAGGTCGAATAAAAAGTAAAAATAGTTCCTCACTGAAATGTGGCCCCAAGTTTTTATGAAATCACACAATTGTCTCTGAAATGGGCAACAGCCCCAGGCACCCCATGCCTAAGGACAGGAGCCCCCATACATTATGAGGAATCTTCTGTGAAATCCATCCTCTGAGGTCACCCATTAAATGGTACCAACATAAGGATCAGCCTCCACACTGAAAAGGTGGACCCCAATAAGTGTTTTTGTGTGCTAAAAACATTGTTTTGAATAACACTTCGGGAAAAATTTTGAAGTCTAAATGCCTCCCTGAATGTGATCCAGAGATCCCCACCAACACAGGTTAGATTCCTCAGGAAAGGTGCTCAGGCAATGAAGGTGTGGGTAAAGAATGTTGGAGTGTCCATCATGGGGGCATAGATGTTAAGGAAGGTGACAGAGTGGTGATGTATTTGTCCCCTTAAAGCAACATATCTACCCTCCTTATCTGTGATTGTGTCCAGGATTTGAAGGGGAACCCATTTATGGATTAGTATGGACACTCCCCGTTTGCCATGGTATGGGACATGAGCCGCCACACCAACCCAGCCACGTTCAAGTTTTTTAGACTCTCTATCATTTAGATGCATTTCTTGCAGGTACACCACGTCCCCCTGGAGATCCCGCACATGATTCAAAACCTGCCTCCTTTTTATACAATGCCCCAATCCCTGCACATTAAGGGTCACCAATGTGAGCGTAGGCATCCATTCAAATGGTGGGGTCTCCCCCACCGGGACAATGTGTTTGCCAGCCTAGTCACCTTATCCCTCCAGATTCTGTTATAGAGCTTAAAGCCCTCGCCTTGTAGTATCCCCCTCCCACACATACCTTTAACTAAAACCAAAACCACCGAAGGAATTACACACAAAAACATATGGGAGTGAACGTCCAACTCTAACAATGGGATCGAACATGTCTCTCCCAATACATGGCAGTAGAGCCCATGCATGGATCCGATGGGTGCAGGCAGATTGTTATGCACCCATTTCCATGCATTCCATAGTCCCTCTACTGAGGGGCATGATCACATAGCAGTCGGACAGAACACCATATTCATGTCGATTTGTTCCCTGGATCTTCCCACACTTTAGGGATCACCTCCAGTGTAGTGTTCCATTTGGCATTGTCGACAGCGGGAGCATCAGTGTCAGTCTAAATATGATTGTCATTATCGAGGAGGAGCCAATGTGGCCATGGGAGCTGGGGCCATAGATCTACCTGCACGTTAGTGTCTTTCTCCACAGGTCCGTGCCGGTCGGGATGGGCCAGGTGACTGTGTGCTGTGCCGTTGAGTTCTCAATTGCATGTCCAGTGGCGGTCATACTCGTAGGGCCAGTTTACCCACGTGTAGGGGTTGATAGGTTCGACTGGTAGCGTGCTCATTTTAAGGCCTCCTTCCACAAGTGATCTTGCCCTGGAGGCTTCTTCCAGCCCGGTGGCATCTAACTTTTTTTTACAGGAGTATCTCTAATTCGGCATTGGTAGAGACAGTGGTGTCTGTGTCCCTTTTTGTGGAAAATCCGCTGTGACAAGATTCTGCCGTAGCAGGAAGCGCCAGGCATCTTCCAGGTCCTCAAACGAGTGCCATTGGTGGTCGAGCTGGATACACTATACCGCCGGGAACTTGAGATAGTGTATGTTCTTTCCCTTTGAGCACTTCAAATATAGGATTGAAGCTTTTCCGGCGTCAGAAGACTTCTGCAGAATAGTCATTAAAAAGGTGTGTCAGAACTTCCCCAATTTTCACTTGGCCGACGGTCCTGTATGCTTTCCAGAAGCAGGATCGTTATCACTCTAGGTCGCTCTCCTGCAGCCGGCTTAGGGATCGGTGCCTGGTGGATTCTCTTGATGATATAATCCCAGGGATTTTCTATGTGGAGCACATCCTGTAAGAAGTTGTACATGAAGGTTTCGAAGTGTGGGCCCTCTGTGTTTTCCGGCAGTCTGACCATCCTGAGATTGTTGCGTCTTGATCTGTTTTCTTGGTCCTCCAGCTTAGCACCAAGATGTTGCACTTCTCAGATAACTCCGTCCAGCTCCGTTGATGTGGTTTTGTGATTGTCCTCCAGGGAGCTAATGCGCTGCTCATTGTCCGTCGTACTCTCTGCCTGTGCATTCAATCTTGTCTGGACATCTTGTAGTTCGCGTTCGATATCCTGGACCGTTGTATTGGTCTCCTGAGTCCATTGGCCTATGATTTCCATCTCTTCTAGAATGGCGGGTAGTTGGGGAGAAAAAACAGGATGGCGCCTGATCCAAACTGCCATTCGTTCCCAGTGGCGAGCCCCTGAGTCAGCGCAGAGGCGTCCCGCATCATCGCTCAGTTACGAGCGAGCCCGGGCTTATCCGCGGCGCTGGGTTGGGGTATACAGCTTTCTTTTGTGCCGTCGTGTGTGTGTACAACCCACTGCTGGCATGAAGTTCAGCGTCTTCCATGGGTGTCCCGCCTACGATGCATGTTCGGATCCAAGCCTGTCAGTGATTGAGGCTGGGAGTTGTGCACGCGTAGACCACGCTCAGGATTGGGCATCTCTCTCTGCGTAGACAGTCATATCTCTGGGGCTGGGGAACCCAGCGGTTGATTCTTGTGTCGGGGGTTCCGGAGTCATTCGCCTTCATGTTGGTCCCATTTATACGATTATCTGAGGACTGCAAAGGGAGAGAGTTGCGGGCATTCTTCCAGCATTGGCGGAGCTTCAGCAGACTGCAGCCATCTTGCTCGGCCTCTCGAGCACCCCCACCACAGATGCGGAGCATTTGTAAATAGTATATAATCACAGGTGAGAACATCATCTTGGTGGCTTCTAATCGTCCCCACCATGTTAATATAAAGGGGACCACGCGGTTACGGATTCATTTAATTTTAATTGAAGATTTTGTAGGTTTATCTTGACCATTTGAGGTGAAGAAGGTGAAGAAGTAATAGAAATACTCAGATATTTAATGGAGATTGGATTCCAGGTGAGGTCAAAATGTGTAAAATCATCTTTTATACAATATACATTAAACTGAGGCATCTCAGATGTATGTTTTTTTAACTTATACCTGAGAAATGAGAGAACAAGTCAATAATATCTAATAAATGAGGAAGTGTACTTGCCAACTTTAGAAAAGAATTCGTATATGGGATCTAGTTTTGGTGAGAGAGTGGGAGAAAAATGCACAAAAAGGTCCATGGAAAAGCCATCAGGTCCAGGAGCTTTACCTTTCTTAAGATCTTTAATACCCCTGACAATTTCATTAATGTGGATAGAGGTATTAAGTATACTTAAATCAATGTTTATTGGATGGTTGTGTTGTAAATGGTTCTATGTGATTATTGTGACCACTTTTATTAAGACAGCCGATAATGCAGATGTTTTTTGTTAATTTTCTTTTAAACCCCCCCTTACACCACATACATATGCAGGGGGAGACCCCCTGGATACCCCATATTAACATTATATTACATAACCCCCCCGCATATATATATGGTGTAAGGGGGTTCTTAAAAAAAAGTCTGCATTTTCAGCTGTCGTAATTGTGAGGGCGACATTTTGGGCCATTACCGTTTTTTTTCTTTCTTTTTTTACTTTTTTGTTATTAATCAGCTTGGCAGCAAAAACATAGGCGAACACAACTCAGGGGAAGTACAAGGTAGGTACAGTTAAAACAATACAGGCATACAGTTACTGCATCAGGAGCAATTAACTTTCATCAATACCAAATACGGAGCAAGCGCAGGGAGAGGGATCCCTTAGCTCAGGGTAAAGAACCTGTGTGAATGGGTGTATTAGTTGGGGAAGATGCATCCGGTGTCGCATTTAGTTCTGACATATAGGAGCGGAACTTGAGCCAGACATCCCTGGGCCTCGAGTGAGTTGGTTGTAGGCAGGACCAGGTCTCCTCAGTGTCTGAGCCCCATGTGAGTGCCCTGAGCCATTGAGCGTGCGTGGGTGGTGCGGGGCGTAGCCAACAGAGCAGAATGGCTCATACCGCTAGTAGCATGCAGAGGCCGGCCAGTTTCTTGGAATCTCGGGGTAGCCCAGGGAAGTCATGGAATAGGCCCTTCGTTGGGGAGGGGTCGATAGGTTGATGAAGTATAGGGGATACGGTTGAGAATACCATACCCCAAAATTGGGAGAGGCGGGGGCAAGCCCATATCATGTGTATATAGTCGGCAACATCCTGACCGCATCTGGGGCAACTTGGGGAGTGATCGATAAGCATACGGTGTAACCTTCTCGGGGTATAATGAAACCTATGCAACACCTTTAGTTGAATTAATTTGAAGCGGGAATTGAAGGACACCTGATGTATACGAGCGCACATGTGAGCCCAGCGCTCGTCTGTCACCTCCACCCCGAGGTCTTCCTCCCACACCCGTCTTAGCCCGGTGAATTCCGGAGTGGATCTGGATTGTACCATAGTATATAGCCTAGATATTTTACCTCTGGTAGGTATGGGGGAGGTTAGTTCTTCAATAGCGGGGTTGTCCGGTAGCACCGCTGGAAAGATGGGGTAGTTTTGTTTAAGGGTTTTACGTAGAGACGAATATTGGAGCCATGCGCTCGGACCACTCCTCAAGGGTAGCGGTTGGTCAGGCCACTCAACAAAGTTACCCTGAACAAATACGTCACGGAGCAGCTCGTATCCCGCCTCAGCCCATCTGCGCACGATTGATGGCGGTACACGTGGGACCCCCGGGAGAAAGTTCCATAGAGGGAGATTGCCATGAAATGGACGGGGAGTATCCAGTAGTTTCCACGTTTTCGTTAGCGCCAGGGAAGTACATACCACCGGGTTCAGTGTATCCCGTGCCGAGGGAACGGGTTGTATCACCAGGGAGCGGATGTCCCGGTCACTAACCGCTAGTTTTTCAAGTCTAACATGTGGAGGAGGGTCTTCCGTGTTAAACCAGTAGGATGTGTATTGAATTTGAGAGACCAGCCAGTATTTAAGAAAATCAGGGGCCCCAAAGCCGCCGTCCGCCATAGGGGTAGATAAGGTACCTAGTTTGAGCCTGATCGCTCCTGAGTGCCACAAGGAGTTGATACTGCGTGTCAATACTTGGCAGAATCTCTCGCCCGGCCATAGGGGGATGTTGGTGAACCTGTCGAGTAATTGGGGCAGGACTATCATTTTCAATAACCCTATTCTACCTGCAAGGGAGATCGGCAGTTTGCTCCATGCCAGAGTCTTAGCCGCTAGGTGCGTGAGGTAGCTTTGATAGTTCTCGTTGAAAGTCGACTGGAACTGATGTGTTATTTCTATCCCCAGATAAGTGAATTTCGATTGCGCCCACATAAACCCCAGGGTGTCCGGAGGCGGGAGGGTACATTCCGTGAGTGGGAAGAGCGTAGATTTTGTGCAGTTCAGCTTGAGGCCTGAGATGCGCCCAAAGTGGATAACATCTTTCAGTATCGGAGGTAAATTAGTGGCGGAAGACCGCACGAAAAGAAGTACATCATCCGCGTACAAAGACACAATGTCGGCTTGACCCGCCGAGCGAAGCCCTCTGTGTGAGTGGAGTAGTCGGAGCATATCGGCAAAAGGCTCCATCACTATAGCGAAGATCAGGGGAGAGAACTGACAACCCTGTCTCGTCCCTCTTGCTACATTAAAGAACGGGGAGCATCTGCCTTCCGTGCGGACACAGGCCACCGGGCCTGCGTAGAGTACCCTGACCCAAGAGCAAAAAGCAGGCCCAAACTTGCATTGCTCGAGCACCTGCCAAAGGTATCTCCAGGAGACGGAATCAAACGCCTTCTGCATGTCGAGGGTTGTGGCCACCCCTTGCACATTGGGGCTAATCCTGCTAATTATATTGAAAAGCCGTCTCAGGTTCAGCAAAGTGGAACGTCCTGGGATGAACCCCGCCTGGTCCGGATGTATAATAGATGGCATACAGGGGGCAAGTCTGGTCGCTAACATTTTGGCAAAAATTTTTGTGTCCCAGTTTATGAGGGAGAGTGGGCGATACGAGCCGCACTGGGTGGGAGGTTTGCCAGGTTTGAGCAAAACAGTGATTGTGGCTTCGCGAAGAGATGGTGGGAGTATGCCCACCTCCACAGACTCCTCCCAGAGAGCTATTAATTGAGGTAGTAGGAGAGCTTTATAGCGTTTATAAAATTCAACCGGGATGCCATCGGAACCAGGAGCCTTCCCAGAGGAAAGGGAATCTATGGCCTTCGAGAACTCCTCCGGGGTGAGCGGGGATTCGAGGGAGCCAACGGTCTCAGGAGAGGGGGCCGATAAGGGGAGAGCGTCGAGATAGGAGTCCACCTCCGCTTCCGTGGCCTCGTCCGAATTGGAGTATAGTGCTTCATAGAAGGCAAAGAACTCCGAGTTGATGGCCTGTGACGTGGTAGCCAAGGAGCCATCATGTCGAACGATCCCAGGAATATGTGGAGCACCCAGCTCATGATGAATGAGTCTAGCAAGGAAGCGGCCGGGGCGCTCGCCCTCACCGTATCTCCTCGCCAGGTCTATCTAGGAATTTCTGTTCTCATTCTGCCAGAGAACGAAATATGTTCCTCCTATAGCTGCCAGGGTCGCGGGGGTTGAAGACAGCGAACACAAGGCCTCCATGGACGATAGGTTGGTTTCGCTTACAATATCCCTTCGAATTGCTCTAAGAATGCCACTCTCCTTGGATAGCGCTATGCCCCTAATATACGACTTGAAGCCCTCCCATAGGGTGGCCTGCAAAGACACCGAGTCCTTATTTATGTCAAAGAACTCCTCAATAGCCACCTCGAGTTCAGAACTGAACAGGGGATCAAGGGGAGAACGAGGTTTCAACCTCCAGCGTCTGGTACGGTCACCATCAGGGCCCCACCCCATGGTGATGGTCACTGGCGAGTGGTCAGATAGGGTCCTAGGGGGGATCGACAATTGTATCACATTCTTAATCAGTACATCCGAGATCACCCATCTATCGATTCGGGAATAGGAATCGTGCACTGAAGAGTAAAAGGAATAGACACGGGAATCAGGGTAGAGTAATCTCCATGCGTCCACCATAGCAAGGCGGGAAAGGGATGACAGTGTAGCATAGGCTGCCTTGGTAAGTTGGCGGGGCCTGGACCCGGATCTATCAAAGTCTATATCAAAAATGGTGTTGAAGTCCCCTCCCCAGAGCATAGGAACCATAGGGAAGCGATCTAAAAGGGACGTGAGGTGCGTGAAAAACTCTGGGTCGTCCATGTTGGGGCCATAGATATTCAGTAAAATCACCTCCTTGTTCTGGAGTGAGGCATGGAGCAGAACATATCTACCCTGGGGGTCTATTTGTGAAGAAATAAGTGCAATTTTAAGACTCTTATGAATAATAGTCATGACCCCATGACTTTGAG
This sequence comes from Ambystoma mexicanum, assembly GCF_040938575.1. NCBI lineage: Eukaryota > Metazoa > Chordata > Amphibia > Caudata > Ambystomatidae > Ambystoma > Ambystoma mexicanum. The sequence goes on from NC_090941.1 coordinate 1,105,244,017, forward strand.
TAGAGAAGTTGGTAAAGTATCTCCGGGGGCCCCATGTTTTAGCAAATCTCATACATTGTTCCGAACAGGCATGCGTCTCCTGCAAGAAGAGGATCTTGGACCCATGCCGTTCGGCTTGCAGGTGTAGCTGTCTCATTTTCTTAAAATTGCCCAGCCTTTGCACATTCCAACTCATGAAAGTTAGTTTATTCTCTGTCAAGGGAGCGGTAGCATTTGTATCGCTGGTATGATGATGTCCAATGAGCCAGTGTGGCAGCTCTGCCGCCCCCTTAACTCAGCGTTGCCCTTTGGTCTGCCCTCTCTGCCAGCGCCAAACTTTTTTATAATAAAACCCCCATCACAACCCACCCCCACCCACATCCCTACCACAACTAGAGGAATGGCAACCCCAAAACCCCTCAACCAAATCCAAACCAGTGGCATCAACGCCTGGGGGCCTGTGGGCCGGACCGATGTTGCCGCTCCGGGCCTGTGGTAGATCCAGTGAGAACATAGTGCCTACAATGAAGCTTCGAATGTAACTTGACAAAGATTTTTGGCAGAGATTAGTTTGGCACAATCATGTGGAGTAATCCAGCTAATGCTATTCAAGGAGAACAAGTGTGGTGTATTCCTGGCGTCTGGGGATAGCCGGCGTCGGCGACTCCCCAACGGGTTCCTCTAAGTAGCTGTAGAGGTATAGCTGGAGAGGAGGATCAACCTGGAAAATGTTCATCAATGAATCTGGAAGCCTCCTCCGGGATCGTGAAGAAAGACACCTGATTGTTATGCTCGACTCGCAGCTTGGCGGGGTATAACATGGAGTATTTGACTCCGTGGTCTCTGAGCCTTCTCTTTACAGCCAGGAAAGTCTTACGTTCCCTCTGAACAGCCACCGAGAAATCAGGGTATAGATGTATCCTTGCTCCACCCAGCAGAAGTTCACCTTTCATTCTTGTGGCTCTGAGGAGGGCATCACGGTCTCGAAAGTTCAGGACACGAGCTATAATGGGTCGTGGAGGTGCACCCGGTTTGGGTTTAGGAGTCAGGGCCCGGTGAGCCCGCTCTATAGCAAACTGCGACGAGAGCTTCGGTGAATCTAGAAGCAACAGTAATGTATGTTCAATAAAGTCTTCCATCGGCTCACCAATGCCACTCTCGGGTACCCCAATGATGCGGAGGTTGTTGCGCCTCGAGCGAGATTCCAGGTCCTCATTTTTCTTCTCTACCTCGAGGACGCGGTTGGAGCTGTGACCTCCGAGCGCAGTGCCCCCAGGCCGTCTTCAGCGGAGCCCAACCTGGTTTCGACTTCCGGCACTCGGCCGTCAGTCCTCTCGATATGAGCCTTGATGGAGGAGATAGTGCCATTCATGTCGTCTAACTTCGAGTGGAGCATGGTAAAACCCTCCCGGATAAAGTCCATCATATTCTGGGGTTCCGAGGTGGCAAGGGGTGCAGAAGTGGTGGGGGACTGCTCAGGGACCCCCTCGGTCGATCTGACCGGGGTCTTCGTAAACATGTTCATGTTTTCCAGCCCCGTTAGTCATTGTGGCGATGAGGCGATGCAAAAGAGGTGAGGGAGAGCTTACGCCACCCTAAGCTGCATCGGCTAGGACCAGACAAGTATAGCCCCCAGGGAATCCACGCAAAGGAACCAAGCCAGCGGCCGTATAATATAAGATTGTGCAGGCGGGTGGGTAGGTGCGTGACGGCAGGCAGGCCCGTCCGCCCACCGTACCCCCGGGGGGGAACCTGGAAGATCAGGCTGACAGGCCGGGGCTCCGGAGACCGTGCTCCCGGTCACGTAGTGGATGCGACCGCTAATACATCCTATGGGATTTCAGTCTGTGATGGGCGCAATGCGGCAAAGGACCCACATCCGTCTGCATGTAGAGGAGGCACCCGTTGGAGGCCTCAGGAGGGGTAAGTACTGAGACGCCTCCCGATTATGGCGTGAATGCCCAAGCACATATGCCAGGGGAACGAGGGTGAATGACTCTCAGCCTTGTAGTGCAGGGAGTGGACTCCGGAACAAACAATGCAGTTCACATAGGGCTCCAATTAAGGTATGCGGCGTGTATACCTGGCAGTGGGAGGTTGCAGTGATGGAGACAGCGGCTAAGGTCCTTCCAGGTGCAATGCAAGGAGCTCATGCGGCCCAGGCCGCACGCAGATGGAGTAGAAGGGTGCAGGTCACATGAGACAGTGGAGTGGGGTCGAAGAAGGGACCAGGCGCCAGAACATCTGCAGGGGCAGACCACCCTGCCTCAGTGCTCTCCTTGTCAAATGTCAACTGGTGGAGCCCATCCAGGTCGGCGCAGGCCGTGTGGGCGTTATGCTTGGAGTACAGGTGCTGCCAGTGGGAGTCTGCAGTGAGGGGAAGGTGTCGTGCCTCTTCACAGGGGTGTTATGGGGACCTTCCCCCTCACGTACCTTGTGGCCACTAGGGTGTCGACCGGGGGAGCGCAGCGCCTGAGGTTCGCTGGTGCGCTGCTGCTCCACCCCGATCGATGAGACTGTCCCGCTGGTGAAGGGGGTGCCTCTCCGATGCAGGGCGGCACGGCGAGCAGAAGAGCAGAAGGGAGGGCCGAAAAGGTCCGATGAAGGGCGGCCACCTCCACTCAGCGACGTTGCACAGCCGCGCCGGCCGCTTCACCCCCCGCCGGTGATGCGCGGGCCCAGGGCACGTACCGGCTGCATCCAATCCCTCCGTCAGGAGTTGCGAGGGTGTACCTTCCCTCCGGTGGGTCCCCCAAGAGTGGCGAGGTGACGCGGGATTGCCCGGCCAAGCAGTCCGTCTCCCCGCCGGCGCTGAGATTAGGCGCGCAGGAACGCCGCCGGTGGGGGTCCCCGGCACCGATTTTTGTTGGGATTCGGGCTGCGATGTCCCCAGGCCAGTAGATTCCAAAACGTTGCAGCCTGGGACTAGCCTTCGAGTGCAACGGTGCCAAAACAGGATCGCGTTGTCTGCCAGACGCAGAGCTCTAACCTCAGGCGGCCATCTTGTTCGGCGCTCAACAGCGCCCCCGGCCATTACCGTTTTAAATTGTTGATAAAAATAGTTAAACTCTATATTAGAGTGTATGTGCTCCAAGGAATATAATTTTTCATACAATTTGACAAAGACATTCAAAGTATCTGTATCAGAGGTTGCTAGTTAGCCAAGTTAATTTTTAACAGCTCATATTGTAGACCTTTCTTTTTTAACTTTGAGATATGAGGCTCCAGTTTTACCTGCTTTATTATATGATTGAGAGATTTTGGATCTAAACCAGAGGCTAATTCCTTTGTTTTTTTATTAATAGAAAAACGAAGAGCAAGTACTTGTCCAAAGAGAGCATTATTTGCTGTAGAGCTGTATTCTTTCTTCAAATTCTGCAGTTGACTATGAAGAGCATCTACATCTTTTTGTGCTTCCTTCTTTCTCTTAGCTACATAAAATGTAATATGTCCCTGCAGGGTCGCTTTATAGGCATCCAAGTAATTAGTACGGGAAGTATCCTCATATTTATTGATTTGAAAGAAAAAATGATTAATCAAGAAAATATTTTTCCCAGTTGATGTCATGGAGTAATGAGTTGTTAAATCTCCATCTATTAGTGCCATTTCTAACGCATACCAATTCATTATTGGTTATCACCAGAGAATAATCCGAGACAACTGAACATTCAATAGTAGAATCAATTATTGAAGGTGGGGATTGCTCGGGGGGATAGCTCAGGGGCAACGTGCTCGCCTTGGAAGCAAGATGACACAGAGCACCACAGGTTCAATCCCCGGGTCCAAGCCTAGAAACTTCTCGGTATTAAGCGCGTTATAAATAACCTATTATATCATACTAGACCCTTGGCAACACAAATATAAACAATACCAGAGAATGAGTTATGTGGGAGGGAATGAAAGGTAAAATCTAAGTCTGTAGGATGGGAGAATCTCCAAGCGTCAATAACTCCAATTTCCGTTAAACAACTTGTAAATTCCATGTGTGATTTACTATTTTTAAATTGACATGGGGATCTTCTATCTGAAAAAGTCCCCTGATAATACCAGATTAGGAAGATCAGTTTGTAGTATCATTTGTTTCATGTCTCGCTAGAAACTGGGATCAGAATTTACAGGCCCATAGATATTAAGAATCAAAAACATTTGAGAATCAATTGATATGTTAGCTGTAGGATCTGGTAACGAGTACCTTTTTAAATTAAGATCGCCACACAATTATGTTTACCATCTGCTTGACTAGCTAACACCTCACCTACCCAATACTTTTTAAATTTCATGGATTCGTGTAATGATAAATGGGTTTCATGTAAGTATGTGATAGTTGGTTTCAATCTATTAATGTGACGTAGGACCTTTTATCTCTTTATTGGATTGTTAAGACCCTTAACATTCCATGTCATATATCTTAAAGTCATAGTTTAAAGAGAGATAACGACAACAATTTCAACAATGAATATAAGCTTATAACTTGTACCCAATCCAGAAACCTCACATATAAGCATTAGATAACAGATATCAAATCAAATATAATGTTGTTTAGGTTGCCAAAAAATATTGAAAAAAGAAAAAAATTAAAAAAAAAGAATTCAAATAAAAAGAGCAAGCATTGGTGATATGGAATAAAAAGTTAAAATATCATAATGTTCAAGATAAATCCACCCATCAGGTCATAAAAAAATGACGTAGGACAAACAATAAAAGCTCAAAGGTCAGAATCGCAGTTTCAAGTGCCAAAAGGGAGTATCAAATTCCACCTCTGGGTAAGGTTTCCAGCCAAACTAGCATCCTTAACAAGTGATGGTAAATTGGCCAACCTGTCTTCATCTTGGAATTCTTCAGGTACTCAAAATAGTTGCAACAACTCAAATCCGAATGGAATTGGATACCGTTGTCGAAGATGTTTTGAAATGATCCCATTAAATCCTTCCCAGACTTTGGAATGAATCTTCAAGTTGAGGCTATCTTGAGTACTGATGTCTAAGGGCCTGTTGAAGTCGATGCCGACGCAACATAGGAGAGCACAATGGCTGACGGGTTTGTAGAGGGTTCTCGAGTCCTTGTGGACGTCTTACTTGTCCCCGAGACTTTAAGCACTTGCTCCCAGACCCTACAGGCTTTGTCAGGATCGGTGGGCTGGACAGCCTTTGGTTTTGAAGAGGAAACGGGTGGTCACACTTTCTCTGAGGCCTCTAATATTGTGAGCAAAACTCTTCCCACTTGTCCACCGAGGTGGTTTTTGAGGGAAAACATACCTGTCTGTCCGGTGAGGAGCTGATGATGAGTACCCCCATCTTCTCGTCTTTGACGAAGATGATGAATGCTGGGATTCCCTCCTCAAGTGGGAGCATATTTTATGTGTTTTTAATCTATTTTTCTCCCTCTCTGATGATTTTTCAGCTCACATAAAATACCACCTAAAGAGTCTACAGAGCTGCTGCTTTACCCAGAACCCATGACCATGGGCTGGAACTGACACCAAAGTCATTTGGATTGTTAGAAATGAGAATGATACCCACCTTTGTGAACAAATGAGGTGCAGAAGTGAGGTGGGCCAGTAACCAAAGCAAGGCCAGGGTTGGCAGCAGGCAAGCAGAAGAAAATCAGGGAGTTGGTCTCGTACTCTGAGGAGTATGGCTGATGTCAAGGAAATGAATGCTTGCCAACCAAAGGATCCATGAAGGGATAGGGAGACGCCCAGGAGAAAGAACAAGAGAAACTTGACAAGAGCCCAAAGAGATGTTCAACAGAGATGTTGAAATCACTGCATAGAACCTGTTGGAATATGGAAGAGGTATTTGGCTGAGGGCAATTGGAGATACACATGAGAAAGAGTCAGTATAGGCCTCTATCTGGGACATGTGTGTCCTAAAGATGCAACAAGACAGGCCCTCGCTCTGATTTCTCATCATCCATCGGAGAGGATCTGAAAGATCTTGGGGGGCACTGTCACCACTCAGCTATATTAACTTATTACAGTAAGAAGCTATTTTTTTTACATTTAAGAAATATCTCAACTCACATCTAAATACAAAATTAAAATTGACGTTTGTAGGGCGGATAGTTTCCAGTACTATCAGCAAATAATGGCCATGCTTCTATACAGGTGTCTCAGATCACGCGTGCATTACCGGCGGCAGCAGAGATGCGCCAAAAAACTGATCTGACATTTTCCATGGTTACATGATCAACAGCAAAGTTACTACTACGTCAGTATCGGTGACCCTGAACCCAGCTTTGTGAATATTCAAGATGATGTTGACCGGTGTTAAGTCCCTATCCCTTTGTCAACGTTTCCAGTTCTGTCAAAACTCAGACAATACTGATCAGTAGAAATCGTAGTTTGTATTCAACACCTGTATTTTTGGTTCAGTCACAAGAATATACACCTCACCTGTTGCAGATTGGGCACGTACCCACACATACCTAGTGTCACATCTTCTTTTGCAAGAGATTGAAAAAGCCTAAGCACAGATGCTACTGTCAACTGGCCACACTTCTGCCTAGACAGCTTAAGAGAGAAAGTCTTCACGCAACACAGCAAGCACACATAATTCTTATTTATTCGAGTGCCAAAAAAATAACTATATTCCAGATGGCAGGATTTCCCCCGCTTCTCCTGCTTGGAGTGCCACATCACAGCATGCTAACTGCATGCACGTGCCGCTGGCTGCACACATCAGGGTCCATCTTGGAGGTGAGTGGCAGGAACATCACCAGCTGTTCTTTCAACTGGTTTGGTTCCTTGTCTGTGGCACCGACATAGAGCGGACAGTGGTAGCGGGGAAAGACCGAGCTTGCACTACACGGCCGGTCAGATGTTCGCACCGCACGGATGCACACCTCGGGGAGACTGCAAGACTTGCTGGAGAGAGTCTCCTGTAGGAGGGCTAGTCTGGTGTCCCAGAGTGCGTTGCATAATTCCAGGCCGGTGAGGAAAATCCCATGCGGGATGGCCGATTTAGGCCGGACACTTGCCTGCATGACCTGGGAATGAAAGATACACATATTAGAAACTCATGCAACTGATTGTGTTTAACGTTGTCTGTACAAACACTAATGTTAAGCAAAGTAATCAAACTTGATGTTGAAAAATGTATCAAACGGTACACTTGTGGTGCATGGCATTAAGTCTTAGTTGACTAACATAACTGATACACAATTAGCATTTTATATGTTTGCTCGTGAAAACTTAAACATTGCAATGGCTTTGCAAAAAAGCTGTTTGTGGAACTCCATGCGAGACCTATCTTGTGTTCTTTGTAATTGTAATGTGTATTCTTATTCTATACACATATCATACAGTCGTTCTTCTAAGCGCTACTTCTACATGTGTTGTAGTGCCTGCCTGTATAGGTGATCGTCCTATGTTTACATGCAGTGAATGGACCACTGCTTTGGGGTTCTCCGCCCTTCTAAGCTCTATGTGGGTGCTTGTAGTGTTCCTACCCTTGCTGCTACTTCTAGTGAATAATTAATGTCTATGTGTTTTCCTATTTCTAAGCACCCAGCAGGTGTTCTGTGTAGTTCCGATGGTTCATATGAGGTGTTTGTTGGGGCTTTTAACATTGTTATATAATAGGAAATTTGACAAAATAAGTTGTCTAATTGTGGAGGTACAGGAAGATGTGACCAGAGAGGAGAGTTAACACAATACCAGAAAAAAGAGACTGAAGTGTCAATGTTAAGGATCTGCTGTGGTGAGATGGAATGAAGGACCATTACAATTGCTCAAAAGTGTGAGATGCTGTGCCACTTCAATTCATTCATTTCCAGAAAGACCAGACCACTGGCAAGAGTACTTTCCCCCGGGATTGTGTCTTGCCCAAAGGATAGTTGGCATATGTTGGAAATCCAGGCTGGCGCCATCCAAGGCATGAAGTTGCCTACAGTAAAAAGAGACCAGAGGAGAACAGATTGCATTGCTGGTGGACAGATAGGCGTGTCCAAGGAGTGGCGTTGGCATGCAGGGAGAGAGAGAGAGAGAGAGATAGGGAGAGAAAAGAGAGAGAAAGAATGAGAGAGGAGAGAAAGAGAGAGGGAGGGAAAGAGAGAGAGACAGAGAGAGAAAGAGAGAAAGAGGGAGAGAAATCGAGAAATAGAGAAAGAGAAAGGCAGAGAGAGAGAGCGAAAAGAGAGTGAAAAGAGAGAGGGGGAAGATAGAGAACAAGAAAGGGAGAGAAAGAGAGAGGGAGAGAAAAAAGAGAGAAAGAGCGAGAGGACAAGAGAAGGAGAGAAAAAGAAAGAAAGGGAGGAAAGGAGAGTGAGAGAGAAAGAGAAAGAGAAAAGAGAACGAGAGAGAAAAAGAGAGAAAGGGAGCGAGAGAAAGAAAGAGAGAGAAAAAGAGAGAACGAGAGAGAAAGAAAGGCAAAGAGAGAGAGAGAGATCGATATCAATCGCACCTCATGCCACCCCTGCATAGGTCAGTGCCCCACTTGAGCCACCCTAGTCAAAGGAGTCTGGACACGTACGATGCCTTCTGAAATCAATGGAGGACCCCTCAGACCACAAGTCCCCTGCTCACGCTGTTAACCAATAATGGAAATTACACAGGCAACTGGATACCATTGGAGATGGCTAATGTAGTGGGAGGGAAGGGGGAGTGTTGTGTGGCAGTACTAAATAATATGTGGTTGAAAACAAAGACTGTAAATGCAAATGTATTTCTGATGATACAGAAATTAGGATTGTCCCATGTACATGCGCTGGTATTTGCAAAATAGATGTTCTAGCTTAACAGTACTGATCCGCATGCGTGTATGGTAGAACTCCATAGGAAAAATGGGACTGGGCTGCCAGTCATGATAAAGTTGCAGAATTGAGCTCTTTATGTATGTTTGCCAGACTACCTTTTATGTATAAAAACCTCAATATTATTTCAAATTAATGTCATCCAAAACCAACCGCAAAATAGTTCTGGACATCAGACTCAATCGACTTAATGTATTGGGGATACGTGGAGCCTGGACGGGTATGCCAATTGATAGAAGGTTTTGTAGACTGTGTCCTGATGAATCAGAGAATGAAACAGCTAGGCATGTCCTTACTTGTTGTAAAAGTATGAGTTCCATCTATGAAAAATACATTATAAAATGTGAGTTTGATCTGATCAATATGACTAGTGAAAACTTCTGGCTTAGGTGTCTTGCGGGGATGAATAGGAGTCTAATCATTGCTGTGATACAAATATGGAAGGTTGTAAATGCACGTCTAAGAAAGTATGAAGAGGATGGGAAGGTTTTGGCCGTTCTATAAGCATTCAGCTTGTCGTAAAAAACATCCTTTTTTTCTGTACTTTATACATCTATTTTGTATCTTTTGTTTTCTTTTCATTTATCTGAATTAATCTCTTGTAGTATTTTATAGTTGAGATGTATATTATTGTTTGTATAATTGGACTTACAAGGGTGCATTACAGTTTCTCTGCTTTTTCTTTTCTCTTTTTTTTAATCATATTTTATCTTATTTCACTTGTATATATTGCCTTTTTACCAAAATGTTGAAATTGTAATTTTCTCCTATCCTTCTTGGAATGTTATCATTATCTGATGTCTTTTTTTGGATACATTTGTGAAAAGTTCATTGAAGTGAAACACAATAAAAAAAATGTTTTAAAAAGTATGGTAGTATCAATATTTATTCCACGGTCATCAGTAAACAAAAACTATGCCGACACGTGTTTCGACCACATCAGTCTTTTTCACTGCAGAACAATTAGTCTCGAAAATCACATGCGTCAGTGCCAGAAGTATAGGATTGTTGTAGCAATTGGGTTGCACGTATCTATAGCACCAGATCCCTGAAACCCAATTGCTAGAACAATGCAATACTTTTCTGGGCAATCTGGCACGGAAACATGTGATTTTCGAAATTCCATGGGATCGTGGTTTTTGAGCTCTTAATATCCTCAGACCTAACTTGGCATTAAAAGTCAGGTAGTTTTTTCAATGTTGTCTCTTAATCGATTTAGAGCCATATAGGAATATAGGGCATCCAGGCGTCTTTGCAGCCCAATTGGTGTCTTATCAATCAACAGGAGATTGTCCGCATAGATAATCCACAGAGTCGACCTCCCATTGATTTTTGGCAGAAATCCATGCATCCCTTTATGTAGGTTTCCAAAGTCAGAGATATACAGGTTGAAAAGGATCAGAGCAAGGGCAAACCCCTACTTCAGACCCCTATCAACCCTGATAGCTTCTTACAGTAGCCCTTGTTGGTCCAGGCGAACCTGAATCGTTGTATTTTGGTATAGAGCCTCCATGGGTTCCACCAAATTCTCTGGGCAGCTCCATTTCCTCAGTTTGGCCCACAGTCGTCCTCTATCCATCGTATCAAACGCTTTCTCCAGGTCAATCGAGGCAATATATAGTTTGTTTTTCCCCTTGATTACCTGGAGCTTTAGTAAGTTTAACATGAAAAAGTTCCGGCTGGTACCTATACCCTTAACAAAGCGTGCTTGACTAGGGTCTTGGTGGCCTGAAACTCTAGCCCATTCATTCAACCACCCCAATATCAGAGTTGCAAAAAAGTTTCCAGGACTGTCCAATATTGCTATTGGGCGATAATTGCCCGGATCTAATCTTGACCCATTTTTAAAAATAGGTAAATCACTGCCTTGTTCCAGCTTGGTGGGATCTTTTTTCTCTTAGAATTTGGCAAAAGAGAAGATTTGCCAATTCAGACCATTCCTCAGATGCAAGCTTCAAAGCATAATTGGATAGCCCCTCTGGTCAGAGGGCCCTTGATGTGCTAAAACCTAAGATAACATCAAGGATTTCTTGTTTATTTAGATTCCAGGACCATTGGCCATCATTTCTGGCCCGAGAAAGTGGCGAATCACGCTGCTTGGAGGCAAAAAGTGCCCAAAGTGGGAGATCCATTTCTGCTCCTCAACCATGTGTTTGGACCACACTCTTGGAGGTCCCAGTTTTATTTATCCATTGCCAGTTGAGCCTTGAGTTCTTTTGGCTCAGTATATTAAGCATAATTTCTCCCTCCACTTGCATGCGTTCCGCTCTAAAGCAGCGCATCCAATTTGTATACTGCTTTTTTTTTCCACTCTTCTCGACTGACCAGGGGCACAACATTAAGATTTTCCATATCCGTTCTATATTTCTTCCGTTCGGCTACCAGTTTGCTATTAAATGTATGCCTATGCATGAATTCTGATTTATCCCCTTTCTGACCAACCCGCTCATATTTTGCTAAGAGCTGTACATAGTTTAGAATATCAGTGCACAGCTCCATTCTAGAGCCCATGACAGAAGTAACATCCAGGACATCTTGTGGTGCCAAGTGGAGTCGATTTCTCCCTTGAGAAACCGTGACCAATAAGGGCTTGGATATCCCCCTTCCTATATGCGGCCCTGCCCAGCGTATCCTCAAGAGAGAATGATCAGACTCCATGACCACCAGTGACTGAATTCTCTCCTGCATATTACGCAAGATGAAACAGTAATCTAGTACTGCTTTTGCTATATCACAGCCTCAACTATGCTTAGCAGGGATATCTCCGGTTGTGTTGTTATTCAAGATGAACAAATCTCTAGCATTAATTTCTTGAAGCCAAACTTTGGCCCGTGCTCTACTAGCCTTATTCAAGTTATCGACCCTGGATTCCAGCATTTGCCCGCTGACACATCTGATGTTAAGGTCACCTACTAACATGAGATATGGGTCAACATTGGTCAATCTAGCCTCATCAATTGCCTTCATCACTGAGTCTTTGAAAACATTACAAGACACTTTGGCGGGATTCCAATATACATTAATCCACATGGTTATTATTGGGACCTGGGAAGCCTCATTAGGCCATTGGGTAGTTATAATCTGGACCCATGAATTAGGGGTGTCATGGCTTAAAACGTTTATTCTGGTGGCCTTCTTGACCAGTGTCAACAGCCCAGAATATACGACCCCTCTGCCCCTTCAAAGTTGAATATAGAATGGCTGTATACCCATCACATACCAAGGTTCTCGCAACCACTTTTCCTGAAATAGCAAGACATCATAGTTTAACCAGCTTGCAGAATTATGGTACATTAGGTGCGAGAAACCCTGTGTATTCCAAGACCCAATTTGAAGACTTTCGCTTCTGAGGTTCTTTAAGCACTACTGTTTCTTTGGGGGAGCCAGTGCCGCCTGAATCCAGCACCAATCTCCGTTCTTTGAAGAGGACAAGATCCTAGGATTTCCATTTTCCACTGCCCTTTCGATCTGTGGACTTCTCAAGAAAGTGACTTTTAGTCGGAGGTCCGATTGCCACAACGGCATCTTTAGCATCCAATTTAGTCTGACTAGATTCAGACACTTTCACCTCCTTTCCGATCCTTTGCCCATTGACCAGTTCTCTTCTTCTAAGCCCTAAAGTTCCCCTGACAAAGTAATACCATGTATACCAGGCATTCTTCCCTTAGACGCAATGGAAAACAAAATTTGCGCACGCCTACAGCCCAAACCGCTGTACGGATTTTCACCGAATTTGTGGCAGGAGTGCTGGCTTGGTCCTAAAAGAGTGCTTTTGTAAATTTGGTGTAAATCCGTCCAGTAGTTTTTTTAAAAACCAAAAAGTAGGTAAAACAAATTAGTGATATCGGGGTTCGGTCTGCAGACTCACTTCCCTGTTTGTTCCGCGGACAGGCCTTCGATTGGTCCCGGGGCCGACGTAAGGTCCGCGGACATCAAACACGCTCGCTGATTGGATGGTGAAAAGCGTGAAGTGTGTCAGATTTTTGGAAACACCCACCATGTTAGATTCACACATCCACCGGTGTCCACGAACATCGAGGTAAAAACATTAAAAAAACAACATTGCACTTTTCAAACTTATCAAACAATCTCTGGGGAGGTGAGCGGTGATGAGGATGGGATGGGATATGGCCTTAAAAAGCCCCAAAACTGGTGTTTTTCTTCCCCGGTGTCCGCGAATAGTACGGGACAGTCCTGTGATGTCTGCGAACATCTTAGATGATCAGGGGCATCTATGCTTATTTCTGGCGAAAAGCAGTTTTTGGATGGCTTACAACTTTGGCGTTACTCAATAAAACGGCCTGGAATTTTTAAATGTCATTCTAGACCTGATTCTGCATGGTTTTTGAAGGTTTGGTACTGTTTTGTCAAGAGGGAACAACATTAGAGGGAGGTGCCAAAATATTGTAAAGGCTTATAAATGTGGTTCCATTTGGCTGATTTGCACAAAAGTTTGAAAAAGGATTTTAGATCTAGATATAAATGTTTTAGCAAAGTTTGATGGGATTTTTTCAACATTAGAAGGGGGCAAAATATTGTAAGGGCTTATAAATGTGGTGCTATTTGACGAGTCATCACACACGTTTGCACAAATATTTTAGATCTAGATATAAATGTTTTAGCAAAGTTTGGGGGGATTTTGTCAAGAAGGGGCTAAATTAGAGGGGAGGGTCTCAACATTTTTAGATGGCTAATAACTGTTGCCAAGTTTTCAGAAAGGTTGTAGAACCAAAGTTCAATGTTTGTGAAAGGTCTGAATGGATTTTGTCAAGTGGGGGCTAAGTTATATGACTATTGTACATACATTTTGACACTTTTGAGAAAATAAAACATGGGCAGATTCCCAGCAAACTCGTGTAAGGAGCATTGGCAAGGACCTTAAAGCATGATTTTGCATATGTGTCCGTGTTTTATTTTTTGACAAGTGTCATAATGTAGGTACAACAAAAATAGTGATATACCTTTGGTGACTGAGGTATAGGCTGTGGCCATGGGCAGTGGCCAGATTGTCCGCGTCATGGCATAAGGTCATGACCCGGACAATCTGGCTTCTGGCCATGACCACTAGGGATGACCAATAATGTGACCATGTCTACCAGGGACCGGCTATGAAATAACGTTTTTTGAAATTGGGATAGGTTCGAAAGGGAAAATAAAATATGCTTGTGTTAATATGGTCATAGGGTTCCCTCTTTGCCTTCTGCAGGCCATCAAGGAAAGGGAAGAGAGGCTCTGTACGTACACCTGCCTTCCCTTTCCATGATGGCCATCTTGGAAAAGGATTTTCCTTCCTACAGCGGGACGCAGCATGCATCCTGGGGTAGGAAGAAAAATCTTTTTTTTTAGCACACCGTTTAACCGCTTTGGCCACCCGGGGTTTCTAATGGCCTTCATCTCCCATTGCAGGGGCTGGAACAGGGGAGAATGGTTCAGAGCCTATGTTAACCGCCCTCGCTTCGCTTGAGCCGATAACTTGGGCTGCCGGGCCGTTATCCCCCGTTGCAGTTCCGGGAACGGGGGATGAACTCCACATTATTGCCATCAGCATAACAAAGAAAATACTAATGGTAATGTTGAAAAATACTATTGAGTATATGTACTTTACTGAGAAATGTAAAGTAGATAGAGTCTATAAGGTTTTTTTATTCTATTTTTTAACTGTGAAAAGTGGTTCTTAAAGGAACCTTTTCTGGTTGTTATTTTATTCTTTTTTATTTTTGCAGGAGAGGTTAGAACGTAAGGTGCAGAGGGAAATGAGGGAAGAGGTACCAAGCACTAATATGGAGGGACAGGTGGACAGGAGAAGATGTTGCACGTGTGACATCTAAGGTAGGGGAGCAGTGTTTCTCATGCTCCTTGATTACAGCTTCAAAAGCACTTTGCAATTGCTCCCACATGCAGAGTGGTGTGTTGCAGTATATAGAGAGGACTGTTGTCTTTGAAATATATGAATCAACAGCCTCTTTTATTGCTTGCAAGGTAGCTTGTGGGATTGTGTGTCCCACAGAAGTAGGCTGTGTGGTAACAGCATTGGTTGAGGAAGATGAGGTAGAGGAAGTCCGCATACTACTTCCTAAGAAAGGAAAACTTTTTGGGGCGTATTGCAGTGGTTGGATTTGGTGTGGCGGCACATGGAGGTGGTCCCGTAGGAGTACTGTGCAGGTAGCCCGCGACTGCACTCAGTGCATTTCAATTTGGTAGCTTTAGCCTTTGGTACATTCCCAACAGTGGTAAAGAACTGCCACACCCATGATTCTCTCTTGGTGCTGGAGGTCGGCATTTCTTCTACCTCATCTTCTTTGTCCTCTTCATTGTCTTTGATGTCATGGTTGTTAGTCTTAGCAGCGCACAGTGGCGGCACGAGTTTTGGTTGCTTAGCTTACCATAACTGTTGAATTTCTGAGGTTTTTCAGTTTTACTTGTGATCATAACGTTCCTTTAACAACGTTTTGTCATTGAATTTCATAGGTTATTAGTGCAATAGTTAATAGTCAATGCTGGACAAAAGGATTTTCTCCTTTGGTTTGGAAGTCCGAATGAATTACAACTTGGTCGAAGTGCAGTGAAATTGGTACCTGCAATCTTTTTACAAGTCCCACTTCAGATTATTCTAATCACCTCATGCTGTTGACTGACGAGAATATTGGTAATGGCACTATCAAGTGGGAGCACATAATCATTTCTTCCAACTTAAGAGACTTTGGTGTCATTTCCATAGACACTCTACTGCAGACATATCCCGTTGTGTCCACACAATTAGTGGCTCACTATTCAGCACATTATTTAGGATTCCCTGATGAAGAAGTGGATTAAATTATTCCAACACGTCGAAACCGGTCGGAAACCGAAGACTGTTGGGGACGAGATCAAATGAAAAAGACTGTTTCT
Source organism: Ambystoma mexicanum (assembly GCF_040938575.1). NCBI lineage: Eukaryota > Metazoa > Chordata > Amphibia > Caudata > Ambystomatidae > Ambystoma > Ambystoma mexicanum. Next base: position 1,105,259,635 of record NC_090941.1, read on the forward strand.
CAAAATGATTACCCAGATCTACACCAATATTAGATGAAATGTTCTTAAACTAAATTGTTAAAATTCTTTCATGTTGTCATCTGAATGCCCTTTTACATACAGACCTATTTTTTGTGTATGTATTGTTGTATGTGTATGTGCGTATGAGAATGTATGCTGATGAATGATTGAATTGCTCACCGCAGAAATGAGTTTGGTCATCTGCTTTGTTTTTAAATATTTTGTTCTTCCTGCAACTTAAATGTGTTTTAGAGTGTGGATTCATACATGATTGGTTAATTTAGTAAATGTTTGTATCAAGTAAAAAATATTTTGATACATAAATTCTGAATAGAGTCCTCTGGGTTGGCAATACCCTGGTCCAGAGCGTAGGGTCTCCCTGCGTCTTTCAGTATAGTAGTTATTAGTGCAATGTAACCATAACGTCACTTTAACAAAGTGTTTTGAGTGAATGAATACATCCATCAGGGAGGTGCCCGCTTCCATTCAGGCAAACGCTCTAAACAAGTGTCCCTGTCCTGGTAGGATTCCTGAGGATATGTTCAGGACTTTCCCAGAACTATGGAGGCCAGTGATGGTCAACCTATTTAACTCTATTCTTGCCTCTGGAAAACACTGTGCATGTTAGGAAAGGGCAGTGTTGTTCCTATTTTTAAAAAGGAGATGGGTGATCCCCTACAGCCTATCGCCCCATTAGTCTGTTGCATAGCTCTACCAAATTACTGGGTAACATTCTTTAAAAAAGGTTAAAGGATTGGCTAAAAACTGAGGGGGCTCTCTCAGAGGTCCAATATGGCTTTGGGAGAGTCTGGGCACAGAGCTTCAGCGTTTCACTCTTTATTTGCTTATTGGGTGTCGGAACATGTCTATCTGGCTTTCATGGACAGTGTTGACTGGTCCACTTTGTTGGATTTTGATTAGGATGGGAGTACTCAGGTCTTTTCTTTAACCATTCATTGAGTCTTGTGCCGATGCGGGACATGATAGTAAGGGGGCATTCACTGATACTGTACACAATGATATAGAGGTAAGACAAAGGTCCATGTTGGCCCCTCTTCTAATGTATACGAATGATGACGCATCAGCCTGAAAGGGAGCCCCGCCTGATACCCCTCACTATGGTGAGGGGCATTTCCCTCAAATCCTCTACGCAGAGGAATCAGCATTGTTGGCTCGATCATCACTGCATCGCAGACATTAGTCGAGTGTCAAACAATGAGGACTACCTGTAAAATCAAACATTATGCATGCAAACCTTAAGACTTCTAGCAGACATTCAAATTATATCTAAAGGCAAATACTATCAAAGCGTAATACGTAGGATTATCTGGGTGTATGTTTTAGTAACCACTTGTCCTTGAAATAGAACATTTAAAAAACGAACTGCAAAATGGCCTTAGAAGGAATGTTACGCTTTGCCACCAGTCTAAATAATGACCCTGTTTTTAACAACATGCTCATGATACAGAAAACTAAGGTGACACTGATTGCAATTTAAGGTGCAGGCTTATTGGGAGGTTTGCCAGGAAGTGAGGTGCTGCGAGTAGTAGAACATTTCTTTTTCAGAAAAATTGTGTGTGCACCGAAGGCCATTCAACCTCTGGCAACCACATGGAGCCAAATGAGGCTTTTCGACTGATGTTCTAGATATCGAAACTTCCACATCTGGGGAGAAGGATCTGGTGCCTCAGTTGAGCATCTTTCACAAATTATTACTGACTGATACAAGAGAAAGAACCAGTACCATAAAAATGCTATGGCGTGGGTACAACCGTGAACCAACACTAAAAATGGGATGTCCGTCGTGATACCGAGGATAGCATGGGGCAACGCGCAGATCAACAGAGGTTCAAATCCTTGATCTGAGCTTAGAAACCGAAATCAGGTACTGTATTAGGCGCGTTATAAAATAACCCAATAATATAAATACTCTGAACCACGGAATATTCCGAAGAAACGCTTAATATATCGATAAGCCGATCCTACAAAACATAGGTATGACCTCCAGTGCTGCAAGGGAAGAAGGGATAGAAACAATAAGATCTTTTTTGCCTTGTTTGCACCAATTAATGTCTTTCCCTCGTGTCTGCTTTGAGTAGTTAATCGCACTCAAAGGGTAGTAGTATTCCGACTTCCTTTTGGTGAACTACCCCAGAAACATTGACAAGCTCCTGGTCACGCGAGGACACAAGAGATACAGCGTGCTTGTGTGGGTCGGTGCTGAAGTAACACTATTGTACTTTAAACTGGGTTGTACCCTCTATCAATCACTAAGACAGCAAGCACGTATAACATTTTTAGAGACTAGGGGCCCGATTAATGGAAATGTGTGCATAAATCCTGCAAGAGCCACGCTCAGAAAAGGACACTGTGCAGGCCTGCGTGCAGATAAAAAAAACACACCCTGCATTTTTATGGAATTGTTCGTGCAAAGTAACTGTATTCGCAAGTCCCGGCCGGAACGCCCTACATGCCCACACACATAGCATAAACAGCCAGATCAGCCACCTTTGCGCGCTCCGCTGGGCGCAAATACACACACCCTTCACACAGTTTGTGTGGTCCCCCGCAAGCAGACCTGCATCTCTGTGACCCTGTGCAGGGTCCCCAGTAACTGTTCCCGGCACCCCGACAACCTATGTAAAAAAAATCATATCTCGGTTTGAACTCAGAAAATCTGCGTGCGAACCCCCGTAAACTATTCCTGCACCCCGCTACACTGCATACGCACACCCTTAAGTAAGTTCGGAACCCCGTTTGCGTACACGCACCCCAAAAACCAACATGCGACCCCACCTCTGTGCTGCAAATGCTACATGCAAGAGTACTTACGCCTCTCTTCGGGTGGGCACTGTCACTTCTGGTATAGGTCGTAAGGGCACCTTCGTATTAACCAAATGAAAAGGGCAACAATCACTTACTTACTTATGTAAGGTGACCTCAAGACAATATGTATGTATGCATGTATTTTTGGACTTATAAAGCGCATATCCGCAAAGGAACCGGGCAAAAAAGATTGCATCTAGCTGGGTGCAGATGTTAAAAAAGTACAGAAACAGAAAGCCAGCATTGTCTTCTATATATATATATTTTTTTTTTATCGGTTTCTTACAAACCTTTAAAATGGTTACAAACAAACACAGAACACAACACATAAGAAAAACGTCATCCTTTAGGAATCCCTTAAAAAACCCCTCCCAAATTCTCTTTTTGATCAGACGATTCACTGTCCTCAATACTCATCGACTGACAACACATTCAGCGGTTTTCAATTAACATTAGAAAACGAGTCAATGGTAATATCAATTTCATGTCCAATCCTTGAAACATATTGGCCCACCAATCGTCGGCACAACGGGAGGGGTAATTTAGGCCCCAAGGCCCCAGGTGAAATGTCCTTTCTGATCAGAGAGCGGTGCAGAATAGCACCAAATGTTTAAGGGTTTCCTTATCTTTAGTGCATAGTCTACAGCTTAAGTTTAAAACTTTGTTGGTTTTCCATGACGTCAACCAATCTTTAGTTTTGAATACATTTAAACGCAGCATCATGAACACTCTTCGAGCCTGTGAATCTGGAAACAAATTTATGTAGCGTTGGGGAGTGTTAAAAGGCCGTATTCCGAGCGGCGCGTCCTTCATCATTTTAACTGTAGCTCGTTGTGAGCAAGTTAGCTCCCAATCCGCGCGCCAGATTTTCAGTTTGGCAGCGTTTGGATTATTGTGCAGCATATCCAGACTGATTCCATATTCACTCAGGATCTCTTCACTTCTTTTAGACCATAATGACACCATGCTATTGTTTGTTGGCGTCAGATCATAAAAGATGTCAAATTGTGGTATATGCTCGCGCTGGCGAGTTTTCCGAAACAAACTCACCAGAGCCCAGCATACCCTAGCATGTAGCGAAATCAGCGACAGTTCATATCTCACACATGATGTCGCGATTCTTCTTGGGAGAGACAGGACCTTAGACCAAAAACAATGTTCCAGCGATGCCCATGTGTGGTAGCTGCAGCCCAAAGCGTTTTCAGCACCATATAATAAAACTGGAATTACTTTTTGCTGGTAAAAAGCAAGCACTGGTTTTAGTGAGAATTTCCCAAATTTTTTATGCATGATGACAGCTTGACTTGCCAGTTGTTTGCATTTCCTTTTGTTTTCAGTAATCCATGGACCGTCATTGATTGATGAATTTATTAACATGCCGAGGTATTTTACATTCTGGGCTATCTGAATGACCTCCTGACCTAGGTGCCATCTCGGTTGACTCGATTTTTTACGTCCTTCACTATTAAGGTTCTTTAACACCAGAATTTCACATTTTTTTGTGTTTATCACCAAGTGGTTAGATACGACATATTGAGCAACCGCATTCAACTTCCTCTGAAGGTCGACAGGTGTTCGGTCCATGAGAACCAAATCGTCGGCGTATAGCAACCAGCTTAGATGGGACTTAGCTACCATTGGTGGAAAAGAACTTACCGAGTCAATCGCTAACCCTATATCTGATATGAATAAACTGAATATTGCGGCAGCTAGGGGACAGCCTTGTTTTACCCCTTTATAGGTTTTGATAGGGGCTGTTAAGTTTCCAGACCGATCCAACCGGATTTTTATGGATGTCTCGGAGTGTAATTCTCGAATTGCTGCTATTAGGTCAGCTGGACATCCCCAACTTTGTAGTTTTAACCACAAGAGAGGCCTATCAATGGTATCGAATGCACATGAGAAGTCAATGAAGGCCAAATAGACCTTTGAGTTTGATTTTATCGCCTCCATCTTCATCAGGTTCAAAAGTAACAGATTCAACTAACAGCCTACTTGTTTTACAAATCCGGATTGTCTTTTATCTACATGATTAGAATCGTTTGCCCATGCCACCAATTTTTGCTGCAACATTGTGGCATAAATTTTCCCCAGAATATCCAATAATGCCACTGGGCAATAATTTTTAGGGCATGTTCTGTCCCCTTTCTTAAATATAGGGACAATGACAGCGGATTTGCAGGATTTAGGGGTCTTATGGCATTTACTTATTCTGTCAAATAAGGCTACGCATATGGATGCCCATAGTTCAGGATGTTGTTTAATCGTGAAATTGGTAAGACCGTCAGGGCCAGGCGCTCGGGAGTTGTTTGCCTTCTTGATTATAGACACAATCTCCTCTCTTGGAAACGTCAAAGCCCACGGTTTCGAAGATGTTTCCAATGGGATACTTCCATGGTCATCTGCTTTGTAGAGGGCTTCAAAATGGGCTTTCCAAGCGGCTTCCGAGACCATACAAGATTGCAGTGCCATTTAAGGAGCTTGAAAGTTATTGATAAATCTCCAAAAGTCCCTCGAGTTTTTGTTTTTTAGTATGGCTAGCATCTGCTCAGCGTCATTTTGCAGTAGAGTATTTTTATACATTTTCAACCAGTTCTTATATTTTTGCTTCACCACCTTTATCTCCAATTTTTGAGTGCCAACATCAAGGGACTTACCTCTCCTAAGTGCAGCACGCATCCTTCTTTTTTGAATAAGGATCTCGAGATCAAAGTGATGGGCTCAGACCATGTTAGGATTTTTTAAGCCTACCTTTACAGTTTTAAATTGAGTCAATAATTGATCGTATTCTAGATCTGCACTTAGGCGACAGTACTGGGTCATCACGACATTGACTTCACTCTCCTCCAATCTTAAACGAACTCTATTTGATTCGACCTGGAGTTTGTGTGCCCACTTTGGCCTTTGGGCAGGATAAAATATCGCAAATTTCATGAATAACATGTCGTGATCACTATTTGCTTTTTCACAGATCCTCAGCGATTGAATCCTAGGATGCAAGGCTTCGGACACAAACATGTAGTCTATAGTAGATGATGAATCCCCACGATGCCATGTGGGAACAGATGGTATGTCATCACAGGTGCTGCCATTCAACATCTGAAAATTACGTAGACCCATTTCGGTTAACCATGCCTGTGCCAATGAGCCTTGATCCGAGTTTGCATCCTTAAGTAGGTTGATGTTAAGGTCACCACAGATAAGTATCTTGGATGAGTCTAATGATTCCACACGAAGATCAATTAGACCTGTTATCTGGTCAATAAAATCCATTTTTCCTGCCCGTAGATGGTTCCAGTACAAGTTCAATATTACGATCTTGTCTTGCGTATGCTCATGTTCACCAGCTCTTTCAATGGCCGTCTCCTGAATATAGGGAGAATGGTAGACAGAATTTATAATTCGCCAACCTGATGATCTTCTCACCATTGTTAATAACCCTGACATAGGGCGGCCATGCTTAGGTTATATGGCCGGATTTCTTGCAGTTTCAAAGTACGAAGTTACTGGCAACTCACTTAACCATGTTTCTTGTAAGCATACGATGTGTAGATCGTCCAGCCAGATTGTATTAGACAGGTGTGTAAACCCTCGTGTGTTCCAGGAAGCTAAACAACAGACCATGGGGGATTCCGGATCCTGGCATTATTGGATATTTTTAGTATTTAAGGCCCCTGCTAACCAATGCCATTCCTGGTTACCAGATACAGGTGGTATGGATTGATGATTCTCTTTAGAGATTTCCTCAGAAAGTTCCTTTCTTTTAATTGTAATTCTTATTAGAGCGTTTTGGCAGTCAGATTTTACTATGCCATCACTCATTGAAGTGTGAGAAATCCTTAACGGGCACTGTGGTTGAGTATGTTTCTGATCGCAGATTTGCGTCAACGCTGAGGGCCCTTGTGAGTTCTTGGTCGCCGTGTCTTTTGTGGGAATAGTTGCTTTAAGTACACTCGGAGACGCTTCCCTTAAAGTTTCCGACGTTCCGTTGGAGGATGATCGAGACTCATCAGCCTCATTCAATTTATACACATCAAATCCCAAAGAAAACAATGCTACGTTCTCTTCCAAGATAGAGGTACTAAGTAAGTTCGAGGATAGATGGAGCACCACCTTGTCATTCGTGCCTTCTGCTGGAAACTCCACAATTTTTATATCATTTGAAGTTATGGCACGTAAGCTTGGTACAAGGTGAAGTAATTTAAGGACCGTTCCTCGATTCAAAATCAAATTGTCAATTGGTTATAAGCTCTCAATTACCAACTTATAAGTGAGGCCCTTATTTGGCATTGACTTTGAGACACTCTCCTTTTGGTTTTGTGCACTTCTATCAGCAACCGGCCCTTTTACCTTTCTTTGATTACTTTCCAGGGCCTCAACCTCAGGGCTTCCGTTCGACGACCTACGAGGATCGTTTTCATTGGCTGTTTTGTTGATTTGATCTGCAGTAGTCCATGACCTCCCCGGTCTACCAGCTTTAAAATTAGCTAAGCATTGTTTTCTCTTCGCATCCATTGTCAAGAACACCGGGCTGACTACCGGCGGAGGCAGTGAGTTATTATTATCACATACTTCAATGATTTTGCAGGATCTTTCATGTGACCCACGTTTTACAACAGGGTTTCTGCAAACGTCCTCACCAATGTATGAATGCGATATCGCTGGGTTATCCAGGATAATTTTGGCCGTTGGTTGTATGGGTTTCTCCTTACAATAGGCGCCTCACTTTGATGCAATCCTATATTGTGAGGCAAATCAACGCCTATTGGTAGGTCGGCTTCCAGCTCTACATATTCTGGCTCATCGTAAGTTGATAGATCCAGCAGATCTGTCGCATCATCCCCAGATGGCATAGCATTCTTTTTTTGGATCTGGTTGACCGGTATTGAGTGTACACTTTTTCCTTGAGGTTTGACTTGGTTTTTAGGTGGAGCAGGTCCCATAGAAGTCTTGACCAAATTAGTAGAAACTGCCTGGACCATTTTGATGTTCCGCAGGAATTTCCGAGCTCCATTTAAAGCATTATGCCTCTTTGCCTTTTGATTCTTTGATTTCTTACTGATTGCAGCAAGGTTAAGTTTCGGTGGCAAAATCACAGGCTTTCCCGAGATATGGGGTCCTCCTGTAAAAATAGGGAAAACTTTAGATTGGTCCACTATGGAGGGAGATATTCGAACTTCTGAAGACGGTTCTGTTTGGAAGCTGACTCCTGAAGACGAAGCCACTTAAGGGTCTTTGCAGGTTTTATTGGCCGCACATCTAGCCTGTTCAAATGCTGTGTGGAAAGACAGATCAGCCACGTTTGGTACAAAAGAAATGACCGAAGAGCAAGGTCCAGTCTTCATCAAAGGTTCTGAGACCTTATTTCCTGCATCTAAAGGAGCCACAGATTCCTTCACAGTCACCATTACAGGCTCTCCTTCCGCCGGAGTGATCTGTGTTGTGATTGAAGTCTGAAGACATTGGAGTTCATGGATGGTCGAGACATTAGCTTGAAGATGTCGTTGATTTGATGACTTGTTGAGTGTTTGCTCAGCTTGGGGTCTGGATTTAACACTAGTTTGCCTTCCATCAAAGACGGCACACTCAGAAGACCTTTGCCGAGCTGAGTTATATTGTGTTGTGTTTAAATAGGGCAAGAGCCTCTCGGGCAATTTCCGCAAACAGCCTTTTATCAGTTGAGTCACTTTTTCTACTCTCACTTAACAAGTTAAAGGCTGCATCCAGTCTTTTAAAGCTCTCATGTTGCTCTACATATGAGCGATCGCAGGTTTTTTCCAGTTGGATCAATTTGGAATTCATCATTGCCACGACAGTAGTTAGGTCTTTGGTAGCCTCATGTATATTCTCATAAAGTTTCATTAAAGGAGCCAATGAGATCGACAAGGATGCCATTAAAAGAGCTTGCAGTTCAGACGAAGATGACATAGCCGGTAATTCTGTCTTTGTAGTTTTTACTTGGATCTTTGGAGATCTATCAGCATAGTGCTCCTTGTCGCGGCAAATTTTCAGGAACGGACGATCCATTAATGATGAGTCCATGGAATCGTTGTGTGAGGAGTGATCATTGCAATAAGTTTCGTCGATCACCCCATTTGCTATCCTGTTGACGGTGGCATGTCTTTTTTGGGAGGTCAGATGAATGTCAGATATCTCATGCCTCGATTCCCCCTTTGGCGGGTGATCAAGGGTCTTTAGCCATTTGTAACAAACTTCTGACCATATATCACCCGTTGCACCCAACAACTGACTATTATTTCGTTTTACAGCTGTTTTCGTCTTAGTGTCAACAGGATACCTCTGCTCTTTAGCCATCTTGTTTGAACATGCTTTGTTCAAGAGCACTAGGTTCTGTAGAACATTGTTCACAACCCCTAGTGAATCCCTTCTTACAGTATTTGTCAGGCTCACATCCGACTCAATCCAAATGCCAGTCTTCAAGCTATGATCACAACCTTGCCTTCCTGAATTTAAGTTAATTTGTTGGTAACTAAGATCATTAGCAATAGCTTCATGCAAAGACACAGTGACCGCATTAGCCCTCACACAATTTGGAGAGCTCGCAGCGAACGCTGCATCTCCCTCCTTTGCAATGTGCACTGAGCCCTCGCAGGTTAGGGTAGAGAGAGAACAGTCATTTAGACATATTGCTGCATTCTGTAATCCAGCTGAGTTGCGATCTTTAAACAGTTCAAGTTCGTTTTCTGCAGGGTAGTCTCTACCTCCTCTTCCCTGCAGCCAGATTCCACCTCACAATCAGTGGTGCTCTGGCCGCACCGATTCAAACTCTTCCTCCCTCCGTGCCCCGCCCCCTCTGAATCAGCGTCCCCGGGACCACTATGCAGGCGAACACCCGCCGCAGCTGACAACGAGGCGAGGGCGCCGCCGCAGCAAGGCACAACTCTGCACTCTGCCACACCCGCGGCACCACAGCAAGGCAGCACCAGAGAGACACCAAACTCGTCGCCAACAACGGCTGCACACCGAGCGCCTCTACCAGCAGCAACACGGTCCCCCCCTTGGCGCCGCCCACCATACAAGTTCCATCCCGCAAACATGCGGGTTCAGGTAGGACACTTGTAGGTTCAAATACTGTGTCACAGAGAGTGGATGTGTGTGTAACTTCAATCCCTGCAGGGTCAGATTCCTGGACATGATTTAAGACTGCGTTACAGTCGGCTATCTCAGAAGAGCAAGTATGATGGCGACTTACTTTCTGAATGCATAGAGTACGCTGTACAACGGCATGGTCCTCCGTTAAGCCTGCACCATCTCGACGCCTCTGGGCCCGTGTTCTCAGAACGGGGGACGGGGCCGCCACCATGGCTCTCCACGCGCCCACTCGCCAAACAGCAAAACAGCACTGCTTCCACAGCCCTTTCCACCTCAGGGCTTCACGCCGCAAGGGTCACGGAGGCGGCCTCAAGTAGTCAGCTGGGCGGTCAGCTGACCAGCAGGTTGATGTTAAAGGCACACGCACCTCTACCCACTTCCACGGGCTTCTCAGAATATTTGTTAGAGTCTCTCGGGTCCTTTTCCTTCTCCACTCGCCACAGCAAAACAGCACTGCTTCCACAGACCTTTCCACCTCAGGGCTTCACGCCGCAAGGGTCACGGAGGCGGCCTCAAGTAGTCAGCTGGGCGGTCAGCTGACCAGCAGGTTGATGTTAAAGGCACACGCACCTCTACCCACTTCCACGGGCTTCTCAGAATATTTGTTAGAGTCTCTCGGGTCCTTTTCCTTCTCCACTCGCCACAGCAAAACAGCACTGCTTCCACAGCACTTTCCACCTCAGGGCTTCACGCCGCAAGGGTCACGGAGGCGGCCTCAAGTAGTCAGCTGGGCGGTCAGCTGACCAGCAGGTTGATGTTAAAGGCACACGCACCTCTACCCACTTCCACGGGCTTCTCAGAATATTGGTTAGAGTCTCTCGGGTCCTTTTCCTTCTCCACTCGCCACAGCAAAACAGCACTGCTTCCACAGCCCTTTCCACCTAAGGGCTTCACGCCGCAAGGGTCACGGAGGCGGCCTCAAGTAGTCAGCTGGGTGGTCAGCTGACCAGCAGGTTGATGTTAAAGGCACACGCACCTCTACATACTTCCACAGGCTTCTCAGAATATTGGTTAGAGTATCTCGGGTCCTTTTCCTTATCCACTCGCCACAGCAAAACAGCACTGCTTCAACAGCCCTTTCCACCTCAGGGCTTCACGCCGCAAGGGTCACGGAGGCGGGCCTCAAGTAGTCAGCTGGGTGGTCAGCTGACCAGCAGGTTGATGTTAAAGGCACACGCACCTCTACCCACTTCCACGGGCTTCTCAGAATATTGGTTAGAGTCTTTCGGGTCCTTTTCCTTCTCCACTCGCCACAGCAAAACAGCACTGCTTCCAGAGCCCTTTCCACCTCAGGGCTTCACCTTCTTCTATATTTAGATGAAAATGTGAGTTTTCAGTTTTTTCCTATAGTCCAACAAGGACTTAGCAGTGTGAAGTCCGTGGGGGTAGAGCATTCCATGCTCTTGGCCCTGCATAGGAAAAGCACCTGTTACCCGATGTCACAGAGTTCCAGTGGCGAATCACCAAAAGCTGTTGTTGTGATGAACGCAGACAGCGTTCTGGATGATAGACCATGATTTATGACACCAAATATCTCTGGGCAGCCTCTTGAATACACCTAGAAACCATACAGAGGGTCTTAAACAGCAACCTCTGTTGTACAGGCAACCAATGGAGATCGCTCTGAGGTTGTGAAATATGTGAGCGACGTGGCAGTGAAAAAATCATCCTAACGGCTGAATTCTGTGCAACCTACAAACGCTGGATTTGCTTTTTCGGAACTCCTATTAGCAGAGCATTACAAAAGTGGAGCCTCAAATTAAACAGGGTGCCGACCACCAAGGGACGATCTTTAGGTGAGATCAATGGTAGGAGCAGTTTTACCAATCTGAGTTGGTAATATACAGATTCCACTGTATCATTGATCTGCAAAGTGCAGCTTAGGTTGGTCTGCCAGATACAACCAAGGATTTTTACTTTTGAGGCAAATGATGTAGAGGCCTCAAATAGCTCAGGACAGGGAAAATATGATAAGGTTTTTGCCTGTTTCTTTCTTAGGGCCAAACAGAATGATCTCTGTCTTGTTTGGATTGAGCTGGATCTTATTAGCAACCATCCAGCTCTTGATTTTACTGGCACATGCAGCCACTCTCTGTGTGGTTTCCATGGTTTCATTTAGCCACACGTCGATCTGCGTGTCGTCGGCATAAGAATGATAGAGTAATACAATTCAATAATAATAATAATAATAATAATCCAATCCAAAAGCAACAGCGACAGTGACGAGCCCTGGAGGACTCAATATTTAACTGCCAAGAAATCCGAGATAAAGGTCCCCAGTTTAACCTGTTGAAATCAGTCATTTAGAAAAGAAGTTAACCATCGCAGTGAGGAGCTGGAAACCTGGCCCGTGTCAGAAAGTCTTGAGATAAGTATCTCAAAATCTTCTGTATCAAAAGCAGCTGAGAGGTCCAACATGTCTAGCATGCTAATGTCACCCTCATCGGCTGCCTTTAGAATGTCATCCCAGACTGACAATAATGCAGTCTCGGTCCCATGCCCGGTCAAACTGGATTGGTACAAATCCAAAATTCCCTGGTCCTCCAAGAAGGCCTGTAATTGAATCATAACGACCTTCTCCAGAATTTTGGATAGGCCTGCAATTGGGCGATAATATATAATATAGGTCCCTTCTTCAGGTTTTTCTCATACAACTCATTTTGATTGTTTCCTTTTCAGACAAGGGAACAAATAGCCAACCTGCAGACAATCTCTGGGGTAGGAGACCACCATGGGTAACTGGCACAGTATGGAAGACCTTCTACATGTCCTCTGTACAGCCGGATTAAACTATGTTCCAATTTCTTTTAAAGGAATTATGAAAGTAACATGCAACACTGATAATTACAGGAAAAGATGGAGATGTGCTAATTTCACCATTCTTTTGTGATCGGATATTCAGAGTATTCGTTTACAAGATAAGGAGAGAAAAGGCAAATTGTCCTATTGTGCCTAGAATTTGATTTCAAATTGCATGCTGTTGTTTTCTGACTTCAACAGGAAAGGGAAGAAACACCCTTTGGTTTTGAGAAACAGGTTTGAATGTAGCTGTTGCAATTTAAGTTACATTTCACTATCATATTTCCGTTCAACAAATTGTAAACTGCATTTTATCTGCAGTGGTAACATGGCTTTTTTTCCTCAAAAAGAAATAATCTTGTTCGCTTGTATGAGAACTTCACAAAGTAGGGAGCCATATGGTACACAGGAGAAAGAGAAAGGTCATGGGAAAGGCGATAGGCTGAGAGGGAGTGAGATAGTGAGAAGGCTATGATATGTCATTTATAACACGCCTGTACACAAGTGTTTCTAGGTGCCAAGACGGGTTGGTTTAGCTGGTAGCAGGTTGTAAATATGGGAGGCAGAGATGAAAGAGTAAGGCCCTCTTTATATGTAAGGCGGACATGTGATAATTACAGTTACTGCATGTGATAATTCTTGAACTGTGCCTCATCCAAGGAAATCCACCATGTTGGCTGCAGCAGATCAAGATGCATGTGGATTTCTGGAAATCCACATGCAATCTGTTCCGGTGATCCATTTACACCCGGATTTTGATGATGGAAATTGATTGTGCACAGCTACTGTTTGACATTTCTTCAATGTATAAACGCGAATTGGTTTTGGTTTTTTATGTTTGTAGACATCAGATTGTTCAAATTAGTACAATTAAGTCTTCTCTCCCAGTTTGGTGTGGCGTTCCACAAGTCCCGATTCTGTCTCGTTCTTGTTTAATCTGTATATGGAACCTTTGAGAGACTTGGTGTCAAGTTTTGGAGTTCATATACATCAAGACGCTGATGATACACATGTGAAACCCGAAGAAAACCTTCTTATTTTGGGTCTTTGTTTATCTGCCATTGAAGAATGGATGAGAAAAGCCCATTTGAAATGTAACCATCTAAACACCAAACTTCTGCTTTAGAATGCATGATTAGGGGAATAAGAATTCACAATATTTTTTGCCTTGTTTTCAATGTAAGCATGTACTATTACAAACTTTCCCTCTTATCAATGTCAACGTCAAGTAACTGGAAGGGAGCCACGCCATCAATCCATACCAGTACTCCCCTAGCATATCTGGAGTATGTAGATCCAAAACCAACTCTTCCCCATCTAGTCAGAACCATCTCCTGTTCTTCAGGTAGCAAAAGAGTCTCCTGCAGGAGTATTTTCTTCCTACGTAGGTAGGACCCAATCCTATTCCTCTTAATGTAAGTGTTCATCCCCCTGATATTCCACGTCAGTACTCTGCGTGTAGCCATATTTCATGTTTAACATTCCCCCACCAGCACCAGCATCCATGTAGAGTAGAGAGATTTCACCTCCCCCTCTATCATGAGGCGATTACATGACCATTGGGGTTCCCATTCCGTTGTATATGTCAGCATACACTTTACCTCCCATGCCATGCCGCACGTGAAATCTCCACCTCCACTCCCAAGTGCCCAGATGCCTTCTATTAAACACAACAAAAACAAAAAACAGTACCACCTGCCCGCCACAAACAACATGGCAACAAAAAGGCTCTACGGCACTGTACCATTCGAGCCAGCCCGCCTCCATTAGGTGAAACGTCACCATATGAACTGCAGGTGGTGGGTACCTGAAAACACAAGCCCCTCCTTAAAGGTTCTCTTTACGGGACTCTAGATGCTCCATGTCATGAAGGTCAGTGCAATTCTCCCACTGTAGGCTGTGCGCATATATATAGGAATGTGCGTTACAGTCTGACCAATTCCAGCTACTCAGGGTTTCCATGTGTTAATATCCCCGCAAAAATATCGCCATATTTTTGTGGCGATATTAAGGCATGGAACCTGCGGTGGACACCCCTGCAACACCTGCTCCCAAAAACCCCAAAAATGATCCCCTCCAAAAATATCACCTATGGCTGTTCCAAATGACCATATATACTGCGATATTTTTGGTGGGGATAATATGCAGTGATACCTACTCAGAGTGTAAGGACCATACCGCACCATGTCTTATCGCATTCATCATCACACCTTTATCTTTCGGGCCATTGTGATCCATCCATGAATTTGCTTCTTCAGGTGTTTCAAGGAAGATTTCCCTTCCTTTGTCAAGTATTATCAGTTTAGCTGGACAGATCAGCATATATTTGAGGCCCAGTTTCCGGAGTCCCTCCTTTGTCGGGACAAAGATATTTCTCTTAATCAAAGGTGTGTAATCCTGGAAAATACTGAGTTTGGCATTACCACGTTGCATGGAGCCTCCTTCTCTGGAATGCTGAAGGATCACCTCTCTGTCTCTGAAGTTAAGGACCCGCGCAATGATGGGTCTCAGGCTGGCCCCCGGAGGTGACCTTCATTGTAGGGAGTGGTGTGCTCTCTCGATCGTAAAGCCCTGGTATAGCTTCCCGGGCCCACTTCCTGCAGGATCATGTTCTCTATATAGTTAGTCGGATCAGCACCTTTCTCTCCTTCCGGTAAGCCCAGAACACTGCTATTATTTCATCTAGCTCGACCTTCTGTGTCCTCAACTCGTATCTCCAAGGTAGCATTCCTTGCTTCCAAGTTCCGCACAGTGGTCTCCAAGGCATTAGTGGCAATCACATTTTCGTTCAGCAACGATTTAGTATTCATGACCATGTCAGCCAGTGAACAGATGCAGCAAATTAACATTGATTTTTAATTGATCTATTTTGCCCTCCCAGGAAGAGCGCAAGGCCGAAATAGCAGTCAAGACCTTATCTCCATGGCCCAATTCCGGGGTCAGCTGAGCCGTAGATTGCACTCCCCCATGCGATGGTGGAGTGCAATCTGGCATCCCTTTAGCAGCAAATGACTCCATAATGGATCCCCTGTGTCATCCTTTCTGTTTAGTACCCGGCATTCCAGGGAGCTTTTAGCTGATATATGTAAAACAGAGCTGTACCACACGAGTTCAGAGGCAAGTTGGTCGAAATGGTGGATTCTAGTTGTGTGAAAGGTCCTTCTGTATCATGCACAAATGATATCAGGCTTCCCACCCACTCAGTGTCCCAGGATCCAGTGTGACCATAGAGGCATCAGCAGAGTCCACAGTTCACATAGGTTTGCCTCTTACACAATGTTCATGGCATGAGATACCCAATTAAAGTCTTGGGATCTCCCAGGGTAATTCTAGTATTTCACCTGCAGGTGTAATCTGTGCTCCATACAGACCTTGGCAGAGCCGTAATCCAAGACGAGTTGTGCTTTAGGTGGCTCTGTCTCCTTCACATTGTCAGCCCGCACAAATCCCAGGCATCCTGAGGGCATCCTGTTTCAGCAGCGTGTGTGTGAGCAGGAACCGTGTTCGGGAAAGCTCATGCAGGAGTAGCAGCCCTATTCCACCATCATGGTGTTGTCGCCACAGTCCTTTTCACATTCCGGGCAAGTGTGGCATCGGGGGGCCCTAGCACGTTCCACACACAGCCACTCGCCTTCCTCCGCCTCAACCCTACCATCCGCTCTCCCTTGCAGGCCACCTCAAATCTGCACCTCAGTGCTCTCGTTCACCAGGGGAACTCCCTGAGCTTTCACTGCGAACCTCCATGCATTCGCTAGGCCACGCAGTACGCCATGTTCCCTCCTCAAGCACAATCACTCAGCTCCCAGGTAGGTGGCCAATAACTACATCTCCCAGCATTCAATCAAGTTCGCCAGTCGGTCCTCGCAATGTTCCGACAGCTGTATCTGAAGTTACAGGATCCCGCACACCACATTAAAGGATCTAATTTCGGATCAGTGTTGGAGCTCACGCCATACACTTCCTCACGGCATGATCTCCAGCCACACCCCCATAAAATGTTGTTCCCTCCTGTCCCCTCCCAGGCCCTCTGTACAGCACTGGCTTCTCACTTCATCTCTAAAACTCAGGACATCCTGTCCTCTCTCTCATCCTATCCCCTCCCTCCCCCACTCCCTGCTCTTCCTCTGGCCTTTCTGCAGCCACCTCTCCTCCCTCCTTCTCTGCCTTTCCCCTGTTCTCCGCAGATGAGGTTTCTAGACAAGTCCGATCTATGAAAGTCTCGTCGAAGCAGGTTCACCCCTGTTCCTCCAAAACTATCAAGGACCACATCGACTCCCTGGCTCCTGCTGTTAAACGGGATATCATATTATGCCTCCTTTATTGTATATATTGACCTAAGTCCAGTCGCTCTGCGATGAAATCCGCGTTGCAAGGTTCCGACCTTAGATCAACCTAGTCGCCATTTTGGGAACATCCGCCATTTTGATTTCCACCTCAAAGTCACTCTGTATTCTAAAATGGTGGACAGCGTTCTCCTGCTCGTAACCTTAGCTGTCCTGACCTTTACAAAGGTTAATGCCTAAAATGCCTGTAGGCTAAATGTTTGGGTCGTGTAATAAGACCATGGGGCCTCATTACAAATCGCCCGGTATGGAAACAATGGTGGCGGCAAACCCGCCGCCACTGTTGTTTCCATGCCGGGCGATCACAACTCCTGCAGGCGGACGAGGAAACACTGGCAGCATTACGAGATGCTGCCGGTGTTTCCATGATCCCCATTCCCATTGAGTCCCATAGGACTCAATGAGAATGGGGATTAACACCATTCCGCCTCCGTGATTCCCGGAAAACCGGGGTTGTAATGCCCCGGTAATTCCGGGAATCACGGAGGCGGAATGGTAATACGAGTCCGGCGGTAACCTGGCGGTTTTACCGCCGCGGTTGCCGCCGGATTCGTAATGAGGCCCCATGTCATATGTTTGACCTGAAGATCAAAGGATTACTCGCGCCAACAAGTCTGATCCGCGGGCATACATTGAATACAATGTTGTTTAAATACTGAATGTGAGCACTTGTTGAACTACATTGTATAAAACGTACCAAGGCTTAATGTGAAATTCTAAGATACACTGATGCCATTGTAACTTGTTGTTTTATAAACTAGATGTAAACCATATGCATATAGTCGGTCTAACTAGAGGTGAACTCGGCGCAAACCCTAGTCCGAGAATGATTGACCTGCAGAGGGGCTGGACATTGCGATTGAGAATTGTATAAAAGATGTGAATATGTAGACGTCCAGTACCCCTCACTTCTCACACCGAAAGGGCTGGTATTCGCTGTGATGTACTGAGGGCCAGATAGCTATCTGATACTTTGTTTCTTTGTAAAACTGTACAGTTATTTGAATAAAGATCTGAGAATCTTTATAAGCCTGTGTTTGGTGTATTTCCTTTTGGGGTACTCGGCCTCAATATTTTCTTTTGCTTTTACAGATGGCGCCCAAATAGGGACCCTCAAGTTTTAAGCCAGCCTGTTGACGCGGCTATTGGACCGGGATCGGACGGGGTAAAATGGATGAGACGCGACACCTCAGCAGTGCTGCACGACCCGATCCCTGGACCGTGAGCCCGCGGTCCGATTTGGCATCTTGACGAGGGTCCATATATCGAGGCGGGCAGATCTGCCGAAATCTCCAACCACGAGGCTCCTTAGTTAGAAAAATGTGTATTCCGATCGGACCTCCTTAGGATTTGATCAGGTGAGTCGTGACCCGATTCTTAAGTATCCTGATCATTTGTTTTGGCGCATTGCACTCGCGAGTACAATTATTGACCAGGTAACACCATTATTCTGACATGCCTGGGAAATTGTCTGGCTGCTTCAGGGCGTTATTCCACAGTGACAGACAATCTTTGGAATTTGGCCAACCGGCACCAATGGAGGGGTAGCCGGCGTGTACTATGTACTGTAAGCACGGCATTGGTAGTATAGTATTTAACGATATTTGGCACAGACAAACTAGCATGCTTCCGAACTTCAGTGGCCAATTAATGGTAGTTTTGAAATCCCTCGTATTGAATACTTAGAATCTATATTATTGAAGAAAAAGGCTAGACCTGCAGCATTCGATGTATTACAAAATTGGAAGACAGAAGCTATGCAGCAGCTTAAGAGTAGAGAAAAGCACACGCGCCGTCATATGACGAACGTCGAAAAAGCGTTGTTATATGACCAGAGTAAACAGTCTGATTCAGTTAGGAATATGGATATGGCTTTCTCACTTGGTATCCAGAAAATGTATCCTTCTAAAGACTTTCATGTATCTGATGAATTTATCGATAAACTGTTAAATGAACGAAGGCCTGGTGCCACTGCGCCACCTCCGTATGTTCCTCTTCCTGCTGTCATTCCTCTTCCCGTTGCTCCTCCTTCTCCTCCAATTGCTCCTCTTAACGTTCCTCTTCCTCCCGTTGTTCTTCCCCTTGTCGCCGCTCCTCCACCTTTGCCTACTGTTACAGGTCCAGTGGGCTTGCCTGCCGCGCCAGCGATAGTACCTCTGTATGTTCAAAATCTACCTACGCTCCCTCTTCCAAGTGGTCCTACACCGCTTGTAGTAGATCAGGAAGCGGGATCGGGGGTTGTAACTCGTAATACTGTGTCTTCAGAGAAAAAGCGTGAGTGAACTGCGTGGGCTAAGCATTGCATGGAGAAGGCTGACCAAGCTGACATTCTTGCCACACTTTATAATTTAGACAATTTACCTGAGAAAAATATTTTTATTGAGGGATTAGGAATTCATTTATGTGTAATGTGGAACAGACTATGTGATATAGATCTCCCACAGGGGTTAAAGGATCCGAATACTTTTAGCATTTTCTAGAGATACTGCAGAGAAGGTACAAGAGCATGTTGAGAGGGTTTTTGGGTATAGAAAGGAATTGGAAGGGCTAAAGAATGAGGATGTAGATGGTAATAGCTTGGATGTTATGTTCGTACAGAAACGGTTTTCTCCTTGTCAAAAATCGATAACCGAGGAAGCACGAATTTGTACGAAAGATGCAATTAGGTGGATCTCAGATACACCGATAGCTCCCGTTGAAGTGTATGACACTGTTATAAAGCGAGTGGGAATAGACTACACAATAGACAAATGTGAAGTTGAACTTTGTTTTAATTGTTTCTTATTTTTTCCTTGTAACATGGGAACAAACAATATTGTAGAACTGGGTTTACTCTTGACTCTGGTGACTCCTACTTTCCTGGATCAGTCTTTCTGCTTCTCTTGACCATAAGCTTTGAATGAGAGGAGTAATGCCCTTATAACTTCCTGTGCATCTCTTCTATGCATTGTCCTCCTCCATATTCACACGTGGCCTTTCCTATAACTTTCTTTCTCTATACAGTTCCTGTGACCCCCTTGTGGCCTCGTATAAATATGGCTAGTGTCTTTTATTATCAATGTCTTAACTTTACTGCCGCCTCTCCTGACGTCGTATCAGATTGTCCCAACCGCCTTCTCCTCACCTCATTTCATGTCACGGGCTCTTCTCCTGCTGCTCGGCTGTGGGAGGGAGCCTCTGCTCTGCAATAGGGAGTTACCCTATCACTGTACCTCCTCCAGAGACAGCGTTAGCTGCCTGGGTCTTCCGTCATCGCTGTCTCATTCAGCCTGTGCCGGTGAAGACTCACAGCTGATCATACGGCTTGGCCGTCGTAGCACTGACTGTCTCCTCCTCCGCAGCGGTGGCGGTTTCAATGCTGCTTCGCGGTCTTCGTCGGGCCGTCGGGCTGACTCCTTGACTCCTCCTCCGCAAAGGAGGGGGCCTCGACACTGCTCTGCGGCGTCCTCCCAGCTGATCGCCCTCACAGCTGATCTCGTGGCTTCAGCTGTCTTCGGCAAACTGACTCCTCCTCCGCAAAGGTGGGGGCCTCGACACTGCTCTGCGGCGTCCTTCCAGCTGATCAACCTCACAGCTGATCTCGTGGCTTCAGCTGTCTTCGGCAAACGGACTCCTCCTCCGCAAAGGTGGGGGCTTGTCTCCGCTCCTCTTCCCCTTCTCCCTCAGCGAGCCGGGCCAAACTACGGGACTCCGTTAGCAGATGGAACGGCCCTCTCCCAACACGGAGTCTCTATCCTTCTCTCTCGATTCTCCGCCGAATCTTTGCTGCAAACTATAGTTAAGTATGACAACTTCACAAGATGCTCAACAGGAGCGTATCTTGACTTAACCTTCATGGCCCCTCTAAATCAGTAGGCCCATTCATATATGATTTCCTCCTCCGAGGTAGCCTTTTCCTCCTCACCCTTCTCTGCAGGCTAAAAACAAAACAACACAAAACAAAACAAAACGTCCAGTATTAAAGTAAAGCACCTTCTTAGGCCATCTCTTTATCTCTCATTGGAGCTCTCAGATGTCTTTCCAATAGCTATGGCCCTCCCCTCACTTATGACATCATCCATATACTCTTCCTGCTTAGCATAGGCCTAGGGGATTTGTAGTTAATTGGCTCTGATATATCTCAGCCTCCTCTGGCCTCATCACAGACACGTATAGTCAGTATACGCCAGAAATGCAGAGGAAAGTGATACAGGTAATTGTAGAGTACCTACAGGATGAGTGCGTAAAAAGAAAGATTTGTTGTCCCGCTGAGTTATTGAGTATTTATAAGAGGGCTTTTTTCATTTGCAACTTCTTCAGCTGCTTTAGCGCTCGATTTGGCACTGTTGCTTAGTAAGCGTTCGGAGTTGCCTACTTCTCAGTTGCCAATGAGAGAGGTCCCTCTGACATTTGTCCCAAAAGAAGAGATTCCGGCTAATGTTGCAGCAGGTACTGCTGCTCAAGAAATTCCTATACATTATGTGTCGCAGTTCGTTCACGTCCCGTTCTCAAGACAGGAAGTGAACACCATTAAACAGTCTATCCCCGATATTAGAAAGAATCCGACATGGTTCTACAAAGAAATAGAGTCTGTTTTACAATCCTCACTATTCACCTTAAGTGATATTGATTTGTTGTTTCCCGTAATTCTGCCCATTGATTTGTGGAAACAGATTAGGACTATAGATGATGTACCAGGGTTAGGAGATTCATGGGATACTATGACTAGACTCGATAGAGAAAGACCAGCTGGTGAGAGACCACTAAAGGTAATACTAACTTTACCTGATAGAATAGTTACAAAATTGAAGACTATGATCCCTGAAAGAAGGATTATTTGGGACAAGCTTACGGCCTGTGTCCAAGGGAAATGTGAGGGTGCTACCGAGTTTTTTAACCGGTTTGAACAAGTATTTTCAGATTACAGTGGGCAAGACTTATGCACAGAGTCAGGGAAAAGGTTATTCGTGGACAAATTTGTGCGTGGATTGCTGCTTAACATCCGGTCACAGATCATGTCCTCCGAGAGCACCTGGCAAGCGAAGTCTTATTCAGAAGTATTGCACATGGGTCAATACTACGAGAATCATGTCAATAACGAAAAGGAAAGAGTTAAAAAGAGAAAAGGTGACTTAAAGACAAAAGTACTATTGCAGCAAATTGTTAGAGGCCCTAGAGGGGGTAATTCGCAATTTAGAGGTTAGTACGTTCCACAAGGAAATGCGTCCTTGGGTCCTGTTAACATTAACCAGTGTGCTTATTGCAGACAAGAGGGTCATTGGCGTGCACAATGCCTGATCCTCAAGCAGAGGTCAAATAACACATTTGGGAAATGGGTAGACGATCCAGAGGCCGCCCAGGGGTAGGGAGTCCTGGTAGAGGTCTGTTTTCACATGATTCACATGATTCACAGCAACCTTTTTCACAGGACAATCCGACATCGAGTGTGGATAATAGAAACATTTTGTACCATCCTTTTGCTGCTTACCTCTCTGAAGAACTTCCTTTTAACAACATTCTGTTTCACTAGGTTTGCTCAAAACAGGGTTTGGAACCAACGCCTATTCCCGTTAATCAGAAAGGTCCCTACGTTGAAATGTTAGTGGGTAATAGGAAACATCTATTCTTGATAGATACAGGGGCGCAGAAGTGTTCCATTGACCATTCGTGGGTTCCAAACATTCCACTGTCAGGGAAAACTAATGTTTCTGTAAGGTTTTCTGGCACACCAGTCGTCTCTCCGGTTTCTTCGCCGGTACCTATTTCTTTGGGTCCATTTACGGACCACTCCCCATTCCTTTTGACCAAAAATTGTGGGGAGAATTTGTTGGGGTTGAATCTGTTGAAGGAATTAAATGCGGTAATTCATTGTTCTTCTGATGGAGTGCATTTGACGATTTCACCACAGCAAATTTCGGTCTCTCAATTCTTGACCAGACCATTGCCTCCGGAATTTAGAGATGTTCCGGAGTGTTTGTGGGCGATTGATGACAATGATGTCAGTGTTTTGCAAATTGAGCCTGTTAAGATTGTTTTGAAACATGGAGTGAAGTTGCCACGTATTCCCCAGTATAAGATCTCGGTCGATGGTGAGCAAGCTTTGAAATGCATCGTCTCCGATTTTGTGCATCGAGGGGTGATTGAGGAAATTGCAGGTAGTTTGTGCAATAGTCCGATTTTGCCCGTGTACAAAAAAGGCGATAATGCAATTCTCTTACATTTTATTATTGATCTATGTGCCATTAATAAGATCGTTGCTCCACAATTTCCTATTGTACCTGATGTGACAACAATATTGACTATGATCCCAGCTTCAGCTACTTACTTTAATGTTGTGGATCTAAAGAACGCCTTCTTTAGTATCCCTATACATAAGGACAGTAGATATTTGTTCGCGTTCACCTTAGGGGGACGCTCAGTTGCCCTCTACTTGTACACTGCTTCAATATGTTGACAAACTGCTTTTAGCTGCTGACTCAGAGAGTGCGTGTAAGGAGGGCACTGTGTTGTTGCTTATTTATCTAGCTCAACATGGACACAAGGCTTTGCTTAAAAAATGTCAGTATTGTCGACAGGAGGGAAGAAGGATGACGCCTGAACGGATAAAAATAATTTCTAGCATGTCTGTCCCAAATACACAGAAGGAAGTTAGAGCCTTGATAGGTATGGCTTCTTACTGTAGGCAATGGAACCTGAATTTCTCCTTAGTGATTAAACCAATGTTGGCTTTGACGAAGAAGGGTATTTCTTCGCCATTGCCATGGAACTTGGAACACCAGCAAGCATTTGATCTGCTCAAGACTGCATTGTGCTCGGCACCAGTTTTGGGCACACCAAACTATGAAAAGGCCTTTGTGCTGTATGTGCATGAATGTGATGGATGTGCTTTGGCTGTATTAACGCAGGAACATGGAGGGAATAATAGGCCGTGCGGCTACTTTTCTTCCACCCTTGATCCTGTAGCATGCGCTTTGCCAAGATGTTTGAGAGCTGTCACTGCTGCTGCTGCATCCGTTAAACAGAGCAAGGGAATGGTCCTAGGCCATGCTTTAACCCTGATGGTACCTCACTCTGTAGATGTTCTATTAAACAGAACACAAACGCAACATCTCACCTCTGCACGATTAACGAGATACGAATTGATCTTGTTTGCACCACACATTCAAATAAGGAGGTGTTGTGTCCTTAATCCGGCTGAACTCTTACCTTTCCCGCAAGGTACTGCTTGCAGTGACGAAGAGTCACATGACTGCCTTTACACTACAGAGCAAGAGACGAAAGGCAGAATCGATCTGAAAGATACTCCTTTGAATAACCCACAACGGGAGCTGTTTTGTGATGGCTCCTGTTTCAAACTCCCGGATGGTACATCCACAGCTGCTTATGCAACCATCACATTGAGCACGGTCGTGGAGACCAAAAGAATCATGCATAACCCCGCGCAGGCCGCAGAGATTATAGCATTGACCCGAGCTTGTGAACTTTCCGAAGGGCTTACAGTAAATATATATACTGACAGTCAGTATGCCTTTGGGGTGTTCACAACTTCGGCAGACTTTGGGCAGAAAGAGGTTTCTTGGCTTCACATGGTACACAAATCCAACATGGCTCCTTGATAGTACGGTTACTCTCAGCGCTTACACTCACTATTCAGCTAGCTGTCATAAAATGCGCAGCGTATCAGAAGGTCATAGACAATGTAGGAAAAGGTAATGCTTTCGCTGACCAGATAGCCAAACAGACTGCCACTTATCCCTCATCAGACATGTATACTTCAAGGGAAGCCA
The DNA here is from genome assembly GCF_040938575.1 of Ambystoma mexicanum. Taxonomy (NCBI): domain Eukaryota; kingdom Metazoa; phylum Chordata; class Amphibia; order Caudata; family Ambystomatidae; genus Ambystoma; species Ambystoma mexicanum. The sequence goes on from NC_090941.1 coordinate 1,105,284,482, forward strand.
CAAATGCCTGTACTTTGTATGAGGGTATTGATTCCGTAAAGAACATTCAAACCAATGCCACATTAGAAGAATCTTAGAAATTGGCTGAGGGCTTTGGAAAACTGGATGATGATGGGTGCCGGGGGGACAAAGTTGAAGGGAAATGGCTATTGCCTGATGCATATGGTATGATGATGGTTGTTATGGCTCATGGTCCCACCCATATTTGTGCCCGTATGGTTACCAAAATGTTCTAAAATGTGTGCGCAAACGACAAAATCCCTAAGGTAGCTGAACGCTTCGTTCAGGGGTGTATAATTTGTTTACAGCACAATGTGGGAAAGGGCACACCAACTCCTATGGGTAGTTTTGGTCCACCTTCTGTCCCCTTTGAAGTATTCCATTTTGACTTCATAGAAATGGAGCGTTGTAACAACTTTAAATATGTACTAGTTGTCATTTGTGCCTTTAGCAAATGGGTTGAAGCTTTTCCCGTCAAAGATGCCACCGCTATGACCACGGCGAAGACCATGCTGAAGGAATATTTTCCTAGATTTGGTTTGCCAAGAGTCATCTGGTCGGACAATGGTCCACATTTTATCGCTGCTGTAATTATGCAGATATGCGCGGGATTACAGATCGATAAGCGATTCCATTTGGCCAGACACACACAGAGTGCTGGACTAGTAGAAAGACACAACAGCATCATCAAGAACAAGCTCGCTAAGACGTGTGCCGGCACCAAACTAAAATGGCCGGACGCCTTACCGATCTTATTATAACATTTGGAATATTCCCAGGCCCTGTTATTTGAGCGAGGTCGATAATGTACTTCTTTCTGACTATTGTGATACGATCACGAAGTAGTAAACAGCATCGAGAGTGTATCGGAGACTCGCCCTGAGCCAGTGAGGACTGGGGAAACAGCCATTTCGGCTCCACACTCTCCAACAGTTTCGTCTTTTGAATTTGTTCCGGATCTTGCATCAGATCCTGCTTTGGATTTGTCGCTTCCAACGGGAAGTGACGACACGTTGTTCACAGATCACTCAGTACCAGGGATCACAAGGTACGATCTGCGTCCGAGGAAATAGACTTACTGCACGGTTCGGCTGTGCCTTCAAGGAAAAGCCATCAAGGGTTTGCCTTTTTGGCCCGATCATCTGTGTAGAAGGAGATTCTGTTGGCTAGGGTTTGTGAAAGGACTAAAAAGACACTCTGCCTGGATGTCGCCAGCAAAAAAACATTGGTGTAATTCGTTTGAAGAACAATGCCTGCAACCGCTCCCGCTCGTACGGAAAAGATAAGAGACTGTGTGACCAGCTACGGAAATGAACATTCAAATGCGTGGGCCCCGAAAACGTATTGTTGCTTAGTGATAATGTTGATTGGTTTTACAATAGTTATTGCCTTAGGATTTTGGTATCTGGAAGAAATACATTCGCTCGAAAATGTGTTACCTACTGAAAATGTACCCACTGTTTCTACTCAATTCGTGCATCTGCACACTCTATCTCCTAGAGACTCTCAGCACAGACAGAGTTACCAGAACAACACTCTGCTACTCATTATGAATGCTACACATGCCATTTTTAATAGGTCCAATTGTTGGGTTTGTTTGCATTTACCGCAACACAGGGATAAGGGCCTGGGTTAGTATATTCATCCTTTACCTTTGACAACTGCTTGCTATGCTTCTCCTAGAGTACTATTCTTTGGCCGATGGAACGATAGCATCTCAGGGAACTTTGAAGGGACGAATTTGAACGATTTTGAAAGACGTGCTCTGACGCCCCTACGATGCTCACTTTTTGCGAATAGGAGCAAGCCAAATGTTGCTTCTATTAGGCCTTTTGACAAACTGTCCCGTCCTTTTCAATCTTTGATTTCTTTTAAGATGGCTCCTATAGGCAAGCATTTCCATGGTTACCCAGGGATTGGCAGGGAACTTGTTATTTAGGGATTCTGTTACCCGGGTATTCATTGCTAGCACTATAGAAATTTCAAAGGCTCGTCCACAAGTTACAGGAGACCTGGACTCCCAGTGGTAGCCATTGCCACAAGTACCCGCCCAGACGGCTCCCAAATCAACCTCGATCAGGTGTCCTCCCTGCCCAACTCACTGCAGGACCTGCCCCACTCACTGCAGGGCCTGCCCCACTCACTGCAGGAGAAACGTTGTGCAGCAAAACCTTTATCAAGCAGTATGTCCACACAATTAGGATCCTGCTGGGAGAACCTCAGACTTACTGTACAGTCAACAGAGGCCTTGACTTGTAGCTGAGAACATTATGGGCCAAAAGAGCACCGCCTCTGTGTAGCTGCTTTCAGCAAGTGAATGCACCCAACAGTTTCTGACTTTAGTGCAAGGAGAGTGGGTGGGGGCTGGGAGCTCTGTGAATGCACCCAACAGTGTCTGACCTTAATGCAAGGAGAGCGGGTGGGGGGGGGCTCCGTGAATGCACCCAACAGTGTCTGACCTTAATGCAAGGAGAGTGGGTGGGAGTGGGGGGCTCTGTGAATACACCCAACAGTTCTGGCCTTACTGCAAGGAGAGTGGGTGGGGGCGGGGACTCTGGGAATGCACCCAGCAGTTTTTGACTTTAGTGCAAGGAGAGTGGGTGGGGGTGTGCGGCTCCATGAAGTGTTGGACCTGCTTTCATCTGTGCTGGAGAGTGTGTGCTCGTCTGTATCTTCTCACCAGATCGCCCACAGGGGATCCTTCCAGTCACCATTGAATGGTCTTAAAAGCATTTTCCTTACTCTTTTTCAATGTTGCCCACATCCCATCCCTCATTTGCTTGATATGTCGCCCTGCTTTATTTACTCTAAGTCCTATGAGCTTATTCTGACATGTGTGAGTGTATTGTTACCTCATGCTTTTCAGACCACCATATTTGCCCCCGGCATTAGCCACTGGCGAGTAATCATTCCCTCGTGGTGCCTAAGAAACGGTGTGCCCTGTGCATGTGGAGTACTGGCACTCATGCCCGGGGAGAGAGACTTCTGTGCTTTACTAGTCGCTCGCAATTTAAGATTGATAAAGTTTTTGATATTTTGAAATGTGTCTGTCGCAGCTTGATTTTCCTGAGGGCACTTGGCATCAAAAAGTTGATACCCGGCCCTGATGCTTGATTGGCCGACAGACATGAGGACTCCAAAATGAAAGGAGATTGTGGTGACAGACACACATCCCCCTCTCCACGTACTCCCCTTTATAAAGAAAGAGGTTAGGCAGAATCTGGCGGGGCAGCTGGGGGCGACGGCACGCACACTAAAACAATTGGATGGGACCGGATGGCCGGCTCCCCAGGGTTCACATGGCCTAGGCCCACTAAATCCACTCAGTGTGAACCTTGAGTTGCCTCTGAGTGTGAATAAGTGTGCTTTTGCGAACTGGGAAAGAGACACACCACTAAAAGTAGCAGCCCATATAGAGAAGAGGAACACCTAACGTTTTTTTCTGGATGTAAGGTGAAGCTTACACTCCCTGAAAAAGAAAGATTCAGGTCATGCAGATTGGATACTGGACCTCCAACGCTTTATTTAAAAGGGCGGCAACTAGAAAACCTACTGGACTGGAGCTAGTAGTGCAAGAAGGGAGCAAGTCCCAGAAAATCTCCCTTAAATATAAGCTGGTAGGGAAGTCGATAGAAGGGGCAGAATTGCCCTCTATGCTATGTGTCCCCTGCCATCATCCTCTTGTGAGGCAAAAAAAACTTAGTGTCATCTTTGGCTCCTCTTTCTCTCCTTCTCTCCTCACATCGCGGCCCTTCTAAAGAAGGCCCACTATCAGCTGCACCTCCTCAGAGGCATTCTCCCTTTCCTCACCTCCCCCAGAAATTTAATGTCTCCAGAGCTCTGGTCCTGTCTAGGCTGGACTACTGCAACAGCCTCTTCCTCAATCTTCCTTTATCCTCCCGTTGCCCCCTTCAAGTATTCCAGAATAGGACTGCAAGACTTATCCTTGGCCTCAAGCCCAGAGACGAAATCTCTCCAGCCCTGAAATCTCTCCTCTGGCTCCCGGTTGCTGCTAGGAACGAGTTGAAGACCCTTTGCATCATCCACAAGCCTTTCTGGGGCCTGGGACCCCGTTGTCCAACTCTCTCCCTCTAAGTGGCGCCCTGCTAGAGCCCTCCAGTCTTCTAGCTCTAGATCAGACACTTCTCTAGGCAGAGTGTGGGGGGTAGATCTCACTCCTCCACAGGAGTTTCCCTATGGAATGGTCTCCCTGCCCCTCTCAGGCTTGAGCCGGATCTCCTTAAGTTCCAGAAGCTCCTCAAGACCCTCCCTTTCTCTTCCTCCTTTCCTCTCCCTCTCCTTTGTTAACGCTCCCATCTGCCTCAGTGACTGGCTGCCTGGTTCCCGCTGAGCTCTACAGGGCACCATGGCACCAGCCCCCCCCCCGCCCAGTCTACCCATCCTCCTTGCACTTAGCAGGTGGACCCTCTCCACCAGCACCCCATGCAATTCCCTGTCCCTTGCCCTCCTGTACTTTACTTTAATATATTTGTAATGTGCGAGCCATGGACCCGTAGGCATCAGGGCGCAAACAGACAAAGAGACATGACGTAAACCCAGACCTAGTCCTCCCCTTAGCACTTGTCTAGCCCTAGCCTCCCCCCAGAACGCCTCTTTTTTTTTTCAATTCACTCTTTCCTCTTTACCCTGAACTTTCCTTCCAACCCTAGTACTTTGCACATCACGCAGACCGGCACTTCGCTTCCCTCCTCTCCCTTGCACTTCTTTACTGCAGTTGCATGATCTGAATGTCACAAGGCCTAGTAAGACTGTTATAGTTATCTTTCTCCCTTGTGCCCCCCCCTTTATGTCTTGTGGCGCCTTAAAACACCATTTGTTGTATAGGCGCTGTCCAAATATCCAATAAGTAAATAAAGTTGGAGCAGGAAATCTCTGAAGATTCATGGTGCAGGATCTGGCAGCGAATCCATAAGAGCTCCAGATGTATGCAGATGACCTCTCCCAGTGAGACTTCAAAGGATCTACCCAAGTTCGGATTGATGCTGGCATCGATGCGGGGAAAGAGGGGACATGCTGCACATGTGGGGGTGGTGGAGCTGCCCCGTAATACAATTCTGTTGGGAGGAGGTCCTGGCACAGATAAAAGAAATCACGGGAAGCCAGAGGCCCCCAAGTGGTGATCCTCAGGGACATCCCAGATGATTAATTCCCACTCTCCGGTCTGCAAGCGACTCTGATCGGCCAATTATTGCTTGCTGTGAAAATAACCAGTGCATGTTTTTTGGGGGGCTGGGGGGGAAATCGGAGGAGGGTCCCCTGATAGCATACCGGTGGATTAAAATATGGGATATCCTAGCTATGGAGAAAATCACAGCATAAGTGTCCAATTCAATTCCCAAATACAGTCAGGTGTGGGTTCCCTTCATAGATTTAGTCAAAGACAGGGACACAGCCCTGTTTAGGCCACGCATAAGACGACACCTGATCCTGGATTAGTACACTGACATGATGAGGTGGGTGACACTCCAGGTGCACGCCGCAGGTACGCAGAGGAATAGCCTGCTAGAGAGCGCCATTCGGGCTGCAGTGGGAACTCTATTCGGGACAGAAGAGGGTCGACTAAAGGCTGGAGAAGTCTACAGTGGTAGCCTGCTATTTATTTAACTCCTTCCCCTTTTTTTTCTTTTGTTTGTAGGGGAGTGGATAAGAAACCCAGTTCTTGACTTGTGATGTTACTCCAGCTCTGTTTTTCACTCTTATGTATGTAGAAGACAGAAAATAAAATAAAGCTTACAATTTCTTTTTTAAAAGTCGATACCCATACAAGCCGAATAAATATTGGCTGATTCGTAGTGATTACACCTGTGCATGTATGTCTTAATTAATGTACTAGTGCGCGTGGATCTTGAGGTGCCTTTGTGTACATGCATGCAGATGCTCAGTTTCTTTGTGAATCTTGGCCATCACAGCAAGTGCTCTTTGATCATCAACTTACCTGTGCTTCTATGGAGTACTGCTCCAGGTCCTGCTTCTCAGACTGCGCTCGCTCCTGGATCACTGCCACCAGGAGCCTCTTGGGATACTGGAAGGCTGACAGATTGTACAGGCTTTGCTGGTAGGGATTGGCCCCAAGGTACCTGGTCAAGAGTTGCAGGCGGCGCTGGAGATGCAGCAGCCACTGGAGCACTAGCGGTTGGGGCGCAGCTGCGGCATAGACAGCCCACTTCTTGGGCACTGTTCCCCAAGCCAGGGCTCGGTTGAAGTCCTCACAGTTGCTACACAGACAAGAGTCCCCAAGCAGCTGCTCCTGGAAGCAGCAAAGGTCCACGAGCAACTGGGTGATCATTTCTTCAAAGAGGCAGAGTTCTCTGCGGAGGAATCTGCAGACAGGGCTGCCCTGAGTACCGGCGTCGCCCTCTCGCACGTTTCGTACCTCCAGCTCCAGGATCCTGAGCCTTCTCACACACTCACTGAGGAGGTCTCTCATGCTGCCTGTGGGTGACACCTCTGTAGTTCTAGTCTGCCAGATATCCTGTGACCTCTGCAAGTCTACCAGCATCTCCTGGCTCCTTCTGGTGGTCACGGTCTCAGCCACCCCATCACAGAGGCCAAAGGTCACAGGGTCCGCGGGGCAGGGCAACTGCTGGATCCTTTCCCGAGTCTCACGAATCCAGGACTCCGACACTTGAAAACCTGCATTTAAAACGAAGATCACACCAGGAGGAAAAATTAGAATCTCAGTGTTCATTTCTAGATCTCATTTGCACAGGAATACTGGTAATCGCATATCAAAGTGGTAATAAACACACCCCGACATTAACGCGAGGATCCAACGTGAACTTTCATTTTCAAAGCACTGGACTGAATAATTTGGATGGCCGTATAACAAAAGTGCAGTGTTTTGCTGGACATACCGCAAAAAGAGAGCGGCCGCCTCCAATTGGAGGGCACTTGGGTGTGCTTTAGTTAAAAACCTTTTTGGATGTTCTTTTAAAACACAAAATGTCCAAAAAATAGGATGTCAGTGTGTTTAAAATAAGATGGGTTTTTTACGAGTATTTCTTTCCCAAAAAACTCATCAAAATTGTTTATTTTTTATTTTTGGGGGGTTCCCTCCAAGCCCCCCAAGCATCCCATCCCCTGCTCTTTTTCTTTTTTTTGTTTTGTTTAACTATTCCCTACCTCCTACCCCTTATATACACTTTCCCAAACCCCCTATATATTTCGATGAGATTTTTTGCTAAGAAGTACTTGTAAAACAACCCATCGAAATTACACCTCTCGATGAAAGAACGCCATACCTTTCCCAGAGTCCCTCCCCCTTATCCTGAGATCAATGTGTGAACGTTACAAATCCAATTACTTTTTTTTATTAGGTGCATATGGTTATATCACTATTACATCACTATTATATCACTATTACAAACAACAACATAAATCTTGACAATGCACATCATAAATAAATAATATTTTAAAATCACATATATGTAATTTATTCTAAGAACATACAACAATCAATGCTAAAACATTCCAATTAACTGCAGTATAATCCAAATCCACTTCCTCATGTGTCCACCTTTTTGTTTTTAGATGTAAACAGAGGAAGGCAGGAGAATGCTATCGGTCTTCTTACTCAACCCCTGCATGTGCTTGGGAGGTTCCATCACTACAGGGCTTTGCAATGCTGCGCCTGCTGGCAAGGTAGCATCAGTGAAAGACACCACTTCATCTGGTGGACTTGTGCAGTGGGCGAAGGCCATTGGCTGTAAGTACTTCCAATCACAAGAAGATGCAACCTTTCCTTCCTTCTTGAAAATATCACGTCAGGCCTCAAATAGTACATAAGATCGAAGGCCTAATAAAAAAGTTGCCTATCTTTTTCAGCGGCTGAACTAAGCTTTGCAGGCATCAGTCAGCCGCTTCTGGGGTCTTCTTCCTGGGTCACTGCCTATGCTCACGCCATCCAGTGAGGGTGACTATTTTCTTTCCAGGACTGCTGCCTATTCATATCGTATATGCATGTGTTGTGTGTGTGTGTATGTGTATTTAATGATTTGCTAAGAGCCTTCGACATTTGGATCATTTGATTAGCGCTCTATTTCCAGGATGAGAAACAAAGTATTACAGCACTATCCTGGTCTCATGAGTGTGTGTGTTATGTAAGAAGGGACAAATAGAATTGTACAAATTAAATACATGTACTGGAACTGTTTTTTTACCAATGACTTTATTTTTTTATACTAAACATTTGTGTGTTATAAATTTGTTTGATAAAATTTTTGGATATTTAATATCACTTGATACTGAGTGCTGGTCTATTATTTTAAGACCAACCCCCAGCTTTTACCGGGTTCAGCTATCCAGGACACATGCTATGTAGCTTTCCTTTTGTTTATTTAAAATTGTATACCCCACATAGTAGGAAGGCTATTTTCCCCTAGATTGGGGGTAGAGCCATTACAGATCAGTGTGTTTTTAAAGCACAACACATAAGCCAAAAAGGCATGCAGGAGCTATCAACGACAAGAGTCAACAGGGCAGTGAGCTCTGAGACACTAGCTATGTAGAGACTGAGAGAATGAAGCTTAAAAGAGCAACGTTTTAAGGTTCTGTTTGCATAGCAGATGCTTGCTCTCATCACACAGCGGCACAGGCAGGCTGGTCCAGGTCTCAGGAGTCAACAGGGCAGTGAGCTCCGAGACACTAGCTATGTAGAGACTAAGAGAATGAGGCTTAGAAGAGCAACGTTTTAAGGTTCTGTTTGCATAGCAGATGCTTGCTCTCATCACACTGCGGCACAGGCAGGCTGGCCCAGGTCTCGGGAGATAACAGGGCAGTGAGCTCTGAGACACTAGCTATGTAGAGGGTAAGAGAATGAGGCTTAAAAGAGCAACGTTTTAAGGTTCTGTTTGCATAGCAGATGCTTGCTCTCATCACAAAGCGGCACAGGCAGGCTGGCCCAGCTCTCGGGAGATAACAGGGCAGTGAGCTCTGAGACACTAGCTACGTAGAGGCTAAGAGAATGAGGCTTAAAAGCGCAACGTTTTAAGATTCTTTATGCATAGCGGATGCTAGCTCTCATCACACAGCGGCACAGGCAGGCTGGCCCAGGTCTTGGACGGCAACAGGCAGTGAACTCTGAGACACTAGCTATGTAGAGGCTAAGAGAATGAGGCTTAAAAGCGCAACGTTTTAAGATTCTTTATGCATAGCGGATGCTTGCTCTCAGCACACAGCGGCACAGGCAGGCTGGCCCAGGTCTCGGGAGTCAACAAGGCAGTGAGCTCTGAGACACTAGCTATGTAGAGGCTAAGAGAATGAGGCTTAAAAGAGCAACGTTTTAAGAGTCTTTATGCATAGCAGGTGCTTGCTCTCATCACACAGTGGCACAGGCAGGCTAGCCCAGGTCTCGGCAGGGAAGAGGGCAGTGAGCTCCGAGACACTAGCTATATAGAGGCTAAGAGAATGAGGCTTAAAAGTTCAATGTTTTAAGTTTCTGTACGCATAGCAGGTGCTTGCTCTCATCACACAGTGGCACAGGCAGGCTGGCCCAGGTCCAGGGAGGGAAGAGGGCAGTGTGCTCTGAGACACTAGCTATGTAGAGGCTAAGAGAATGAGGCTTAAAAGAGCAACGTTTTAAGGTTCTGTTTGCATAGCAGATGCTTGCTCTCATCGCACAGCGGCACAGGCAGGCTGGCCCAGGTCTCGGGAGATAACGGGGCAGTGAGCTCTGAGACACTAGCTACGTAGAGGCTAAGAGAATGAGGCTTAAAAGCGTAACGTTTTAAGATTCTTTATGCATAGCGGATGCTTGCTCTCAGCACACAGCGGCAAAGGCAGGTTGGCCCAGGTCTCGGGAGATAACAGGGCAGTGAGCTCTGAGACACTAGCTATGTAGAGGCTAAGGGAATGGGGCTTAAAAGAGCAACGTTTTAAGGTTCTGTTTGCATAGCAGATGCTTGCTCTCATCACACAGCGGCGCAGGCTGGCCCAGGTCTCGGGAGGCAACAGGGCAGTGAGCTCCGAGACACTAGCTATGTAGAGGCTAAGATAATAAGGCTTAAAAGAGCAACGTTTTAAGGTTATGTTTGCATAGCAGATGCTTGCTCTCATCACACAGCGGCACAGGCAGGCTGGCCCAGGTCCAAGGAGGCAAGAGGGCAGTGAGCTCTGAGACACTAGCTATGTAGAGGCTAAGAGAATGAGGCTTAAAAGCGCAACGTTTTAAGATTCTTTATGCATAGCGGATGCTTGCTCTCATCACACAGCGGCACAGGCAGGCTGGCCCAGGTCTCGAGAGATAACAGGGCAGTGAGCTCCGAGACACTAGCTATGTAGAGGCTAAGAGAATGATGCCTAAAAGAGCAACGTTTTAAGTTTCTGTATGCATAGCAGGTGCTTGCTATCATCACACAGTGGCACAGGCAGGCTGGCCCAGGTCCAGGGAGGCAACAGGGCAGTGAGCTCTGAGACACTAGCTATGTAGAGGCTAAGAGAATGAGGCTTAAAAGAGCAACGTTTTAAGGTTCTGTTTGCATAGCAGATGCTTGCTCTCATCACACAGCGGCACAGGCAGGCTGGCCCAGGTCTCGGGAGATAACAGGGCAGTGAGCTCTGAGACACTAGCTACGTAGAGGCTAAGAGAATGCGGCTTAAAAGAGCAACGTTTTAAGATTCTGTATGCATAGCGGATGCTTGCTCTCAGCACACAGCGGCACAGGCAGGCTGGCCCAGGTCTTGGACGGCAACAGGCAGTGAGCTCTGACACACTAGCTATGTAGAGGCTAAGAGAATGAGGCTTAAAAGAGCAACGTTTTAAGATTCTTTATGCATAGCGGATGCTTGCTCTCAGCACACAGCGGCACAGGCAGGCTGGCCCAGGTCTCGGGAGGCAACAAGGCAGTGAGCTCCGAGACACTAGCTATGTAGAGACTAAGAGAATGAGGCTTAAAAGAGCAACGTTTTAAGGTTCTGTTTGCATAGCAGATGATTGCTCTCATCACACAGCGGCACAGGCAGGCTGGCCTAGGTCTCCGGAGGCAACAGGGCAGTGAGCTCCGAGACACTACCTATGTAGAGGCTAAGAGAATGAGGCTTAAAAGAGCAACGATTTAAGATTCTTTATGCATAGCAGATGCTTGCTCTCAGCACACAGCGGCACAGGCAGGCTGGCCCAGGTCTCGGGAGTCAATGGGGCAAACAGCTTTGAGTGAAGTTCTCTAGATTGAACACAGCAGTGGATTTGTTGCAAGAGGTGTGGATTGTGCTCCATACATGTATTTATGGATCAAGCACATAGAGTTAAAGTCATTGTATTCGTCACACAAAGCCATTGCCCAGGTGCAAGACCTGGCGAAATATGGTCAAATTTGCAGTTTGAGCAGAAACATTGCACCTGCACGCTCTGCAATTTGGACACCAAGGGCAGATTACAGAAACTTTGCACCAGTGATATTGTGCACAGTATTCGCACTAGGGAAAGGTTTGCCCTACTGCATACAAAATTGAGGCCGCATTAGAAAACTTTTGCACTATGGCAAGGGACATTTTTCATGGTATTAGCATTGGGGCAAAAACTGCTCTATTGAAAAAAAACATATACTTTCAATTGGCACCAGGGAAAAGTTTGCTCTAGAGCGAATACCATGCAAAATTGAATTTGTAATGTTGCAAAGGTTTTCCAATATGGCCGAAATGTGTTTTGCACTAGAGTAAATTTTGCCCTACTGCTAATACAGTGCAAAATTGCACTTGTGATGATGCATATGCATCCTTACTAGAGAGCTCCATTCCCAACAACCTCAAAACAGCCTGGATCACCCCCATCCTTAAGAAGCCTGGGCTGGCCCCTGAAAACCTGCTTAATTATAGACCAGTCACTAACACTCAATTTCTTCTTAAGATCCTGAACCATGTAGCTTACTCGCAAATTGGTCTCCATCTGAACCAGCATCCCATCCTGAATATCTACCAGTCTGGTTTTAGACAGGGCTATGGCACTGAGACCTCTCTTTTGGATCTCAAATCCTGTCTTCTAGCAAGCATGGATAAAGGTCTTGCCTCCATCCTTGTTTTGTTGGATCTGTCCGCGGCATTTGACTTGGTTGATCACTCCATTATGGTATCCAGAATGGTAGAGGTCGCCAATTTCTCATCCTCTGCAGCATTGTGGATTGAATCCTTTCTGGCGAGTAGACAGAGTCGAATCTGCCTCGGGGACTCTGAAGCTGCTCAAATTCCGGTGCTCTTTGGGAAACACCAGGGAGCCAGTACCTCTCCCTGTCTTTATAATATTTATACAGCTCCCTTTTTCAAGATGCGAGGAGGAAGGGATCACCTTCTCGAATTACGCTAATGATATACAGGTTCTAGTCCAACTCTCTGGAGTGCACTCCCAGGACGAACAAGAGCTAAATAGAATCTTTTCATTAATTGAAAATTGGATGATGTGCAACAACCTTGCTTTGAACAAAAGCAAAACGGAGTTGATGATAGTGGGTAACCCCAATCATCTCTCCAAATGGACCCCATTTATAAATCATTCAGGCTCAGTGGAAATTTTCCCTCAACCAAAATAAAAAATATTAGGCATGGTATTGGATCAGTCCCTCAACATGAGAGCTCCCGTGAGCAGCGTTATCGCTGCCTCCTTTTATTACGTGAAACTGATAGCCCACCTGAGACCTTTTATCTCGCACGCAAACGCCGAAACCATTTCCAGAGCCATAGTTGGCGCAAAGATTGACTACTGCAGTAGCCTTCTTGTCGGTCTGGGAAAAATTGACACCAATAGAATCGAAGTAGTCCAGAACGGTGCAGTCTGTGTCTCTATGGGTTTAGTTCGGCGTGACCATGTCTCAGCTGCCCGACGCACCCTTCACTGGTTGTCTATCGAGGGACGCTTTAAATTTAGACTATTGACGATATTCTATATATGTAGACTTGGCATAATGCCCAAATACCTACAAGATCACATCCTTGATAAGGTCAACTATAGGGCCCTAAAATCAAGCAACCTTGTTTTATGTATAAATTGAGCAGCATTAGTAGCGTGGTCCTCCATCTCTTCCTAAAGTATGCCTAGAACATCCTGGAGCTCCCAGGCCAGACGCTTGCTTAAAGGGTTCCTTGCCAGGGCTGAAGTGCTTTCCTATTGTTGCAGATGGCCCAGGTAAAAGTTCACCCTGCTTTTGCCATTTTGCCAACATGTTTTCTCAACTATTTGGATAAACTGTTGCGCTAATCCTTTGGCTTTTCTTGATAGATGGAGGCATGTAAGGTTATAATCTCACTCATAAATTTCAATTTAAGATTTATTCTGAGTGGATCAAATGTCCATGGTAAATTCTGCCCATATAACTAAGGGACCAAGTGTTTTTAGGATCTGTTGGGTAGTGCCTGCCAGTGTTTCCCTGCTTGTTAGGGCTTAATGGTCCCATGATATTCATAGCATGGAAAGCCAATATCAATATACAGGGAGGGACTGGAGAGGGGCTTTGGGTGATTTCATGGCGAGTCAACAGGTGTCCACTCACTGCATACCCTTCCCAGCACTTACAACACCCCTGCCTTCAGCTTTCCATGGCCCATTGACACCCCCTCACATGGCCTCCTCTGTCCTTGTCATTTCTGTGCAGTCTCTGTACTCCCTCCAGCGTTTAATGGCAGGCCAGTCCCCATACCACCCCATCCTCCTTCTCCTTCTCCTAAATCACATACTCCCAACTCTCTTGTGCATGGCCACCTTCTGTCACACCCTGCCCTTTCACCAACTTCCATGTCTCAAAAGTTGATTCTCCTGCCCCAGATCCCTCGCTGCCATGAAGAATACATGTTATGGGGCTGCAGTGGGCTGATTCATGGTGAGCTGGCTTGGGGAGTAGGAGTGTATCTTTCTCACAAAAGCTGCAGGTGGAACAACCTTCCTTTAGATGATTTCGATAGCATCTTTGGCCAAAAGAACGTAGAGAGTAAATCATCTTGATATTGCCATGCCCCAAGAGGTTTAGCCGTTAAGTGAGTGTGGGATATCTTCATCACTGTTTTCGGTAAAGGGTTGGGGGAACCAATAGTTTGTAACCGCTTAGGCCATCCCCTTTCACATTATGTTTGGCTCGGTATAAAAGTCATCCTCTCTCTACAAAAAACGAGTTGTTATTTGCAACCCTGGCCCTCATTACAACCCCGGCGCTAAACCATGGCGCTATTAACACCATGGTTGGTGCCGGTGTTGTAATGAGTCCGCCATGGTGGAATGGGGAAATACTGCCCCATTCCAAGGTTGGCAGGGCGGTATTTCCCCATTTCACCATGGCCCTTCCCCATTCCCATTTTCGCCCCATAGGGCTCAATGGGACTGGGGAAGGCGCTAAGTATGGCACCGCAAATTGCGGTACCGTAATTAGCACCGAGGTCCCTTTGCGGCACCCTACTTTAATGGCTGGTAAAACCAGCCGTTAAGGTCGAGTCCCGCAAAGGGACCTCGTAATCAGGCGTTAAGGGTTTAAAGACGCCGACTCCTTTTACGGCACCGTTAAACCCTTAACGCCTGGGTCGTAATGACCCCCCCTTTCTTTTGAGAGAAGGCACTTTTAATGTTAGGTTTTTATGTTGGGCTGATGACAAATAGGGACAAGTCGTGATTTCCTCTAAATTGGAGTCCCTAAATGGGGAGTGTAGGGGCTACAGTAATAGAAGCAGAGCCCTGGTTTCCCCAGCTAGTAGGAAAAAAGGTTGGTACCTACTCTACCTGCAGAATTAAGAGGCTTTCACGGTGGTCGGCAAGCCCCGGATGAAGATCTAAGTTTCCGGAGCTCCCGTGTCCGTCTGCTAAGATCATGATAATATCCTGCTAATTGGTCCTTAAATTGGAATTTGGACAGCGCATCATCAATGGGAATCTCCTGTGGGTCTAACAACTGCTCCGGTTAGTGAAAGACAGGCCTCAGCCTAGCTCCAACAAATCCCAGGAATAAGAAGCACGCAAGCAGCGCCAAGATTTCCGCCATTTGCCTGCCTTGACTGCTGGTGGCCTTGAACCGGAGCCGGAAGACTCGGCTGCCGTTCCGCACTTCAGACCACACAGGGAGAAGCCCAGCACCATGGCCGACCAGGCGAACGTTTCAGAGATTACTAGCCGATGGACGTGCATGATGCTGCAGTGAAAGTGACCGGTCCACCAGCAGTAAAGGGCAGCCGAGTCTCCATGGCAGCACACCTTGGGGGAGACGTGGTAAAGAGCAAATGATCTGTCGGCCAGGATAGGGTATGCAGGGTAGATGAGCCACTCTGATCTGACCCTGCTGCTCTGTTGATGTGCCCCGGGGTGAATATACACAGCAACCCGACCGCTGCTGACTTGGTATAGTGGCTTGAGTGCAGGGACTTTATATCTTCTGGTTTTAAATGGTGAGGCTTGTGGGGGCCTTGTATAGGGCCAAGAACACATTCAAAGTTGCATTCTCACACTGTGAAAGCAGCCGTATTGCAACAAGGGGTGTTATCTTGGCTGCAGCAGAGAAGACGGCGTGGGGGTGTTCTTTCGGTCAGAATGGCCGTAGTAGACTGGACGCTGCCCCGGGGCCCCCAGACGAGCTTCACCGGGTATAACAGCAAAAGTGAGCAGAGATAGTAGTGTGCTGGGAAAGGATCTGTGGTGGATGATTGCAGGACACATTATAGCTGTGACAAAGGGGCGAGCTGCCTCCTGTGTGATATTAGGGTAAAACGGCCTGCTACCCAGCAGCCCTGTTGAACGTCGTACCTCCAATGGACTCCTGAATGAAAAGGCCTTGTCGCTCTATTTATGAGAGGGAGTCATGCTGACACGGGCAGCACATAGAAAAGGCTATAGATTGTACGTTTGATGGACATTTAATCAGTGGAGGCACAAAGTAATAACTTTAGGCAACAGCACCAAAATACCATATATACACTGAAGGGCCAACAGAGGATGGAGAAGGTTGTAGGCCCCAAACAGAAACCAGCTAAAATGCGAGTTGGAGAGAATGATAGAGCTGGGGCCAGTGCTGGGGCAGGAAATGGAGTTACACTGAAGTAGCTGGTAGCCGTTATTCAGGAGTCAAAGACGTCTTTGGAAGGGAAGATCCAGGAAGTGGGAGTGGATGCTTCCCTGGTACAAGCAGATCTGAGGAAGGTTTGCTCACGAGTGACTGAAGTGGAGCAACGAGTAAGCACTATTGAAGGCGACCTGCCAAAGCTCAGAATTCAAGTATGAGGCATCATTGGGGAAACTAAAGCAGAGGACACAGAAGGTCATTCATGCAGAAATAACATACGTCCTGTTGGCGATCCAGAAGGGGAGGAAAAACCGAGCATAGAACTGTACGTGGAGAAACGGATCCTGGAAACTCTGTGTCTTAAGGGTTTACCAAAGCTCTTCATGGTGGAGAGGGCACTCAGGGTGCCAGGAAGACTTCTGCCACCAGGAGGACAGCCCAGAGCCATAGAGGCTAAATTGCTAAACTTCAGGGCTAGAGACACGATTCTACAGGAGGCAAGGAAGGCTGGCAAATTCGAGGTCAATAACACCAGAATACTTATCTTCCCAGATTTTACGCAGGAGGTTAAAAATAAAAAGAACGTTTGTTTCGGTGAGACGTCGGCTGTGAAAGTTGAACCTGCGGTCTAAGACGCTGTAGGTAAAGAAAACCTTGAGTGAATCTTTGAAAGGAATTGAGAGGGTGATTCAGCATTTAGAAAAGGATTTAGCAAAAGGGCTCTGGTAGAAGATTGTCTGGCGAGAGCAATTAAGTCCCATCAGGACACACAGGAATCTTTGTTAAAATTCGAATGCAGTTATTATACTGTGAATATACGTGGGGGATATGGCTGGTCACTTGTTGGCATGGTTGATACAGCAAGAGCATCACAAGTCTACCATAATCCAGTTACCAGATCAGGAAGAGAATTTGGTATTGTCACAACAGGGGGTAAAATGAGGTATTTCAGAAGTATTACATTCAGCTTTATACGACTGAGGACACTTATTCAGAGTTGGATGCTTTGGATTTGGTGGAATTGGTGAGAATGCTGAGGTTAGCGGGGAAATTAGGGATGGGTTGGAGGTGCCGATAGACGAGGGGGAGATCCTATGCTTTATTACATCCACGCAAACTAAAAGGGCTCACGGGAACAATGATTTATTTGGTTGAATTCTATCGAGTTTTCACGAACATTCTTGCGCCAGAACTAAAGAGGGTGTACGATAATGTGTCTCAAAAGGAATCTTACTGGAAACGATGCGAGAATCAATCATTACAGTTCTTCTCAAGAAGGGTAAGGACCCAAAATAAATGTGCCTTCTTATAGGCCTATATCATTGTTAAACATGGATGCAAATATTTTGGGCAAAGTACTGGTGACAAAATTGGCGAAGATAGCACTGCGTTTGATATACCCCGATCAGTGCGTGTTCATAGGAGGACACAACACCAATATGAATCTGCATAGATGGCATCACGTCATGGACAAGGTGAGACAATCTAATAGGGATATGGCATTAGCTTCCTTGGACGCTGTGAAGGAATTCGATTAGCTGTAATGGCCATGGTTAATCAGAGTGTTTGAGGTCTATGGGTTTGGAACAGTTATGGTGGGTTGGTTAAAACTTCTAAATAGTATCCCAATGGGTAGAGTGAAAATGGGAACATGGGTTTCTACACGATGGACGGTGGAACACGATACCAGACAGGGATCTCAGGTGCCACCTATATTGTTCTCATTGGCGTTGGAGCCCTTAGCAAGGTATTTTGGGATGTATATCCATGAGACGGGCATCTCAGTGGGTCGGTTATGCATAATACTTCATTGTATGCAGATGATATTTTGGTATAGGTGAACGACCCCTTGGAAAATGTACCAATTGAGTTATTTTAAGAAAATATTGGGGTTTCAAATTAATAGGGACACATCTATCCTGTTCCCCTTGGCAGGGTTACAGGACAAGTATGTCGATGCCTTTCCAGATTTGGGAATTAGTTGGGAACGTGAGTCCTTGAAATAACTGGGGTTGCAGAAATTTCATGAGGTGGAGGAGACGTTTGTGTCTAATACAGGACGGGTGCTGTCCGGGATAGGGGATGCAGTGCAATTTTGGAAGGCGCTACATCTCTCACTGATGTGAAGGGTGGCTTTATGTAAAATGGTAGTTCTCTCAGAGTTGTATTTTTTTCAAACATTCCCTACATAATAAAGAAGGTTTTCTTTAAGATGTTGGATAAAACACTGGGTGAATTATTATGGAACACAGGAAGATGCAGAGTGGCTATGGATATGCTACGACTACATTTGACAGATTTTGAGTCATTTTCCTGTTGGCACAGCTACAATCGGTAGCCCCATGGGACAAGTCTCAAGAGGGAGAAATTATGGAGTTGCTGGGAGAATACCAGGTCACAGGCAAGGTATAGAATTGTTGTGGAACCCGGTAGGAGGTAAAGGAGACACCAATGTCTTTTGGGTAATACGGGATATATGGAGGAAGTTTCTAGTGAAATTAAGGGTTAATAGGTTATATGGGGCAGATATGCAGATAGGGTTTGATATGAGAATCCTCACGGCACTATGGGTTTGAGTGGGTCTCAGTCTAACACTGGTGGTATCTATTTTATTAAAGTTATATTTTTTAGTTAAGCATAAAGCAAAATTATGTACAACAATATGTTGTGTAGAAAGAGCCTTTTTTTTTAGCTCAAGGAGTATATCAGAAACTTTGCAGTAAAATTACTATTTGCAACCTCTGTATGTTGAAGAGGTTTTCTGAAATACTCTCTTGTGTCGGCCATCTTTTCATATTTTTAAGAACGGTGGATTGCTTTACACCATGATAGATATATATGTAGTCCCTGCTTTACGGCCTTGGTCCAGGCAAGGGGTGCATACCACCCTCACCCCAAACCAGAGACAGTCCACATGGGAACCAGACTGGTGCACCATGTTTTGGCACTGGCCATTTCGGTGCGATGCCTTCTGTGCAGCTCCATGCACTGAACGTGGGGTGTTTGGCTTAAATATTCTGTCATCCAAAACACTGCATTTATGTGCGCTTAGGATGACTATATATTTAAGCAAACAGTAATATCCTGCGGGTACCAACTGGACGCGCCTGAGTGGGAGACGCGCCGTAGGCGCCAGTCGTTCGGCTGCGCTGGAATGTCCGGGTTCAGTGCCTGCACCCCCACCCACCAGGCCAGCTGAATAGAGAGGGGCGCTGCACCTGCAAAATAAAATCAATAATAATAGGAGATGAGCTACACCCAGAGTTCTTACCTTACTTCATTTGGGCACCAAGGTGGACTTTGTAGGGATCCCAACAGGGACCCATCTTCATTTATAAAAAGCGCTTAACCTTTTAAATTGAACATTACTATATTCCTAGCACCTTATTCCCCTTAAATTCCACTGGCAAGTTCCACAAATCATCCCTGTCAGCCCACCCTTCCTTGGAGGGATCACACGTAGACCACATTTATTTATTTATAAAAATCACAGGGAAAGTATATCGAAGCTGCTGGAGACACCAGGTAGGTGAACAGGCTTTATTATAACAGCTAAAAGGACTGCAGTCTTCCCCTCCTCTTGACTAGCTTCAAACAAACAACCCTCAACTTCAATACATAACATTCCATGCATGGCCATCATACGATTCTCTGATGTCAAAGCCTGTGCTGTCAAGGTTCTAGAATGGTTGCCATGCATCAATAGTCATACTATATAACAGAAAGCAATGCATTTTAGGCACACAAATGCTTACAGAATTTACCATTGATAGCACAGCAGAGGACATGGGTCCTTTACAAAGGGGTGAGAGAATGAGACTTGAAGACCAGATGTTGCTCGGGAAGGTGGAAACATAAACCAGGGACGAGGACAGGACAGAATAACATAGGAACAGGATGGTGGAGGAAGTGCTAAATTAAATATGGAGGGATGACGGAAAAGTGATGTATGATTGTCCATGAAGGGTAGGGAAAGAGGAAAATAGAGTGATGCAGTAGCACAGAGTGCTAGGAAACAGGTTCTTCAGATAGAAGGAGGCCTTGCAGGTTGGATATAAATAGGGGTAGAGTTGGAGTAGTAGGAAGAGGAAGAGCTTTCCAGAGTAGGGGTGCGAGGAGAGAAAGAGAGCAGAAACGAAAGGGAGCATAAGGGGCTTGAGTAGTCACACGGAGGTGAGCTGAGGGTGATTGTAACGAGCGAGGAGGAGAGTAGAGACTGAGATGAGCAGATAGGTCGGATGGGGTGAGTCCATGGATAGTTTTGAAGATAAGAAAAATATTACACTTATCCCTTTGTTTCATAGATAGCCAGCCAATTTGGCGACAGGGAGCAGAGGTAAAAGTGAGAATGGTTGAAAAGTGTGCAGACTGCAAAGTTGAGGACTTTGCCCAGAGGTGAAAAAGCACAGTTGGGAAAGCCATAGAGGAAACTGGCATGGTAGTCTGATCTAGAAAGGACTAAGGAGGAGATTATCTGTTTAGAAGTATTGAAAGGAGGGGGGCGCTGTTGCGCATGACGGAAATGGCCGCCTGATTCCAGAGCTCCCGCTACACTAAGATATCCTGCGCCATATCATCCGTTATAACATTGCCTGCGTACCCTAAATGTTCTGGGAAGGTAGCCCAGCCATCCATGGTGGGTCAGTCGAACTCCTGTGAATCAGAGGCCAGGAATGCCAGAGATACAGCTCCAGGCAGATCGGCCGACACACGCGGCTGAATATATCCTACGCCGAGCTCCAGGGAGATCCACACGAGTGCCGCTGCGTGGCTGAAGGACCTAGGCCCCTGATGGGAGGAGCCTGAACTGCGGCCCAGGCCCTACGCCCTGCTGGTAATACGCTGCTGTCTCTGGGTTGACCGTGACACGGGTGGCTCAGTCGGATGAACCGACCCGCGTTCCAGTCCCGCCCCGGTGTGTGGCGGCCAATGGCCGCTGAGCTCCAGAAAAGCCCCTTGCAGAACCTGCATTACAACACAGGGCGAGGCGTGCGGCGAGCCCGCGACACAGGACCGCGAAGAGGCCCGGAGACGAGAACATCTGGTAAGGAGGCACGGCTGGGCGGCGGATGAGTGGCCGAAAAAGGACACATTTTCCGGGTGCAGCGGCTTGCAGACCCGGCGACAATCCTCACTGAGCCGATATACTTTATCTAGCGTCCCGTTGGACCGGCGAATCCCAGTGGTACATGCAGACCCCCCCCCCCCCCAAGACCCCCAGATACCGGCACTGGTCGGACCATGCTCCGGTGATCTGCTCTGGCTCCCAGGCACACCATAGTACGCGCCACAGGACCTCTGGGGGCACAAGCTTGCACTGCTGAATACGGAGCACGTCCCGCGAAGGGGACCGGGCTGGGTGGAGACTGCCACCATATACAGCAGCTCCGGACCGGAGTGGCTCAGATACCCCCTTAAAACGACACAGAACTATTAAGCACTTCGAATGCGGTAAGCGTGGAGTACTGTACGTGGGGGACACAGTCCACTCAGACCACCAAGTTCCGGCTGGGAGCTCATTGTGTAATCGTTCATAACGCCTCTAGCCCCTTACTCTGATCCACTCCCAGGGCTCAGACACTGCATAAGGAGCATGGGAGGATGGCGAATAGAAATTTGGCTAACAATATACTGCACTGCTTTAGAACACGATTCCGACAGTTTCATGGGGGACCCACAGAAGTCTGGAAAAGGTGCCAAAACTCCGGGTACACAGATGAAAGGCCCAATGGACGCTTACGCGGGCAGTCAGAGTCTGGCTACGTCGGCTGATGCCCACACTGCCGCTAGCGAGGCCCCCACTACTGAGCCTAGTGAGAATTTAGACAACTTAACCACAATAGTGCAGAATGGTTTCCGCGCAGTCAACACGAAATTGGATGACATAGTGTCCACTATCGGCTCCTTAAAGGCTAGAGTGGAGAAAGAAAGTTTGCGTAGAACAGAAACCGAAAGCAGGATAAGCACTAATGAAGGCACTATCTCACATCACAGCCGTGACATCACCCAAATCAAAGAAAACATGGCGAAACTACATAACAAATGCGAGGACTTAGAGTCGCGCTCCAGGAGAAACAATATCGGTGTGGTGGGCATAGCTGAATCTTTTGGCAAAGGCCAAATGGAGAAACAACTCGAGACACTGCTTAAAACCCTGTTTGGACCGGAGACATTCTCTGAACATTTTTTGGTGGAACGAGCACACCGTACATTGGCCCCAGCACCCAACCAGGCGCACCAACACGTACTATAATCGCACGACTCCTCAATTACAGGGACAGAGATACAATCCTACGTAAGGCAAGAGAGACAGGCACCCTCCAATATGAGGAAAGTCGCATTCACATTTACCCAGATTTCTCCTCGGGGGTGCAGGCAAGCAGAAGATCCTACGAGCCAGTCAAGAGGCTCCTAAGAGAACGCCAGATCCCATATGCTTTGATGTTCCGAGCAAAAATGAGGATTCAGCATGCGGGAAGGGCCCATTTCTTTGAGTCTCCGGCCGAAGTCACGCAATATATTGAAACGTCCATACCCCTTCCTCCTAGAGGGGGCAGACTGGCACAAAACAACAGACCCAGACCTGCAGACTAAGAAACACTCGACTGTCAACCCTTTCTAAGGCTATACTCAAGATAAGTATTGGATCAAGCTGTACCAGGCAATTTGGTTGGTGGAGTTGTCGGACCTGATCGGCGGCCATGTGAAGCACCATGGCTACCCGCGGAATATTCCATACTTTTTGTTGGACACATCGTCAAGTTGGGGGTGATGATGAGGGTGGGGGGTGGGACAGGGTGAGGGGTTGGGTGAATTCAGCTCTTGTATTGACTTATGGTGGCATCTTGTTGGGGGTTGGTACCACTCTACGGAGCCATGTTCATGTGTAAAGTGGTGGGAGGGGACTTGTTGGTTTAAAAGTAAAATTATGGTGGCATCGAGGCTGGCACCGATTAAGCTGCACAATTACTGTAAACCCGTTGAGTTTGACAATGGCTATTGATCCATTTCAGAACCCTGGTGCTGGGCTTAAGGTTAAACTCCTGACGTGGAATGTGCGGGGATTAAATAATCAGGTTAAGGTCAAGAAAATTTCCAACTATGTTGCCAGGCATAATCCCCAAATCCTGATGCTACAGGAAACCCATGCGGTAGGAATGAGTAACGCCCATATATTGCCCAGGTGGGGTCCCCTGAGGTTTTATACTGACTATTCATCCCAGTCCAGAGGCGTGATCACCCTTATTCATCCAGGCCTTGGGTTCAGGGTGGGTGGTCACAAGGCTGATCCTCTGGGCAGATATGTCATGGTCTGGGGGGAGGTGGCTACTCAACAAATACTCCTGGTCAACACTAACAGGCCTAACATTGATGACCCAGCTTTTTACATGGATGTATACCAGATAATGATGTCACTTGATGTTCCGAATGTGCTATGGGGGGGGAGACTTCAACTTGGCCTTGGACCAGGCTCTTGATAGATCCTTGAAAGTGGTTAGAACCCCAAGTAGGGCAGTGCTAAATCTGACACATGTTTTGTCACAACTTTTGCTGGTAGATGCATGGCGTGAAACTCATCCTGATAGCAGGAGATATACGTTTTATTCCTCGGTACATGACTCAGAGTCTAGGATTGATTATTGGTTTGTTTCTATGTCTTTGATGGCTCTGGTGGGGGGGGGTGCAAAATCCTTCCTCGAACATTGTCAGATCATTCCCCAATGCTGTTGGAACTAATGTTCCGGAATGCCCCGTGTCCTGCTAGGAGGTGGAGGATGCCGGGTGGAATGTTGGGAGACCCGGGGACAGTAGAAGCACTCCATGCTGAGATCACAGAGTTTCTATCCATCAATGTGGGATCAGTTGACAAATGCTCAACGGTGGGGGAA
This sequence comes from Ambystoma mexicanum, assembly GCF_040938575.1. Classification (NCBI taxonomy): domain Eukaryota; kingdom Metazoa; phylum Chordata; class Amphibia; order Caudata; family Ambystomatidae; genus Ambystoma; species Ambystoma mexicanum. The sequence continues at coordinate 1,105,308,351 of NC_090941.1, forward strand.
TCCTTCAAGGTCTGGATAAGGGGTGTGTTGGTGTCCAAAACTATGGGTATGCTGAAGGCTGTGAGAACCGAATTGTCAACTATCGAAAGCAAACTAGATGTTCTGGAGAAAACATAAACAAACACGCAAGACAAAGTAGTATTAGCCAATATACACACGCACCTTCAAGAGTTTGATAAGCTCGCAATAAGGGCGGTCCGATACGTGGCGGCCCCTATATGTGCGCGCAGATACGGGGAGGGTAACAAGGCTGGCAGAACGCTTTCCAACTTACTCAAGCACGATAAACAACCTACACAGATCACAAGTATACGCACAGTACAGGGGAGGGTACTGCTCAAAGATGAAGACATTAATGGGGAATTTATGGAATTATAGAAGGAATTATATTCAAATAAAGATAAGAAAACACTCGCAGAAATTGAGATATACCTTGAGGCTCTCTCCCTCCCTAAACTCCCCGATGAAGAACGCCTAGCGCTAGATCAACCAGTGACTGCGGAAGAGATTGTAGAAGCGGTCAAAGAATTGGCTTCGGGCAAGGCACCAGGGTTGGACGGGTTGGGAGCTGAATTCTACAAAGAATTTCACGAGGAACTCGTTCCGATACTGCTGCAGGTGTGGGAGGAGGCAGTTGAGTGCGGCACCCCCAACTATGAGAGAAGCTATTATAACCGTACTCCATAAGCCTACGCGACCACCACAGGACGTTTCGTCCTACAGGCCCCTGTCACTCATAAATACCGATGCTAAAATATTTGCAAAAGTCCTGGCGAATCAGCTTCTGCCGGCAGTCCCTACCCTACTACATCCTGATCAGAACGGGTTTATCCCCGCACGATCTACGGCCCTGAACTTCTGAAGACTCTTTGGCATAATGGCACAAATAGATCCCGCGGGGAGCGCAGTGGCCATATCCCTTGACGCTGAAAAAGCGGTTGATTCTGTCTCGAGGGTCTATCTCCTTGTGGTGCTGGAGGCATTTGGGACGGGGCCCAACTTCATAAGATATGTGAAATTACTGTACACAGAGCCTGGAGCTCGTGTCCTGACCAATAGAGCCATTTCCCAGATGTTCCTGTTGGGGATGGGAACCAGACAGGGCTGCCCGTTTTGACCCTTGCTGTTCGCATTAACCATTGAGCCAATGGTGGCTGAGTTCCGTCTCAGACATGCGGATAGAGGGATCAAAATGAAAGGATCTACCCAGCTAATATCGCTTTATGCGGATGACACTTTATTATATGTCAAGGAACCTGAACTCAATATAACACCCATTATGGCAGAGATGCAGGAGTTTGCAGATTACTCTGGGTACACGATAAACAAGGCCAAATCGGAAATATTTCCGCTTAAACCGGCCACCCGGTGCCCCACAGTGACAGATGGACTCAAAATGGTCTGAAGACCGTATCAGATACCTGGAAATTCTTGTCTCTAGGAATAAGCTTACATTATATTCAGATAACCACGAAAGCGCCCTGCAAACTTTAACGGCCAAGCTCCAGATGTGGGGGCGGCTCCCGATCTCTTTAGCCGGTCGAGTCGCTATACTTAAAATGGTTATCCTACCTAAACTTCTTTATCTGTTTGTCAACATCCCTATATGGCCTGGCAGAGCCTTCTTTGCCAAACTCAGATCCATGGTGGTAACATTTCCCTGGAACGGGAAGACATCGAGGATAAGCTGGGAAAAGATGACAGCACCCTATTCTTCGGGAGGTATATCAGCCCCTGATTTCGAGCTTTACTATTATGTGGCCCAGGCCCAATTTGCTAAATATTGGTACAATGATGAGGACAGCACACCCCATGCATGGATAGAAGAATACACTACACATCCCACAAACATACAATCAGTCATTTTTGATCCACACTATAAAGACATGTGTGAATACAATCCAGTTAGCTGCACAGTCAGGGCATGGGAAGCTATATACAAAAGGCTTAGATTTGAGGCCCCCTATAACCCTGAGATACCTCTGTGGAACTTTCCGGGAATTCCTCCTACATATGACACGAGCATACAGGAATCCTGGGACCCTAACTGTGAAATGAAGCTTGGTGATATGTTTGTCAATGGCATTTTTTCAGGCCTGGGTCTGTTGCTGAGGGCGCTGGGAGATGGTCCACTGAAAACGCTGCAATATTACCGTATGAGATCTGCATTTCAGAAAAGGTGGCCTCTCTTCCCAGACGAACCTCCACCACATCCATGTATACAACTAGTGACAGCTAAAAATGGCCTGGGAATTTCTAGGCTATACACGGAAGTCCAGACCCACACCCCCACAGTGAATCAGATAAGGGAGCGGTGGGAGGCAGACTTACAAGTTCCCATCGAAGAGAAGAAATGGGCCAGATACTGTTCACTAACTAAGGAGATCTCTCTTAACTCTGGCCTGAGGTTGATACAATTTAAAATTCTAAATAGATTACATTACACGCCGGCCAGGATCACTAAGTTTGCACCGGATGCCTCGGATGCCTGCCCCAAATGCAATGCTCCTCAGGCCGGTTCCTTTCATATGTACTGGGACTGTCCGGTGGTTGGGGGTTCTGGAGGGCAGTAGCAGAAATGTTGGAAGAAATAACTCAGGTTCCCCCCGATTTGATCCCCCAGAAATATTTGTTTGGGGACATAGGCAAGCACTCAGAAAAAACCAGAAGACTATTCAACATTTCATGTGCGGTTGCCAAAAAATGTATTTTATTGAAATGGAAAAGTGCTCTGCCGCCCAGCATGAACCAATTCCTACAAGAATTGACACATGTGAATGAGTCAGAGGAGCAGTTTGTTTTGACCCAACCTTCAACGTGCAGACCCAAAGACATTTGGGGCCCGTTTAGAGTCTACCTGTGCAATATGATTACTGATGATGACCTATGACCATAATATTGTTTTGTAAAACTGCATTGAACAAATGTATTCCTATTGTATCTGTGAAATGAACTGTGCAATGGTGCTGTTGGCCTTTTTGTTACCATTAATAAAAAAAGAGTAAAAAAAAAAAAGAAGTATTGAAAGGAAGATTTTTCTAATACCGAGGAGGTTGAGTCTGGCTGCAGTGGCAGATTTGGAGATGAAGAGGGAGAAGTTGTGTGTTGGGTCCAAGATGACACCAATGTTACGAGCAGAAGCAGAGTAAGGAAGGTAGTCAGGAGAGAAGAGAGGAAGAGGAGGAGAGGAAGAGATAGCCTGTTTGGCTGGGAAGTAGAGAGCTTCAATCCTAGTGGAGTTGAGCACGTGCGAGGGAGACGCCATCCAATATTAGATGGCAGAGAGATAGTCAAACATTTTTGACAACAGCTCATCGGATAAGGAGTAAAAGGAGAAGAAGATCTGAGTGTTGTCACCGAAGAGTTGATAGGAGAAGCTGTAAGAAGAGCTCAGGGCACCAACAGCAGACGTATAGAGACTGAAGAGCAGTGGACCAAGGATAGACCCTTGGGGAACTCCAACAGTAAATGGGTGAGTGGGCAGGTAAGGCTGCTCCCGGACACCTGAAAGTGGCTCGGGCAAAGGTATGAAGCAAACCAAGCGAGGGCCTTATCACTGATGCAAAGGAAAGATAACATGGGGAGAAGGTCAGATTGGTCGACAGTATTCGAAGGCAGCAAAGAGGTCAAGAAGAATAAGAATAGATGAAAGGTCTGCATGCCGAGAGGAAGAGAGGAAGTTGCTGACATCGAGGAGAGCTGTTGCAGTAGAATGCAGAGGTCTGCAGCCAGACTGAAGAGGCTCCCGGACGTTGTGATCGTCAAAGACCTAAGTGAGTCGATTGAATACTACTCACTCTAGGTTTTTGGAATAGCGTGGTAGCAGAGAGACCGGGTGAACGTTGGTAGGGCAGTTAGGATCTAGACCAGGTTTCTTAAGGAGAGGGATGACAGTAGCTATCTTATAGGATGAGGGAGAAGTGGCATTGTTAAGAGTTGAAGAGGGAATTAAAATGAGGAGCAACACTGAGAGCAATTTGCTTCACAATGTGTCGGGACAATTGGTCAGTGGGGTCACAGAAAGGGTTAGCCTTGTGCAGTAGGGCAATAATCTCATCAGGGTTGGTGGGGACAAAGGAAGACATAGTAGCGGGAAAGGTGGATAAGAGTGGTGGAAAAAAATGAGAAGGAGAAGGGTACAGAAGGTAATTAACTAGGGTGTTGAGACTGGTTTAAGTTTTAGATGTAAAGCAGAGAGCAAGATTATTTTCAGAAAGAATACATGAGATGGAGGTGAGTTTAGGAGGCGAGAGGATTGAATTGAGAGATTTTTGGAGGCACCGAGGTTGGAAGGATTAGGACGAAATGAGAGATAGAAGTCACGTTTGACAGAGTCAAGAGTAGAGGAATAGTTTTGAAGGGCGGTGAGATAGAGTCAGAGATCAGAGGAGTGTCTTGACCTTTGCCAAGTGCAAAGCTTTTTCCGCATTGTATCCATCAGTGGTTGGTCTCTCTGATATTGACCATGATGTTCCTGGGATGGGCAATTTCTTCCTAATTGTTGTTCCGAGAGGAACAGCTTGTGGCTTTCAGATGTAGATAGGGCTGATCTAAGATGGCTACAGGAAGTGATGTCACTGATCCAAGATGGGGCAGGAAGTGATGTCACCAATCCAAGATGGCTGCTGGGAGTGATGTCACCAATCCAAGATGGCCACTGGAAGTGACGTTCCAGACAGAAAGTGAAGCCAAAAACCAGAAGAGATGACACATGCTCTCGTCATCTGATCGCCTGGCCCATCAGTGGTTGGTCTCTCTGATATTGTCCCTGGTGTTGCTTGGATGAGGCGATTTCTTCCTGATTGGTGTTCCCAGAGGAGCTGCTTGTGGCCTTCAGCTGGAAATAGGGCTGATCCAAGATGGCCACAGCAAGTGATGTCACTGATCTAAGATGGCCACTGGAAGTGATGTCACCGATCCAAGATGGTCACTGGAAGTGATGCTCCAGACAGACAGTGAAGCCAAAAACCAGAAGGGTGGTGAAGCCAAAAAACACAGAGTGGAACTGGCAATGCAGACTCCATGTCTAACACCTGGCCCCACCCACTGATGCATTGTGCCAGAGAATGGCCTGTGTGGGTGGGCCCACTACCTGGGCGCCTCAGGCAGGCTATCACTTCCCTCATCTCACGCCAGGATACATGCCCCTCTAATCCTTAAATGTAATCCTACACCTGCATAACAATTCCTACATAACCTTCATTTCAACATTCCCCCTAAATAACATTTAACTTACATAACAGTTACTATACACTTAAATATATACATAAATATACACATCCAAAATGACATATAATACATGTTTCATAAGTGCGACTGCTGCCGTCAGCCACCCCTTTCACAGTACTTTATAGGGCTGTCCTGGTAGATGTGTCTGTCCTCAGATGGAATGGGGCTTGGTCCCACAGTCTCCTCTTCTGGGTGGCCATGCCCATCATGTGTTTCCACCTGATCTTACCACACGTGGGCCCATGCACCTCTCAATGGTCTCTGCACTTGCGGCCACATTGCAGTGCCTTGAGTGTCTTTTGGACAGCTTCTTTGGAATGGGGGGGCTGCCTGATGTCACAGCCGCACCCGCTGTCAATAGTCCATATTCTTGGTGGCCACAACACCACTGCACCGCACAGTGCCTTCTTGACCTCAGGTAGCATTCCCGTTGTTATGGGTATCCTCGTGGCCCTTTTCCCTCTGCATTGCTTCGGAGGAATGCAGGGGGTGGCCCAGATCTCTTCACTTGGGCTGCTCTGCCGAGGCAGCCCAGGACTTTTGCCAGTCTCTCTCTTCACCGAGCGGCCCACTGGGACAGCCAGGGTCTTTCCTTCACCTGTTCCATTCCAGGCGGAGCAGACTTTACCGTTCTTAACCTGCAGGGGCCGCCTGACATACAGGGCCCAGGAGGGCTTCTCTGCTAGGCCCGACTCAAGCCAGGCCTTCTGGGAGCTTGGCTGAGATGCCCAGTTCGGGCTGGGCAACTCGTATATCTTTGCCCAGGCAGCACTGCGTATGCTACCCGGGGCCTTGATTAGTGATGGGCCCATCCAGTGTGGCCCTGGGTGGGCCGACAACCGCCACGGACCTGTGGGTGCCTGGGCACGGAGCCCAAGCCCATGGTAATAATGCCGGGTCACACAGCACAGTGCATGAAAAGTCTTTATGCCCGGAGGGAGGGATTGCTTGAGGCCAGTCTATGGCAGGCTGGATAGACTGGCCCATATAAATAACCACACACTACATAGAGTAAATTATTTTAATTACAACCCTGGTGTCTGTGTCTTTATTCCTATGTTTCCCTGTATCCTTATCTAGCTGAGCCCTATTTGGGCCTTGGGCCACATGTAGTGCACAGATTTCGTTAGTCACCTTATTTGCAGAATTTTTTTTCACTTTTTGTTTTAGTTCACCAAAAAAGTATTCTTACTAAACTGTAATGCATGTCAGTCTAAAGATGAAACATTTGTTTCATTGTGTTATCTTTGGCAAACACAATGACTTAAGAAAATATTGTATTCTACTTTTAATCTGATTTTAGGATCTGGACAATGAAGACTGCTGTGATATTAATATTGTCTCTTTAAGAAGAGAAAGTGTGACAAGCAGGCACTCACGCTGCTAGGTGGGGGCCAGGGAGCAGCACCTTACCAGCTTTCCCATGTTCTTTTACTTCCCCTGTGCATTTGCCCACAAAACCTTCCCCATGTCATGGCAAATAACCCTTTCTCAAGCAAACCATCAACTAATTACTCATTAGACATTTCCTCCTTGCCACTACAAGCCTCCTCTCTTCTCCTCTTGTATATTACAATATATCACACCTGATGCCTCTCTTGAGGCACTCCTCGCCTTTCTCATCTTTGCTTTTCTAGATTTTTTCACACCTAAGCAATTCTTAAGCCCCCTCTCTCCTCCTCTTGACTGTTTTTGCGTTTCCCACCAGAGGCTTCTTCTCAAGGCATGCCCCCTCTTCTCCTCTTGGCTGTTCCAAGGTTTCCTACCTGAAGCCTCTCGAGGACCCCCTCTTCTCCTCTTGCCTGTACCGGGGTTTACCACCTGAAGCCTCTCTTACGGCCCCTCTCTTCTCTACTTAGCTGTTTCCAGGGTTTCCCACCAAAGTCTCTCTTGAGGTTCCCCCTCTTCTCTTGGCTGTTCCGGGTTTTATCACACGAAGCCTCTGTTGAGGTCCCTCTCTTTTCCTCTTGAATATTCTGGGGTTTCCCATCTAAAGCCTCTCTTGAGGCCCCTCTCTTCTCCTCTTGGCTGTTTTTGAGGTTCCCACCAGAGGCCTCTTCTCAAGGCATGCCCCCTCTCTTTTCTCCTCTTGGCTGTTCTGGGGTTTCCCACCTGAAGCCTCTCAAGGACCCCCTCTTCTCCTCTTACCTGTTTCATGGTTTTCCATCTCCAGCCTCTATTAAGGCCCCTCTCTTCTCCTCTTGGCTGTTTTTGAGGTTCACACCAGAGGCCTCTTCTCAAGGCATGCCCCCTCTCTTTTCTCCTCTTGGCTGTTCTGGGGTTTCCCACCTGAAGCCTCTCAAGGACCCCCCTCTTCTCCTCTTACCTGTTTCATGGTTTTCCATCTCCAGCCTCTCTTAAGGCCCCTCTCTTCTCCTCTTGGCTGTTTTTGAGGTTCCCACCAGAGGCCTCTTCTCAAGGCATGCCCCCTCTCTTTTCTCCTTTTGGCTGTTCTGGGGTTTCCCACCTGAAGCCTCTCAAGGACCCCCCTCTTCTCCTCTTACCTGTTTCATGGTTTTCCATCTCCAGCCTCTCTTAAGGCCCCTCTATCCTCCTTTTGGCTGTTTTTGAGTTTCCCACTAGAGGCTTCTTCTCAAGGCATGCCCCCTCTCTCTTCTTCTCTTGCCTGTTCTGGAGTTTCACACCTGAAGCCTCTCGAGGACCCTCTCTTCTCCATTGGCTGTTTCCAGGGTTTCCCACCTAAAGCTTTCTTGAGGCCCTTCTCTTCCCCTCTTGGCTGTTCCAAGGTTTCCCATCTGAAGCTTCTCGAGGACCTCAATCTTGTCCTCTTGCCTGTTCTGGGGTTTCCCACCTGAAGCCTCATGTGAGGACCCCCTCTTTTCCTCTTTCCTGTTCCGCAGTTTCCAACCTGAAGCTTCTCTTGAGGTCCCTCTCTTCTCCACATGGCTGTTACTGGGGTTTCCCACCTGCAGCCTCTCTTGAGGACCCCCCTCTTTTCTTAGCTGTTTCGGGGTTTCTCACCTTAAGCCTCTTTAAGAAGAGAAAGTGTGCCATGCAGGCACTCACGCTGCTAGGTGGGGGCCAGGCAGCAGCTCTTTACCAGCTTTCCCATGTTCTTTTACTTCCCTTGTGCATTTAGCCCACAAAACCTTCCCCATGTCATGGCAAAGCACCTTTTCTCAAGCAAACCGTCAGCTAACTACTCAATAGACATTTCCTCTCTCCTTGCCATTCCAAGCCTTTCCTCAGGCATGCCCCATCTCTTCTCCTCTTGGCTGTTAAAATATATCACACCTGATGCCTCTCTTGAGGCACGCCTCTCCTTTCTCCTCTTTGCTGTTCTACAGTTTCTCACATAAGCATCTCTTCGGGCCCCTCTCTCCTTGTCTTGGCTGTTTTTGAGATTCCCACCAGAGGCCTCTTCTCAAGGCATGCCCCCTCTCTTCTCCTCTTGGCTGTTTTAGAGTGTCCCACCTGAAGCCTCTCTTGAGGACCCCCTCTTCTCCTCTTGCCTGTCAAGGGTCGCCCATCTGTTCAAGGGTTTCCCATCTGAGGCCTCTCTGAGGCCCCTCTCTTCTGCTCTTGGCTGTTCCTGCGGTTCCCACCTGAAGCCTCTCTTAAGGACCCTCTCTCTTCTCCTCTCTGCTGTTCTGGGGTTTCCCATCTGAAGCCTCTCTGAGGCCCCTCTCTTCTGCTCTTGGCTGTTCCTGCAGTTCCCACCTGAAGCATCTCTTGATGACCCCCTCGTCTCTTGGCTGTTCCTGCAGTTCCCACCTGAAGCCTCTCTCAAGGACCCTCTCTCTTCTCCTCTCTGCTGTTCTGGGGTTTCCCATCTGAAGCCTCTCTGAGGCCCCTCTCTTCTGCTCTTGGCTGTTCCTGCGGTTCCCACCTGAAGCCTCTCTTAAGGACCCTCTCTTTTCTCTTCTCTGCTGTTCTGGGGTTTCCCATCTGAAGCCTCTCCAAGGCCCCTCTCTTCTGCTCTTGGCTGTTCCTGCGGTTCCCACCTGAAGCCTCTCTTAAGGACCCTCTCTCTTCTCCTCTCTGCTGTTCTGGGGTTTCCCATCTGAAGCCTCTCTGAGGCCCCTCTCTTCTGCTCTTGGCTGTTCCTGCAGTTCCCACCTGAAGCCTCTCTTAAGGACCCTCTCTCTTCTCCTCTCTGCTGTTCTGGGGTTTCCCACCTGAAGCCTCTCTTGAGGACCCCCCCTCTTCTCTTGGCTGTTCAGGGGGTGGCTATCTGAAGCCTCTCTTGAGGACTCTTTCCTCTTTGCTTGGCTGTTCCTGAGGTTCCCCCCTGAAGCCTCTCGTGAGGCCCTCCCCTCGCACATCCTCTTGGCTGTTCCAGAGTTTCCCGTAGTGAAGCCTCTCTTTAGGCATCCCCACATCTCTTCTACTTTTGGCTGTTACAGAATATCCAACCCGAAGCCTCTCGAGGAATTCCCCACTTTCATCCCCTCTTGGCTTTTCCATAGTTCCCAACCTGACACCTCCTCAGGCATTCCATCTCTTTTCTCCTCTTGGCTGTTTCAGAGCTCACCCATAATGTCTCTCTGGAGGCAGTCCCCGCTTGTCTCCTCTTGGCTGCTCCTGAGGTTCCCACCTGAAGCCTTCCTTGAGTTACTCCTCCTCACTTCTCCTCTTGGCTATTCCTACGTTTCCCACCTGAAACCTCTCTTAGGGCATTCCCCTGCTTTTCCTCTTGGCTGCTCCTGAGGTTCCCACACAAAGCCTCCCTTGAGTTACTCCTCCTCACTTCTCCTCTTGGCTGTTCCTACGTTTCCCACCTGAAACCTCACTTGGGGCACTCCCCTCTGTCTCCTTTTGGCTGTTCTAGAGTTTTCTATCTGTATATTATATTGATACGTGCTGCTGTACATAGAGTACCAAACCCACTTTTTTCATCCATTTAGAGTTTGGCAAGTGTAAAGTTATAAAGTATGACAGTGCCCTCTTCTCATTGCGGCTGGGGACAGTGGAACTCGCACCCCCCTCACTCTAATTGTGGCAAACGGCTGTAACCTCTATGCCAAGCCCACAACAGGACAGATATGCCTTTGCTTCATGGTGTGGTAGACAGATTCTTTTTATTTGATGGAAATGTCACTATGACTTTAGTAAAGTGTACTCGGACATTAGCAGTGTAGGGCAGCACACAACTTCCCTCTCCAAACAATTTCCCCTTTCCTGACATGTGTGGAAAGTCGCTACATGAAGTGTTACCTGAAAGGGATCTGCAGGTAAGGGCCGATAAGAGGTTGTGGATGCCACGGACTGGTAGTAAGCGAGAACTCGTTTCAAGACACTGCCGAGCAACACTGAGGACAGCCTCCTCATCACCGGGATCCAGAACATGGCCACCATAGATAATGGAACCTAAAGAGAGAAAAGAACAGTCAAAAGAGATCTGCAAGATTGAGACTCAATGGGCTAAGGAGAATGTAACTAAGGGCGCAGTGGGAGGGGCAGCCCAGTGGCAGCTCATGCTGTGCCATTCAAGAGAGATGTGCCCGGCCTTCATAAAAGAAGAGCAGGTAATTGCGTTTCTTCAGATAGAGAGACAACTTTCCATGAGAAGAGGAGAAATATGGGATCAAGGAGGCTTCCTCCACATATTAAAAGCAGGAAAGGTCCTGTTATATAGAAAGAGCACATAGAGGCAGGAACCTTCGCATAGAGGAAGAGAAAGGAGTTGAGTCTCAATGAAACCGAACACCTTTCAGTCCCATTAGAAGTCTATTTACATTTGCTTCAGTTCTTCAGCAGCCATTGCCATCAGTATCACGTTGATCGACCCCTTTGACATACACCATCTTACCACCTGTACAACCACTAAAAGCAACTGGCTAAACGGCACATTATTACTGATGCTAGGCTAACATTGGAAAGAAAGAGATGTGTGGGTGGACACCTCTACGTTGCTCCACCTGGGGAGTGTCTTTAGAACATCAGCCCTATACTCCATAGTGAAGACATCAACGACTAGAATTGTGGTGACGCTGAACTAGCTCGGCAACTATATCTTACTCCAGTTATCCTTCTCTTGTCCAGAATCAGATATCCTTCACCAGGCAACAAACTCATAACCTGAATCATAAACCCTATGTGTATCCTACACAAAGTCCTACACCAGACATCCTAATATCTCATTTCAGATGTATAATTCATAACCTACATCAGATACTCTAAGGCAGCTATCCTACACTTACAGCAGATAACCCACAACAAATAGTGCACTTATACACAACACCTGCTATCCTTTTGGAAATATCCTCCTCACATCCCACGCCACATATATGTTTAACCTATTTACAGATATGCTAGCCTTCTCGTATGGAACAAATATTGAACTTGAACAGGTATCTTATACCAGATTCCAGTCACACCCTTTACCAGATATACAACACCAGATATTCTGTCATATCTTACACAAGATATTGCCGTCCAGGTATTCTATGTTTACCTTATATCAGATATTGTACATATTATGTGGTAATTGCTGCACTGGACAAGCTATGCAGACTCCATGTCAAATGCTGCACTAAATATTCTGCTCACATCCTGCAAAAGATATTGCACCAGTTGCACTACCCTACACTTAGCACACCAGATATCCATAATCGGATATTCTACTCCTACACTACAGGTGATATTCAACTACTGTATAGCTAATCTACTCTAACATACAGCCTGCACCAATATCCCAAACTACAACTAATGCAGTCCATTGTGTTAAAAATGAAATTAAATCGGTTTCATATTTTGCGCTTCATACCAGACTCCAGCCTCTAAGCGCAGTACTGGCACTGGCAACCAAACCCGTGCTGGTTAGTATAGTCTTGTTTACAAGACCAGAGTGTTGCCCCTGAGCTATCCTATACAGACTGTATTGTGTTCTACTGCAGTTTTCTCCACTTCCTCTGCATCCTTCCCAAAATAGACTCGAAAAAGAAAAGGATGAGCAAGGGAATCATTTAGCTGCATTGATTATACTCCAGTGCAAAGAAGAGAAGAGGTGGCAGGTAACAGTAAAGGAAGAGAAGCGCATAGCAGATATGGTCAAGCAGAGAGAGATGCTATTATTCTCTAAGGATGCACCACATGACAGCCACAAATGTGACATTGGGATGCAGGTGAATGAGCTTACCTGGCAGCATCCCAGCAGAGTGAAGCTTGGTGGGAAGTAACAAACACAGGGTTAAATGCTTGGGGCGTGAGATGGGGCAAGCACCACAATGCACTGATGATCACTCATCCGCTCGCTGGAGGTCTGCGGATGTCAGCAGATGGCAATGATAATGATGATGATGGTGGTGACGGTTGGACTCAGAGGAACATTGTGGTGCCTGAGCTATATGTAACAACTCACCTGCAAGGTTCACCAGGGTCCCCTCCACATTATTGCACACCTTCCACATCCTCTCCAGCACCCCGAGAGCAGCAAACAGGTCCATCTGTGTCCTAGACCAAGAAGAGACACATTTGAATCGCAAATCGAAAGGGACCACTAAAGGGCCAGGTATGTACAACAACAAAAGTACACTCTCTGGAGGGTTTCTATTGGTTTAGAAATGTCCATAACATCTTATGCCAGGCAGATGGGTTATGTCCGACTATGTAATGCTTTAGTATACCCACAACATTACAGTTTAAAGGTAGGAAGAGCCCTACCACACTAAGAACAGTGCCAGAACGGGCTGTTCAACATATGCACACAGTAATTTGACAATGCTATTACACTGCAAGTAGATACAAGGTGCTTGCTCAAATTTAATTGTTTGGTAAACACTTTACACTATCCCTTGATAACCCCCGCACAAACAATGTTAGCCACCCTGTTACTGCTAAGCATTGAACAACTATTGAAGGCCAAAAGTAAGACTAATGCTTCTTTACTCCCAACTGCACCCTGCCTAGAAAATTCATTGAGGGTTCAGGGAGAAGACACATGACTGGACAGCTGAGGAATGGATACTTCTTCAGTATTCACTTCTTCAAACATTCACTTGGTCTCATTTTACTCTTCATATCTTTACTTCTTGTCTTTCACTTCACTATACATTCACTCCATCATTACAGGGGGAGGCCCTCGGGTACCCTTATTTTCTAACCCATATTCTTCCCTCCTCACCCCTTGTTGACCCCAACTCTAACCTTACAGTTACCTTACAACTATGCTTGCCACATCCATTGGCAACTTGGCAATGTGAAGATGCAGAAGAAGTAAAGGTAAGAAGAAGTAAATGCATGAAGAAGTAAATGCTTGAAGAAGTCAATGTCTGACGAAGTGACTGTAGGAGAAGTAAGTGTTGAACATTTTATATGGCAAAGTAAAGTGGGGATACCGACGGATTAAGCCCTGACCACTGGCATGGAGCCAGCCTGCACTTCGTAAGTTGCAGTCCCTGCAGGGTTGACTCAGCTGCCATCCTTCGAAGGGTAATAAAGTGAGCACCATTAAATAGAGAAATAAGAACAGCTGTTATAACAGGGCTTAGAACTGTGAGGAATCCGTCATGAAGTGATGTATAACTATGGTGGTGGTAATGCCCAAAGGATTGTCACTTATTATTCTATTAATATAGTAAATAAACAATCCAGGTTTCTCCAACTTGTTGTGGGTGCTACTCATTGGCTAAATGGCAAATGCCAATCATGCCTTTGTTGTGTACTGGATCCAGACTGTGGAGGAGGCGCTGTTGAATCGGTGTAGTCTTAGAGGGGTTCCACTCCCATCAATCCATATCTCTCTCTCTCTCTCTCTCTCTCTCTCTCTCTCTCTCTCTCTCTCTCTCTCTCTCTCTCTCTCTCTCTCTTACCCCCTCCCCCCTCCCCCTCCCCCCCCCACCACCACCACCACCACGCCCATGAAATAAGCTAGGCATCCCTCCTCTCATCTACAGGGAAGGTAACCTATGGGCTGCTCCAAGGGTCATGTTTACTGCTACTACTCAAAATTCACTTTGGCCTTAAATGTTCAACCATTATCATCTCCAGGTCTTAGTATATGCTGTGCTACACTGACAGTGCAACTGTAGTCAGAGGTGCGCCCTGAGGCGGAAAGGGCAGCAGTGAATCACAGAGTAAGGCGGGATCGCATCTCAGACAAGCTCTCTACGAGTCTGCTCCGATTGGATGTTCCTGTCGCTCTGTGCAGAGCATATTGTGTTTGTGGGTCCTAAGCTGTTAACTGGCGGCCCTGTCAGCATAATATCTGGAATGAAGGTTTCTGGTCAATATATCCAAGACCAACATTACAGTCATGGGGAAAGGTTCCTCGCGATTGGGGACATTTAAGTTGAGTGACACAAAAATAGAGACCGTCCAACACTACAACTACCTTGGGTCTCTTTCTTTTCCTCTGCTGCGTGGACCACTCATGGAAACCTAGGTGCTGATTCACTGGGGTAAGGGGTTGGGGTGGGGGGGGTTCCTTGATGTATACAAAAGGATTCGGGAGCCATTTGTCAATTAGATCATTCCATTACACTCAGCAACAGGAGAACAGAAGAGGGACTCTTGCAACCCTTCTTAACTTGGAAAAGCTCAAAAATAATGTATTCAGTATCTATTGGGTGTCTCACAGGGCACTCCATTGGAGGTGGTTAGGGAAAAGTGAATGTTGCTGATCTGGATTGCGAGGAAACAAACAAAACATATTGGAATACCTTAATCACACCTTCCTTTGGGCGAGGGATAGTTGCCAATGCTTGAAAAGGGGATGTTCTTTAGAAACCAGTATAATAACATACCCTGTACATGCAATAGCAAAATTCAAAGGGGGTTATTAACAGAAGTAGCTCAATGCAAAAATCCCTGGACCATCAACAACGTAATACCACTAGCTACTCCTGGCAACCAACAATATTGGAAATGGAATCTCAGCTAGCATAACTACACATTCTCACTCCAACCATCTCCAAACTCAGCCTTCAAGACTAACAAACAGTAGAGACACCATACAAGATCTTGGAGGAGAGGGTTTGTTACCGAGACAATACGGAATATCCTAGAACAGTAACACTGCAGCAGGTGGAAGACAACCCTGCAAAAAATACAAGACAGAAGCCCCCATCAAGAGAAATAATTAATATGATACAACTCAGTAGCCCATAGGCTTCCGGGACAAGCTACTGAATCCTAGTAGAGTGGACTCAGCCTTCCATACTCAAGAGGCTGGCAAAGAAGTTGGATGATAATAACGCCTATTATTCAAGTGCCTACTGTGAGAAACCAAAAGGGATCTCGCCCACTAGTCCTCTGGGACTTGTCACCCAGGTGGCTAGGACACAGCCATCGCTTTTGGATCAAGTTCCTGGGGTTGGACCAGTGCGGGTGGATCACAAAGGTGAGGGGTACTCGGGGAGTGGGGGTGAGGCAGTCGATGGTGAGATGCAGTATTCCCCCTTTTTTGTACATCCAACACCTCCTATTTATTTAGGATCCAATGTCCGAACTTCCCCTTCCCCCCTTTCTGCACAAACACTAGGCCGAGGAAGAGGGCAACAGAGAGCAACAAAACAAACCCTTATACATTGTACTGGACATGTCCCGCTAATCGGGTCAGACAAAGTCAGGCACTTGAATTCAAGTGCAAACACCTGATTCCAATTGGCTCTGCATACACAAGGATAAAAGGCGAAACCTAGAGACACACTGAGCAAGGTGGAACACGAGAATGAGCAGAACTTCCCGGGAGAAGGTGAACCTACTAGAGAAGAGCAACGGGCCAAGGGATGAGAGCAGCAGCACAAAAACCCCAAGAGTTCACTACAAGAGGTTGTTGCCTACCTACACAAGGCAGCAGAAGGCACGTGGAGAAGACCAGACCCCATTATCGATGACTGCATTGTGTTTCAAAGATGCCAGCAACCCTCCTGGGTGAACGGAAGAGTTGGGCAGGCAAGGCCAAGCCTGTGGTACTAACCTTGACTCGTGAATTGGAAATCGAAAAATCAAGAACGAAGCGTACACAGCCGGCGAGTTGGCAAACGACCTGAGAAACTGATGTGTGCTAAGAAAGATTGAGGTTTTAACCAATAAATCGCAAGTGAAGGCTGCATGCGTGTGGATGAGACATGAGGAAAGGCAGACCTATGAATGAACTTTAAGATAAAGTCAGCTGTGGAATCAGCGATACTGAGAAACTGAGTGGTCCAGCGAAAAGGAATAGACCACTTGAAAGTCTCTGTGAAAGGTGTATTGTCAGCGGTGATAAAAATGAATGAATTGTAAAGGCGAAAGTGAATGAAGTTAACCCCGGGAGAAGGGGAGAGGAAAAGCTGAACATTGAATTCTGAGTCGAAGTGGTCCTGCAGAAGACTGTAAAGGAAGCCAGCACATTCAAAAGTCTTCGACATCCAAAAAGCGGTCTGAGCCCAACTGAGGGAGACCCGAAGTGTAAAAGGCTTGGGGAAGGGAGCCCTGGCAAGTGTTGTTAACCTGTGAAAGGTCTAAGCCCGGCAGAGGGGGACCAACGCCAAACTGTGAAAGGTCTGAGCCCAGCCGAGGGGGACCAGTGTGAACTTTTAGTTTCGTTATATGGCAAACACTGGAACAAGAGCCTTTAATGTGGAAGGGCAGACGGGCCTCGATCCACGTTCCAAACTGTTTGTGTTAAAGCCTGAGCCAGAGTGTGTCATCCTGCTGGTATGCTCACCTGGTATCCACAGGGACGCAACCCAGCCGGGTTACTCGCTGGTATGCTTCTCAGCTTTGCCCTGATGTGGTCTGCGGGGAAGGTTCTGCCTGAAAATACAGGAGGACTGTGTTCAAGACTGACCGACTGGGGTAAGTATCCTCCCTCCACCCCCGTATGATTTCAGTCCCTCTGGCGCCCTCTCCTCACCTTGTGGTAGAATTAGGCGTGCTCTCCGTCCTGCCTTCTTTGCAGGGGCACGTTGTCTTTCATGGGCGAGTGAGGTCCAGTTACTTCACTGACGCCGGCCCGTTTCGTATTGTTCAGGTAGGTCTTATTGTTGTTTTTTCTCTCTTAGGTATGCAGAGCTTCAGCGCGGCAAACTGGCTTGGTTGAGCCCCGCTGGTAAATGATTGCGCATTAAGAGCGCTATGATGCGGTAAGTAAGCGCTATGCACAGCGCTGCAAAGTCTTGCCTTTGCTAACCTGTGTTTTCCTTCCTTGTAGGTCGCAGTGTTCTTCAGCGCGAGTGGAATGTCCGGAGTGGTGCCAGCCGAGAGGCAACCAGCCAGGTAAGCCTTTTCAGCAGTTCGTAATTTGTAAATGTCCCTACTGCTTTCTTTAATGTTGCCTCTATCTTCCTCTTTGAGGTCGTTCTGTCCAGGAGGCGTGCAGATTCGAGGAAGCTGTTCTCAGTAGCTGCGAGTGTTTAAAGATGAAGACTGCAGGTAAGATGCTGCTGCTAATGATGTTCCTTTTGTCTCCTTGCAGGTTCTGCTTCTCCGAGGTTCGAAGGAATAGCTGGACACTGAGTGTCACGTTGCAAGCTGCAAAGTAACGCGAAACGTGTTGTCTTGCTCGGGTGTGGTTTAAATACCCCCAACAAAATAGTCCAGGTAAAGTAGTCCCTAGGCTACCACACCCAAAACACTAGACCGCATTACTTGGTTCTTAGGAACCAAGCTATGTGGATGCCTCCATGTTGGCTGACAATACAATAAAGTAGTTCCCAAGCACATTGTTTTTTATGGTGTATGAGCCTGGCGCCATAGGCGCCAGGACTGGCCCCATGAGGGCTTTTGAAGAGGGTGCCAGGCTCTAGAGGCCAGAGTCCTGACTCCACCTGGCCAATGGGTTTGCCAGAGGGGGTTTTGGGCGAGGATAGTGACACCTGCCTATAGAGACTGCCTTATTCCATGATTAGCGTTCAGCAGTACTACGAGGAGGAGAATAAACTAGAGACTAAGGTGGGTATAAAGAAGGTGAAGACCAGAGATATGAAAGGAGTAGGTGTCCAGCAGGACTAGATGCCAAATAAAATGGGTTGATCAAAACCTAAGCTGCAGAGGGTTCCTCACTGCTGGAGGAGCAGTCCCTGGCACATTAGGAAGGGGGTTGGGGTAGCCTGAAAATGCTACGGTACAACACATTCTAAAGAGTCTGATGCCTGGTCCACATTCAGGTGACCCAAGGCAGTGCAGGTTTGGTCCAGAGCCAGATAAATGGAACTGCACCCTCCCAACACGCTCTAAAAGGTCCAAGAAAGTCAATGCACCAGGACATGAAAGAAGTGGGTGGCACCAAAACCCCCCAAGATTGTGAGTAACTATTTTTCCTGCCAGAAAGTCATAGTCCAGGGGAGAGACATCAGTAGCAAGAAATATAGTCATAAAAGAGGCCTGAGACATTTTCCGTTTTAAGAACCCCACTAATTGCCCTCAGTTTAATCAAATACCTTTTTTTGTTGCCCATAAAAATGCTTGAACCATATACCCTGGCTTTGAGTCACCTATTGATCCCTTGACCCTTGACAGCTTGCAGTCCAATTTGGAGCAGATAATACTGTTCTGATTAGACAAGACAGGGGAGCTCTATATATCTAGATGCGCAACTTGTAGGTAAGGTCAGTGACAAGATAAGCAGATTATGACCGCCTTCGAAACTTAATGTATCCTCAAAGGAGTCTGCAATATATCTAATAGGATGTAGCCAGCATGGCTCCTTTTCTCATTCGATCGACAAGTCGCCCTTGCCGGGGCAACTCCTGTGATTCAACCATTACAAGCTATAAGACCAGCTTGAGGCAACATAATATTCTATGTCTAGCCAGGCATGCCATGGTTAAATGTTAGGTTAAATATTAGATTATTTTACATTGGGTTGATTAGGTTTGAATAAGTCGACCAAATACTTATATATTTATATATTAGGGTTTAGGAGTGCAGGGCTTTTAGGGGGCAATGGGTACACGGGTGATCACCCCCAAAAAAAAAGGGAGGTTGACCAAGGTCGCTCAAAATTAGTCTACCAAATGATAATATAAATAATCACGGGATGCTCTTGCGGGAACACTGCACAATGTAATTAGGTCTATCCCATCCATGTTCTTCCTTGAAGACATTTGTGGAAGCTCCTCCAGGCTCAAACTGGCTACTAAAACCAACAATCACAATTTAAATGATCCCCTCCCCATTCTGAATTTGGTTATTTATCACCAGGGCTTTCACAATATCAACATGTGCCACTGGTTGCAGTCATCAATCCAAAAAGAAGGAATGGCAACCCACATTTTTCAACCCCATTCGGATGCATTTCCATATCGGCCACATATATATGTGTCGCGTCACAGGTTTTTGTCTTTAATTTACCCACATCTCGGATTCTAAAAGAACACCAGTAGGTTACAGTATCAAACTGAGGTTTTATTTATACGTATTGCCGGCTTTTAACTTACAGCTCTTCACATCACATTAAGGGTTCAATAACCTTCCACGTTTTGCAAGCTACCACTCTCATCAGGGCAAGATTCTCATAGCACACGTCCTTAAAGTTGTGAAGTATTCCAATTGGAACTGTTATATCATATATTCTTAACAGTTATATGTCCCGTGGAAACTGTCTTTCACAGTGATATTTCATACCTACTACTCTGACATCTTTGATTCTAATTCGACCTTCAATGTTTTGATTGCAACATTTTTGTAAAAATCATATAGAGTCATTGCACTATATAGTTATAGTTTCATCATTTCAATTTCACAGTCACCCCTGGTACTGATATATTATTAGAATCAAAGTCGTGGTGAGATGTTTAGAAAGATGAAGAACTTGCATGGCCCTCCACTGAGAGGACAGACCCAACACACTACAACACAAAACAAGCAATTCCATGACCTGACACAGGCATGTTCCAAGATCACGTCTGCATGAGTGCACCAGTGGTGAAGCACTGCATGTACTCGACCAAACTCACCAGTGGTACGATTCTGCCTCTGCCATTCCCCCGAAGCGCTGTCTGTGCAGAAGGATCGCATGCAGAAGAACCAAGACTAACATGTGCTGATAAGGCGTGTCTGGGGTCAACTGCCTGATCGCTTGATTGAAGCTTCTTTTCAGCGTGGTCTTCAGTTCCAAAGGAGTGTCACAGAAGACCCCCATGGCATGCTGCTTAATGACGGCTGAAAACGCAGAGAACACGCAGTCAGCAGGCAATCACACAACTGTCTCTTCAGTAGCCACTTCTCTAAATCCAACATCATCTTCATTGACCAGGCCTTACAGCCCCTGATGCAAAATCTTAATTTCCACACCTACAGCAAATTCTCTCATCCTTACAAAAGCTATATCGCACCGATGGTGTATGAGTGTATAGTTAAACTTGCTGAAAGTATGTACGTAGAGGAGCACTGCGGTTACTGGGTGCATAGTCATAAATATAAAATAGGCACCTGGTAAAGCAGTCTGGGTTTGCTATGATGGAACGCATGCAAAATGAACATTACGCAATTTACTAATAGATTCTAACAGACATACTTGTCACATCAGTGGATCTCCCCATCACTTTGGCTGAACTCTGTGAAGGCGCAGAGTTGGCAACACCCAAATAGTCCACCGCCACTAATTAGATTAGCTGAGGGCGGAGCTGAAATGTAAAGTTCCCCGATACAGGTCTGAGGCAAGAGGAAGAATAAACAGAATTCCTAAAAAGGACAATTGAGAGATAGAGAAAGGTGGAGAGAGAAGATGAACTAGGCGTTGCGAGGAAGAATACTGCTGACCTAGTCCCAGATAGAGTTCAGAGAATTGTTGGGAATAGCCGGCTGCAGGAAACTTACCAAACAGGATACAGATGTGCTAGAGGTTTATTGATACTGATATCTATACATAAGGGTGAGTTATTTGATTCCCAGTAGCAGCGGGCCGTCCCTGTAGGTAACTGTCCGCCGCCCAAGTTACGGGCCAGAGCACAGCTTGTAACGCGGGCTTGTACCATAAAGAACAGCCTGCGTTCCGAGTCCCCTGATTGGCTGCTCCCCCACCCTCCACAGGGTGATTATAACATGTATCAACAGTTGCCATATTAAGCACCTTAAATCGAAGCAGTGTTGATGTTGCCTCTTCTGTCTGACACCCTAATACATCACTTTATATCTCCCATAACTTAGCTGCCAAGTTGTAATTGTTTTTCGTTACGTTTTGTTAATTTGCTTGTGAATTTGGCTAAGGTCATAAAAAGGACTTCTGGCTCTGGGATCTGGGCATCTGTCTGGTGAATGTGTGGTGAGTTATTTGGGAAAGAGTGTAGTTCTCTTTGCTATGAGGTGATCGGGATCTGAAGGCTTGCACCAGCAACCAGACTCCTTGGTGAAGATTGCAACGATCACCTGGCAAAGACTCCGCAGCATCTCCGACTATAATGCAGCACAGACGGAAGTCAGGATGTACTTCATTTCCAGAGAGTTCTGCTGATGCAAAGGTCCGTAAGGGCTCAAACTGTGCTGGTAATAGTGAGCCTGTAGGAAACACAGCACCTGCATACAAGAAATACAGGAAATAGATAATGCACACAGGAACAACTCATTGGTTATCAAGGTCATTGACCAAATATCATGATGTGTTGTGTATATCTTTGAAGCACAGACTTACCTCACTGCCTAACTAGCACTCTTTTGGTAACATCAGTATGCATATTACAACCCAGCAACATGGTTTGCAGAATATCATGGGTTTCCAAACACACTATGGCTTCTGTAAAACAATTCCAGTTATTCATCTCAGTGATTATTGTACTCCTACTCCATATCCCACTTTTATCCATAGTTGTGGGATGGCACGGCCTGGACAGGGACAGGATTGGTGCACACTGTAAAGCAGAATTTGAAAAGCAGCCACTGCACGATCAAGGAGACATGGAATCTCCCTTTCATGTCCCCTTCACCCCCTGCTCCAACCACCAGTCCTTTTTACAGCTAGGATTTACTAAAGTAAACCCTCTTGTTGGGGACAGATGGAGTGCCGCATGGAGCAAAGGAGATTATTGACCAGAAAGAAAATAGTCACTACATTGAGTAACCCGCACTCACTCCCAGGTCATGGCCTCTTTCTTCATACTTGTGTGTGTGTGTGTGTGTGTGTGTGTGTGTGTGCGGGGGTTTATATAGTATTAAGCTAGTTGTGAAGCAACAGCACTACACGACAAGGGCATATGTTTATTGGATACAGTTATCTAAATATGATTAGAAGGCCTGACTAATAGGGGAACAATTGGAAGGCCATGGGGAGAGGGGATGTACATGGTCACAGGCTGGGGAGATAGATTAAGAGGTAAATACATGAAGGAGACTACAAAGCGCATAGCTAAGGATTTTCCAAGAAACCATTTTGAAGTCAACAGAGGATAAGGTCTCAAACAGTTTGTGAGCCACAACCATTGAACTACGTTAAGGTTGATCTACCACTCACGGGAATGTAGAGTAAGGAATGCTGAGTCCACCTGACTCTTCACTGAGCCTGCCAGATCAGAGACTATCAGAAACGCCACTGTGCTGCTCACACGAGATAAAAGCCTGACATTCGTGTGGGAACGAAGGAGGACCCAAAGAGTCCAAAAGAACCCCTTCCCCTCCAATAAACCAATGTGCCGCTTCTGATCCTGAGGGATCCAGTGGTTGTGTGAATTTAAGGGGACCACGGTGGTCCCACATTATTTATAATAAGAGGCTCCTGTTTCACTATGGGACCTGTAAAATGCACCCCCACTGTGAGGCCAGTTTCCGAGAGACTACCAGGCTAGCTCTGAAGAGATTGGAGGACTAGAATCTATGTAGAATGTGGCTAGCAATCCTCTTCACATGACCCTGCCAGATGGAGCTGTGGAAACCAAGGAACAAGCAAAGTAGTGGCAGTCGAATGAGGCACGTAGTGCGTTTTTGGACTCTGTTAAGGCAAGCTTGATGGGCAGCGGGAGACTTAATGGGAGCAACTTGTTCTAAACATGAGGCCATACAGTCAAGTTTGAACTTCCTCTTGGTGACGGCTGATGAAGGGGAGGGAAAGAGTGAGCGGTGGGGGACCAGAGATAGTGAAGTTAATAATTAGGTGATTAGAGGGAGAGGAGTCAATAGAGAGAACAAAGGAGTCGAAGACGGAGGATAGGAAGATAATACCAAGGAAATTCCCAAGAGTGTGGGTTGGCCAGCAGTGTAAGTTAATCAGGGAAAGGAGTGATCGGAGAGAGTGGAGACTAGCTGCAACTTGTTCATCAATAACATAAGGACATCAGTTGGGGATTGTGGGAAACCTGAAGGTGTCTCCCCCGCTAGTCCCCAGGGATCTGTCATCCAGGTGGCCAGGACACTTAGGAACTCAACCCCCCCCCTTCCCAACACAAACACTTTCTTGCGGACAGTTCTTCATGAGCACCAAGGTACTAATACCAGAGCCGTATACCTGAAATGTCCCAACACCCTGGTCAGGCAAGGTCAGACAATTACTGATTATTACACACACCTGACTCCCATCAGAAACCGTTCTTTTCATGAGCCTTCGAAAGTGAGAAGCCGAAGACCGGAAACTGAAGCTGAACAATCCTGCACTGTGCATCAAAAGTATCTGGGGCGCTCCTGTGTCGATAACCCAGGCCGGGAGGAGCGATTGCCGCCATGGTACTGTCCTTGGCTCCTGCAAGAAAGCCGTGCCTGTAAAAGCAGCACAGCCAGTGAGTCGGGGAGACAGATAAAAAATCAGCTTGTGTATGAACCAAGGTTGCAAGCGGCAACATTGCATGAAGAAATCCACAAAGGACAATGTTTGAAGCACATCTGATGAGAGGCGCGAGCAAGTGGAAACCGAAGGAGTGAATGTACTTTAACGGTCCCAATAAGATACTGTATACAGAGTGGTCTGGCACCACATGGGTGCTCAATCGAAGGTCTCTGTTAGGTATTCAACTGAATGGCAACTGCATTGTGAAAAAGGAACTTTATTTCAAAGTGGCCCTGCGAAAGGTCAAGCTAAACCCTGTGCACATTCGAAAGTCTTCGATAACTATAAAGTGAACTGAAATTGGTCCGAGCCCAGCTTCGGGAGACTAGTTGAATAACAAGAAAGATCTGATCCCAGAAGAGGGGGATCCGGGGTGACCCACGAGTCACCCGAGAAACAATATTTTCAGAACCTTAAAGAAAAGGGATCTGAGCCCAGAAGAGGAGGATCTGCAGTAACTAAAAAGGGATCTGAGCCCAGAAGAGGTGGATCCAGAGTAACTAAAAAGGAATGTGAGCCCGGCTGAGGGGGATCCAGGGTGAGGCACCTGAATCACATAATTATAAGAAGAAAATAGCTTTGCTTTTGTTTATTGATTTATTTTTTTTTGTTGTTTTTAGTTTGATCAACAACCTTATAAAACATTAACATTTAAATTGCTTTGTCATCAATTAAACATAATATACAAAATACGTCAAGTACATTGTTATATTACCTGTGTCCCAAATAAAGTATGACAATCACCTATTCATGTATATCATCAACAGCACTGTTATATGACCAGCATACAAGCGTTGCTATTACAATTTAAAATTATTTCTTACTAAACTTTATGAGAACAGAAAGCATCAAACCACATTTAAACCATCCTTTCACACTATTTGCTTATCCAAAGTTCATGTTATATTAGTCCTGTCGACCAATCATAGTCACAGGTTTTTTATCCAGTTCCTCATTAATAATCAAAAGTAGTTTTGACAGTAAAAGAATAATCTTTATACAGTTGCCCCACATACATGCAATCCAAGACCGTTCCATGGCTGACACAGTCATGCCCAATAGGCCTATTCCAAGGATTTGAATAACCTTCTTTTCAAAGTGAATACAATAGATTACCAAATGTTTGGTAAAAACAAAATCAGCAGTTGTTTGTACCATCTGATCTAATTTCAGGGTACCAATTCTTGACTCTTTCATATGTGGGAGTTTGATTTAGTTTAAATCGCAAGTATATATCACACACTTTGTTGCAGGGGAATAGCGCAATATATAGCTTACGGTGCAGCCGCTTTGTTATAAACTTTGCAGTTTCCTTATAAGATTTCAGTGACGCAATACCATCGATAGTGTTACACCAATCATGCTCGAATAGTCATTTTTTGACATGAAGTAATCGGAATTCTAAATCCTCAGGTGTAAGCCCAATTTCTGCTAGCAAGGCTACCATACTTTCATAGTATTTTGCCACTGATGGCAGATTTCGCTCCGTAATCTTTCTCCAAGATTTTCATATAGTGAGTTAGCAGATGGAAACAACATTTTGCTAAGTTAGCTAATAGGCGCCAATGAAATCTTGCTGATAAGGATGTGAGACCCAACTCCTGCCTTAGAATTACATTAGGAAGAGACTTGGCCCTCAGTTAACTTTTCCAAAGTCCCCCCTGCAGCTGGTCAAGGATGTTGTCAATAGTTATTAGAACCATTTCTAGTCCATAAAGGATTATTGCCTTGACTTTAA
The DNA here is from genome assembly GCF_040938575.1 of Ambystoma mexicanum. Classification (NCBI taxonomy): domain Eukaryota; kingdom Metazoa; phylum Chordata; class Amphibia; order Caudata; family Ambystomatidae; genus Ambystoma; species Ambystoma mexicanum. The sequence continues at coordinate 1,105,333,955 of NC_090941.1, forward strand.
GAGTATAAAATTCAAGCAAGGGCACTAGTGAGAATGTACAATATTTGGTATAAACAATACGCATTTGTGTGGATAATGATTTCACCTTTTTGTTAAGTTCTTTCTTACACATTTTGGCCGAGTTAGCATCAACCAATTCGTGCCCCAAGTATTTAATCGAGGTTGCACATGGAATAGGAATGCTATCAGTGGTCCACCTCTGTGATAGAGTTTTCCTCTTAAGATTTTAAAAAATAATCACCCTCGATTTTTTGGCGTTACACTGCAAATTATGCACCTGTAAGTATGTGGCAAAGAGACTCAGCTTTGTTTGCAACCCAAAGGGTGTACGAACAAAGATCAAAATGTCATCTGCAAATGCGAGCCAATGCAACTTTAAGTGGCCCAGCCTTGTAGGATAGCTGATTTCATTTGCCCAGATCTCGTCAATATCACATAGGTACAGGTTGAACAGGGTTGCAGCTAAGTTGCAACCCTGCTTAACCCCCACCTCTGTAGATATCAGGTATGTTGCACCTGAGTTGTTTACCCTTACCAAATAAGCAGTGTTTTGATGTAATTTTGAAATTAGTGAGATTAGGTGTGCTGGAATGCCCAGCCATGACATCTTTTCCCACAACAGGGTGCGAACAACACAATCAAAGGGCGCAGTGAGGTCAATAGAGGCTATGTATAAGGGACCAGTATTGGAGACTTTAGATTTGGTTAGGAGGTGAGACAAAATTGATGCGTTTAGAGTTGTGCCCATGTGAGCGTGAAAGCCCATCACAATCTTGACAGGATTTTCTGTTGTTTTATGTGGGTTTGAAGATCTTGTGACAAGAGAATGGTAAACACTTTCGCAGAAGCATCTATCAAGGCTATGGGCCGGAAATTGTTAGGGTCAGTTCTGTTCCCCTTTTTATATATCGGGACCAATATAGAGTTTCGCCAAGATGCAGATATCATAGATGTTTATAGGATGTTATCAAATTGGACCAGTAAGATCTGCGCCCAGAATGGAGGATTGGGTTTGATGACACACAGTGGAATGCCGTCCGGGCCAGCTGCTTTAGAGTAATTCAGTGCCCTGATTGCTAGCTCTACATCCTTGATTGACCAGCCCGTAATTGGCCTTGGTAGTTGCGCAGGGTGTTTCATCTCATTGTAACAAAACATACTTGGCAACTTAAATTTGCACCTAAAAATTGCGTCCAGACTTCTGCAGTAATATGGGATGTTTGATCAGTATTAGCAATTGGTGTGTCTGCCCTGAGCATCGCCCACGTGGTTCGTCTATCGTTGCGGCAAAGATTAACAATCATCTTCTGATTTGTCAAATTATGCATATAACGTCTGTAATTGGGGGAGCAAGTATCGAGGTATCCGAGGGGGATCGTCTCTGTTCCTCCCCAATATCATCTAACAAGGCAGACACCCCCATCTTCTTGCATACTCAAAAAGCTTCTTGTTCAAGCATGGCTTGATAATGTGGGTGTGTGCTTGGTTTTACATATTGTTCACGTTTCGCCCGCGCGTATGCGAACAACACTTCATGACATGTGGTATCTGCATTTTGGTAGACGTGTAGTGCATTTAATGTACCAATGACTTCACTATTATCTAGAGTAACCACAGTATTACATACGGAGTTATTCAAGAGAGTTAAATCCTCCTTGTTTGTCCTAGTCATGGTCGATAATGAAGATTGCTTTTGTGTGGGCATTTTAACAATTGACCAACTTCGCAATCTAGAGGACATTGTGAACTCTTATATATTAGCCCGCTATATGCACACACTACAGTTCCGTACTTGCGTGTTACAGTTTAGCTAATATTGCGAAGCTACACAAATCCTGTTCGAGAGCAGTCAGGACAGAATGTCTAATTAGTTGTAACATGTGAGTAGACCCTGCACGCTCTCACTGTACCTCGTCTTGGACACAAAGTCAGTGTAAAGACTGGTAGGGGGTGTCTGTACTTCCACTCTCTATATGGTAGAGGAGAGGCACAGAAGACCCCAGCCAAGATTCTCTATAAGGTAGCAATGGACGAGCAATCAAGGCCTAGCTTCTCAGGAGGTGATGCAGGCTGGTTCTTAGGTACAGTGTAGTCCCCGAACTCCCACAAAGGAATGTCCACACACTGTATTACTGAAAACACAGTCTTTATATAATTAATATTCAAAGGTATGTACACGATCACAATAACGCACTTTGTACTTGGAAGTCAATAATGATAAATATATACAATTCTAAAGTGGTACCACTAGTGTTATCGAATCTCATTAAAGTGCATGAACTGTACGGTAAGAATGTCACACAGATTAATAACGAGGAAACCAGCAATAGAGATAGGCAGGAACGTAAGATGGTTGGAACAATAGGCAGAACACTGACCCCTACCGCTAAGCGCAGTTCTGAGAGGATATCCCCCCACCTGGGCAACCTGTAAATAGAGATATACAGCACAAGGCCAGTCCATATAATGTTCGATAGTCTTACTTCCTCCTATTAAGGTTTTACCCCCCCAATGTACCTGGTGGAGTAGAGTTCTCCGACGATGCGTCGACCAATCCTTCTTGAGTGCCTCCCTTTCAGGCGGGAGCCACGGATCGCCAAGAGGTGTCGGGGAACTTGGCGTTCGGTGTCAGGAAATTGACGGCCCTTCTTGAGTGCCATCCCTTTAAGGCGGGAGTCACGGGTCGTCGAACGTCTGACAGTGAACAGGTCGAACTACGGCAGGGAAGTGACAGCTTTGTTCCTAGCGGTGCTCGTCGACGACAGAGCGTTGGCGTCCTGCAAGGAAGAGGCGTGCGGGGCACCTCGGTGACGATAGTTCTGGACCGCAAAGAGATGATGAAGAACTGTGGCCCAGCAAGGGCGTCGAGTCGTCGGCGTCTCTACGGTCTTGAGGTGGCGGGAAACCCACCGGTGGATGCTCCTCGGCGCGTCGACGGTCGGGCCTTCTCCAGCGGGAGACAAGCGGATGACGATGCAGGCGAGAGAGTCCAATGATCAATGGAAGTTCTTAGGCAAACGGGAGCACAGCGGCTCCGGTCGGCGACGGCGGTCGTCGACAGTGGCGGACAACAGTCCAAGTGCTTCTCCTTGGAGTTCCGCAGCAGTCCCCGTATCGGGTCGGCAGCCTGTCGAAAATCTGTCTACCAGGGAGCGTTGGCAAAGATCAGCTGTGCACGATGGTCCCTCGTAGCTCGGGAAGAGGGCGCCTTACCAGGTCCTCTCTGGGTCAGTCCTTGGAAACACAGCAGCCTTCAGATTGTGAGGGAGAGCCTCAGCACTCCTTCTCGTCCATCGGGGGTTTCAAGGTCAAGCGTCAGTTACTCCAGTTACTCGTCGTAGTGGACTTCAGCTTCTGAACAGCAGTGAGATTTTCCCAGATATACTGTTGATCTCCCATTCATTCCGCTGGGTCACACTCAAGCATCCAATCACGACTACGGGCATTCATGCAGGCAGGCAGCCAATCAGGCACACAAGGTATTCAGGCCATTCACTTCTCTCCAGACATTCACAACAAGTTATGTGTTTTGGGACAAGTACCGAGCCATTCAACACTCCAAGCTGCATTCATACCGGTTTCGGGCAGGGTTGTGTCAGTCATTGTGGCAACCACCAGATACTAGACACCCACAACACAGAATGCATATTCGTCACACACTCCATTCACCCAGGTCCCACCCACAGGAGGTAACCACAACATACATCACCAGGAAGGCTCCAGCTAGTCTGGCCGGGCCTTCACAACAACACCATATATGGCATTTCCACCCAACAGCCAGTCAGGGGGAAGGGACAGAGTCAGGGCTTCCCAGGACTTTGGGAAAAACAAGGTAATGGGTAATAGAAAGCAAGAGGCCACCGGGGCCATCTTGTTTTCCATCAGGAATCAACTGATCCCAATGGCAGGGCCGGGGTATCCCAAAATGGAGGATACTCCGCACACCTGTCAAACTCAGCATGGAGCTGCCACCAGCCCCTACCCTGCTCTGTGGGCCACCCACAGGTGCCCAAAAACATACACTGGGGCACAGGGTTGTACCCCCACCCATAGGTGCCATAAGGGTATCCCACGGTCCGTTCACCAAACCAAAAGAGAGCTGCACCGCCAGGAGTCCCACATGAACTCCTGCACGGAAAACATGACAGAACACACGATAAAAAGCAGTAAAGGACAAGGATACAGAGGCCCTGTCCCTCCGATGCATTTTCAGCATCACAGTCAGGGCATTGATGAAACTGCATATAGTAACTAGTAATGAGACTTGAATAATTTTCTAGACACATACCAGTACTGGCTCGGCTCATCCCTCACACCCGAACAGCCAAACAACCGTTACACTTCCTGCACACTTTGGGTGCGTGCGCATGGGTGCGTGGGTACGGTGCGGAAGAAGCGGTGTCGGGAGAGGGTGGGCGAAGCCAGGGAGGAGCAAGCAATAAAACGCCAAAATGCTGGAATCAATAAACAGAGAAAAGACTTTAGATTGCTTGCGAGCTGTCAGCTGCGAGCTGCCAATAAGTCAATAAGTCCACGAGAGTTAGTGAGTCCAAGAATGATACTGACTGAATTGTACTGCTGGTTTCGCCTCATCAACAGGAATACAGCGCGGGCGAAGCAATGAAGCAGACCACAGGCAGCGTTTCCAGCCAAACAGCCGTTACACTTCCTGCTTTCTTTTGTTTTTGTTAAGTACATCAAGTCCTCTGAATCAAGAGACTTGATGATGAGAAAAGAGACTTGGGTACAGAAGGCCCGGATGCTGGAATTGGAGCTATATCCTCGTTTCGAGGAAGCCAGAGTGTGTGCATGGCTCAAGTGAACCGCTTACCCCATGCTGAAAATGTGGGGAAGGGAGACCAATGGGCCGAACATCCTGACTTATCATTTTGTGAACACTTTTTTCTTTTTCATGAACATTTCTCCACACTATTTGTAAATTAGCGGTAAGGATTGGTAATAGGTTTTTTAGTATGGGCCCTTTTATGTTGACAAGACTCCACTAGGACTGCATTATTATTATTATTTGATGGTCGTAACTTGCTCTCCTCTGTTGTGATTTATGTTTAGATAGGCGTTTTTCACCCCCTTGTGAAAGTTCAATAAACACCCTTGAGTTGTGGTCACTTGTGTCTGTCTTACTTCAATACCATGCCTTCCTTACAGGAATGACTCAAGTAGTAGGTTGAGTTATGAAAAAAGAGATGAGTGCCAGGTGGGTGTCAGATGAGAAAGAGAACAAAAGGAGTGGGGACGAGAAGCTGAACTGACATATACACATAAGAAGAGAGCAAAGTAGAGGAGCGATTTGGGCCGATGGTGCATGTTTACCTATCAGTAGACCCAAACCTCCACCTTTTTCTGTGGGTCGAAAGGAATTAGAGAAGCTGGCAAAGGGCCCATGGAGGGCTGCCAGAGTAGCATGGAGGCGATCCAGGTTTTCGGTGATGGCCAGCAAAGAGAGTGTGGGGTGGTGGGTCAATGATGAAAGAAGTCTTATTGAAGTTGGACTGGGCATTCCAGAGGCCCAGAGTGAGATCAATGTTATGGATGGTGGGTGAGGAGGAAGGCAAGGGAGTAAGTGAAGAAAGGCAGACACGGTAGATCATGTTAGAGTGGGAAGTGGGTGATGAATGAGTGCAACCAGGCTGCTGGTTTGTGGAGGATGGGCAGGGGAAGGATGTGGCAGAGGTGAATGGAATGAGTGGGTTCAATCAGTATGGTGGGCTGAGGGAGTGGTACTGCGAGTAGTGAGAGAATGCAAAAGTAGTCTGTGGCAAACGTACTTTCATTGCCTACGGACCAAGCAATCCGTAGGCAGAGTTACAGGTTTGGAGAAATGATTCTGCTTGGTGAGTGCTTGCGGTTATTTGAGTATGCCTGCCATTGTTAGCGGGCACCTGGTTGTATGTGGGTGTATCAGTCCATGTAAGGGGAGTTTCGAGTTTCAAGTCTTCGAGTCGCGCTACCCTGTAATTGATTGACCTTTGGTAGACTAAATGAGGGCGCAGAAGAGTCTGTCACCTTCCATAGTCTACAGCCGCAGCTTGTGCTTCCATTTGAATCTCTATGTCCTATGATGTACAAAACTCCGGCAACACATATGGAAATCTATGGTTACAAATACGCTTGAAGCTGCTCTCCTCTTGGGCAGTGATAGTTTGGCCATTTGGAGTGCAATGCTTTTCCTCTTAAGTGGATCCATATTTGCATGGCTATGTTCGTCCATTTCCCATTTGATTGTATGCATGTTTTTGTAGCACGCTCTTGCATCCATACAGCAGTCTTAGAGGGAGAGGGGTTTAAAGGAGTCTGAGGGGAAAGCATCCGGTTGTGAGTAATGCATTTAAGGTCTTAAGGCTGTTCGGAACAGATGTGGAGACCAGGCACCATTCACAAACAGGAAATACATGGTTCTGACAAATGTAGCACTTGCTCCCAGTTGCAGGAAGTATACATGACAATATGTCGGGAAACATCTATAGCCAATTCACTTTCTGAAAGGAACAAGGTCTGGCCCTTGCACTTGCTACTGGGATTACAAAGGAGGTCCTTACAGTGAGAGCCCCGGGGTATAGTACGCATTACCCCACTTGAATCATAAAAAGGCACCAAACAGTGGAGACCACGCAGCCAGCTTTGGGAGGAGACTCACCCAAGAAAGTGGTGTAACTTCAGGTACCCTGATCTTGAAGGGTTCTCAGGGGCTCGATAGGTATTCACTTCCCTGAAGAGGTCTCGCTCGGATGAGGACTTATTGGAAAAAGGTTGGGTGAACCAGACAGGGAAAATTCTAAAGCACACAGTGCCTTAGGCTAGAGTAGCAGGAAGGTACTGTTGTGGTTGATAAAGCATGCCTGTGTGTGTGATTGTGAGTTATTGTTATTGGATGACTGTCTTTTGCTGTTAGTGTGTATGAATATGGCTATTAGAGGGTGCATGGGGTTTTTTGTGGGTGGAGGCAGGTAGTTGTCAGTTGTTGCTTTTTTAACTAGGTTCATTATGTGGCCATTAGTGGATGCTTTTAGTTGTTAGTGGTTTTTCTGTGGTTACCAATGAGTGAGTGTAGCTTTTACAGGGTGATGGTGGTGTACGTTGGTATTTGTGGATATTAGTGTGTTTGTGTTGCCTGTGGGTGTTGTTGGGTCCCAGTGTGTATAAGTGGGTTCCTGCATTAATTAGCAGGAGCCTGATTCATTAGTGTGTCTGTTGTATTCACCTGTGTTTTGATGATTGCAGTTATTAGTGGGTAGCAGTGATAATTAGTGGGTAGTGGTTATGAGCGAGTGTTGATGGCTGTTACCATGTGCTGGTAGTTCCTTTAATAGGTATAAGTGCTTTTTAAATGGTGATTGGGTTAGTGGGTGCTGTTGGCTGTTAGTATGTGCTGTGATTTTTCATGTGTTTTTGTATGTGTGCGTGTGCTGGCCTTTGTTAGCATCTGTGATAGTTAGAGTGTGCATATAGTTATTATATGTTAGTAGGTGCTTTGCACTGTGAGCAGGCACCTGTGGCAGCCAGTGTGCAGGTGGGTATTAGTAGGTGCATAGGGCTGTTCTTACCATCAGCAGGTTCCAGCAGCTTTATGAGATGACCTGTGACCTCCTGATCCCAGTGGTCGAAAAGGTGACAGTTATTGAGGACCAGCCAATGGCCTTCCATCTTCCCCTCCTGCAAGGCTTGAAGCAGCTCAGCTTTGGAATCTGGTGATCCTAACGTGTGGACTCTCAGGCTACCCTTGAAAGAGAAAATGGTGATAACCTGCATTAAGCGTGCATTCACACTCCTCGCCAAACACAACTATGTCGCACTTTCAGTTAGCTACACAAAAACAATAAAGACCCCCCCTTCACAAGCAAAGCCATGTGTACAATACTTGATTTGATTAAATATGATGAGTAGAAGACTCCCGGTATACCGGTATTGAAGCGATGGAAGAATCGATTTCGAAGCAGTCAGGGACCCTGCTTCTGAGGTGTGCCGACACACTGCATTAAGTTAAAGTGCTGAAAATGGTACTGCATTAGCACCTTGGCCAGTGAAGGATTTTATGGGCATATGCCTCATGCCCTCAGAGGAGTGGTTTGTATGTGCCAGCAATGGTGCTGGCACATGGGAACAGCTAGTTACTAAGAGATGCAGTATGAAATGTGCTCATAATGTTCTGATCTTTGGGGAGGACGGCTGAGCCACTTTCAGTACTCCTTAGGCAGCGGTTGACAGTGTCACTGCTGGAGCTGGTCCCCAAGAAAGGAGATACAAAATGGCACCTCCTCTATCATTCACATTGATGGTGATGTCAGAGAGGCAATGCTTCCGAAGAGCCGGTAGTGCTTGGAGTAAGAGAGATGCAGAATTGTACATTGTTGGCTAAAGCGGACTTCAACTCACCATTTTGACAACAGATGCATTGTCCAAACCATCTGCACTTGGACTACTGCGTGTAAATCAGAATAGCTGTCAGTTTCTGGAGTTGTCAATCAGCACAGTACTGCTGAGAGTCTGCGGTAATAATACAGCACAACAGCAGTTTCAAACGCACTATGCCTCCCATCTCTTTCTGCCCTGACTAATGAGGGAGAAGTTTGTAAGCTCTTCAGACTCTCAGATTACCAGTGCAGCACTTTTAAGCATACATTATCCGTAACCCAGCCCTGAATAATAGGCGGGCAGACAGCATGTGACCCCATGAGAGAAACCAGTGCTGGAGAAATACAGTGACATGGAACTAGCCACCTATTCTCCCTCATTGGATCATGCCTAGGATACCATCATTTGTTTGAACGCGATAAAGCCGGTTTAGGTCATTTTCTAGTGCCCTCTATCCAATGGCAACTTACTGGGAATTCTCGATGGTGAGAACCTCAAGCTGATAGGAATGAGTTTCTACTCAATGTTCATTGTGGTTCGGTTTGGCTTCCCTCGTCACAGTAGAACATGTTTGAACACCACTCACAGAGACAGTGCCATGCTAATGGCCAGCATCCAAGATCCATAGTTTGACTATTTCCCTCTCGTCTGACCCTTATTCCCAATCTGCAGTTCAGCACCAGATGTAAGCATTTGTGCTTTTTATGGCGAATGACCACCTCTTGGAGAAGATACCTGCTGTGCTGAGGAGACCCAGACATCTATCGTGAGATAGGCCAAATACCTTTTTTCTTCGGTATGAATTTTGCCCCTAGAAACAGAGCTTCCTCTGAAGGCTACAGTGAGAAGCTGAGCTCATTGACTTGGCCCCCAGGGAATTTAGAAGAACATCTATCTCCTCAAGGGTGTCTGCTGTGGGCTTCAGGGTCAACACTTTTACTAGCAGCCTGCGGGACGTATGGCTATAGGCGCTGTTACTAAGTGTGTATTCTGGGTGCCAATTCCAAGCTTAACTGAAGGACTTTGAACTGCTAGGAGCAATCGCTCACCTTGACCTGCCGAAATTGCTTGTAATCAGGTTGACCTGGATGGGGAAATATTTTCTAGGTCTATTCTGGCAGTTAAATTCCATTTGTATTGCACAGAATAATGTTTGCAAGTGTAGCCGTTCAAAAAGACACTTCTGAATGTCTCTACGTGCATTAAATCCAGGATAGATATATCCCCATCAGCCAGCTTTTTCCTTACGAGAACATACCTTGAGTAGAACCCATGGCTCCTTTATTTACTTGGGTTCCTCTAGGTGCCTCCTTTTTGTGAAATGTCCAGTACTAGTAGCAATACATAACTATTTCTTTCTTGCCATGGGAGTGATGCGGCGGCACATTAAGTAACTCTTAAGATTTGTCACCACTGAATCAAATGTAACAGCCGCTTGTGCAAGTGGTGGTTGACCCTTCCGAAAAAGATGGATGGTGGGGAATAGGCGCACTTGACAGTTAAGTTTGTTTTGTGCCTTTTAAATAATGTTTGCTGACCCATTTATGCTTCTGTATGCATTGGATACGAAAAAACACTGGGTACACTAGGTACTCTCATCGGAACTAAGATGAGGCGGACACACCGGCACCGCTTGATCTGGTATCTCGGTAACAAATATTTATATATTTCCTATCCCTTAGGGCTCCCAGAACACTTAGCACATGTCACTATTGCAGTTTCCTTTAACACTTCACCTACTTTCTACTTTCTAGCAGACCAGATGGACTCCGTCCTATGACATACCCAATATTTCCATCTGAACATGTGGTCTGAAATGCGATGGTTTGATCAAAGCTTGCCTACTGTGACAAATGCCTGCCAAACACTCACGATGTAACTCAAGTAACACTGTAAACCTGTAAAGACTTTTTATTGAATACCACTTGAAGAAACCATGGAAGAACTTCTCTGTCTGGTAACTTATGATCCAAGAGGTACCTTTTACCCCCACTGGTCTCGTGCTACTCAGAATATAATACAGTACGTTATCTTCTCTTTATCTGCCATCTTGCAACCAATACTTTAACTACTCGCTCAGGCTTTTCCTATACAAACGTTTGAACTCCCCTCACAGTGCTTTGTGTACTGCGGCTGGGATGGAGCATTTTTTCTACATCATATAATAGAACTGGCAGTAATACTTTGCTTCGCAGTATGCTAATAATGAGAAGCCTTCTCTCATTGTCTTTTGGACCTGAGCTGGGATTCACGCTGCCTCGTCTAACAAATAGTTCACTTTTCTGCCAGTCTTCCTTAGACATTGGCTGGGTGCGGAACATTGTGCCCCTGTTAGACTTAAGCCAGGTTCTGGACTTTTCAGCATGCAGTAAATTAGTCAAATACTGGTCCAAGCTCTGTATCAGACTTTGGCATTACAGATTTTACATCCTCTTTTAATGTCCTTGCTTGACTCATTATTAGACGTTGTTTCCCAGTGTCTACCACACAAATTCAACTTATCTGGCAAAGTTCCCATTACACTTTGGCTGGGTTCTGGATCTACACAATGATATGATATGATATATGATATGATATGGCATTTATAACGCGCCTATACACAAGTGTTTCAAGGCGCGACGAGGCAAGGGAGGGGAACAAAGGGAGGATGGACAGCGATCCTACTAGACCAGGTGTCATTCAGATTGCGCAAGTGCACGGGAAGAGGGCAGGGACAGTGCAGTATATGGCAAAGATGATACCAATAAGTAGCGACCAGCATGTGGTAAGTGCAGACATCAGGTATCAAGGGCTGGGAGGGGGACTGTAGGGATACAGAGACAGTCCCCAAGTGCGGGGGTTGCCAGGTGGGCAGTGCAGGTGTGAAACGCTGGCGGGGAAGGACCTGGTCCTGAGATCAGAGGGTGTCCAGGCAGCCAGTGCAGTTCCAGTTACAACTAGGAGGTCAGCAGAGGAGGGGAGGAGAAAAAGCAGAAGCAACGAGAAAGGTTTTGAGGAGCTTCCGGAACCGGAGATGGTTCTCCTCCAGTTTAAGGGAGGCAGGGAGGCTGTACCAGAGGGAGGCCCCATCTGAGGAAAGAGATCTCCCACCAACTCGTTGCTTGGAGAAGCGACTAACCCTGAGGGGGTTGGAGGCGGATTGGCGGATGGTTCAAATTCTGTTTCATATCCTTACTGTACTTTGACTGGGTACTGGTCTTTATTCCCCAGCATGCAGAAACAATGCTTCAACTTAGCTTTCAATTTTCTGATGGCTGAGCAATCAACAGAGAACTTATAATTGATTACCAATTCAATATGAAGTTATTTTTATCACACAAGGGATTAGATTTGATTCAGCCCACAGGCATGGGGCTAAGCACTTTACAACCTGCACCCTGGGTTTCTCACAAATTGTTTACTTTCCTTAGGTCCCTTCCTTCATTAGTACAGGACCATCTCCTTTGTGGATCAATCAATCACTCGCAATCTCTGGGATTTTACAGTGCACCAAATACGTCTTTCTTGGCCTCTACTGAAGTCATCAGGGGCATGTGTTGATTCCCCTGGTCACTCCCACTAGAAAACCCAACCAGGCATTCTGTGGGGGCTGGCTTCAGGGCCCTAAACGACAAGGTCACGGCCAGCAAGATAGTTGACAAAAGCTGTGGATGGCATGTGTGAACATTCTCTGATCTTCAACATCGGAGTACTGTGTGCACCGTCAATGAGAAAGTGGCTGGTGGCATGCAGACGATGGCGTGACCGTCGATGGTGAAGCCACAGTCAGTGAGAAGCCGGCTTTCCTTGTAGGTGTCTTTTTTTCATGGACAGTGGCGTGCATGAGCAATTTGGCATTTACTATGCTGACAAAGTTGTCGACAAGCCTCCCATCAGCGAGCCCATCCTGGAATAAGAGGACATGCGTTTTCCGGGCACTCTAGAGTCTTGGCTAGCCCTGAAAGATGCAGAGACGACTGGAGGTGGCTTTTAAGGTTTTTCTGCCTAGGTCAAGTTTTGGCCTTTTATCATTTCCTTAGCACTCTTTTAAACATACCCTCTTTTTGTGAGTGAGTGTTTGGCTCACCCGCTCTACTTAAGCTAAGGGCCCTGGGTAAACATTTATTAGAAATCGAGTCCTCTTGGCCTACCTCCCCTTTGAGGTAAATACTTAGCAATGTCCCAAGTATCAACATTACATCTGTAGTAAATGTTATATCTCGTGAAGATCTTTGAAAGAACCCCTTTAAAGACTACATTTTTTTAAGAGCTCTCGTATCTTTGGGTTCATCTGGCATATTGCCGCTGCCAGCCAGGGTGTGAAGGGCTCCAAGCAGATAGTGGAATACTGCAGCAGAATGTGCAATCTGTGCGCTTGGTTGCATGAAAACACAGCCTTTCCTTTAAATTAGGGTACTAAAATAATTCTCTGCCACTAGTAAACATGAGAAATCAGAACCCATTAGGAAGACCAGTGCACTCATTGTGTGGCAAGAAATCTGTAGATGGCCTCTGGTGATGGAGCTTACAGTCTATTCTCTCATGTATCAAGACAGAAAAGAAGCTAATTACACCGAGAGCCATAAGCATTTACGATTAAAAGGGCTGTGGTACTGAATTTGTTGTCAAGGTTTCCAGCATAATGACAGAGAGGTATTCAAAGCATGTGCATCTACGAAGGATACAATGACTATACATGGATGGCTTACTGGCCGGAGAAAGCACTGGTAGTCTTCATCATATGGCATGGCAGAGTGTAAGGTGTGAATGTCCTGGTCTGCGGTGAATTAGGCAGCAGTAACCTTTACTGCTAAGCCTCGGGGGCTTAAAGACAGCTTCATACTGAAGAAGATGATTTCTGGATGCTAAAGGCTGGGTAAGAAGAAACAATGACTTACTTGGCAATGTTCTTTCTGATAGAGGTTTCCACCCACAGATTCCTCATTTTGATAGACTCCCATAACAGTACGTAAATCTAGAGTTCGAAGGAGAAAAAGGACACCACCTAGACCATAAAACTCTAAAGGACAGCTCTGCCAAAATGAGCACCATGTCCAGACTAAGAATCAAAGCTATAATTTTTAGCAAACGTGCCAAGAAGCCCACCTAGGTGCATGGCAAATGTCCAGAACAGGGGCTCCACACTGCAGAGCAGAGGTGGCAGCCAGCCCTTTGGTGAAGTGTGCCCCGACAACCCCAGCCAGATCATAACATTCGGAAGATGCAGAGGAAGATCTACCTTGACAGGGTCTGTTTGGGCACAGCCCTCTCAGGATGGGCACAAGCGTGACCAATGAAAAAAGGGTCATCATTCCCTCTCTCTCTCTCATCTGAGAGACAATAGAAGCTGAAGGCCTGCACTGGGTGCAGCCGGTGAAATCATTCCTTGGTGTTGGAAGGATGAGGCAGAGGAAAAAAGACGGGAAGATGGATCTTTTGAGAGAGATGGAAATCAGAGACCACTTTCTGAAGGGAGGATGTCACTTTTTCCATGGAGAAAACCAAGCAGGGAGGATTAACTGATTAATGCCTGGAGCTCAACCATCTAGTTGAAGTGATGGAACCAGGAAAATAATTTTAAGGGTGAGTAATCTGAAACGGAGCACCCATAAGAAACCTTAACACTAAATTTAAGTCCCATGCTGGAACAATAAACTGGATTGGGGCAAACTGATTACATGCTCCTATAGGAAATCCATGACTGGGGGTGAAAGGGGGATCATGACAAACGAGAAATAGCAGCAAGATATCCCTTCACAGTGCCAATCTGCAGGCCCATACACAGTGCCAACACATTCCTCCCTATCGCCGATACCTACACAAGTGCTTCCTCAAGACAGACTCTCACTGACATCCTCTTTGTCATCCCCTCTCCAGACCTATGGACCCTTCATATGGTCTCTGTTCTTTCTCTCCTTTTGCCTCCTCTCCCATTAAAGGTGGCACTAGGTGGGAGGTCCTCTTGGCCCTCTTCTACTCCTCCAAGACCATAATTAATGTCTATCTGAACGGCACCATCTTGGTTCAGGGCCCTCGGCACCAATCTCCTCCTTTTTGATAGGCTTTTCCTGCATCTTATCAACTTCCTCCCTTCTCCTGTTACTCCTTCCGCCACCTATCTGGCACTCTCATCTTCCTCCTCTGCCCACCCGCGGGCCCCTTTAGCACCTCTGCAGGATGTACGTCAAGCCTGTATCCCTCCACAGAAGTCTTTCAAATGTGGCAACCTGCTCCACGTCGCTTCTCTCAACTCTCGTTCTGTTGTCAAACACTCCTCTGACATCTGTCACCTCCTCGAAGACCTCAACCTAGATGTCCTTGCTCTCACCGAGACATGGTTTACGGCCAGTTCTGTCACAAGTTTTGACACTCTCTTCCCTGTGGGCTACAAGATCCTTTCCGAACCCAGAAACATCCGTTCGAGAGCAGGAGTAGCTCTTATTTTACCAGAGTGGGTCCCGACCTCTGTCATCCCTATGCAGGTCTAGTCCTCCTTTGAATGCCTAGTCTGCAGGTTCTCTATCTCTCCTGGTCTCTCTCTACCTCTCCTGGCCTCTCTCTACTGTGGCCATAATCTACAGGTCACCCTCTTCCTCTCTGAATGGGCCGCCCTATCCTCTACCTCTCAACATCTCCTCCTCAGAGATCTCAACATCCATCTGGATGCTTCTAATCCCTCCTCTGTACTTATCCACAACTTCTGCGACACTCTCTCTTTCTATTCTACTGTCTGGTCCGACACGCTCTGTTGGACATCCTTTGGATGTTCTTATCACCTCATACATCCTCCCTCTCTAACCCTCTCACCACTCCTCTCTCTTGGACTGACCACTTTCTACTCTCCTCTCATCTGAAACCCTATATCCCTCAGGCAAAGCCCCCACCAGCACTGCCACCTACTTTCTCGGTCATGCGGCTCATGAGACGTGTGTCAGTGGATGCCTTTCCCTCTACTTTCTCTGTTCCTCCTACGCCCGTGGCTGAATCACACCCGACATAGCCCTTTCTAATCTGAATCTTTCTATTTCCAACACCCTGGACATCCTTGTCCCTGTAATGAGAATCCCGCAGAAGCCTACCTCCAAGTGTAACTCTTGGTGTATGATTCCGACCTCGCCGTCCTGAAACGCAAGTGCAGGGTGGCTGAGAGGAAGTGGAGGGTTTTGGCACATCATCTGACAAACTGGACTGCTGCCTGCTCCAAAGTCATACAGACTCTCTGTCTTGTTGTGGGATATATTGACCCACTTAACGGCATTGCCCCACATCATTAAGCTGCATTTGTGCAGAAACAACCACAAAAGGGTTGCGCTGGCTCCTGTGAGCACCATGGCTCAAAACTGCGTTTTGCAACAACAACAAAAATAGCTTCACCGTCCTTCCAAGCACACATCGGGCAGGATGGAACCAGGGGCCACATGAAAGGAGATTGCCAGTGGGGTCCCCCATAAATTAAAGGAAGACAGTGGAAAAAGCAGCGTTGCTTTGCTGCAAAAGCCAAAATATCCATTGAAAAGAAACCCATTTTACACCTTTAAAAAAAAAAATGTGCCTTTGACGCTAATTCCCTCTGTTTCTTAAGGTCACTGTGATTAATAAGCCCTATCAAGCCCTGTGTGTTTCACTGTGCAAAACCAGGCATGATTCTGAATTGACAAGCCCAGTCAAACCAACAAAAAAATAAATCAACCAGGAACCTTACTTTTACTCACACGGGAAACGCAGTCATTTTCTTTGCAAAAGTATCCAAAACTCAGCTGTTCAGAGAGAGACTCTAACTAGCTGAGCCATGCCTGCTTCATTGTATCCGTGCTTCAGCCCAACTCCAGGACTTCAAGAGAATAACTATAGCTGCAGACAGTGTGTGAATCTGCGGGAGAGGAAAAGTTTAATTTAAAAGGAAGGCCAGCTGCACCACGTGTAAAAAAAAATGGGCTTTTGCAAACTAAAGAAAAAAAATGCCTGTGTGTTGGAACAGTACACTGGTGAATGAAAGCCTGCCAGTCTTTGGCAATATGAAGGGGTTTGTTGCTGGTGAGAGTATATAGCATGAGTTAGTTTATGCAACCGGCTTGCTTTAATTCTGGATCTAAGATCAGAAATTAAAGGGTAAAACAATGGTGTCTGGAGTTGCAAGTTGAAAAACTGGTTTTCTGCTTGGACGGGTGGCACCAAAAGGAGGGCTCTATCTCAGCAGATACTGTCAGCCCCCTGATAATTACGGGGTTGAACAGACTTTCGTCTCTGCTGGGACCCTGACAAAGAAGTTCCCAGGGAAGGAAGGCTGAAGTGTGAAGGGCCAATAAAAACTTCAATTAAGGGAGAAATCCCACCATGCTTTGAAGGAAATGACAGTTGGTGTCAGTTGAAAGAAAGAAAAAAGAATGACCCAGTGCCATTTGTTCCCCAAAGACTATTTCATGAATAAACTTTAAAGACTTTTTATATCCTCAGCAGAACTTTGGAAAAATTTAAAAATGTCACTGTTTAAAAGTAATTGTATGGCCTTTCTTTTAAGACGTCATAGGTTTCATTGCTGAGTAGGGAACAGAAGTCACAAAATATTGCAGATTACCAGAAAAGCATACATGTCCCAAATGTAAATTTGTATTCTTACATACCTTATGATCAACCCCACATATGTATAAAGTTATGGAATTTTGGGCCGAAGCTTTCATGCTCAAAATTACCAAAATGTGTCAGAAGGGCGAAACAAGGTCCCACAGATGGGAGGATTGGACAGATATGTGCTGCACAAAATATGTAACCTGTGTATATAATTTGCCAAGAGATTGCAATGGTGTAAATGTATGTTTCTGGCAAAATCGGATTTTAAGTAAAGTAAATGTGGGGGTTTTTGGTCATTGTAAACCTCACCTCAAATCTGACATCATTCCCTTGGAAATCTGACCAACTGAGAGCGAGGCGGAGACTAGGACCCTTGTCCAAATCCTTTGTTAGCAGTGTGTTTAGTTAAGCCTGCCCCAGTCATATACATATGATGTCAACAAGCACTATAAATAAGGGTCCCTGACAAGGCTCTAGACACACACTCTTCCTGATTTCCTGTGCTGCGTTCCTGTACCCGTCATCTTCCTGATCCAGACTCCAACTACAAGGCCAAGCATTTCTGTTCCTACTCCAGGGCCCACTGCAACAACCAAGCAGTGCTGATCCCATTCCCAGCAAAGCCGCCAATATAAGAACACCCACTTAATCTCCCATTAACAAGGGGAAAACGGTGGTACCTTTGGCATCCTGATCCAGCCTGGCTTGCTGCCACTCACTGCATACTGCTGCAATCCTGCTATCCTGATGACCTATGATATCCAGTGACCAGAATTGCCAGTCCAGAAGTGCTACCCAGTAACCAGAACTGCCCAGCTGTTTGCCAGACGCCCTGCCGTGTAGTGTCCAGAACCGTTGACTGTCCAAAATCCAAAAACGAAAAAGTGGACTGTGAGTATCAAATGCCACCCCATCTAAACCCATAGCCTATCTTGTCTCTGTTCTCATCCCACTCTCTAAGTCACCCTATCCTTATCCCGATACCTTGTTCAAACTGTCACAATCATTCTTGCAACCCTGCCATTGATTTCTAGTGCTAGCGCCATCTCTTTAGTAATTTTGTCTTGTGAAACCCTAAGCTATTAATCTTATTTCTTGTGATCGGACTGGTTCCGCCAGGGTGGGTGCTGGGGCGAGAGGTCTGAATTCGCGAATCAACCCTGGAGCTTACTGTGTCCCTCTTTGGTGGCCTAGCCTGAATGTGTAGAGTAAAACTATTCTTGCCACCACTGATTTTCTTTTCTTTTCGCACCTTCATTTACTCAAAATGCAACTTCTTCGATCTTGAATAACTCATTCAATTTACCAGCTATAGACTAAATTTTACTTCCATCTTGTACCTGCAATCTATAGCTACACCCCAACACAAAAACAATATTTCACCCATTTTTCAAAGAAACCGTTTTAGTAAATGTACACAGAAAAAGGAAATATTTGCAAAGTTTCCAACGTCTCATTTTGATTGTAAACTGTTTTAAATCTTCCATTCGTTTTTCAAACTGTATGCTCTTGCTAATCCATCGCTTGTGATTGTTAGAACCTTTACTTTTTTGCTTTAGGGAAGAACTGTATTTGTTTGAAGGTTTTTGCACACATTCCTTATTTTATTCATCCATTTCCGAGTGTCCTTTTTAACACTGCATGGGTTTCAAATCTGTTTTTCCCTCTTATTTGGGGAGGGAAAGTCGGATTTGAATTCCGTTTTCAGCATTCAGAATTGATTATTTGTGGGTTGAGGGAACTTTGCAGGGGGACATTATAACTTGGGTGCTATATGTCCTAAACCAAAAAGTGCTTCTATTCAGCTGTGCTGTGTATGTACTCCACTAAAAAGTTAAACCCAGTGCATTGCTCACATTCTCCTTTGTAACTATCACTCCATTGGTGATTGCTGCCCCATATTAAAAAGTGTGGATTTCATTTGAATTTTAAATAAATAAATACATCTTGCATTTGACCAACCAGCCTGGTTCATGGTCCATTGTGATTAGGGATACTTGAAAAGGGTGTGTGATATGAGTGGTGCACCATACCAAAATTGAATCCACATAAATAAGGAGAAAAGCACCTCAGCTAGGCGCTACACACTAGGCCAAGACCACAGTGTGTGTGTGTCGCTTGATTGAAATCCTTAAATTGTCCAAGAAGAGAACACACATTCAAGCCTGCATCTCTGTGGCCTCTAACAACATGGTCGAACTCTTTAAAATCTGCAAGGAACTGGCCAATCCTGTTGCAGTCTCTTCCTCTCCTGTTCCCTCCCAGGCCCTCTGTATGGCTCTGGCCTCTCACTTCTAAGCTAAAACTCAGGATATCCTGTCCTCTATCGCCTCTTCCTCTCCCTCTTCCTCTCTCGGCCCCCCGTTTGACCATCTCTGCCTCTCCTCCTCCTTTCTCCTCTTTCTCTCTGACAACACGTGAGAAGGTTTCTAGACAAGTCTGCTCTATGAAAGTGTCATCCAAACAGGTGCTCCCCTTATCCTCCAGAGCCATCAATGACCATATTGACAACCTCAATCCAGCCTTGGACGATTTCTTTAACCACTCTTTCGCCAATGGGTTTCAGCCTCTACTTGGCCCCTTTGGCCCATCTGATTTCTACCTTCTCCTCTAACTTTCAGAGTTATGTGGATAACCCTCAGCTTTCCTTCAGGCTCCCCCCAGTAAGACAGATATCCTTCTCATTTGGACCCCAGTCCCTGCTTTCCGTCTCTCACTCTGGCTGCCTGCCTTGGGCCCTCTTCCTTCGTCTTCCAGCGAGGCAAAAAACCTTGGTGTCATCTTCGACTCAATGCTCTCTTTCTCTCCTTACATCTCGGATGTTGCCAAGAAGTCCCACTACCAGCTGCACCTCCTCAAAAGGATTCGTCCCTTCTCACTTTCCCGCAGAAGCTCACTGCCTCCACCTGAAGTTCCGGAAGCAGCGTAGCTCAAAACCCAGCAGCCAAGCATGAATGTGCAGAAGATTAAGTTTTGGATGTAAGAATCTTTCCTCCCCTCTCTACAGAAGGCATAAAGGGGGGCAGATGAGCATGCCCAGCAACTCCGGTTACAATGTTCTCCAATCCCAGTCCAGAATGATCAAAATCATTGTGGACCCCGACAGACATAGCCTCCTGAGAACCAGCAGTATGACGGGGATCTGCGGAAATGCACTGAGAAGGGTGAAATCTGACTTGATTGTCAAAAGTGTCCCCCAGAGTTACCAGTCATGGAAATTCCCTGGAGCAGAACCATCTGCACATACTCTTCACACTGGAAGTGACAAGGTCCACTTTAGGATTCCCTGATTAGGCAAATACCTCCTCCAGAACATCCTGACACAGCTCCCACTCATAGGAGGGCATAGTCTGTAAGCTCAAGGCATCCGCAATCAAGTTCCTCCTGCCGGCCAGATTGAGCCATCAGAAATAGGTTGTTCTCCAGAGACTAGAACCACCATCGCATTGCTTCTCTGCACAGGTAAGGCGCCCACACCACCCCATTTGTGGAGGTATCCCATAACACAGAAAGGAAAGCAACCAGGGCCAATGCCCCTTTCAGTAGCCTGTTTCTCTGGGACCACCATTCCATGTCTATAGAAGAGACATTCACTGAGAACTGGTGAAGATCTGAAGTGTGTCCCTGAAACTGAGGCCAATGACAACTGAGAACTCACTGCAGTGACCTCATGCAAAGTCGGGCCTGTGGCACTGCTGGAATTCAGGAGGCCATAAGATACAGCAAGCCCAGAAAGGCTGATTCAGAAACGTTTAACACTGTAGGGACTGAGGCTGGTTTACACCACAATTCTAGGACTTACCCCTCTACTGCCTGATTTTAGGGCAGTAGTCTCCCTCTGAAGACCTTCATCCAGAATGTTTATTAGCTCATACTGCACATTGGGTCTAGAGGGGGCTGGCAACCCTAAGAAATCCATTACTTTTGCTATCAGGTGCTGAAAAGCAGCTTGAGGCTTTCCCAGAGTAGGCGCAGGGTGCATATCCAATTCTGGTGAGGTCTTCAGGCCACGTGCATCTTGTAAATTAGTAGCAGGACCCACCAAGTGACCATTCCCCATAGAATTCCACTGGGCGGTTTCTAAATTCCCTGCGGTGTAGGAGATCCAATACAATAGGAATCAGATCCCCTCTTCATCATTAATGCCTTCCAATGCAGACATAAAAGCACCCCTAGTGAGTGGAGCCGATGAGGAAAGGGTGGGGGCCGTAGTTGTCCTCAACATTATTCATTTTTATCATGGTCGAGCCCAATGGCGTACACATGTTTCATGGAGTCTGTATTGGCTCACCCAAGCGTGGTGGGCTTCTACAGGTCCGAGGCCTAACCGCCCGTGCTGTGGCAGAAGTCACCTGCGCAGGGCTGAAACCCCCTTGGAAAAGACGTCAAGCGTCTTAACCCGAAACTAGTCACCCTGGATTAGTGACTCTTTTTCCTCAATGAAGAATTATGTTTTGTAGATCTGCTGGAGGAACAAGACCTATAGCAGTGCGTCTTTTTCGTTTTTTCTTCGGTATGGTGTTTCCGCACCAGATGACCTCGAACAAGTCATTTTTATCAACTGTGGCGAATATGACAACTTTGTCACAGATTCTCTGGAAGGAAGCCTCTTTTACGCAGCATGGGAAGGCCAGAAGCTGCCTGACACCAACCCTGCTGGTGACTATGTGCAGGAGGACCACGTGGGAAAGGACAAGCTCCAGGGAGACAGAAAAAGACTGAGTCAAGACAACTCTTCAGTTCACACTTTCAGTGATAGCCATATGCCTTTGCAACACTCCGACATGGCAGTTTGTGATGTAGACATTGACTTTCTATTTTTTTCCAGCCTAGAAACTCATTTATCTCCCACCCTTTTTTGGCACTGAGACGAGGAAGAGGGGTGGAGTAATGAGGATGACTAGACACAGGAAGCAAATGCTGCATTCTAGTCATTGGAAGCTGTAGAGAAAGACCGTTGAATTTAAAAGGAGCACAGGTGAACCAAATGAAAAATGAGAGAGCCAGAGACTGGAGAGGCACCCGACTGGTTTGGGCGCTGTGAAGGACGCCGAGAGTAAGCGGACTGCAAAGCCCATGCTGTACCAAGTAACCAGGTTGACAGAAGTTCACCGCTTTTCTGCAATGGGCCGTTAGAGCTGCTGACCACAGAGGAAGGCAAAGCGTGACGGGAACTGGGCGAGTGTACTGTGTACTACGCTAGAAAGCTTAAGTAAATGCTGTGCAATCATTACAGAAATTATTAAGAGAAAGCGCCAAAGTAAAAGCAATGCAATCAAGTAATATTGTTGACAGAAAGAGCCTAAGTGAAGGCAGGGGAACTGTTGCAGACACAAACATCATTGAGAGCCTAAAAAAGGCAGTGGAATTAATGAGAAAGGATTGCTGACCCAATACTGGAGAAGTGTTGTAACCTAGATAAAAGAAAAAATGAACAAAGAGAAGAGAGGCCCTGGCAGGTTAGTGAACCAGGCAAACAGTGAGTCTGGGCCTCACACCCAAGCAAGAAAGTGATAAAGTGACCATAGTCTGGCATGCGAGTAAACCAGGTATAAAAAGAAACAGTGGTAAGAAGGGAAGGTCAATACCTCTTTTTGAAGAACAAGATAAAATATCCTGACAGGAGATTACACCAGGGAAAGGAAGATGGAATGAGAAAGCACAAGGGTCAAAACACCCATATATGAAAGTGTTTAGCTGAAAAGGGAAGACTCACCCCCTTTTAAAAATTTAAGAGAACTCGGTTGCGATTCAAATGAAGTGTTTGGATTCAAGAGAACTGTATACTTTTGAGGCGCTTTCAGGACAGAGTTTTCCCCATTGAGCAAATTGGAACTGTGTTAAAATGTATTGAGGCCATTGGAAGAAATCTAGGGGAACGTAAGCCCCTTTCCTAGTGGAACATTATACCTTTTCTTTTTGGCACTTTAGTAACCTACGTTTTTGAACTTTGCTGAGATCTCTATTTACACGTATTTAATTTTAGCATTTAAGGGTTAGTTTAGGGTTTTCGGACACAGGAGAGAGGGCGCTTTATTTTACAATACAATATTTTGTATTCATTTTGTTATGTCTCTTTAGGAAATATCGGGTCTCCCATTCTTTCTCATGTGCTTCATTTATTCTTATTTGCCTTTGGTAGGGTTGCTGACATGCCCTGGTGTCACAGCTTTCCTTGAGTGGACTTACTGGCTCTATGTGGCATACATCCGTTCTCCCGCGGTAAGCATGCAGCAGCTCTTCGGCCTCCCTTTCCTTCTTCTCGGGTCTGCCACTTCTGATTTACGTCTTCCACGTTCCTTGTGGCTCCCACATGCCTGCTTTGGGTTTCTCCGTGCTCGGGCAGCTTGGAGGCTGCTTTTCGGTACCTGTTTCATCCTCTTGCAGCGTCCTCACAGCAGACTGGCTCCTTCAGTCTGCTCTCCTCGGCAGACTCTGTGAGCCGGTTGGTCCATGGACTTTTCAACAGCACAGTGGTCCCTTGGTTGATACCGAGAAGACGAGATTCTCCCAGCCAGTGTCTCTCTCCTGACAGCTAGTTCGGTGGTTTAAATGTCCGGCATCAAGTATGCGCCCACAACCACTAGAGCGCATCTTGTGCTCCTGGTCTCTATCGATCTTCATTACTCCGCTCAGCTTCCTCGTCTCAGTATGTTCACATCCAGGGAAAGCAAAATCAATTATTGATAACTTATATACAGAGTATGGGAAGATATTCTTGGTAGCTTTCAGGGGTGGATGAAGGGAGTCATGGCAATATGCCATCAATGCATGGGGAATGGAGGAGGTATCCCTAAAAGTAAAAAGGGGATATCATGTCTCGTCCGATGATGTTATGTCACTCCCTTAAGGGTTGCCTCTCGCCCTGTGATCCTCCATCGTATAGCCGCCCTCAGGGTCAGGATCAGGTAGTGGCTGCGGTCCCCTTGCCACATGGAGAGAGGCCACCACTGGGAAAGGAGTGATGACACCATCGGATTCATCACTGGGCACAATAGAAGAATTTCACTTCATCCTCTATTTCCCCATGGGGTCCTATGGAGGAGTATACTGTATTGCTGGCGGGAGGCCATATCAAATGTCACTGGCAGAAACTAGTAGCAAATATGAGCCACAAAGGAAGAGTAAGGTGAATGTATGCCCACTTTCTCCCCTTTAAGGCAGTGCAAGTAAGAGTAAGCCAACTAAATACCCCTGCTTATATGCACAAACAGGAATTGTAGGGGTATGGTGGATTAAAGGCAGTGAGTGTGTCAAGCCCGGGCTTCTGTTTGTGATCTGCAAACTATACATAGGTTTGTGTGTGGGTAGTTAGTACATCTGGAAGGAAAGGTGTGGGTAAACGTGTGTTTGTGGGGTCCTGCCACGTTTGGTAGGGCAAGTCCATTCAATCATCAGGAAATGTGCATGACCTCCAAAAGGTAGAGCACTGCGTGAGCTCATATGGTTCCAGATACTGATGGTGATTTGAAAAGCTGTGCAGGCCAGCACCAATACGTACCTCCAGGAAGGGTGTGTGTGTCAGATATACAAAGCAGCCAGCTATTGTGGATAAACAAGCCTCCAGGCATTAATACAGATTGCTGCCTTTTTGTGGCAAGCTATGTTATTTTAGTGGGTTTTATACCATGCTCCACTGCCACTTGCATGGTCTCTTGGCACTGTGAAAATAGGTGATCTCGAGCTAAGGTGCTTTCTCTTGATAATCTGTATATGAAGTTGGAGAAAGACTAGACTGGAATGAAGTGTGGATGCAATATTTGGAAATAATCACTTGTCCTTAGAGATAGATGTGTACCAATATGGACTGCTTAGCTATCACATCTTGACAAAACCGAATGGAAGAGTGGGTCATGGACTGCAAACAGCACCTGTTGGCCCAGTATGTTTCTGCCAGGTATTCTAGGCAAATAAATAATTGTAAGCTAAATACATACAGAAAAATAGTTTGTGTATTTGTGCACACTTTTCTCCCTTTAAGGGAGTTTTTCTGTAAAGTGCAAATAAGAGTGAGAGAATTAGTATTGTGCACTATGATGGCTAGTTTTCATCTAGCAAAGTGTACACTATGGTGACCACCTCTCCATTACATTGTATATTGTACACTATCGTGACCAGCTCTCATCTTATATATAGTACAATCTGGGGATCGCCTCTCATCTGGTGTTTGTAAATTAGGTGATGGGCACTCATTTTGTGCCTCATAGACAATAGTGACAGACTCACACTTTGTGTACAGTACACTGCAGTGGCTGGCTCTCATCCTGTGTGTTGCGACTACAGTGATGGACTCTTATCTTGTGTCTAGAACATTATGTCCTGTAAAGTGTTCTTGTCTGGCACCCTCTGCCATTTTTGCGACCTCTGTAAGAAAGGAGGGAGGAGCTGAGTTGTTAGGGGCTTTAGATGTACAGGCAGATGTGAAACCTGTGATATTGATGGGTGCAAGTTGGAAGTACCCGATACCCGAGTGCGGCTCTGGTTTAATGTGTTTGTGGTGACACCTGGGAATAAGTTTATCCAGAGGGTAGAGCCCAAGACCGGGTAAATTAGAGCACTCTTGGTCCGGGATGCATGAAGTCTGGCCGAATTAGTATGTTCCTCAAAGACAGTCTTTGGGGAACTGTCGGAGAGCTGTGTGTGCATTTGTGTTAAGTTCTTATAATTTTAGGGATCCCCCTCGTCAGGCTGAGGTTGCTGAGAGCAGGTCTATGTTGTGAAGTTTTGGTGCTGCTGTCTGTTGAATAGCCAGGATGTTAGCTGTTTTCTGAAGGTGAGGTGGTCTTCCTCTTTCTGTGGGGGTTTAGGCAGAGTGCTTCAGAGCTTGTTTGAGAGGACAGAGAATGTAAATCCTCTGTGTCATTTACTGTTTTGAATTTGGAAGAGACCCTAAGGCATTGTTGCTGGATTTAAGACTTCCCGATGGTGGGTAAGCAGTGAATTTGCCTTTGATGGATTTGGGGCCTTTGCAGTAGAAGGTGCAATGGGTGCTACATAATGTTTTTAAGTGAATCCTCTGATTCATCAAGAGCCAATGAGTGGGCAGAGGGCCTGTGTGATGTGTGTGTATCTCTTTAGTCTCAGTAGCAATCTGGCTGCCATGTTTTGGACTCTTTGTATTCTGTTGAGTAGACATTCCACAAACTAGAGTCAATCTGCATGATCTAGTCTTGAGAGTACATATTTTCTGGTTGCCATGGTCCTGTGTTCTGTGTCCTGTGCAGTGTCGTGCTGCAGATCATGCGGTCTGTTCTGATTGGATTTGGTTTAAGTATGTTGCTGTCATTCAAGGGACCATATTTGTAAAGCATGTAATGAGGTCCAGCGTGCTAGTTTTGTAGTCAATTGTCAGCTTCTAAATGAATGGGGAGTTATCTGCGTTGCTGAAGCATGTGAGGCATGACTTGTTCTTAAATTCCAGGAGTAAGGGCATGTAGATGTTGAAGAGTGTAGCAAGCGATTGGATCTTTGGGGTACACCAAATGTTAATTTGCGCAGAAGTGCCCTGAATGAGCCATGTGTATTGTTTCAGCTTTTTTAATCAGGAACGAAGCAATCCAGCGCAAGGTAATTCCTTGTACTCCAATGTTGTGTGGTCTTTTTGGCGGATAGTGTTGAAGGTGTGGGAAATGTCCAGCTGGTGGGTGCACTCAGTGAGCACAGAGGAAATGTCGTTCTTCTTATTGACTGGAATTCATTTTTTGATTTGTCGACGAGTCTGACGTTACTGACAAACTCCTATAGTTGTTGCTAGATGAACATCTCACAGAGCTTTGAGATGAAAGGTGTTTTGGGGACTGGGTCGATCGTTTGTTGGGTCATTCAGGTTAGCTGAAGGTTATTTGAGTAGGAGTTTGATGAAGGCTCTTTTGAAGGCATGAGAGACAAACGCTTGATCAAGAGAGGTGTTCAGAGGCTAAGAAGGTGAGTGTTAGACGGGATCGCTTGCTTATTGCTTTGTAGGTGTTGGGGAGCACAGGTTTTTCAACTTTTCCAACAAGCCTGCTCGATTATTAGTGTTGATCATGGCGAGGAAGTCCAAGGTGGAAAAGGGACGTAAGGCTGTTGGGGTTAAGATGTGTAGGTTTTCTGTGTTGTTTCACAAATTTGGGTATGGTGGATTTGGTGCTTTCCTTTTCAGATAGTCTTGGTCCGAAGAATCTTGTTATTGAAGTGTTCCGCAATGATATGCAGAGTTCTTCCAATGATATTGGCGTTGTGTTGTAGGGTGGTTGATGCTTGAATTCGAGTTTGATTTTGAACACTCCCTTCTAGCTATGGGGTGCAGATTCTGCTTGATATGAATAATTTGCTTTTTTGCTATGATATTTTCGGCCATGTAAAACTGATGTGGCGAATGATAGACCAATTTGTCTGCAGCAAAGTAATTTCTTCTCCAGATTTTCCATTTTCATGATATTAAGTTTGGGAGTAAACCATTTTTCCACTTATTTCTTTTGGGGCAGTTTTTTTTCTGGTGCTTCGCTGTCAACGGTGTTAGTTATCCAGATGTGGTTGTCATTAAGTTGGTCATCTGATATTCTTGTCTGGTTTTAAGTTATGTGCTAGGAGTTGGAAAGTTCCCAGTTGTAGGATCTCTTTCCATGGCCTGGCTAGAGGTGTGGGAGCTTTGGTTGGTCTTGCAACTGGTGGTGCTTCACTAGAAATGTTGAATGGGATGGAGAGGTGGTCACCCCACAGTAAGTGGGCAAGGAAGGAAATGCTAGTGATATTCTCATTGCAGAAAATGCTGTCAATAGTGTGACTTGGTTCAACCAGTTTTTTCAGATACAGTGCACCACGGTCTGTGAAGTGTGACATTGTGGCTGCATTGTCTGACTTCTATAGACAAATGCTGAAATCTCCTAAAATGGCCAGGAGTTGGCAGTAAACCAAATGATTGCTGACCATGTCGCCCAGGTTGTCTGCGAAAGATGGTTTGTAAGAATGTGGTTTGTAGATCATATGGAAACTTACAGTAGTCACGTGTGAGGTTGAGTGGATTAGGAGGAGTACAACGCAAGCCTGAGATGTTACTGGAGTGCGGCATTTCAAGACTGATTGAGTCTCTATGTGCAAGTGTAATTTTACATCCTCTCTTGGCTGTTCTCTTGCCAAGCTTCATCGTGTTGCCTGTGGGAATGACTCATGCAAGATTAATGAGTGATTTCTAAAGAGCAGGTTTCAGTGATGAAAAAAGTTTAATTTTGTCCTTGCAGTTTATGGAGGTTAGACAAATGTCTGGAGACAGAGCACGCATTGAGGAGGAAGCATCTGGTTGCAATATTTTCTTTGAGATTGGTTTGTGTTGAGGCAAATACGCTGGGCCATTGGTTTCTTTGGGGTGGTCTGGCAAGGACTCTTTGTTGCATTAACCTTCACACAGCCTGAGAAGATTCTTTGTGAGGTGTGGTCGGGTTGTCCTGGGGTCCATCAGTGGTTGGTGGTGATGCACTGTTTTGTGATAAAAGGTCTTCGTGTTGACCACTAGAGTGTGATGCTTCCGATAGTTCGCTTGGAGGTGTCAATTTAAAGTGGGAGTTAGTTATAAAATTGGTAACGTTTTATTTATGGTTTTCCTCTGATGGCTGAGTTTGTGACTTGTGGTGAGACTTAGTCATCGGTTACTGGAGCAGGAAGTTGTGTGACGAGGAATCTTGATATGAAGGCCATCACGGGTATGCTAAGGTGTTTTTAGGACTAACACTACCGTTCATTATTGAAAGATTTATTGGCATTTCAGAGGCAGACTCCTTAGCTTTTCTGGCTCTTTTGTCCGCATGACTCCGGACATCTTTTTGTCTTCAGGGCATGTGATCTTGCTGTGTGGTGGGCTTGTATGATTACAGGTATTCTGTAAGAAGAACTGCTGTGATCTTCCATGGCGAGGGACTGCGCACTTATCTGCGATGGATCGGTCTGGTTGGAAGAGTACTCTTAATCACAGAATAATGTGGGAAGAGAGCTAATTTGGGGCAACCAGGGTTGGCTGATTTAGGAATGTCAAAAAGTAATGTGGTAGTGTGACAGCTGATCTGGTGTCCTCCAGGAGGATCTAATGGGGCTACATACTGTGGTGGGACAAATTCATGTGGTGGTGAAACAGTTAACAAGGGGTAACCTGGCATAAGAATATAGTATTAACAATTAAACTGCATATGAAATATTAAACTATGTGTGCAGCAATTGATCTAGCTATGCAACATTTAATCCAGAGGTGAAACAAATAGTCTATGAAACGAAGGAGTAACGCAGAGTAGGACAACAATGAATATAGCTTTGCAACAATAAGCCTAGCTATGCAACAGTTAATCTATTTATGCAATAATTAATCCAGCTATGCAACAACTTCATTAAGCTACACAATAATTAATCTCAAGGGGAGACAGTTATTTTGCATAACGAAAAAGTAGCATACAGTTGTACAGTAATTCATCTAGGTATACAGCAATAAAATAAGATATGCAACCATTAATCAAGCTGTAATAATTATTCTAGCTAAACATTTCATTAATATGGCAATGCAACAATCAGTGTAGAGGTGAAACCATCCGGGCAACCAAAGAGCGAGATACTACTGGTGACCTGCGCTACGGTCACTCGGTCTCATATTGTGTATTGAGCACTATGGTGACCGGCTCTCATCTTCTGCGTTGTTCGCTAAGAGAATCTGCTTTCACCTGGTGCACTGTACACTATGGGAACGTTCACTGACCTAGTGATTCATGTGCTTTGAAGAACTGCTCATAATCTGCGTTTTAGATATTAGGCTGGGCACGCTCTCCCCTGAAGTGTTGTATACCATAAGGGCCTGCAGTACAGTGTGTATTGTAAATCAGGAGGCCTGCTCTCACCTTCTGTATTGTACACTCTAGGGGCCTGCTTCCATCAAGTGCTTTGTGCATTAAATATTAGGAAGATCTGCTCCCCCTGTGGGGACATCCTCTCACTGTGTATACAATTGGGCTCAGCTCTCAAATGGTGTATTATAGAGTAGGGGGCACATTGGGGGCATTGGGACTTGCATTTGCATCATGTATGTGGGTGTACGCTCTGGAGAAATGATCATACCTCTTTTCCATGTGTGATGGCCATCTCTTCAATCCAGTAGAGAGGATGAGTGGAAGGGCCTGTTGCCCTATGTTTCTGCATTAGGAACACCAGTGGAACATTGGCACAACTGCGGGAAAAAATTGAGTCCATCTCATTTTGTGCATCTTCTGAAGAAGACTGGCCAAGCATGCACGTGGTGAGGTCCCTGATTACATTAAACAGACGATCCGGCCGCAGAATGCGCCACAAAATGGCCCTCTGAAAGAGAGTTAAATGAGAATGACTAGGACAAGAGACAGGACCAATCACAGTTGAGGAAAGATTGAAGTACTCCTGCCATTGGGAGGCCTGGTTAACCAGGGATGATCTCAGATTTCTAAAAGCATGAAGTTGTTCTAGACAGGTGCATTCTGCCCAAACATCAGCTGGTACCCACGAGGGCTGTTCAATTTGGGAAGTTGAAAGTCTCTCATCCATGTTAATGTATTTGGGTCCATGTAGGAAGACAAGCCACTCAAGGTCAGTCAGCTGTCCAACAAGATGCAGTTGCATTGCAGCCACCAGTAAGTTGAAAATCTTTGTGTGGCTCTCTGTGAGATATGGCTGAGCATACGATAGAATTAAGCTAGTAAGGGAATTCATAAGATCGATTACCCGCGCCTTAAGAACTTCACGCTTCACAGTCTCTTGCCTCTTCTTAGACAGCAAGTGATTTTTGACAAGTGGGACGAAGCTCCTCAAGGGAAAGTTGTTGATAGTGTGGAGGCAAGACACCCCTTTTAAGGCACTGTATAGAGCAACACCGAGCCGAGCATATTTCCTGTATTCCTCCAGAGACTCAGTTTGCTGCAGTTGCAGCGTCACCAGATCTGCTAGGCTGGAACGAAGCAAAGCCATCTTCTCCTGACGGAGGTGCACAAAGGGGAGGAAGTCAGGCTTCTCCAGCAAAGATTCAGCACCTGGAATCACCTTCTCAACTAAAGAATCCTGTTAAAGAAACAAGAGAAGTGATCACAGTTCAGAGCAAAATACGCACTGACCAGCACGGAAAGACACAACGTATGCAGTACAACTGCATTCCTCAACAATTTCCAGTTAAGTCCTGCTGACCCAATAATTAAATATAAAGTTATAAAAAATAGGGAGCAAAAATACAACAAAAAATTAGGCAACAATCGACACTGAGGCTCTTGTAATTTGCTTCCACCCACCAAGTTCCACAGATATGTTTGGATTAGTGTTATCAGAAGAACGGTGACACAGAAAATAAATCTACTATTAATACTTTCTGATGTGAAGGGATTAAGAAACAATGTGACTTTTTATGTACATTAAATACTAGGTGCAAAGAAGTATGGAATACAAAAAAGATCTATTTTAGGGTTAAAATTCATTTTTACTCACCTAAAAGACCCTTTTGGGAATGGGAATTACCTTACTACTCTCTAAAACATAATTCTACTGCCAACTTCAAAATGCAGGGAGTGATACCCTACCACTTCAAAACCTGATCTGGAGCACTGTACCTCAGTGTACGTAACACAGAGTCCTCTGAAACAACTGCGCCTTACCTCTACCTCTCTCAACTCGGCTTCCAGCTGCTTCACACTCAGGATGAGGCTTCGCCGCTCATACTGGAGATCAGGCTTCTCGGCGTGCAGAACCTCCTCCAGGAGCAGTGCTTCGAGATCTGATTCACTGACACTCATGCAGAAAACGCTCAGCTTCTTGAGCATGGCAGCATCAAGCTCTGAAACAACACAACAGTCAACAGATGATGTCCATCACCACTAGTCTTTATACTTTCTATACAGGTCCTTTTCAAGCTCGTGGCTGGGAGGGTTTTTCTGAACACCACTTGTGTGGCACACAAGGAGACCACCTGCTAGAAGTGTGCACGGCTATCCCTCGTAGGCCAAACTCTCACTGGTACGCTTTACTGAGCAGCAAGACTTTACTCTTAGGATAAGAGGAGACTAGTGTAAAGTACATCTCAGATGTGAAAAAGATACCAAGCAAGGATTGTCCACACAGGTAATTACTGAAAATATATATATCATCTGTTCATTAATCGTAACGTGCATACATGCCAGGTGAACTATATGGCATGTAGACTGGGAATAGACAAAAAAAACAGTACATTTTCTAACGGACACCTGGAGAACTTTCAACTACACAATACCGTGTAAACACGATACACAGTTGCTCTTTCAAGGAGGAGAGGACAGAGTGGTTAAAATACAGCACCATTAGCCCTGCTACTGTCTTAAAAGTCCATCCCTAGTCTAGGGCTGTTATGTTGATATGTTTTTGTAATGCGATGACTCACAATCAACTTAGAAGCACGTATCCTTGTTTGTAAAGTGATGTATTATGTCCCTGCGTGGGGAAGATCCAAACTTAGACTGCTGTAAGAGATATCATGAAAAAGGGTAACGTAAGAGGGTGGGGAAGCAGTGAAAGGGTTTGTTTTTTCTCTTATTCTACTCCAACGCTGCCTGCCCATCAAGAGGCACAGGTAAGTCATTACTCTGAGCTACTATTAGGGAGTTTTTGCCATAGATCAGAAATTCGGCACACATACAATAGTATAGATAATGGTTATGATTAGACCATGGTGAGTATGTACCAACAGGTCTGTGTTGAGGCAGGAAGGCAGCCACCTAGCTGGGGAATGAGGGGGACTTCCAGAGAAGTTTCTCAAGCTCATGTTTCACCACTAAAGCCTCGAGGAGGGATAGCTGCAGACAAGGGCTTCAAGCCCCATGGAGAATGCTATAGATGGAGGGGACCAGAAGAAGCCCCACTGAGGAACAGCATGCATGTATGTAACTATATTTATTAAGCGCAAACCAAGGCCCGAAGGCATCTGGGTGCTAACAGCAACAAGTGAGTCCCTTCGACAATGCCATGAATCAAAACAGAAATGTTTTAAGAGTTTTTCGAAAAGGGAGGTGATCAGAGATCCCTAGCAGGCGAACAGGAAGACAGCCGGGACCAAGACAGAGAAGGAATGCCCTGCAGCTCGTAACTCACGAAAATGCGGAACTTCCAGAAGATTCTGGGAAGTTGATCGCCAAACACGTGAATGAACATAACAAGTCATTTTAGCAGGAAGAACAGCGGGGCCAGAGTGATGAATAGCCTGATGTACAGTGCAGAGGAACCTTAAACTTAATACAGCGTCTCACTAGGAACCAATGAAGCTCAGCCAACAGCGCGGCTGAGTGGAAAAGCCTAGGAGCATTCAGAGCTAAACGTGCAGCAGAGGTTTGTAAAATCTGGAGCCTCTGGACTACAAAATCAGCCTGTCCAAGGTAAATACCATTGCAATAGTACAGAGAGCGCATAATCGAGGCAGTGACTACTGAGGAACGAAGCTGGATTGGAATAAATGGAAGAATCTTCCTTAAAGGTTTAAGTCTAAGGAAGCCAGCTTTACAAACAGAAGCAATCTGGGCTTCTCGGGAGCCAGTAGGAAGAAGCATTCTCTAAACTCACATGCACTAGGAGCTGGACAGGGATTTAGGGCAGGATTCTGGGCAGAAATCTGGGGCCTGGTGGACGCTATCACTGCAGCGCAATTTGGGTCGCAGTAATAGCGGTAATCCTCCCACTTTGCACTCGGAATTGAGTAGAGCGGTAATGCGGCAGTAATAGCGTTACCGCCGCATTCATTTTTTCCAACTATGGGCCTCATCACGAGTTGGGCTGTATTCCCGGCTGTAATACCGCCGACTGTAATAGCCCTAGCACCGCCCGGTCTGGTGGTATTACCACCGGATCATGAGTTGGGCCTTAACGGTAAATCCCCATTCTGATTGGGTCCATTGGATCCAATGGGGATTTTTCGGTGCTAATACTGCGGGCTAATACAGCCGGCTGTAATACCGCCGAAAACAGGGATTTTCACCTCCAGAAAAAAGCTGGAGGTAAAACAGCCAATTAAGCGTCCAACTCATGATACCACTAGCCCTTAAATGAGGTGGTAATACCGTTACCGCCGCATTTAAGGGCTACAGCCCAACTCGTGATGAGGCCCTATGTCTTTTATTGAAATCTCGATGAAAATGGCATTAGATTAACAAAAACAAAGCATTTATGCTAAGAGAATCGAAATTTCGTTTCTTATTTTCTCCTCCACATAATGTTCCCCCAACTAAGTTGATAAATAATAAGGCTAACTAATAATGCTGAACGTAAGGATAATAATCAAAAACAATTATAAATAAATGAGTTCCACTCCATGTCCCCTGCCACTTTCTACATCCAAACTGGGCCTTAGTTCAGCTTCTTCGTTATACATCCCCACCTCTCCCACATGTCCAACCCCAGTCCAGTCCCCACCTCTCCCACATGTCCCACCCCAGTCCAGTCCCCACCTCTCCCACATTTCCCACCTCTCCCACATGTCCCACCCAGTCCAGTCCCCACCTCTCCCATATGCCCCACCTCTCCCACATGGCCCAACCCAGTGCAGTCCCCCACCTCTCCCACATGCCCCCACCTCTCCCACATGGCCCACCCCAGTCCAGTCCCCACCTCTCCCACATGTCCCACCCCAGTCCAGTCCCCTCCTCTCCCACATGTCCCACCCCAGTCCAGTCCCCACCTCACCCACATGTCCCACCCGAGTCCAGTCCCCACCTCTCCCACATGTCCCACCCCAGTCCAGTCCCCACTTCTCCCACATGTCCCACCCCAGTCCAGTCCCCACCTCTCCCACATGTCCCACCCAGTCCAGTCCCCAACTCTCCCACGTGTCCCACCCTATTCCAGTCGCCAACTCTCCCATATGTCCCACCCCAGTCCAGTCCCCACCTCTCCCACATATCCCACCCCAGTCCAGTCCCCACCTCTCCCACATGTCCCACCCAGTCCAGTCCCCACCTCTCCCACATGTCCCACCCCAGTCCAGTCCCCACCTCTCCCACATGTCCCACCCCAGTCCAGTCCAATCCCCACCTCCCCCACATGTCCCACCCAGTCCAGTCCAATCCCCACCTCTCCCACATGTCCACCCCCCAGTCCAGTCCAGTCCAGTCCCCACCTCTCCTACATGTCCCACCCCAGTCCAGTGCCCACCTCTCCCACATGCCCCACCCCAGTCCTGTCCCCACCTCTCCCACATGCCCCACCCCAGTCCTGTCCCCACCTCTCCCACATATCCCACCCCAGTCCAGTCCCCACCTTCCCACATTTCCCACCCCAGTCCAGTCCCCACCTCTCCCACATGTCCCACCCCAGTCCAGTCCCCACCTCTCCCACATGTCCCACCCCAGTCCTGTCCCACCTCTCCCACATGTCCCACCCCAGTCCAGTCCAGTCCTCACCTCTCCCAAATGTCCCACCCCACTCCAGTCCCCACCTCTCCCACATGTCCCACCCCAGTCCAGTCCCCACCTCTCCTAGATGCCCCACCCAGTCCAGTGCCACCTCTCCCATATGCCCCACCCCAGTCCAGTCCCCACCTCTCCCACATGCCCCACCCCAGTCCAGTCCCACCTCTCCCACATGTCCCACCCGAGTCCAGTCCCCACCTCTCTCACTTGTCCCACCCCAGTCCAGTCCCCACCTCTCCCACATGTCCCACCCGTGTCCAGTCCCCACCTCTCCCACATGTCCCACCCCAGTCCAGTCCACACCTCTCTCACATGTCCCACCCCACTCCATTCCCCACCTCTCCCACATGCCCTACCCCAGTCCAGTCCCCACCTCTCCCACATGTCCCACCCCAGTCCAGTCCCCACCTCTCCCACATGCCCCACCCCAGTCCAGTCCCCAACTCTCCCACATGCCCCACCCCAGTCCCCACCTCTCTCACATGTCCCACCCCAGTCCAGTCCCCACCTCACCCACATGCCCCACCCCAGTCCCACCTCTCCCACATACCCCACCCCAGTCCAGTCCCACCTCTCCCACATGCCCCACCCCTGTCCAGTCCCTACCTCTCCCACATGTCTCACCTCTCCCCATGTCCCACCCCAGTCCAGTCCCCACCTCTCCCACATGTCCCACTCCAGTCCAGTCCCACATGTCCCACCCCAGTCCAGTCCTCACCTCTCCCACATGTCCCACCCCATTCCAGTCCCCACCTCTCCCACATGTCCCACCCCAGTCCAGTCCAGTCCCCAC
This sequence comes from Ambystoma mexicanum, assembly GCF_040938575.1. Lineage (NCBI taxonomy): Eukaryota > Metazoa > Chordata > Amphibia > Caudata > Ambystomatidae > Ambystoma > Ambystoma mexicanum. The sequence goes on from NC_090941.1 coordinate 1,105,370,060, forward strand.
CTCTCCCACATGTCCCACCCCAGTCCAGTCCCCACCTCTCCCACATGTCCCACCCCAGTCCAGTCCCCACCTCTCCCACATGTCCCACCCCATTCCAGTCCCCACCTCTCCCACATGTCCCATCCCAGTCCAGTCCAGTCCCCACCTCTCCCACATGTCCCACCCCAGTCCAGTCCCCACCTCTCCCACATGTCCCAGTCCAGTCCCTACCTCTCCCACATGTCTCACCTCTCCCCATGCCCCACCCCAGTCCAGTCCAGTCCCCACCTCTCCCACATGTCCCACTCCAGTCCAGTCCCACATGTCCCATCCCAGTCCAGTCCTCACCTCTCCCACATGTCCCACCCCATTCCAGTCCCCACCTCTCCCACATGTCCCACCCCAGTCCAGTCCAGTCCCCACCTCTCCCACATGTCCCACCCCAGTCCAGTCCCCACCTCTCCCACATGTCCCACCCCAGTCCAGTCCCCACCTCTCCCACATGTCCAACTCCAGTCCAGTCCCACATGTCCCATCCCAGTCCAGTCCTCACCTCTCCCACATGTCCCACCCCATTCCAGTCCCCACCTCTCCCACATGTCCCACCCCAGTCCAGTCCAGTCCCCACCTCTCCCACATGTCCCACCCCAGTCCAGTCCAGTCCCCACCTCTCCCACATGTCCCACCCCAGTCCAGTCCCCACCTCTCCCACATGTCCCACCCCATTCCAGTCCCCACCTCTCCCACATGTCCCATCCCAGTCCAGTCCCCACCTCTCCCACATGTCCCACCCCAGTCCAGTCCCCACCTCTCCCACATGTCCCACCCCAGTCCAGTCCCCACCTCTCCCACCCCAGTCCAGTCCCCACCTCTCCCACCCCAGTCCAGTCCTCACCTCTCCCACATGTCCCACCCCATTCCAGACCCCACCTCTCCCACATGTCCCACCCCAGTCCAGTCCAGTCCCCACCTCTCCCACATGTCCCACCCCACTCCAGTCCCCACCCCTCCCGCATGTCCCACCGCAGTTCAGTCTGCTAGTTCTGTAGTAAATGTTTCAGAGTCTGAGGCCTGAAAAACATGTGCTCCTTTTCCTGTACAAACTCGAGGAATGGGGACCAGGTTAGAGAAAATCATGTCATGTTTCCCATTATATGTGCCCTCAGATTTTGCATGGCCACGATTTCCCAAATCTTAACCACCAGTATGATAGGATCGGCCCCTCCGCAGTTTTCCAAAAACCATGCTCGGTTCAGTTTTGCCGCTAGCAGTAGCTGTGTTATGAGATTTGCCCTGGGGCCTGACACAGAAAACACACCATCATCAGGCACATCCCCCAACAACATAATACGCGGGCACATGGGGAGAGAAACCCCGGTGATATCCTTGATCTTTGACTTCCACATCCATGCCAGCAGCGATCTGAATACGCAGGTGAGATTGCGTGTAATCTCTGTGGGGTCATATAGCATATTTCTATCGCACTCTTTGAACATGGTGCATCTGGCTCTTTTGGAGGTTAGGGTGCATATATTCTGCCATGAATCCGGTGGGATCACTACCCCTATACCCTATGAACGTTTATCTTCATTAGAGGCCTTCTCTATCAGACGGTAACAGGTAGATATTTTCTGGATATCTTGACCCTCTAATACACAAAGCTCGATTCCTCTATGGTGGTAGGAGGGGGCGTGTGCCCACTCCAACTACTCTGTTTTTAGAAACCCAGTGTCGGATTTGTAACTAGCTAAAGCGTTCTGTTTCGAGTAGAGTGAACTTGTCTTGCATTCTATGAAGGTGAGGGGGAGCCCATCTCTGTACATGTCCCTGAGCCTTAGAGTCCCAAGCAATTCCCACTGTGAAAATATGCCCGTCATCATGCCTGGGATGAATTCCGGGTTCTGTAATACCGGTGACAATGGTCCCAGCCCTGTTTTCACCCCCACTTGTGCACAGGCCTTGTCCCATGTTTCAAGAGCGACTCAGGTGGGATCTAACAAGGGGTCCTTGGCAGATTCTGGCAGAAAAGGCAGATGGGCTAGTAAAGTGGGGGTGCAGTCCTGTTCTATCATTTCCCAATTAGCCCTCTTGTCCTCTAGAGCCCATTCTAACATTGGCGCGATCTGAGCAGCACGAAAGTAACGTTGTATCGACAGGCCCCCATCCCTTTCATTCCTTTCGATCTCAGGAGTACATGATGCAAGATTGTAGGTAGTTTCTTCTTCCAAATGTATTGGCCTATCACCTTCTGTAAATCTAGCAGGTCTCCTTCAAGGATCAGGTTGAAAGACAAATAGGAGTCTTGGTAAAATTGTCATTTTCATTTCAGTAACCCTTCCCAGCTAAGATATTTCCTGGATTTCCCAACTTTTCAGAGTGGCTTTAGTCTCCTTCCATAACCTGGGGATGTTGGCTCCCTAGCACTGCATTTTTACTACTCCCCCCAACTCCTGATGACCCCCACCCTTTGCGTGCGATCTGACAAGAAAGAAGAAAACCAGGCTAGAGGAAGACCTGGCAGCCCAGTCTTCTCCAAACGTTGGAGAAGAAGCCCATGATCAATGGTATCAAATGCTGCAGAGAGATCGAGGAGAATCAAAACTCTGACCTCCGAGCAGTCCTGAAGTAGTGCCAGGTCACCAAGAAAGGATATCATGACATAACTATCTATCTCACTATTAAAGGCCTAAGGCCTGCTTGGAAAGGATGCAAAAAGCCCTTATCTTCAAGAAATGTGGACAATTGAGGGGTAACAATAACCTCCATGAGCTTCATGAGAACTGGACGCAGCAAGATGGGATGGTAACTATCCAGAAATGCTGGATTAAGTTGAGTCTTTTTCAAAAGGGGAGAAACCATGGCGTGCTTCAAAGAAGCAGGAATAAACCCAATAGAGAAGAAGAATAGAAGAGCTGCTGTAAACAGCGCAATGCTGTCCACAGGTAGGGATTGAATAAGAGGCAAAGGAAAAGGGTCTGATGGGGATGCCGATTTAAGTTTACAAATGGCTGTAAAAACAATCTCATCAGTACCAGGTTCAAAGTCAAAGGAGGAGGGATTCACTGATAGTATGTACTTCCGAGGAGAACATGCAGTCGATGCAATCAAACTCCTGATCCTTTTAATCGTGTCCACAAAAAAGGAACTGATCGAATCACAAACTTCTTGGGAATGAGAGGGGTCAATCAGAGGAGGTAGCGGTGCAGAAAGTTCTTAGACTAACCCCTTTGAATACCTCGCAAGAAGAGCAGGTAGCAGAGACTATGCAAACAGCATAATACTGTGATTTGGCTATTTTGATAGCCTTTTGATAACTTAAAAGAGCCTGCTTATGCATAACAGTGATGACTGGATGTCAGTGAGAACAGCTGGGGAAGACTATTCACATAACTGGCTGCTGTAGGGAGGGCCCAGGGTTTATAGGTGCAGAGGTAGGTTTTCAGATTGGGAATGTGCATGGCTTGGTCAGTTCCGGTGTTCGCTTGTGGACTCCCAGTTCTAGATGATAGGTGAAGAACATCAGTATTCCTAATTAAAACCACTTTCCAGAGAGCCAGGATGAGTTGGAGCCCTAGCAGATGCAGCAGACGCTGAGTGGTGTCGGAGGAACCAAGCAAATGTCTGCATATATCGAAGGGGGAACAAAGGACTCTGCTCCAGCAGCTAACTCTGCCCAAGCGCCAGGAGCAGCAACAGAACTATGAGTGAAGATGTTCCAGCAAGTCAGCATCAATGCAGGCCAGCTCCAGGTACAGGCATGGGAGGAGCCTGCTTCCTGGATACAATGGTTTCTGCAGTTCACAAGGTTGCCACGTAGATGTCCAGGACAATGCTAGACAGCACGTTAGCACCAATGAAGGTCAGCTCCGTGTACAGGCATGGGAGGAGCCTGCTTCCTGGATACAATGGTTTCTGCAGTTCACAAGGTTGCCACGTAGATGTCCAGGACAATGCTAGACAGCACGTTAGCACCAATGAAGGTCAGCTCCGTGTACAGGCATGGGAGGAGCCTGCTTCCAGGATACAGTGTCTTCTGCAGTTCACAAGGGTGCCAAGTATATGTGTGGGACAATGCTAGACAGCACGTAAGCACCAATGAAGGTCAGCTACGTGTACAGGCATGGAGTGAGTCTCCTCTCGGGATACAGTGTCTTCTGCAGTTCACAAGGGTGCGAAGTAGATGTGCGGGACAATGCTAGACAGCACGTTAGCATCAATGAAGGCCAGCTCCATGTACAGGCATGGAGCGAGTCTCCTCTCGGGATACAGTGTCTTCTGCAGTTCACAAGGGTGCGAAGTAGATGTGCGGGACAATGCTAGACAGCACGTTAGCATCAATGAAGGCCAGCTCTGTGTACAGACATTGAAGGAGCCTCCTCTCAGGATACAGTGTCTTCTGCAGTTGACACGGGTGCCAAGTAGATGTGCGGGACAATGCTATCACAGCGCGTTAGAATCTAGGAAGGTCAGCTCCGTGTACAGGCATGGAAGGAGTCTCCACTCAGGACACTGCGTTTTCTGCAGTTCACAAAGGTGCCAAGTAGATGTGCGGGACAATGCTATCACAGCACTTTAGCATCAATGAAGGCCAGCTCCATGTACAGGCATGGAAGGAGCCTCCTCCCAGGGTACAGTGTATTCTGCAGTTCACACAGGTGCCACGTAGATGTCCAGGATAATGTCAGATAGCAGGTTAGCATCAATGAAGGCCAGCTCCCTGTACAGACATGGAAGGAGCCTCCTCTCAGGATACTGTGTCTTCCGCAGTTCACAGGTGTGCCACGTAGATGTGCGGGACAATGCTATCACAGCACTTTAGCATCAATGAAGGCCAGCTCCGTGTACAGGCATGGAGCGAGTCTCCTCTCTGGATACAGTGTCTTCTGCAGTTCACAAGGGTGCGAAGTAGATGTGCGGGACAATGCTAGACAGCACGTTAGCATCAATGAAGGCCAGCTCTGTGTACAGGAATGGAAGGAGCCTCCTCTCAGGATACAGTGTTTTCTGTAGTTGACACGGGTGGCAAGCAGAACCCAGGACAATGCTAGACAGCATGTGAGCAGCAATGAATGCCAGCTCTGTGTACAGACATGGAAGGAGCCTCCTCTCAGGAAACTGTTTTCTGCAGTTCACAACGGTGCCAAGTAGATGTGCTGGATGGTGAGCAAGCAGTCCTCCAAGTCACAAGGGAGGGAATTACCTCAACAGGTTTTCCCTGGTTAAGAGTGGCAGAGATCCGGCTTATGGAGTTGGCTTTTGGAATGAATCTTCAGGCAGAGTTCACAGCATCCACGTGGTCCTCTCAGCTTCTATGGATCTGGCTCTAGTGCGCGACCAAGAAATGGCTTCAAGTTCTCCACAACCAAATACAAATACTGAGCTGTGGGTTACCCCAGCCTACCAATCAGAAGACTTGCAGCATTCAAGGTTTTGCATCCACCCAACTCTAGATGGCCAGCCAAGGTTTATTTGTAACATCATGAAGAAACCTTTCCCATTCCCAGAGTTTCTCCAGAATCGTTCCAGTCATCCTGATGGTGGGGCTGCGGATCTTCTTTAGGGTGGTTGTCTTTTGGGCCGCACTGGGGCGCTGATTCCAGCGTCATGCCCTGGAGACTTGCAACCATTCCACAACATTCCCTTTCGGTGGTGCTTCTTCGCCCCTCAGTGCGTTGGGTCTGGTGTCCTCCTTGCTAAGGTTCAATATATGAAAGCCTTCCTCGCACGTGGTAATTATGTGCTGGAGCCTGTCCCATGTGAGCAAGAAGCCAAAAGGGAAGGTCCATTTATACTTTATCTGGTTACCTGTGAGGGCTCTAATCACAGGCCCCATCTCTCTGCACTTCTGCAGGGTGGACTGAGCGAAGTCCTGATATAACTGAATTTACACCCCGTTATAGCTAATGGACTCTGTCCGCGGGCCTCTCTGAGGATTTGTTCTTTCCGAAGGTAGAGCGATATTGCCACCAGCATGTTCCTTCGCCGTGCGCCCGGTTCTGCCCATTTAGGGTCACTTCTATGTACCCTATCAATGAGAATTTCCTCCACCTTTCCGTCCCCCTAGGAGGTCAGCAGAAATCTGCTACACTGTGTCTTTAAGGTCCACGTCTCCAACTTCTTCTGGTAGATTCTGTGTGCAGAAATTAGACCTCCGGGACCTGTTTTCGAGGTCTTCACTCTGAAGTTCGAGGTTGTGGGAGATCCTGACGAGGTCCTCGAGGGTGTCTTCTGTTTTCATATTGTCCTCTACTTTCCACTGCAGCGCACACTCTTTGGTATCTGCTAGTTCTTCATGTGATGCAACGTTCCTCCTCAGATCCTAAATGGCCTGTTTTACTTCTGAAGTGAAGGTCACAAATTGGGTTTGAAACAATGCTGTCAGTTTGTTTTGAAAGTTATTAAAGCAGGCCTCCAGGTCAGTCTTGAACCTCACCATAGTGTTAGAGTTGCTGCATGGGAGGGAACCTTCCTGTTCTAGATCTGCTGCTGTTTTGGGAGTGGGATCTGGGTCCCTGGCCCAACACTGGCAGATAACCTCTTTGGGCGTAGCCGGTGGCTGCCATTTTCTGGGGTTCCCCCGATTCCTACCCCCCTGGCATTGGGTGATGTTGCATGTAGGTCTTGATGGCACCTGCCGCTGTCGGGGAGCTGGGCCAGTGTGCCCCATCAGTGCCCTGCTGTCTCAGGGTGCTCCCCGGCTCCCGCTCACTGATACTTGCCTACAATGGTGCCCCCAACGCTGAATCAGGGCATCTGGGGTCGGTTGGGGTCCAGGCTGGCATAGCACCATCTATGATATCTGGATGAGCTGGACGATTCCCTGTCCCCCTTGGCCCCCACCCGCCCAATTTCCACAGTCTCCCTGGGGCTGCCCGGTCCGCTACAGCTATGGGTCCACTTGTGGCACTGAATGTACTGGCTGCGTTCGCCCTGGCCCGCTGGTGACCCTGTCTAGGGCGTGCTTTAGAACTCCTCCACAGGAGCGAGACTTCCATATTGGTTCGATCGCTGCAGTGTTGTCTTCACATGTCTCTGCCACGCCCCCACCCCCTGGGTCCTTCGCTAGTCTCACCCGACATCAGCTTGTGGGCCGCTGACCCTGCCGCTGTATGCCTTCAGACAGCAGGTGGATCCTCCAATTGCACTGGCGTCTGCTGCACAAATGCTCTGCTCTCTTATTGCCTCCTCCAGGGTTTGCCGCCTCCGGGTCCCTTATGGCGGTGCTGCTATCGCTTGGGCGGAGTGGCCCCTCCATCTGCACCAGCAGCGGTGCCGGCGCGCAGGCTCCCTGCTTGTAGCTCTGGCCCGTTGGCGCTTTAGCTGGTCCGTTTGTCCGTCCGGCTTTATGCCTTGCGGATTACTCCATTGGCTCCCATTATGGTGAGGTTGGGAGGCACCGTTCTGCTGGCCAAGTTCTGGAGCCCTTAGCGGCCCCCACGGACATCGGACACCCTGCCATACGGCGCTGCAGTGGCCCACTCTCCTCTCGTCTCCCACAGCCTGGAGGCCAAATTACAAGCATCCGGGCTCCTGTTGACATCTGTGGACTGGTGGCACCACAGTAGCCATTGCGCCACTCCGGTGGTGCGTTTTCATTGCCACTGCTTGGTTATCAGTGCAACTCACAGACAGCCGCTGGTCGCCATCTTGGTATCTTATTATTATTCTCTTAACATAAAATAAAGAGACACCTAATTTATACATTTAGGCGAGCGCTCTGTCTTTATGAAATATATAACTAGTCAATTGAAAATTAACTATATATACATATATATATATATATGTGTATGAGAGGAATAAAAATGCGAGCAAGTCCTCTATGCTTATAGGAAACCAGGGTCAGGCATTAGAAGTTAATCAGTAGGACTGTATGGACAATCATGATAAATATATCCTTCTTTGAATCATAGGTAAACCACTAAAGACATTCATAAGTACAAAAAAGAACAATGCTAAAAAATCGTCAGGAAGTGTATCCAAATTATGCTAATGACATTTTTTGTTTGGGTTCATTTTGGCAACAATATCAACATTGACTTAACATGATATATGGAGATATAGTTTAATCTATATATATGTTTTGCTTGTATTTCACCACACTAATCAACATTGACCTAACATGATATATGGAGATATAGTTTAATCTATATATATGTTTTGCTTGTATTTCACCACACTAATCAACATTGACTTAACATGATATATGGAGATATAGTTTAATCTATATATATGTTTTGCTTGTATTTCACCACACTAATCAACATTGACCTAACATGATATATGGAGATATAGTTTAATCTATATATATGTTTTGCTTGTATTTCACCACACTAATAATATGCAATATAAACTGACCAGCATTTGTATCCATGCCACCTATAGAGACTTGAAAAGTACCACAGAGGTCGAAACACATGTCGGTGTTAGATGCTTTGAAAGCTAATAAACCCTTAACTGCCAAGAGGAACATATTGCACTAATGTTTATTTGAATGGCTGGAAGATTAATTCCTTATGTAGTCCCTATGGTGGCTGTGAATTAATACAGGTTTCTGGGTGTCTGTTAATAACAACCTTAGGAGCATGCCTAATGCAGTCCATCGTCGCCAAAAGGTGCGATCGGCTGCTGCACAAGGGCTGCTCATTACTCGTAGATACGGTCGCTACTCCCTTTGCCTAGTTTGAGGTGGTACCAAATCTAATCTATGGTGCTGAATAAGTTGGACCGTAGCGTAGGGTTATGGAAGGTATTGGAAGGCCTGTTTTGGAAAAGGGTCTTGCGACTCCCACAGAGTTTCCCTAGCTAACTGGTACGTCATGAGCTTGGCCTTCTTTCTCTGTCTGTTATGGTTAAATGGAAGGCATTGGGCTTACGGAGGAAGTGATTTTTGGCACAGCCAAAATACTATACTTCCACTGCTTAAAGAAATGATACAGTCAGGATCAGACCCTTTTTTGTCAGAATTGGTGAAGGATTGTTTTGCTTGCATGAAGCCAGCAGAGATTGACATAGATCTGCTGCTTAGCAAGCCGACAAAAGTCCCAAAAAAGCTTTGGATGTCTGATGGGACCTTTCAAAATTTGAGGGATGGAATGAAGGCGTGTAATATTCTGCTAAAATATTTGGGGACATTTCCATGCTCAGTATATAGAGAACATTTTTGAAAGCTGTGTTTACATCTGAACCCTACCAGAGAGGTATTGGGTGCCTGCCAGAGATTGAAGCTGGAGGGGTGCAACCGTTGCTTCTGTAATGTACAATCTGAAACATTATTATCTTGTCGATCTCTGGCGGAGGGGTGGGACCTTCTTCTGGGGAAACCTCTGAATCAGTTCAGAGTGTTAGCAGAGGAAATGAGGTGGGCCTTGTTATTCGGTGGTGAGTATGTAACTATCACCTTAGCGGTCGTTAGATTTTTTTCTAAACTTAGTTTTTATTAAAGTTTTTATAAATAGCAGGAACATTGACCATAATAACAAAGCATTTACACCATCACTTGAGTTCCATGCACAACCTCCCTTCCTCTCCTCCCACCAGCTCCCCTCTCACATAAACCTGTACTACGCAGGTGTATGGGCATATATCACGAGGCCAACAAGTAATCAAAACATATAAGGTAAGTAGCAACATAAAAGAAGAGAGGGTGACCAATATGGGGAGCCTAGGTCTCGCATCGCAAAACCCTCCTAGGTGTCAGACATATTATAGATCTACGTTCTTGGCTGTTCTTGTCTAGCAGTGACGCCAGCCCATTAGCTTGGTCTGGTACTACCCCACTTCAGAATGAACATTCCCCAGTCTGCGTGGAAGGCCTCCAAGCGATCATTTGTAATTGCTGCAATCTTCTCTAGAATGAAAATGTCCCAAAGTGTATTCATCCAGTCTGCTTTCAAGGGGGCGGAGTTGGTCTTCCATCTCTCAGCTATTGCCACCCTCCCAGCTCTTAACATGGCCTTGCACATTCTCGGGAGTCGGGGTTCCTCCCTTCCCTCCCCCGGGACGCCAGTAGAATCTGCAAGGGGTCTAGGCCTAGAACCACTCCAGTGGCCTCCTTCACCCAACTGAGGACCTCCGCCCAATACATCTGGATCTTGGGGCATGACCACCAGATATGGTATGACGTAGCATGTTGGCCACATACCCTGGGGCAGTATGGGGACAACCCAGAGAACATTTTCGACAGCCTTTGCGGGGATAGATGCCAACCATGTAAGATTTTAAAGTTATAGTCTATTTTGGCTGTAATAAAATTGCCATGGAACATGATCCTGTATACTTTCCTGCAGGTGTCCTCGGGTATGTCCCTTCCTATTTGTGAGGCCCAACTTTGTTTGAAGTTTTGTCTGCCTGAGAGGTCCACTGTCACCATTGCCCTGTACATCCTGGAGATAATCCCCTAATGGGTTGCGACAGGTTGCGGAGGAGTCTGGGATTTGCATAGATACTCTTCAGTCGCAGATAGTCAAATACACTAAAAACATCTCCCAGCATTTCTCTGTGTCTCGTAGTCTATAAATTGACCCTCCTGGAAGAGTTTTCCTGCCCTTTGTAAGCCCCTATCTGACCATGTTTGAGTGTGTTTGAATCCCTTTCTCCCCAAATCCATGGGCGTTCCCCATAGTGAGCTCAGTGGGGCGGGCAAGGAGGAAAGTCGCTCAGTGGGGCTATTTTTCTTCCCTAGTGACCATAATACTCCCAATACTGGGTAGTTCCTAACCTTTGCATGGAGTGATTTAGATGAGGACCACATAAGATCTCTAACTTTCTTAGGGTGGGAGTAGGAATCCTCTAGGTACGACCAAAACGTGCCATGTCGTCCCTCATGTCGTACCTCATGTGTTCTACTAAAATACGTAGTTGGGCAGCCTTATAATAGAGGAAGAAATCTGGGAGGGCAAACCCTCCAAAGACTTTTGAGAGGGATAATGTGGTTCTTTTAATTCAGGGGTGTTTCCCCTGCCAAATAAACCGAGGCAGCATGGAGTTGAGCTGTCCAAAGAAGGTATATGGGAGGTGAGAGGGTAAATCTGTGAATAGGTATATAAAATGAAGGAGAACTGTCATTTTGATTGATGTCATCCTCCCAGGACCCCCCTTGTTAAATCTGCATATTTAAGTAACTTTGGGTCTCACCCTAAATTACTAGGGGAATCCAGACGTGGACCCCTTGCTCACTATTCTTAGAGAGGCACAGATCCACCCTACTGATGAGGTCCAACCAGACCGAAACACGTGTCTGGGGTTTCTGTTGGTACTCTTGTTCAGAGGAGAATTGCCTTGCATTTCGGTGCTGGACTGCCCCAGGGCAGGACAAAGACTGATATTTTTGGGATATTTCTTCTCTGTGAAAGATAGTGAGCTAAAGACTCTGGGTAAGTCCCTCGTAACCAGGACTAATGTCTGGCAGAGGGACTCCCAGGACCCCCCTTGTTAAATCTGCATATTTAAGTAACTTTGGGTCTCACCCTAAGTTACTAGGGGAATCCAGACGTGGACCCCTTGCTCACTATTCTTAGAGAGGCACAGATCCACCCTACTGATGAGGTCCAACCAGACCGAAACACGTGTCTGGGGTTTCTGTTGGTACTCTTGTTCAGAGGAGAATTGCCTTGCATTTCGGTGCTGGACTGCCCCAGGGCAGGACAAAGACTGATATGTTTGGGATATTTCTTCTCTGTGAAAGATAGTGAGCTAAAGACTCTGGGTAAGTCCCTCGTAACCAGGACTAATGTCTGGCAGAGGGACTCCCAGGACCCCCCTTGTTAAATCTGCATATTTAAGTAACTTTGGGTCTCACCCTAAGTTACTAGGGGAATCCAGACGTGGACCCCTTGCTCACTATTCTTAGAGAGGCACAGATCCACCCTACTGATGAGGTCCAACCAGACCGAAACACGTGTCTGGGGTTTCTGTTGGTACTCTTGTTCAGAGGAGAATTGCCTTGCATTTCGGTGCTGGACTGCCCCAGGGCAGGACAAAGACTGATATGTTTGGGATATTTCTTCTCTGTGAAAGATAGTGAGCTAAAGACTCTGGGTAAGTCCCTCGTAACCAGGACTAATGTCTGGCAGAGGGACTCCCAGGACCCCCCTTGTTAAATCTGCATATTTAAGTAACTTTGGGTCTCACCCTAAGTTACTAGGGGAATCCAGACGTGGACCCCTTGCTCACTATTCTTAGAGAGGCACAGATCCACCATACTGATGAGGTCCAACCAGACCGAAACACGTGTCTGGGGTTTCTGTTGGTACTCTTGTTCAGAGGAGAATTGCCTTGCATTTCGGTGCTGGACTGCCCCAGGGCAGGACAAAGACTGATATGTTTGGGATATTTCTTCTCTGTGAAAGATAGTGAGCTAAAGACTCTGGGTAAGTCCCTCGTAACCAGGACTAATGTCTGGCAGAGGGACTCCCAGGACCCCCCTTGTTAAATCTGCATATTTAAGTAACTTTGGGTCTCACCCTAAGTTACTAGGGGAATCCAGACGTGGACCCCTTGCTCACTATTCTTAGAGAGGCACAGATCCACCCTACTGATGAGGTCCAACCAGACCGAAACACGTGTCTGGGGTTTCTGTTGGTACTCTTGTTCAGAGGAGAATTGCCTTGCATTTCGGTGCTGGACTGCCCCAGGGCAGGACAAAGACTGATATGTTTGGGATATTTCTTCTCTGTGAAAGATAGTGAGCTAAAGACTCTGGGTAAGTCCCTCGTAACCAGGACTAATGTCTGGCAGAGGGACTCCCAGGACCCCCCTTGTTAAATCTGCATATTTAAGTAACTTTGGGTCTCACCCTAAGTTACTAGGGGAATCCAGACGTGGACCCCTTGCTCACTATTCTTAGAGAGGCACAGATCCACCCTACTGATGAGGTCCAACCAGACCGAAACACATGTCTGGGGTTTCTGTTGGTACTCTTGTTCAGAGGAGAATTGCCTTGCATTTCGGCGCTGGACTGCCCCAGGGCAGGACAAAGACTGATATGTTTGGGATATTTCTTCTCTGTGAAAGATAGTGAGCTAAAGACTCTGGGTAAGTCCCTCGTAACCAGGACTAATGTCTGGCAGAGGGACTCCCAGGACCCCCCTTGTTAAATCTGCATATTTAAGTAACTTTGGGTCTCACCCTAGGTTACTAGGGGAATCCAGACGTGGACCCCTTGCTCACTATTCTTAGAGAGGCACAGATCCACCCTACTGATGAGGTCCAACCAGACCGAAACACGTGTCTGGGGTTTCTGTTGGTACTCTTGTTCAGAGGAGAATTGCCTTGCATTTCGGTGCTGGACTGCCCCAGGGCAGGACAAAGACTGATATGTTTGGGATATTTCTTCTCTGTGAAAGATAGTGAGCTAAAGACTCTGGGTAAGTCCCTCGTAACCAGGACTAATGTCTGGCAGAGGGACTCCCAGGACCCCCCTTGTTAAATCTGCATATTTAAGTAACTTTGGGTCTCACCCTAAGTTACTAGGGGAATCCAGACGTGGACCCCTTGCTCACTATTCTTAGAGAGGCACAGATCCACCCTACTGATGAGGTCCAACCAGACCGAAACACGTGTCTGGGGTTTCTGTTGGTACTCTTGTTCAGAGGAGAATTGCCTTGCATTTCGGTGCTGGACTGCCCCAGGGCAGGACAAAGACTGATATGTTTGGGATATTTCTTCTCTGTGAAAGATAGTGAGCTAAAGACTCTGGGTAAGTCCCTCGTAACCAGGACTAATGTCTGGCAGAGGGACTCCCAGGACCCCCCTTGTTAAATCTGCATATATAAGTAACTTTGGGTCTCACCCTAAGTTACTAGGGGAATCCAGACGTGGACCCCTTGCTCACTATTCTTAGAGAGGCACAGATCCACCCTACTGATGAGGTCCAACCAGACCGAAACACGTGTCTGGGGTTTCTGTTGGTACTCTTGTTCAGAGGAGAATTGCCTTGCATTTCGGTGCTGGACTGCCCCAGGGCAGGACAAAGACTGATATGTTTGGGATATTTCTTCTCTGTGAAAGATAGTGAGCTAAAGACTCTGGGTAAGTCCCTCGTAACCAGGACTAATGTCTGGCAGAGGGACTCCCAGGACCCCCCTTGTTAAATCTGCATATTTAAGTAACTTTGGGTCTCACCCTAAGTTACTAGGGGAATCCAGACGTGGACCCCTTGCTCACTATTCTTAGAGAGGCACAGATCCACCCTACTGATGAGGTCCAACCAGACAGAAACACGTGTCTGGGGTTTCTGTTGGTACTCTTGTTCAGAGGAGAATTGCCTTGCATTTCGGTGCTGGACTGCCCCAGGGCAGGACAAAGACTGATATGTTTGGGATATTTCTTCTCTGTGAAAGATAGTGAGCTAAAGACTCTGGGTAAGTCCCTCGTAACCAGGACTAATGTCTGGCAGAGGGACTCCCAGGACCCCCCTTGTTAAATCTGCATATTTAAGTAACTTTGGGTCTCACCCTAAGTTACTAGGGGAATCCAGACGTGGACCCCTTGCTCACTATTCTTAGAGAGGCACAGATCCACCCTACTGATGAGGTCCAACCAGACCGAAACACGTGTCTGGGGTTTCTGTTGGTACTCTTGTTCAGAGGAGAATTGCCTTGCATTTCGGTGCTGGACTGCCCCAGGGCAGGACAAAGACTGATATGTTTGGGATATTTCTTCTCTGTGAAAGATAGTGAGCTAAAGACTCTGGGTAAGTCCCTCGTAACCAGGACTAATGTCTGGCAGAGGGACTCCCAGGACCCCCCTTGTTAAATCTGCATATTTAAGTAACTTTGGGTCTCACCCTAAGTTACTAGGGGAATCCAGACGTGGACCCCTTGCTCACTATTCTTAGAGAGGCACAGATCCACCCTACTGATGAGGTCCAACCAGACCGAAACACGTGTCTGGGGTTTCTGTTGGTACTCTTGTTCAGAGGAGAATTGCCTTGCATTTCGGTGCTGGACTGCCCCAGGGCAGGACAAAGACTGATATGTTTGGGATATTTCTTCTCTGTGAAAGATAGTGAGCTAAAGACTCTGGGTAAGTCCCTCGTAACCAGGACTAATGTCTGGCAGAGGGACTCCCAGGACCCCCCTTGTTAAATCTGCATATATAAGTAACTTTGGGTCTCACCCTAAGTTACTAGGGGAATCCAGACGTGGACCCCTTGCTCACTATTCTTAGAGAGGCACAGATCCACCCTACTGATGAGGTCCAACCAGACCGAAACACGTGTCTGGGGTTTCTGTTGGTACTCTTGTTCAGAGGAGAATTGCCTTGCATTTCGGTGCTGGACTGCCCCAGGGCAGGACAAAGACTGATATGTTTGGGATATTTCTTCTCTGTGAAAGATAGTGAGCTAAAGACTCTGGGTAAGTCCCTCGTAACCAGGACTAATGTCTGGCAGAGGGACTCCCAGGACCCCCCTTGTTAAATCTGCATATTTAAGTAACTTTGGGTCTCACCCTAAGTTACTAGGGGAATCCAGACGTGGACCCCTTGCTCACTATTCTTAGAGAGGCACAGATCCACCCTACTGATGAGGTCCAACCAGACAGAAACACGTGTCTGGGGTTTCTGTTGGTACTCTTGTTCAGAGGAGAATTGCCTTGCATTTCGGTGCTGGACTGCCCCAGGGCAGGACAAAGACTGATATGTTTGGGATATTTCTTCTCTGTGAAAGATAGTGAGCTAAAGACTCTGGGTAAGTCCCTCGTAACCAGGACTAATGTCTGGCAGAGGGACTCCCAGGACCCCCCTTGTTAAATCTGCATATTTAAGTAACTTTGGGTCTCACCCTAAGTTACTAGGGGAATCCAGACGTGGACCCCTTGCTCACTATTCTTAGAGAGGCACAGATCCACCCTACTGATGAGGTCCAACCAGACCGAAACACGTGTCTGGGGATCCTGTTGGTACTCTTGTTCAGAGGAGAATTGCCTTGCATTTCGGTGCTGGACTGCCCCAGGGCAGGACAAAGACTGATATGTTTGGGATATTTCTTCTCTGTGAAAGATAGTGAGCTAAAGACTCTGGGTAAATCCCTCGTAACCAGGACTAATGTCTGGCAGAGGGACTCCCAGGACCCCCCTTGTTAAATCTGTCATCCTACCGTACCATGATCACGGGTGTCCAGCTAGCAAGATCTGAACAGAGTTTGTGTAGTGCGGGCCTATAGTTGATGTCGATCAACCGATCTAGGTCTCTGGGCACCCAAATCCCCAAATAGATGATTTCATTGGGTTTGAGTCTCATCCCTCTCAGGGGGCCTAGGTCTATTGTGGCCGAATGATCCGCGCATAGAGGTATGTCACTGGACTTGGATGTGTTGATTTTCAGACCTGAGAAAACCCCAAAGGAGGCTATGAGGTCTAGGAGTCTTGGAAGCGAGCGAGAGATGTTTGTTAGATAGCATAAAATCACAAAGAGGGATAATTTAAATTCAAGTCACCATCTTTTATTCCCAAAATGTCGGGGTCAGTTCTGATTGATATTACCAGGGGTTCCATCGTAATTGCATAAAGGATTGGAGAGATGGGGCAGGCCTGCGTGGTACCTCAGGTTAGGTGGAAGGGGGTGGAGACGGCACTGTTGACTAATACTTTGGCTGTTGGGGCCCATTCTCTCTAAAACCTTCCCCATATATGCCCATTCCACTCGGTCAAATGCTTTTTCCGAATCATTGGAAATTGGGTACCCTTCCAGTTTCTGTTCTTGCACCATGTGCATTAGCTCAATTGTTTTTCTGATGTTATCAGCACCCTGCCACCCCAAGATAAACCCCACTTGGTCCCTGTGAATTAGTAATGGCATCAGCATCTTTAACCTTTTACTTGGCAGAAATCTACACATCTTCACATACGTATTTAACAAGGAGATAGGTCGATATGATTGGCATTGTGTCGGGTCCCTTCCGTCTTTTGGGATTACTACCAATAGGGCCCCTAGTAGGGAGTCTGGCAGGACTCCCACATTCAGAGTTTGATTTATTTCTTCTGCTGAGATTGGGGCATCAAGCGCGGCTGCGTCATCTGAGGATATGCTCGGCATGGATATGGTGTCTAGAAAGTTATCTAGCCGCTTTCCATCTCCCTTGAATTCGCTCGTATAGAGGAGTTCGTAATATTTGCTAAATTCCTCGGCTATGTTATCGTCCTCATAGACCCTCTTGGCCCCTGCCTGTTGTATCGCCCCCAATCTCCAACCGTTTCTGTGCTCACGCAGTCTCCATGCCAGTATCTTGTGTGCATGCTCCCGTTTTTTCAAGTACTTCTGTTTGAGGAAAGCAAGCTTTAACTCCATCTAGTGTACCAGCAGGGCCCTCAACTGCCTTTTGTATTGCTCCACTTTTGCAATGTTTCTCTGGGAGACTTGGGTTCTCAGGGTCCCTTTGGGTTTTAAGGCATCTATTTTCCCCAGGTCAGACTCCACCTTTTCTCTCTCCCTTTTTCTCCCCCCCAAGCACGTCAGCTCACCTCTTATTGAGGCCTTGAATGCCTCCCATACTCTCGGCAGTCCCAACCGTTATCGTTGAACTGGAACAATTCTTTTATCGATTTTAACAGCCCCTGGGCTGCTGCTTTGTCTTTCAACAGCAGCTATTGCATATCCATCTAACCCTCTGGGTACCCCCAGTCCAATCTCCCAACTTGACTCTGACTAAGTGATGGTCTGACCATGGAAAGGGCTCAGTGGTGGTTTTAGATGAACAAGTTACTTACCAACTGTAACGTTCTTTCGACTGGATGTTCCTCCCACGTATTCCTCATTTTATGATAATTCGTTATCTCCAGCTTCGCTGCTTCGGAAAAAAATTTCTCGGCAGAGGGCGCTGTGCTCGAGGTCGTGGTGTCGATTGTCCCTCGACGGTCTCTGTACCGTGTCGACATCACTGATGGTATAAGTAGCTCGAGCCGCGCCCGTTGCTCCAGTTCTGTTTTTTCGATGAAAACATATAGGAGGAACACCCAGGCGTGCCCCATGACTGATGCACACTTCGTGAGAGGAAAGTGTAAGAAAACGTAAAACTGTACTGCGGGGTAGGATGGGAGGGTCAATGAGGAATACGTGGGAGGAACATCCAGTCGAAAGAACGTTACAGTTGGTAAGTAACTTGTTCTTCGAATGGATTGTGTCCTCCCACGCATTCCTCATCTTATGATAGACTCCCATAGCAGCAGTAATTTTGGAGGTGGGAGTATTAGTTTTCAGTTTTCATGGACGGAATGCAGAACTGCCTTGGCAAATAAACCCTCATTAGAGGAGGCAGTATCCAAACAGTAATGTTTTACAAAAGTGTGTATTGTTTTCCAAGTAGCAGCTGAACACATATCTGCTACAGGGACTCCCCTCTTTATAGCCGTAGAAGTAGCCATACCCCTTGTAGAATGGGCACGAAGCCCATCTGGTGGGTCTTTTCCTGCTAACCTGTAGCATTCAGTTATGGCTAAGATGATCCAGCGGGATATGGTCTGTTTTGTTACAGATAATCCTAGTTTATGACCAGTATAACCCACAAATAGTTGGTCATCTTGCCTCAATTTAGCCATTCTTGAGATATAGAAAGTAAGAGCCCTCTTGGGATCTAGTCTGTGCAATCTCCCTTTTTCCTTTCCCAAATGAGGAGGAGGATAAAAAGTTGGTAATATTATCTTTTGCGACAAATGGAAGTCTGAAACTACCTTTATAAGGACTACTTTATCCTTATAAAAAGTAGTAAATGGCGGTTTGCATGAGAGAGCCTGAAGTTCGCCAACCCTGCGGGCTGATGACAAGGCCACAAGAAGTACAGTTTTTAATGTTAAGAGCCTCAATGGGCAGGAGTGCATAGGCTCAAAAGGTATACAAGTCAAGAATTTTAGTACTAGATTTAAGTCCCAAGTTGGGACATGAAAAGGTACTGGGGGGTATACATTAGTAAGCCCCTTTAAGAATTGAATGATCAATGGAATTTTGAAATATGAAACCTCTTCTGATGTGCGCTTGAAAATAGACAGCGCAGCAAGGTATCCTTTAATTGTCCCTATCTGGAGCCCCAGATTGGCTAGATGCAGTAGGAAAGAAAGCACCATTGGGGTGCCACATTGAAAAGGGTCAACATCCCTATCTTTGCACCAGTTACTGAACTTGTTCCAGCGACATCGGTATAAAGATTTTGTTGCTGGCCTTCTGGCCGAAAGCAAGATCTCCATTACATCATCCGGAAGATCCCAATCCTTGTATCTCAAACTCTCAGAAACCATGCGTGAAGGTTGAGTGTCTTGACCTCCGGATGGAGAACCCGACCTTCCTCTTGCGAGAGAAGATCCTCCCTTTGCAGAAGAGGTAGTGGAGGGCAGATGGACATGTCTAGAAGGTCCGGGTACCACGTCCTCCTGGCCCAATCCGGGGCAATTAGTATCATGGTTTTCCTGAACTTTCTCAATCTCCTGATTACTTGAGGAATCACGGGGACTGGGGGAAACGCGTACAGCAGTGGAAACTTCCACTCCACTACAAATGCGTCTCCCAGAGCTCCTCTTTGAGGAAATTCCCTTGAGCAGTACTGCTCGCACTTCCGATTGATCACAGTGGCGAACAGATACACTTGAGGGGTTCCCCAAAGGGCGAAGATCTCTTGAAGGACTTCCTGAGCTAGCTCCCACTCGTGGGAGACTGTGCTCTGCCTGCTCAGAGCGTCTGCCGCCGTGTTTTGCTCTCCGGCTAGGTGAATTGCCAATAGAGAGATTCCTTCTCGTATTGCCCAGAACCAGAGCTGCATTGCCTCTCTGCACAGTGGTAGTGACCCTACTCCTCCTCTCTTGTTGAGGTAGTACATGGCCACTGTGTTGTCCGTCATTATCAGGACATTCTTTCCCTGTAAGAGGGCAGAAAGGCCTTCAGCGCTAGTCTGATTGCCCTCGGCTCCAATAGGTTGATGTGTAGTTTGGACTCTGATGGAGACCAACGACCACTGATTGTCAGATCATTGGTGTGTGCTCCCCACCCCGTGAGTGAGGCGTCCGTCACTACTGTTATCTCCGGCCATGGTTGCCAAAAAGATTCTCCCTTGAGAATGTTGTCATTGCAAGCCCACCATAGTAGATCCTGAGCAACTGCGCTCGGGACTTGCAGAAGATCCGACATATTCCCTGAGAACTGGGACCACTGAGTTCTGAGTGCCCATTGAAGGGATCTCATTCTCAACCTGGCCTCTGGTACTACGAAAATGCAGGCTGCCATGAGGCCGAGCAACCTGAGAAAATCGAAGGCCGGTAGATGTTGGGCATTCTGAAACTTTGTTACCATCTGCTGGATGTGGAGAGCTCTCACTTCGGGAGGCGAGGCTTTTCCCAACTAAGTGTCCAAGACTGCTAAGATAAACTGGAGTTTCTGGGTTGGTATTATGTGGGACTTCTTGAAATTGAGGGAGAAGCCCAGTTTGTGGAGGAAGTGGCAGGTGATCGAAAGATGTTCCTGAGCTTGTTCTGGAGAACTTGCTCTGATCAACCAGTCGTCCAGGTAGGGATATATGTGAATACCTCCTCTCCTGAGACTTGCTGCCACAACCGCCAACATTTTGGTGAAAACCCCCAGGGCGGAGGTCAACCCGAATGGCAGAACTCGAAACTGATAATGAGAATTGCCAATCGCGAACCTCAGGTACTTTCTGTGCCCTGGATGGATTGGCACATGAAAGTAAGCATCCTGAAGGTCCAATGATACCAACCAGTCTTGGAGTTGTAGAGCCTGAAGGATCTGAGAAAGGGTCACCATCTTGAACTTGTCCTTCCTGAGGAACTTGTTCAAGTTTCTTAAGTCCAAGATGGGTCTCAATCCTCCGTCCTTTTTTGGGATGAGAAAGTATGGGGAATACCAACCCCTGTTCCTCTCCGCTACAGGTACCTGTTCTATGGCACCTTTCTCTAGCAGGGTTAAAATTTCATGCAACAGGAGCGGGTCTGGAATTTTTACGGAGTTGGCTCCCGGTGGATGATTCTGAGGCCTTTTTAGAAAGGGGAGACAGTAACCTTGAGCTACTGTTTCCAGTGCCCAAACATCTGAGGTAATGCCTCGCCATTCCTTCAGATGTTCAGAGATCCTGCCTCCCACTGGTGTCTTGTGGAGCAAGGTCTCAGAGATTTGGAGGCGGCTGCAGGAGTGGCTGAGGGCAAAGATGCTGCTCCTGAGGCTGATTTCGCACCTCTTCCTCGTCCACCACGAGGGAAGTTTTTTCTGCCTCTTTGAGAAGCCTGTCCTCTTCCTCGACCAAATGAGGAGTAGTAGCGAAAAGAACAACCTCTCCAGGAAGATGATCCTGAATAGGTTTTCTGAGGCTGGCGCATGGAGATTTAGCTGCCGCTTTCGAGGTCTGGAGTTTTTCTAGGCTTTTGTCAGCCTTACTGCCAAATAGCCTCGAGCCATCAAAGGGCATGTTAAGGAGTCTGGATTGCACATCCTGTGCAAACCCCGACTTCCTCAACCACGCAAATCTGCGCAACACAGTGCTTGTAGCCATGGATCTGCTGATGCTATCAGCAGTATTCAGTCAAGACTGGAGACATTCCCCCATTGCCTCCTTTCCGTCTTTGACTATATTCAGGAAGCCTTCCCTTTCCTCGCTATCCGGAATATGCTCAGCCGCTGCCGAAATACAGTCCCACAGGGTATGGGTAAACCTGGCCAGGGTACAGGTGACATTTGTCGATTTCAGGGCCGTGCTACCTGAAGTGAAAACTTTACGGGCCCAGGCATCAACTTTCTTGTCCTCTCTATCCGGAGGGATAGTGGGATATGCAGTTTGTTTTGCTGTGGATGCAGCCTGAAGATGCAGCCTGAATAACCAGACTTTCTGAAGTCAGATGCCTGTTTAAATATTCAGGATCCGTACCAGCTGGTCTGTATTTCTATGGGAAATTACTATTTGTAGCAGCAATGCTATCAGGATTTTCCCAATTTTTTTCTACTGTTCTCTGAAGAGCCCTATGAAAGGGGAGAACTGGGTCTTTTTGGGGACCTTTAACAATTATATCTGTCACATGTCATCCTATTCAAACACGGGTGAAGTGTTACCCCAACCCATGTATTCTACTACCCTGTTCATAAGACCTCTGTACCCTGAGTCTGCATGTTCTGCAGGGTCAGGTTTGGCAAATTCTAACTCTGGGGAGGTGTCAATTCCACTAGCAGAGTGTAGAGTATCACTCAGGTCTCTCATTCTAGATTCCTGATCAATGAGTTCCTCAGAAACTTGTCTTGTGCCATATGAAACTCCAAAGGGAGTGACTTTGTCTTCCTCCGAGCCAGATTCCTCATAAATTGAGGATATAGCTTTAAAAAAGTCTGTTCTGGGCAACGGAGTAAATCTCCTTTCTTCCTCAACAATTTCCTTCGAAGGAATAGAAAAATCCTTCAAGGTTGTCGACGGGAACTTCGAAGACTTCGAAGAAGACTTCGATACAGGTGTCGAAGACGCTCTTGGCTTCGATGTTGAAGCAGTCGACGCCGATGGCGTTGATGAAGCCGTCGAAGCCTTCGATGACTTGAGCTTTTCATGAGGCACCGGAGATGTGCTCGACTCTCGAGGAGTCTTCGACTCACGAGGAGCCTTCGACGACTTGGCGTCGACTCGGGTATCTTCGATACTACTGGCTTTTACCAAGGTAGTTCTCGGCTTCTCTTTGTCGTTCAATGGAACGACCTTAGAGGAATGGCTCTTCCGAGGTTCTTTCGAGGGGGTCGGGGCCGCATTCTCGAAAACCTCCATCATCTTTTTACGGAATTCCTCCCCTTTTCTGGGGGAATCCGATCTTGTTGGACATCGAATTTCTTCGGTCGACTCAGAAGATGATGACGATGAGGGAGATCTAGGTCTCCTCTTCAGTTTTTTTGACGAGGAAGAAGAGTGTCTCGATCTACTCCTAGATCGAGATCTCTTGGAGTGCCTATCGGTCGCTTTCTTATGCGTTTTGGACACAGCCTTTTTAGAGGCTTCCCTCCCCACCGACAGTTTACCTCTCCTCTCACGAAGGGCCTTCTCGGTCATGCACTGGCAGGAACCACAGTCGTCGGTTCGGTGACTAGAACCGAGACACCAGAGACAAACTCGGTGAGGATCCGTGATCAACATTTTCGATCCACAATCGATACACTTCTTGAACCCAGTCTTGGGTGTCGAAGGAGTCGAAGAAGATGACATTTTCACAAAGAAGATCTCGGAGCGCGCCGTTCACGATAGCAAAGCGATCGGAAAAACGGAACTGGAGCAACGGGCGCGGCTCGAGCTACTTATACCATCAGTGACGTCGACACGGTACGGAGACCGTTGAGGGACAATCAACGCCACATCCTCGAGCACAGCGCCCTCTGGCGAGAATTTTTTTTCCGAAGCAGCGAAGCTGGAGATAACAAATTATCATAAGATGAGGAATACGTGGGAGGTCACAATCCATTCGAAACACTATTTATCAGGGTGGTGTCCAGGAGGACATAGTCTATCCGCGAGTACGCATCATGGACTGTGGAATAGAATGTATAGAGGCGGTGGCCCCTCAATCACATATGAGCGAGTCTGCTACCCCAAGCTCACTATTGATTTGGCATAAGTGCCGAGATTTGCTAAGCTGGGTAGGAGAGACCTCTGCTGGTTTAGCTCTTTTCCTGTCCATTGATGGGTCCAAGACCATATTAAAGTTGCCCCCAATTATCACATTTCCTTCTACAAAGGTCTTGATTTTCCCCTTTAGCATATCCCAATGATGTTCCTGTCCCTCACTGGGGCAGTAAATAAAAGCCAGGGTTACTTTTTACCCTTTCTCCAACCTTTGACTAACAAGAAGCGTCCCTGTGGGTCTTTCAGGGTCGACTCCATCACGAAACCCAGCTTGTTAGCTATGGCAATGGCCACTCCCTTTTTATTGGATGAACTAGAGGCATGGGGGATTATTGCCACCAACTTCGACTTAATGGATGGTTCCTTGCCTCCCTGCCAATGAGTCTCTTGTACGAACAGTAGTTCTGCTTTCAACCAATTGATTTTGTGAATCAACAAGGATCTCATTAGTGGGGAATTGGTACCCCTGACGTTTAGAGGGCCTAGGATTACGGCAACGTTTAAGTCAACCATCTGGGCTCTCATTTGCAAACAATAGAACTGCCCTTGCTCTTTGTGGTCCTGCCATGGGACCTGTGTATACCCTTACCCTGCTTGTGGTGGCCCAGTGAAACCCCTGTGTAGCATGTAACAACCTACCCTTCTGCTTTGGGCCTTGATACAACTCAGGTCTCCTCCCTAGAGCCCCGCAATCCAACGATTATCCCTTCTCTCATGCTCAAACCTACACCCCCGTCCCTGCCTCTTAATGCTTTTTCATGGGCTTCCGCCTGGCCTTAACCACAGAAAGTTCAACCTCAGCGATCGTACCTGCCCAGCCCAGCTCCCCGGGAGTTGAGCAAGATCGGATGGTGTCTCCTGCCTTTGGTGTTACTGGCAACTTGGGCAGGGTTCCTTCTCCCTTTAAATGTATTACTCCGGTCCATTCCTTATGTTTGTGTGGGGGAAAGTGGGTTAAGCTTCTTGTATTTGCGGAACCCCCTAATGTGTCTTCTGTCAGTAGATCTTTCGATCTTTGACTTTTCATTCTTCGTGGTTCGTCCATGCACCCCCTCTGCAGCTACAGCCACTGAGTGCACTTAAGCTTCTCCCATCAGTTCTCGGGAGACCCTGTTGATGTCATCCACCATCACTAAGTTGTACTTGTACCCTTCATATTCGAAATTTAGAGAGAAGGGGAACCCCATTGGTATCTGGTGTCTTTGGCACAAAGTCTTCACCTTGACAGGGTGAATGTTGAGAGGTCCTGGTAGATGGCAATGCACCCCACGGTACCGGGCCCACTGACCTAGCTTTGTCCAAGATCTTCGCTTTCTCCACATAGTAATGGAACCTTGCCAAGTTGAGCGCAGGCCCTTACCTCCACAACTGGCTCTATGTGCTATGTCAATGGTCATGTCTTCCTCGAAAAGATTTCTGATGACTTTGGTGATCGCTGCTACAATGTCCCTTTAGGTATCTACCTCTTTTTCCAGAAATCCGAAGAATCTAAGGTTGCTGCGGTGCTCGTGATTCTCAAAATCGTCCATTTTTAAGGTAACCTCTTCTTCTCTTCTCTCCAGTTCTGAGATCCTCATATCGAGTTGGCTCTCTAGGACTTCTACCGAGGACTGGTTGGCCTCCAGCCCCTGAAGTCTATCGTCCATGTCGTCCACCATTTTATCAAAGCCATCCAGTCTGCGACTAATATCGGACCTGAAGCTCTTGAGTTCCTCAAGTATTGCCGCCATGTATCTCCGTATTGATAACATATCTTCTGCCATGGTCGGGTCGGGTGTGGTCATCTCCTCTATTGCTGGTTTGGAGGACGAGGTCAATTTCTATTTTTGGAGTGAGGCAGACCAGTTCATGGATTTAACCGTGGGTGGGAGGGGTCTCTTAGATTGACTTGGTGCCCTCCCACTTGCTGAGCGCCTGGTGCACCCTACCTACAGTTTGATGTTTCCTGGGGGAATCAGGTGGAAGGTTTTCTTGGTGGTATCATTTCCTTGAGGGATGTGGAGTCCTGCACCATGTCCCCAGCTGCATCTCTTGACTTTGACTCTAGAGATGGTGAGGGGCCTCTCAAAGCTCTCTGGGGCCGGCAATTATGCTGGGTGTAGCTGGGGGGGTCCCTCACGGGCTCCTCACCGTTTGTCCAGGCCAAGGGATCGAGTGGTGGCCTAGTACCCTGCCCTAATGTCCTAGTTTGGCCGTCTTTCCACTACGGAGCAGGGAGAGGTCTTGGCCATCCATTTTGATTGCTGTGGGCTGTCTCTCTCTCCACGGCAGGCCCCAGCGGGCACCTCAATCTCCACCGAACCCGCCTCCAGGGCCTCCTGTGGGCTCACCTTGTAGATGTGGTGCTGTATCCTTCCCTTTTTTTCCTTTTTTAAATTCAGTCCTCTGTTGCTGGGTATCACCGCTGTGCAGTTCAGGGGGCAGGCTCCCCCCGTGCTGTGGATCCGGTGTGTGCCACGGACAGTGTGGGTACCCCCCCGTGCATGGTTCTTCCTGCGGCATCAGATCGCTCCCACTCCTGTGCCCCCTCCCCTTAGGGGATCGCTGGCTGCATCCAACCCCCTCTGTGTGCTGCTAGGTGCTCCTTTTCATGTGGGAGGGGGACGCTGAGGTTATTTTTCTTCCAGGCAGCTGGGCGCCCTGTTGGCCACTGCTTCAGGGGTCCATGCGGGCTCGTTTTAGGCCAGCGGGTTCATCAATATGAAAGGCTGGGCTGTGGCGAAGGTCGGGGGGGGCAGGCCACTCCATCTCGGGCTGCTCACCTTATTACTGTGTAGTGCTCGTGCTGCTCTCCTTGGCGGCCAGGCGCCTTGCTGTGTTCTGGCACTGGCGGCCGCGTGTGTTTAGATTCAGATCTGCAGCCTCGCAGAGATGGATAGTGGGCTGTGGCGCAGGGCAAAGGGGCAGTCCACGCCACCACAGGTCCCCCACAGTGTTAGCGCTCACCGCCCAGACCGCTCCTCTGGGCGACCGAGTGCTGTGTTGCTCCCCGTGGTGGGCATGGGCCGGCGGCCTCGGTTAGAAATTGTGTGGCGCTGTGGCACAGGACGGAAGTGTGACCTGCTGAACGGGAGCGACACAAGATGTGCTAGTGCTTCTCTCTGCCCCCTGGTGGCCGATCCGGGCATTAGATTTTTTAACTATTTTGATCTGCTCTGACAGATTAGTGAGGATTAACTCAATTGGGGATTTTCTTTTCTTTACGGTTGTGCAATAAGAAGGGACCTGTTACAGTTTTATCTCCATAGTATTTTTAGTATTCATTTTTATTTCATAGTTTTATTAAATTCTAATATGATGGTGAACGTTTTATCCATTTTAAATGTGTTACTATGAATTAATATCATTATGTTTTACTTGGCTTGATTTAATGATCTAAAATGTTCATGTGGTTGAAAGGCTTTATGTAAGTGATTGTATGTTTTTCTTTTTTTCTTGCCTCCTGGCTTGGATTTATTGTAATATTGTAAAGGTTGAACTGTGTTTAACCACATACGCTTAATAATACAAAAAAAGGTGAGGCAACCCAGTACATGGCAACCTCACTGCTAATCAAGCATTGGCAATGCCAACCGTTTGGGATTTCGTGAAGGCATGGGAAAGGCAATGCTGTAGTGGTATTAATTGCCATTTGATGGTAGCAGCTCCAAAATGGTGCTAGTACCAGGGCAACTAATAGCAGGGCGTGGAAAATGCCTAATACTTATACACAAGCCAAAACTGTTAGTTTTGCCATTGCTTGTTTTTAACAACACTTCAGAGAAGGACACACATAGTGCTTATACATCGAGTATTTGGAGGCAGACCTAGCTAAAATATGTATATCACACCACTAGGTGTTTAAAGCTCCAAGTAAGCCACCAACCCCAGAAGACTGCTTTGAGAAAAACACTGGAAGGCACTTGGTGTGCAAAGTTTGATGGTAAGGCTTGATTAAAGAGAGCTTAAAGAGTTCCCATGAGGGGGTGTTTTGGGTGGGGACACGCAGCAACTGGCTGGGAATAGCCCTACGGATTTATATGGCCATGGGCAGTCAATGGGTGAGCAAATAACCAAACAACACCTTCAAGCTTTGTGTTCCTCCTCATATGCCATTTCTCCTTATCTGTAATCTAATGCAATAGTTTTGGCATATAGTTGGTTCTGCCACCTAATAGCCCAAACTGAAAAGTGCAGTTCTTTTAGTAATCTTCCCGTCAAAGACCCCCAAAAGATGCAACAGTGTAGCATTAAAATTGTCTGAAGGGCTTGCCTTCCGTATTATGGGAGTGATACCAGTAGACCTCAAATGTTCGTATCACGGGCAGATACATTATGAGGAGTCTCTTCCTCTACCTAGCCCGATGTAAACATTGAGTGCGACAGATAGTTCCACACCTGTTTATTGCTGGCCAGTACCAGATTATTGGCTCTTACCAGAGCAAAGAGATGTCTATGTTGGGGATTGGATACATCTTGTAAATATGGTTGCTGCCCAGGCAAGAGGGCGCTAGAGAGCCAACCAAGATGGCTGCTCCTCCGTGAGCTTCTCACGGGCTCCCAAAATCCTGTTCTGAACAGCGCCTGCTGGGACTAAACCGACCTATAACCCTTCTTCTAAAGACGCAGTGACTTCTCGGGTGTGCTTGTGCTGAAACAGCAAGCTCCACAGCACGAGTGCCGAGCAGCGGGCACTCGTGGGCATAGGCGGCCGCACCAGCATCAGCGGGTGAAGACCACCCAAGGAGTGCCAAACAATGCCTCGCTGCCAGGTCCCCTCACCGCGAGACCCAGAACTAAACAAACAGCATCATCAGAACTGGAGACAAGCCACCTGCCCTGGACCCCGACACAGCGGCTGTCGCAACAGCGGAACACAGGATCAGATATGCCACTGCGTACGTCTCCGAAGCTGCAGCCACGCAGGCCACAGACAGGTGGGGGGGGTGCCGCTGCGGCCTTGAGCAACCAGGGTCACTCACTTGTGCAGACCCACCATCCTCCGGAGAGCACCGGCTGTAAGCTGCTACCAGTACCCCGGACTCTGTGGAGGGGATGCCTCTGGTCAGGACCAAAGGCCGGCAGCGGGAGAGCGTCCCACTGCTGCCCCGTGGCTCCCAGCCCTGCATCCTTCAAACCAATGCGGCCCACTCTCCTACACTGGAACGTGAAATGAGGGGTGAACCTCCCCCCTACTAAACGACTGTCATTAAAAGTGCCAGCGCGAACAGTGTGCCGGAGGTTTTTGGGGCGTATCACGGCACCTACAAGAACTTAGACACTTGATTGTACCTCAGACTCAGTACAACACCTCTCTTGTGATCCTGCATTGCACAGACCACAGCGGAGGGAGAACCCAGCTGCTGCAGCGTGGCGCGCTGAGAGGGGGGTAGGGCCCCTGGAGGAAACAGGCGTCAGACCCACATGCTGAACACCCGACGGTCCGCGACATTGAGGCCTCAATGGCAAGAGGAGCAGAACCTACGAACCCCATCAGACTCCGGCCCCCCAATTAGAGGTGCAAGCAAGTGCACACCTACAGTCTAGTAGCTCAACTCCAAGCTAATTCCGGCAGTCGGACAAACACTAGACCCACTGCAGCGAACTGACAGTGTGGGAAGCTACCGGCGGAGGCAAGGACAAACACAGTGGTCCACACATTTTATTGCCCAAGTCTCAGACTCAACAACAGCTCTCAACAACGGCTGCTGCCACCCAAGCTGGGCAACGCAGACCCAAAGCCATCCAAGCCCCTGGTGGTGCGAATTGTGGGAACCAGGATCAGCCCATTTGATCCGAGACCCATATACCAGCACATCAAATGGACAGTACATCTTCTCTGAGGAAACCAACGGCTGCAACGCTTCACGTACTCATCCACCCATCCCGCTGAGTGCACAAGGTGTGCAAATCAGCAAGCACACTCGGTGCAAATACAGTGCAAACACAGCAGCACACCGGCATCTCCGGGCGGCAGGTCAGTCTGCCTGGACCAGGCCCCCAAAATACACAAGACCACAGATCCAAGTGCGTACACTGTTTCACGGAAATAACTCCAGAACGGGAGGCCCCTGAACCACGAAACCCCTCACACCCTGTGATATCCTAACCGCCGACAACACCCACCAGAGAACCACAATACCTGACCACTGCCCTGGGCATGGCGACTTCCCGCCATAACTGCATCTGCCACTCCCCCAGACTGGGCCCTTGTTAGGTCCAAAACAGCAGACATCACATGTGGGGAGAACAGACAAATCGCAGAGGAAGCTTAATTTCAAATACGGTTCTGCCACCGGAATCCCGGGCCTACAGACGAGGCCTACACCCCCAGAACCAGCGATGGAGTCAAATTATGGCATCGCCCCGAGCCCAGGCCCAGACATACATGAAATTCTATTGGACCTCAAAATGGGAATTGGAAACCTACACTCAAAATTAGACATTCTGTCTTCCAAAGTTGACCAGCTACAACGCAGGCTCAATAAGCACGAAGACAGACTCGATGCTGCCGAGCAGAGGGTGTCGGACCTGGAGGACGGATGTGCGGCTCTCACTGTCAAGAGTGTCGTCATTGGAAACCCAGATAAAGGCCGTACTAGCCAAGAATGAGGACTTAGAAGGGAGAAACCACCGCAACAACATAAGACTGGTAGGGATAAGGGAAAAACAGTCCCCACAGAAAATGGAAGAGTTTGTTCAATCCATACGCAAAGAGCTCTTTGGGGGAAGTTGCCCTGACCCATCTCTTCGTAGTTGAAATGGCACACCGGATACCTGCAATACGACCTGTACCGGGCACTCCCCCACACCCTATTATAGCAAAGCTACTCGACTACAGAGATCAAGACACAATCCTGTGACTTGCAAGAGAGAAAGGGGAACTACACTATGACGGTGACAAAATACAGTTGTACCCAGACTTCTCGCAAGCAGTTCATTAATCTTTCAGGTCTTTTACAGAAGTAAAGAGAAGCCTCAGGGACAACCAGATTCAATAGTCAATGCTTTTCCCTGCTAAATTGCAAATACAACTTGCCGTCAAAACGCAGTTCTTCAACTCTCCCGAGGCCGTCAGCAGCTACCTGGATGACATTGGCTGCCAGTCCATCTGCAACAACCCGAGACCAGGTGGGGCCGATCGTGACAGACGAGCTCCAACCTGAGCACCCGAGGTATGTGGGGGGGCAGGGCACTGTGACTGTAAGTAACACATAACAAATACAATGAACAACACCACCGTGAGATAAGAAACATCGTCCTTTCCTCGATGTTTGCTGACTAGTTTGAATTACGACAACACTACCCGCAGACGCACCAAAACATATCACCTTGCTGGGAGCCAGCGAGTTTGGCTGGGCTCTGGCGCCCCGAGCACAGCACTGTTTCACAGGGTCGAGTTTAAAGGGTAGGACAACAGATGGGCGAGTTGGGGGTTGCCCGCAGGGGAGGGATCAGGAGGGAACAGCTTTATAGTTTCAGGGAATACGCCCAAAGTGGACCTGGCCGTCTTCAACAACCCTCCCATAGAGCTGCAACACAAGACAGAGCTGGCATGCATCTACAGTACAATGTCAAAGTTTGTCAAAATTCCTGGTATACACAAGCAATGACCCCTGATCATTCAAGTTAGCAACGTGAAACATTAGAGGGGGGGAACAAACCATCTAAAACCCGGAAAATATTGCATTACCTTAAAAGGTATCACATAGATGTTGCTTTTATACAAGAAACTCACCTTTTTTCATCCTCCGAGAATCAATGTGCCCCCAAGGGGGGATATCATAGATACTATTCCTCCTTCTCATCTTACGCCAGAGGAGTAGCCATACTGATCAAAAGGGACACAAAGTTTAGACTGAGAGCAATGACATGAGATGACTAGGGCAGAGCCCTACTAGTACACGGGATAATCGAAGGCACTGAAGTTGTCCTGATAAATATATATGTCCCAAATACCGACGGCACTAACTCATTCAACTGGGTAATGAAGCACCTAGCTGGGTTGACAAAGCCTCGATCATATGGGGCGGTGACCTAAATACTACACTAGACCCCATATGGGACAAATCACATACGCCCACTAATGCCTTCACCAAAGCGGGCCTCCAAGTCTGCGAGATCTGAGACTTACAACCTCATCGACATATGGGGCACACTCCCAAAGAATCTCAGGAATACACATTTCACTCCTGGGTTCACGGGTCCAGCTCGCGCTTGGACTAACTATAAGTGTCCCGGGCGGGAGAGCTGCAAGGGGGGGACTGTCAGATCCTTCCCCGAACTCACTCTGATCACCTCCCGGTCACCCTCGAATGCATCCCGGCAGATAATCGCCAGAGATGCCCCGCTTGGAGATTCAAATCTGGGGCACTTCAAGACCCAGTGTTCGCCCAAGAGCTCTCGGATGATATCAACTCTTTTCTCTCCACTAACCGAAAGTCCGTCTCCTCACATGGGATACTGTGGGAAACGCTAAAATGTTATACCAGAGGGGTATGCATGGCCAAAGAGAATGGAATCCTTAAGACCATTAGGCGGGAATTGGAGGGAAGTGAAACCCATTTGAAAGACCTACAGAGCCCTAGGAGACCCTCACACGTTGGCCCTCATAAGGGAGGAAATGAACAGGTTCAGGGATAATGCTGACCTCGAGTGCCGATTCCGGGCGCATGGTCACCAGATACGGCAATATGGCAAAGGTCAGAAACCGGGTGCCCTCCTGGCAAGACTGCTAGCCACTGACAGACGACCCCCACAGGTCAAATGTGTCCGCAGCGAACAGGGGAAATTAGTTCACTCAGAAAGCGAAATAGTGGCAGCATTCTGCACCTTTTACCACAACCTATATAGTTCCAAAGCACCGAATGATCCTGATGCGCTCCAAGAATACCTGAACGATACAGAACTCTACTGGGTGGAGGAAGAAATGAGGGAGCACCTACACAAACCAATTACAACAGAGTAAATCCTGGAGGCCATAAAGGAACTGCCAGGGTCTAAATCACCAGGCCCTGATGGCCTTACAGGGGAATTTTATAAGGCCTTCGGCCCTACCCTTGCCCCAATCCGATTGCCAGTGTACGAAGAGGTCCTCGGGAAAGGCTGTCTACCCCCCACACTACGAGAAGCCAATCTCATCCTACTCCACAAACTGGGAAAACCTCCCGAGGAGTGCACTTCATACAGAGCATTTTCATTGATAAACATAGACAACAAAATCCTATCCAAGATCCTAACCAATAGACTCCTTCCCCTAATGCCTAGTCTGGTGCTGGCCGACCAAGCCGGCTTCATTCCAGGACGGAACATGACATTCGGCATCCGCTGACTCTTCGGCATATTCGAAGCACTGGACCCCTCGATGCAGGCAGTGGCAGTCCTACTCGACGTGGAGAAGGAGTTCGACTCCATTGAGTGGCCTTACCTCTTTGCAGTGCTAAAAAAACTGGCCCTGGGTCGGTACTTCTTCAAATTAATTTCACTCCTCTACAAAGACCCTTCGACCAACATCACACTAAGGAATACGAGATCCGAACCCAAAGAATTAAAACGGGGAACCCAACAGGGCTACACCCTATCTGTTCTGCTGATTGCGCTCGCAATGGAGCCCCTAGCGGCTAACCTCAGATCCAAACTCATGGACAAAGGTCCTACCATCAGATCCCACATATTGATCCTATCCCTCTATGCTGACGACGTTGCTCTCCTAGTCAGCTACCCGTCGACAAATCTTAACCCAGTGATACGAGAAGTCATCAAGTTCAGAGGCTTCTCCAGGCTAAAGATCAACCACAATAAATCTGTTGTGTTCCTGCTGACCCTAAGCACGGTAGAATTTAAAGATGAATTTGAATTCAAATTGGAAACCTCAGGCGTTAGATATTTGGGAATAATGATGTCCAGGAACCAAAATTACCTATTCCACGACAACTATGGAAAGGTGATGGGAACACTAAGCGATAAAGTATCAAAGTGGAAACAACTCCCCCCACACTATGGGGACGAGTATCAATTGTCAAAATGGTAATTCTACCCAAACTTTTATATCTATTTGTAAATATACTGCTGCTGCTGTCACGGTTTTTTCCAGTGCTTGCACAGTCTAATTCTTGAACTGATTTGGGTGGGCAAACCGGCATGATTTGCCCACGCTACTCTTGTGCAACCAATCGCAAAAGGCGGTCTTGCAGTCCCCGACTTCAAGCGATATTTTTGGGCTGCTCAAGCACAGTTCCTGAGCCACTGGTACACCACCAAACCCATCCTTCCACACATCCCGATCGAAAGGGCCCTAGTAACCCCCAACTTCCTGCATGCAAAAATCCTGGGGGACTCCCAGTACCACCAAAAACCCTAAACGTAGTACAGACCACATACGAGATATGGAGGAAAATTGCACACAAAAGTAACATCACCATCAGGTTCTCCCCCCTTCTCCTGGCGAGATTTATACCAGGAGTACCACTCACGACCGCGGAAGTCTATCTCCAGTGGGCAGACAAACTTAAGATGGTCACTGTAAATGACTGGTATGTGGAGGGAAGCTTTTTGACAACCCAACAGGCCAGAGAATGGGGTGCAGACGCCCCTCTGGACATCTTCATCTACTTTAGACTCCAACACAGTCTCAAGTCTCGGTTCCCCTCATTCCCCAACCAACCGCCCACGTGGCAACTCTTACATGGGGTGATTCAGGCACATGGAGAGGGCAGGCTGGTATCAAGAATCTATAGAGACCTACTCTGCACCGCACAACAACCAATGGCTCCAAAACTGAGTTGGGAAAAGTCACTTGCAGACACAACAGATGAGGAAGACTGGTCATACATACTGTGACAGATGCAAAGAGTGTCCCTAAATTCACGATACAAACTTATCCACTTCAATTTCCTCCATCAAGTATGCCAGACTCCATCACCACTGTTCCTCCATATCAGCTGTCTGCGAGAGATGTGGCAAGACCCCGGCAGACTTCCTCCACCTAACCTGTGAATGCCTGGCAGTTGGACGCTTCTGGGGAGAGGTGCCGAACAAAACCTCAGCAATAACAGGGTAAAAACTCAAGCACTGCCCCACAGTGACAATGCTAGGATGCACCAGAGACCTGCAACCTGCAGTGAGGAGACTGGCTGGTCTATTGCTAGTACTAGCACAACGAAGGATAGCCATGGCTTGGGGAAGTGGACAGCCCCCCAGTACGCAAGGATGGCTGCAAGACATAACTTACTGCCATGAGGTCGATGTGAGCTTCATTAAAACCCTGCCCCTGTATGCTAGACCACCTGATATATGGGGACCCTACATCAATCATCTGCTGATGTCATCAGACTAAACCTTGCCAGGCAAACACTGAACTGCAGACCTTCGGAGATGCACGCTGCCGATTCACAACATCCGCCTATGAACTACACCTTGTGTGCAGGCCTGTCAAGCACTAAATGCGTTCAAGGAAGGGGGGAGAAGAAGGAGGGTGATTAGGGATTACATGGCATATTTTCTTTACTTTTTGCTTCTTTTTACATGTATTTTATTGTT
This sequence comes from Ambystoma mexicanum, assembly GCF_040938575.1. Lineage (NCBI taxonomy): Eukaryota > Metazoa > Chordata > Amphibia > Caudata > Ambystomatidae > Ambystoma > Ambystoma mexicanum. The sequence continues at coordinate 1,105,405,131 of NC_090941.1, forward strand.
TGAAAAGACCAAAAATAAAGTTTAAAAAAAAAAAAGAAAATTGTTTGCTGCCCAGGACAACCCGTATGAACATCAGCCCAACCTACATGGGTTAGATGCGCCAGTTCATCCTTGTTAGTCACTGTGGATTGCTCCCTTTGACTTTATTTTAAGGTTGGCTAATCGAGACCTATAGCATCAACAGCAGGGAAATTGGGGTCCAAAATGCCCCCATGCCCAAAGTGATAAAATCATGCATCAGTTGTTTTCAGCAAGACTATATAGATGACTATGAAAAATGCTCCTATCAGGCCAAGTCAACCAACTCCCTAGATTGTGATGACACACATTTCACCCTATATCTGCCAGTAGAATACATAACCCTCGTCTGCTGGGAAAATGATCCAACATCTACTTGCAAATCAGCATTTGGGTATCCATGCAGTCGATAGAGGATCTGTTTTCCACAACTTATGTTCACAGGTTCCCAGTATAGAACATTTGTTAGCTGGCCCTAGTACTCCCTCTCCAGATGCCACTGCATCACACAATTTCCCTTGATAAAATGTTAATCTTCGGGACTGAAGAACAAACTACTTTCCTCTCTATAATGTTCTTTCTGATGGAAGTTCCTCCCACAGATTCCTCATCTTTGATATCTCCTAGCGCAGCTGCTCTTCTGAAACTTTTCTGCCACCAGGCGCCACAGCATGGCTTTGTGCCAGCCACTGCTGATGGTTCGGTACACGCCACACCAGATATGATGTTGGAGCCAGTATATCTAGAGGTGCAGTGCCCCGTGACCTTAGTTCCACCCTTTTTCCCTCTGACACTGAGGGACCGCTCAGCCAAGGTGAAATGGCCATCTGCCAAGAGGGGCAGCTAAGGAGGGCAATGGGAGGAACGTCCATCAGAAAAAACATTACATAGAGGTAAGTAATTTGCTTTTCTAATGGACTCCTTCCTTCCATGAGTTACTCATCTTCAATAGACTCCTAAAGCAGTACAAAGACGTGAAGGATGGAGGACAGCAAGGACACCACCTAAACCAGAACATTCTGAAAGACCACTCTGCCAAAACGAGCATCCTGAGTTGATAAACAATCCAAGCAGTAATGCTTAGCAAACGTGTGCAAAGAAGCCCACGCCACTACCTGGCAAATGTCCAGAACCAGGACTCCACGTTGCAGAGCAGAGGTGGCACCCAGTCCTCTGGTGGAATGAGCCATGAGACCCTCAGGCACATCCTTATCAGCCAGATCAGAGCATTCCAAGATGCAGAGAATGATCCACCGTTACAGGGTCTGTTTAGTCACAGCACCGCAAGCACGAGCACCAGCATAAGCAACAAAAAACTGGTCAGCATGTCCAGGATATCCTCCGACAAATTCCATTCTCTATACATCAGCGTTTCAGCAGCCAATCATGATGGTTCAGGCTGGAGAGGTTTGGGCGCAGGACTCAGCCTTCTGACTGGGAGAGCAGGTCTGGTCTCTGCAGTAGGCGCCAGGTAGAGCATATGGCCATGTCCAGCAATTCTGGGTGCCACATTCTCCTGGCCCAATCTGGGACAATCAGAATCAGGATGGACCCGAACAAGCAGAATGACAGGGATCTATGGGAACACAAAAAGCAGGCTGAAATCCAACTGAACTGTCAGAGCTTCCTCTAGAGCACCATTCTGAGGAAATTCCCTGGAGCAGAACCACTTCCAGTCCCTGCTCAGACTGGAAGCAAAGAGGTCCACTTGAGGAATCCCCCAGTGGGAGAACACCTCCAGAACTTCCTGGCAGAGTTCCTATTCATGACATGTTGAGGACCGTCTGCTCAGGGCATCAGGCCCACAACAACCTGTTTGTTGTGGTAATGCATGGCCACTGTGTCCACTAATCCAGAACAGGACTGCAAGACTTGTCCTTGGCCTCAAGCCCCGGGATCGTATCTCTCCAGCTCTGAAATCCCTTCATTGGCTCCCAGTGGATGCAAGGATTAAATTTAAAACCCTCTTCATTGTTCACAAGGCTTTCTGGGCCCTGGGTGCAAAATACCTTCAACTATCCCTCTGTAAATACCTCCCCTCTCGAGCCCTTCACTCTTCTACTTGTAACTCCCTCAGGGTTAGTCGTTTTGCAAAGAAATGAGCTGTGGGTAGATCTATGTCTTCGGCTGGGGCCTCTCTTTGGAACAGTCTCCCGGCCACCTTGAAACTTGAGGAGAACCATCTCTGGTTCCGGAAGTACCTTAAGACCTTCCTCTTTGCCTCTGCCTTTGCCCCCCTTCTCCCCTGCTGATCTGTTTTCTCTCTTGGCATTGTGCACCTGGCCACCCTCTGTCAGTCAGGCCTAGGTACCTGCTCATCCTGACACCCTCCTGCACTGTCTCCGGGCCACCCCTTGCACTGGGGTTCTGTATCTGTACCCATACAGTCCCCCTCCCACTTTTCTTCTGCACTTATCAGATATACCCCATCTGACTAATCTATCACCTGCACTTGCTGGTTGCACTATCACTGTTTATCGCCTTTATTTATTTATTTAGTATTTATTCTGTTCTCTCCTCTGTTCCACACTTTCCACTTCTCCCCCATTCCATGCACTTTCCCCCTTTTCCCTTTTCCATGCTCTTGCACTTTCTTAATGTCACTGGGCCTAGTAAGATTGCAGTTTTTTTTTTTGCTCTCCCTTGTTCCCCTCCATTTGCCTGGTCGCGCTCTGAAAAACTTGGGTACGAACGCGATATAAATAAAATATCATTTCATTTCAAAGAAGGGAGAAAAGCAACTAGGACCAGCCTGATCGCATGTAGCTTCAGCAAGTTGATGTGCTCCCGGAACTCCGAAAGAGATCACGGGTCGCTCACAATCAGGTCTTGTAGAGGGTTCCCCACGGACGCATCTCTGACTAGGGTCAGTTGAGGCCAGGGTTGCCGTAACAATGTGCTTCTGATCAGGTTGTCCCAGGAGGACCACCACTCTGGGTCCTTGTAGAGTGCCACTGAGACCCTGAGGCGATGTGAGGGATGTCCCTGAAACTGAGATCACAGGCAAGTGAGAAGCCACTGGTGTGACCTCATGCGCAGTCAACACATGCAGGAGGCCATCAGACCAAGTCGACGCAGAAAGACTGAAGTTGGGGCATTGGTCTGAGGTAAAAAAACATGCATCATCTTGGAGATGTTCCTCGGGTAGGAAAGACTGCCCCAGGTGCATATACAAGGCCACTCCAATGAACTAAGGGACTAAGCAGGCGAAACCTAAGACTTCTGAAAGGCACAAGCCCAAGCTGGGCAACAGAGTTCACATTTGCCACATGTGTGCTGACGTCTGATCTGGGGGGCGAGCTCGGACGAGCCAGTCGTCCAGTTAGGTGACCCGTTCTATGGCACCTTTTGCCAGACACTCACAGATGTCCTTCAACAGAAGGGGATCTGGAGTCAAGGGTCAGTCGCCCGGAGGGTGGCCCGCAGGGTGGCCCAGAGGGTGGAGAGCGAAAGGGAGACAATATTTTTGATGGATAACCTGCATGGCCCAGGCATTGGATTTGGTGAGCAACCGTTCCTTGACGAATAGGGATATTCTGCCTTCCACAGGAGCCTGGTGGTAGAAGTCCACTTCTTAGAAGCTTTGACCTGGGGCTGCCGAGGGCACAGTGAAGGTGGAGGTGCCTCCTCTGGGTTCAACTCTGCCCCAACCGCTGTTGGGGCGACATTGAGCCTCCTTATTCCAGGCAGCCTGACTTCTACCTCTCTGGGAATAGGAGGTGAAAGGGAAAACCCCCTTACACTACTTCTGGGGCTTTCAGAATGCTATTGCTGGACTGCAAGCTACAGTCATTTTAGAGTAGCTTTTGAGGCCTGACATTTTTGCAAGGACTCATCAGCTTTCATGGCGAACAGGTTCATGCCATCAAAGGGCATGTCATGAAGTTTTACCTGAATGTCGGGCGCAAAGCCTGACATCCCGAGACAGGATTACCTCTGCAAAACTGTGCTGGTGCCATTGACCTGGCCACAGTCTATGGCATACTGATCCGACTGAAAGAGCTGGCGGGAGGCTTCCTTGCCGTCCTTGATCAGTGCCTCAAAAACATTCCACATCTCACCCTCAAAGATGTGCTCAGCCGCCTCTGAAACAATAAACGAGAGTCCAAAGAAAGATTTGGCCAGCGCAGAAGATGCATTCACACAACAGAGACCTAAGCTTGAGGAACTTAAAATCTTCCTGCCCCAAGCATCTCCCCCCTCTTGCTTTCCCTATCGGGGGGGAATGATGGTAAAGATGCTGCTTTAAGGTGCGATATAGCAGCCTGTAACATCACACTGTCTGGCGATGCAGGAGCCGAAAGAAACATAGGGTCCACGGGTGCCAGTCTGTGCTTCTTGGAAAAGTCCCAGTCAACAGTGATTACTAAAGGGGTTTCATCCAGAGCTCAAGCACTGGCCCCTCTACTGCCGGATTGAAAGTTAGTATGGTCTCTTTCTTGGGACCCTTGTCCATAACATCTGTGAGTTCATATTGTACCATTGGGAAAAAAGGTGCAGAAAGCCCCAAGGTGTCAACCACCATGGCCATCAAGCAATGAAAAATGGCTTCAGGTTTGCCTGGAGTTGGAGCCAGGAGCATGTCAATCTCTGGTGAGGTTCCCAGGCCACAAGCTCCCAGTAAAACACCTCAGGGAAGCCCTTGACCTCCCTTGGTTGAAGGGGTTCCACCCCGTAAGTAATGGGGTCCCCTTCCTCATCATAAATGTCCTCCAAATGGGACATGTACACACTTCTGGGAAATGGGATAAATTCCTTCTGAAAGCCAGCGCCAACAGCACCAACGTACATAGAGGAAGCAGTGGGACTCCTGGATTGGACCATGCTTCTTTGAGGCAAGGACTCAAAGGTGTGTGGTTGAACTGTGCTTCGTATATCGCGCCGGCTCATCTGGGCACAGTGGGATCTGTCGGCTTGGCCGGAGGCAAAGCCGTTGAGATCGAGACCATCGGCATTGAGGCTGCCAGAGCCGCCGACACCAGGGGATTGGCAAAGATGTCGAGCATCTTCAACCAGAAGGCCTCCCATTCCTCAGCAGTACATAATTGGGTAGGGAAAGGCACCTGTGAAACCGCAGACTCCAAAACTTCTCTGGAGTGGTGGCTCCTCTTCTTCTACGATGAGTGGTGCTTAAAAGAACTGCCTTGAGATCAGTGTTTCCTCTTTTTATTGTCCTTCCTGATAGAAGACCCTCCCCGGTTACGCAATGAGCATCGGCAACCTCGACTGGGTCCGCTTGTCTCTTTTCTCCTTGTGGTCGAAAGGTGAATAGCTTTAGCTCATGTTCCCAAAATGCCTTGGGGTGCATCGACTGGCATGAAACACAGTGCTACTTGTCGTGGCCTTCACCTAGATAGTAAAGGAAAATACAGTGCAGGTCCGAAACCGACATTTGGCACTTGCAATCAGCGGATTCGGCATAAAGTCATAGAGAAAAAAACACAAGAGCAAAAGAGCTGTATTCTTTGAAGCGAGCAGAGAGCGGAAAATAGGAACTAAGGTTAATGTGGAGCTGCACCTCTATATATACTGGTCCCCATGTTATATCAGGCTCAGGGTGCATAGAGGCGTTGGGCAGAGTAAACGCAGAGCCACACTGCACCACCTGGTAAGGGAAATGGTTCCAAATAGGAGCAGCACTCGGGAGATAGATATCAAAGATGAGGAATCCCTGGCCGGAAGGAGTCCATTAGACATTGCTATTATCGTGGCAAGATCTATCTGAGATTTCCATGATCAATTTGACGATAGGGACACCCTCAGATAAGAGAAACAGTCGACTAGCTCGATCAATTCACTGTCAAGTTTAATGCATGGCTTAGATTTCAAGTTGCCGTGGCTAATGAAAAATATGACTTTTGATTTCGTCTTATTCAAGGTAAAATGATTCAATTTACAGTACGTGGACACACCTTTCAATTAAGGTCTAATGGCAACAGGTGTCCTTGCAAGTAAGACTGACTCATCCGCATATAAAAGCACCGGACCTGGCTTATCACTAATAAAGAGAACATCTTCAGACACCTCTAGAACACAGTTCACCAAGTCATTAAGGTAAATGCAGAAAAAGGACAGATTGCAAGAAGCACGAGTTCTGAGTTAAACTTTCTGATTCGCTGAGCAGTCCTACATATTTACATGCTGGATAAACCCTTCACATGGTACCATGCCTGGTGGTAGGAAATGTATAGCTACCTGCATGTGACTTGTGGCTTCATGGCTCTATTTGGGGCCAGGAGATCTAGGTTGGCCTAGCCCTGGCTTCATCACTTGATCACCATGTTCTACCTTGGACAAACAGCTTTATCGCCTCTGCAGTCAATAGTTCCCGTACGGTGCATATGCGCACCTCAGTAGTTGGATAAAAAAGCCAACTGTGGCAGGACACACACGAAGATTCCTAGGGGTGCCATAAAATTAAGCAAAGAGGCGGAGCAAATCATAAGCGTGTCATTATGTACATATAAAAAGGTCATTAATAGGATTCATATCACTCAAGATACACATAGCACAGCGTATGTTTGGTAACAAAATCTCAGTTCATGTGATCCGCGAAGTTTAAATCATCTCACAGAAGGATAGGAAAGTGGCAAGTTATGACTTTTACTTGTACACTTCCACCTGCGAAGGAAGGTGAGCAGTCTCTAGAGCAGAACATTTCAGTCATGTGATAGATACCATGAAGAGCATAGCATAGGTGAGTACACCTCCTTACCTGTCGCAATGGCATCAAGCGGGAGAGATGAGCTGAGGTACAGCTGGAAGGAGTGCGTGCCTGAGTTGAGGCCTGTCTTCCAGAAGCTCTCCTTGCACAATAAAGCCCTGAGCACAGGACTGGAGCTGGCTCTCTCAATGTGGGTCACCAGAATGGCAGTGCCTGGAAATAGCATGCATAGATCATTGAACTTATTAAGTGACTTACTTTCATGTATTAGTAGCCTACCAAGCAGATTTGTGCTGACCTGATTACACATCCACTACACATCCTATGTGTACTAAGTCCGTCATAATGGCGAACCTAGCCCTATCAAAAAAGTGTCAGGTTTTGATCACACTCATTGATGGCCCATTTATTAGACACCATTCAGAGCATAATTACAACAAATTACATCAAATTCATAAAGACATTTGAAAATATTGCACTACATCTTAAAACCAAACAAAAATAACAGCATGATCTTTCCCTGGGTCATGCATGCCGCATTACCACCCTTATTTGGGTGGCGCAATATGAGACTCGGTTGAGGTGCAGGGTTTGTGCACAGTCAAGTCAGTTTGCTGTTGATAAATTGACCATCATTACATTGGGTGTCAACAAAATACAGACATGCTATGAAGTTTGTAATGGGCTCTTATCGGTCGAGTTGTACAATGATATTAACCTACATAAGGTGAGTCGTAAAAATCAATGTTTTTGGGGACTTTAGAAAGGACCATTACTTTGCAATCTCGATCTCTCACCATTGCTTGATGCAGCCCGAAGTTTCTCCTCAAAGTCCGGGTCCGTAGCTGGAAGCACACATATACTCTGATGGTTTTCCACTCCACCCAGTGTAGACTGTTCCGGGCTCTTAGAATGCACGTCTGGAGCACAGGGGCGGTCAGCAGCTTTCACGCCATGTTCTGGGGAGTCTGCGGAGAAGAAACACCAATAGCAAGTGTTGTGCACTTGAATGCACTGCATCGTCAACGCTCACACTTGCCTCACATCTTAAAGATCTCCCAAGATTTTCTCGATCATGTTGTTGAAAAAAGGGTATCCCAGCTGCCATATGTTTAGAGTCTGGCGGAACTGGGCCATAATGTAGACAAACAGGCTATCATTAAGCTTTTGAAGACTCACCTAGTGTTAGCGAAAATCAAGCATTCAAAGGCAGCGATGGGGAGAGGATGGGGTACACACGAACACAGACATACCTACTTTATATCTCATTAAAGGTAAGTAGGGTGGGTGACATGGCTCTACACCTACTACATGTACATCTGTATACATTTACATCTACTGCATTTGCATCTGTTTTGTTTTCAGGGCAAAAGACAAAAAAATATAAACATGGTAGGGGATATAGAAAAAATAAAAAAGGTGGGTGGTACGGGTGTCTTGCCTCCTGTTTTTTTCTTTAACAAAAAATATTCAAATTCATTAAGATGTAATTGTTGATGCAGGTCACTGAGAAGTAGTTCAGGTTTTGGAAGGTTTCAGATTTAAAGTGGAGTGTTCTTAGGCCTCATTACATTTTTGGGTCAGACGCAAATCCTAGGATAATAGGGTACCAGGTTTTTCATAGGATACTGCAGGACTTGTATTGCCTTAACAGGGATAGTTTCTTTCATACAAAATAAAGGGAAAGCCGGACAAGCTTCTAATTGGCTGAGTGGGATACTGGTCCTGATGCTGCATGGTGCCCAAGAGCAAGTTTAGGAAACACTATTAATGATACAGCCAATTTTATAGATATGACTTCGCTTCTGTGCCCATCGGGAGGCTTTCCGTGGGTTAGCAGAGTCTTGCTATCTTTGTGCTCAGGTAGCTTCTGAAATTTAAGACGGATGCCAGAGTCAGTTTGGGTCAAAAATAAGCAGGAGGTTTGCTGGTGGTGTTGGTTCTAGAGTTCAAACCGAGATTCTGGTTTAGCTGAAGAAAATCTATGAGCAGGAAGCACAGATGTGGGGCCTCTGGAGATGCTGGTCAGCTGAAGATGAAGAACTGCGGGCTATGGGGGTGTGGTGCAGCTGTCCAACCACTGGAATTGTAGCTCTGGTGTTGAAAGGTGCAGACATTGTCCAGCGGTGGAAGTTCAGGCAGGGGATGTACTCCTTGAATGCTGATGTTACCTTTGGGTTTTTCAGAGTTGTAGTTTGTCTCCACACATTTTTATTTTTGATCGCAGTGTATCGCTTTATAGGGGGCTGGTGGCCAGCGTTTGGGCTGGCATCTTTTAACAATAGCGTAGTACTGCGAGTTGAGGTCTGTGGGTTGGTATGCGAGTACATTGGGATTAGTCCTTTGTCAGGTGTTGTTGGAAAAGCCATGTTTTGAGAGATTTGCAAAACTGGGAAATTGTGGGGGCATTGTGAGCAGATACTGTGATCGAGTTTCACAGAGTGGGTGAGTCACTAGAGAAGGATTATTTGCAGGTCCTCTCTCTGGGGTCGAATTGGGATTCAAACTGTTTGGCTGTTTTGTTGCATGGGGAGCATGTGCCACCAGATATGTGTAGCCTAGCCGCCAGGTACAATGGTCTGCTACCTGTGACTGCTTTGTCGATGATACATACAGTCTTGGCCTGGAAAAGGAGCCAATGTAATTCGTGTAGGATGGGGTGATTTGGTCAAATCTCTGTGCACCCGCAATGCGAGGTGCTGCAGCATAGCAGACTGATTTTAGGGGAGCCAAGTGGGCATCTTCAGGCCACTTGCTCTGTTGGTTGCCAGTGAACCTAGTGTCCAGTGCTAGCACCTAATCTTGACAGAGTATTGAAGGGAATAGTTGCAAGTCTTCCGGGAGCAGGGAGATCTCGAGGGTTTGCAACTTGTCTGGTCCTGATGGTTCAAGGAGAGGGAGCACTGCCCCTCAGTGTCCTCAGTCTCTCATGGATAATGGGAGGTCCGATACAGTTTGTACTGTGACAGTAGTAAAAGGCAGTCAGAGGTGCACAATAAATCCACTACGATGTAAGGAGTGATGTACCCAAACACTAAGGATTTGCAAGAGGATCACCAAATTTAGGGAGATTATAACTATCATGTTGCATCCATTAAGGGCAAGTTGCAGAATTAGGTTAACTTGATTCTACATAATGGAAGAGGTAAAAGAAAAGTGTATAGGGTCTTTGGAAAGAACAACTATTTTATAATCTCCACTTCTCACCTTACTAGAAGCAGCCCGGGGTCTCTCTTCAAAGTCTGGATTTGTAGCTGGACGCACGCATACACTCTGGATGTTCTCCAGTCCACTGTGTGCAGATGTTGCCTGGCTCTTGGAATGCATATCAGGAGCACAGTGGCAGTAAGCAGCTTGCACAGCAAGTGCCGTAGAGTGTTCAGAGAAGAAACACCAGTGGATGTTTACCACATTTGAATGGACTGCATTATTAACGCTAACAATCCACTTAAGCATTATCTTAAATATCTCCCAGTTGCTATCTTTCATATTGTTACTAATAAGGTCCCAGCCCTACATAAGGGTTTGGGAGTACCTTTCCAAAATGTACACAGAAAGGCAACCCTTAAGCTTTCTTCAGTTTATCTAGAGGCAGCTGAGGCCGACCAAGAAACACTTGTGTTCAGGCGCGATATAAATGCCATATCATATCATATCATATCAATCAAGGACAACTTATGGTGTTGATGCTGGTAGACAAGAATACAGTGACTGGGGGGCGTGGCCAGCGCGCGGATGATGCGGACGTGAGCCGAGTGAGCTCCCGCAAGCGCCAAAATAATCCTGCATTTTCATCCTGATTCCTGGGGATTAAACACTGCGACCGAGCCCATAAAGCTGCGGGCTCGGATTGACGGAGGTGGTGGCACCTGCCTGCCCAGACGACGGAGATAAATCCACATTTTGCCGAGGCCCGGCAGAGGAGCTACGCGACCAAGATGGCCGCCGGTGTCTGGGGACGGACTTTCTCCGCCTGATCGAGAGGCCACGGCGGGGCACGGGACAGAAAGTGAGGCGGACGCCTGGGTCCATTCTCTCTTCCTCCACCGCCGAATCTGAGATTATTCACCGGCTGAGCCCCGCTGACACCCGGAAGACGCCCGGACGGATCCGATCTACGAGAGAAGTGCGGGGGAAAATGGCGGCCCTCCCGAGGTCCCGGTGGTGTGCGGCTCATGCCTCCTGACTCATATCCACTTCGGGACACCACGCCGCGACTGCAAACCGCGTTGGAAGTAAGTGATCGAGCCCTGCCCGCCGAGGACTGTACTGTACGAGTGGAGGGGGGACCGCCACCCGCTTGGGTGAACAGCTAGAAGCGCCGGAGATCCACGCGTATTGTGGAGGCCCACTAAAGGGCGCTGGGCCTCAAAGTACTCTCGTCATATAAGCCCCAGGCCCTGGTGGGTGAGGCTTTTGGAACTCATACCCCCTCGCTTGACTCGCTCCACGGCCACCATCCTATATACCGGGGGGTACGACCACTCCAACGGTGTACATACAATAATTCCAGCCCCGTCGTGGTAGACACCCCACTACTCCCGAGAACATGGGGAAGGACAGGCAGAAGAAACCATCTACACAGAGCAGCATGGACCAGTTTGCCGTCGCTACCACCCCGGCCCCAGCGGACCCTGCAACACAGCCAAACTCCCCCACGGGCGATGAATCCCTCTCCTTACGGGACGTGATGGCGGCCATCGCCAACTCTCGCTCCTCCATGGAGACCAAAATAGACAGCATGGCGGCGGATGTCTCCTTCCTACGCCACGATCTGCAGAAGCTGACTTCCAGAACAGGAGCCGTGGAACACTGCATCTCCGAAGCGGAGGACAACATCGGCGGGATCAACCGTCAGCTGTCCCAAGCCTTAAACCGCCTGAAAGCCTTGGAGGCGAGAGTAGATGACGGAGAGGGAAGGTCCCGCCGCAACAACGTTCGCATCCTGGGCCTGCCGGAGGGGGAAGAGGGACAATGCACGGAATTGTTCCTGGAGCAGTGGCTCGTGGATATCTTCGAACCCCAATCCTTCTCAAAATTCTTTTCGGTGGAGAGGCCTCATAGAATACCTTCGGGCAAGCCGCTCCCGGGCGCTCCGCCCCGGACTATCATCGCTCGCTTGCTCAATTACCGCGACAGGGATGCCCTTCTGCAATTGTCACGCTCGCAGGGGACGATCACCCACAACGGCTCCCGAATCGCCTTCTTCCCGGACTATACCCGAGAAGTGCAGAGGGCACGACAATCCTTTGAACCACTCAAGAAACAACTTGCTCAGATGAACGTGAAATACGGCCTGCTCTTCCCGGCCCAACTTAAGATCTATCACAAAGGCACTACTGTCCACTTCACCAACCCACAAGACGCCTGGAAGTGGGCAGAGGCTCACATAGAGGGCGATTGGACTGCAAGACCAAGGAGGCCGAGAGGACGACCCCGACCCGGGCCGAGGCGGGCCTCCCCGAGGAGACACCCAGAACGGGGGGGACAGGAGATCCCGGAGCCACCGGCACAACAACAAGAGGAATGAACTAACTATAGACCCCTACGGGGACCTTAGAACACTGCTGGGGCACACGAGGATGCACCGACCGCGCCTCAGATACCGACGCGCAATCTACCCACCATGGAAGAAGTCGACGATGGGCGCAAGGTGGGAACTCTGGGGAAAGGCAATGAATTCTCCACTGGCTAGGCCTCTCTCACCCCCCCCTCTCTTTTTCTTGCTGGTTTCGACCCTATCTAAGGGTCTGGTTTTTGAGCTGACACCTTAAGTTGAAGGATCAGCATGTTTGGGCGACAGGTACTTCGGGTTGGGGTGGAGTATGGGGTGGGGGTGTGTTGGGAAAGTTTTAAAAAATTTTGTTTGTTAATTCAGGACTGCCATTTGCTCATGGGCCAAACTACTCACTGTCCCCTGTTAGGGGCGTCTTGCACTGTTCCACGAGGCAACCCTGCTTCCTTAGTACAGGCGAAGAATACACCGCCATCTCTTATGAATCGCTATACCCTGAATATCCCCATCATACGTAGTAAATGTCCTCTACCCAAACTCACGCATCCCTCATGCAGCACACTAAGTCCTTGAAACTCCTTACCTGGAATGTGAATGGGATGGGGTCAGGAATTAAACGGCGCCTTATCATGCAATTCCTAAATAGACATTCCCCTGATGTGGCCCTCCTTACGGAAACCCACTTGGCTGGGGTAAACTGTGCCTTTTTCCAAAGAACTAACTATCGCCTTGCCTTTCATGCGGGATACACAATGGGCTCCAGGGGCACCCTTATTCTGATACATAAACGTATACCATTTATTCAGCATACCGTAGAACAAGATCACAGGGGCCGATACGTGTTTATCCTGGGAGCGATCTGGGGTCTAAAGGTGGCATTTGTCTCGATCTATTCTCCACCGGGTCTGGGACAGGAATTACTGGATGACCTCACCACCCTTGTAGGTAAACATTACCCTGACATGTACATCCTAGGGGGGGATTTCAATGACACCATGAATAACAACACTGACCGCTCCCACCTTCGAAATCGTAACCCAGATACCCCTACCAAATTAGCCAACTTTGCATCTGCCCTTGGGTTCCGGGATGTATGGAGGGAGCTCCACCCCAATGTTAGGGAATACTCATTCCACTCTGGTGCCCATGGTTCTATGTCCAGACTGGATTATTTTCTTTTACCGCACACTGACCTTTATAGGGCAATGTCTGCAGAACTGCTCCCTTGGGGCATCTCGGACCATTCACCGCTCTCGATGGAAATATGTATGCAGGGCGCCCTCCCCCCCAGAACGTGGAGACTTAATAGCTACTACCTGGGGTTCCCGGAGCTGATAGATCGCCTAGAGGAAATATCCGCCGAATACTTCGAAATTAATGAAGGATCGGTAGATAACTCCGTGACAGTATGGGAGGCATACAAAGCAGTGCTTAGGGGCGAAATCCTCTCCTGGACGACACATAACAGGAACACCCGGCTCCAAAAGATAATAGAGGCCGAGAAGGAAGTGAGCGACAGGGAGGCTAAACATATTTCCGACCCCACGCCTGACACCCATCGTTCCCTCCAACGCGCCCAAGAGCAGGCCCATTGGCAGGCTAAAGCGAGAATATACGAACTAGGGGACAAAGCGGGCAAAATGCTCGCCTGGCTGCAGAAGAGAGACGAAGGACAACGCCATGTCCGGGAAATAGTCACACCACAGGGCGACAGCTATCACTCTGACGCTGAGATTGCTGAGGCCTTCTCGATGCTCTACGCAGACTTGTACCGAGCCCCAGCCTCTCCACTAGACCCATCCCTCTTAGCCGAGCTATCGTTGCCGACGCTCTCCGTGCAGCAGAGGGAGCATCTGGACTCCGCCATATCAGAGGGCGAGATTTCAGAGGCACTATCTCAGCTCCAGTCGGGGAAAACACCAGGCCCGAACGGATTCCCCGTTGAAACCTGGCAAAAGCTAGGAGCAGACAAAATAGCGGCCCCCCTGCACAGAATGTTTCTTGCCGCCAGGGAACAAGGGACTCTCCCACCAGACCTATGTAAAGCGACCATCATGGTCATACCCAAGCCTAACAAACCTCCACACAAATGTGCTTCCTACAGACCTATATCATTGATTAATGGAGAGGCCAAGGTCCTCGCAAAACTCCTGACGAACCGGTTACAACTGGTTACATCCACCCTGATTCACCCGGACCAATGCGGATTTCTGCCCCACAAATCGACCCGGATGAATCTACGCCGTCTCCATTTGGCAATGGAGAGATCTCCGATTATAATCGGACCTTTGGCCCTGCTGGCAATCGATTTTTAAAAAGCATTCGATTCAATTCGATGGGATAGCCTTTCGGAGATTATGCGTCGTATGGGATTCGGGGAGGTCTTTATAGGATGGGTACAATTACTCTATACTAACATCCAAGCGGAGGTGAGGGTAAATGGATCGATCCTTCCCCTTGGGCCGAGGTACGCGGCAAGGATGCCCGCTCTCCCCCCTTTTGTTTGCCCTTGCAATCGAACCACTCGCTATCTGGCTTCGCCAAAACACAGCCTGGACGGAGTTTAGTTGGCCGGAGGGCCATGAGGACCGTACATCTCTTTATGCAGACGACCTCCTTATATACCTGGGAGACCCGCCTCGATCCTGTCCCGTCGTAACACAGCTGCTCATCCGCTTTGGTAAATTTTGCGGACTCAGAATCAATTGGGATACATCAGTTTTCTTCCCTGTGAAGGGTGGAGAGCAGGCCATTCCCCAGGAGTGCCCGTACCGAGTTGAACGACAAGGCTTCCGATACTTGGGAATCTGGATATCCGGGGACCTGACAAGCTATGTAGAACACAATCTCCGACCTATCACAGACCGATTTATTATCGATGTCCAACACTGGAAACTTCTCCCCCTGACCCTTCTGGGTAGAGCGGCACTCTTTAAAATGATGACCCTTCCCAGATACCTCTATGTCCTTCATAATGCCCCACACAGAATTCCAGACTCAGAGTTTCATCTAGCAGAGACACTTCTTAGGGACCTTATATGGGGGGAGGTCTACCACGAATAGCGTTAACCACCCTTCAGAGATCGATCTGGGAGGGGGGAGTGGGAGTCCCCCGTCTCCAAACCTATTATTGGGCATCACAATTGGCTGTGGTTAAAGATCTGCTTCACGGGAATCGGGACCTACCTCACATACGCGCTGAGATGGCCACTATACAGAATACAGACCCGCTGACCATTCTTTATCAACCCCTCCCGAGAACCCCCCCACCCACAACTACAACGCACCTCACTATGGTCTGGAGACACCGCTTTGTTGGGTGGGATAATAAAGTTACCATCGCACAACCTCTCTGGCAAAATAATAATCTAGCTGCGTCCCGTGAACTAGAGCCATGGCCCAACTGGATGAAAGTAGGGGTCACGCGAGTGGGGGATATGCTCACAAACGGGAAACT
The DNA here is from genome assembly GCF_040938575.1 of Ambystoma mexicanum. Classification (NCBI taxonomy): domain Eukaryota; kingdom Metazoa; phylum Chordata; class Amphibia; order Caudata; family Ambystomatidae; genus Ambystoma; species Ambystoma mexicanum. Next base: position 1,105,420,785 of record NC_090941.1, read on the forward strand.
GGCCTCATTTGAAGATCTACAGTCACACTTCCAGATCCCAAGTACGGAACGGTATCACTACATACAACTAGCCCACGCTTTAAGAATCCACTTAACAGCTGACACAAGGCTACCGGACTACACCCCCATAGAGCGCAACATCCTACCAGCGTATATCCCCACCAAATGCACTTCCATCTTATATAACGCCATATCCTCCTTTGCTACCCCCGAACTGAATGAGCTCAAGGCGAAATGGGAAGCGGATGTGGGAGAAATAGATCCGGAGGACTGGATACAAGTCCTCATGCACCCTCGAGAAATTGCTATCTCCTCTAGGCTCCGACTGGTGCAGTTGAAGATACTGCACCAGGTATACTACCGTAGGACGCGACTATACGGCTAGAAAAGGGCCCCAAACCCAAACTGTCTCCGCTGCGGGGGGGAGGAGGGAACCTTCTTTCACATCTTGTGGGCATGTCCCCGGATACAAGCCTTTTGGAATGCATGCTGTGGGGAGCTCTCCAGGGTCCTGGGTCGGACCATACCACTGGACCCAAAAGCCCTACTCCTGGGAATATCTAATGAAATCGAAGCTAACAAGTGGGAGAGATTGCTCTTACACACGGCAGCAGAGCTGGTCAAGCGTAATATAGCGCAGAAATGGGGAGCCCCTGACCCCCCGACAATGGATCAATGGAAACTGGATATGGACGTGTGCGCCATGATGGAGCATAGGATCTATTCGGCAAGGGGTTGTCCCAACAAAGCCTCGAAAATTTGGGATAGGTGGGAAGAAGAAGCGATCTAAGACTCCTTCCTGCATACTGGAGAGCGTGCACTGGGTATTATGTACTACACGCCGATATATGTACTAAGGAAGACTCTTGACCACAGTTGATATGTGCATTGCCTTTGTTGATTGAGGCTGACCATGATAGTCCTTATGTTGATTTGTTTTTGTTTTTGTGATTGTTGTAATACTATGATAATAATAAAATACTTTATTAAAAAAAAGAAAAAAAAAAGAATACAGTGACTGAATAAAAAGATGTCCAGTGGGTGCAGTTCAGGTAAAGGCCATACTTCTTGGAGTACCAATGTTACTTTTGGGTTACTTCTGGGTTACAGATGTATCGCTTAACTTCTTTAGCCTCTGCAAGCACTTTCGTTTGCCAATACGTTAATTGTCCCATGAATCTGACTATCATGTTGGAGCAGCACAAGGATTGGTTAGCGAGATTTTCTGGAGGATTTATGGTATGGCTGGTCCCACCAGGTCAAGGTCTCTCTGGTAAGGAAGGGTCTGGTGGGGCTGGTAAGGGCAGGAGGTTTCTTGGCAAGTTGTAGCCTTGAACACGTCAGTCTCAGGTTTCTGGTCTTCCTCCATGCTTGGGGACCCATCCCCAGGTGCTACCATGGTAAGGGTGCAGAAACCCAACTTGTAAGGATATTGTAATTGTTTATTTGTAAAGCACTTAGACACAAGTGAAGTGCTTCAAAGCGCTTCAAGGCGAGAAGGGAACAAGGGGATAACGTAGTCATTCTTAGGCCTTGAAGATTCTGAATGATCTAAACAACAATAACTAGCATACTAGACCAGAGGCATTTCTACTAGTATAAGTGCGTGACAAAGAGTGGGGGGCGGGAGAGCAACATGCAAAGACTAAAAGGTTGGTTATCAATGTGCCTATGCATGCAGGCACAGCCAAGCTAGGGAGGGGAGATAGAGGAGGACAGGACAGACAAACATGCTAACCCTTGTACATTCAAGGTCATGCAAGTGTGCATACAGAAGTGCGAGGGAGGGGGACAAGTGCGCCCAGTCCAGCAGGGGCCAGGGTTAAGTGCAGAGTGGGTGCCACTCACATGGAACGAATTCTGAGTGCAGTAATTCGAGGTAGAAGTGCGTAGGCCCGAAGGCAAGTGCATGACTGACGGGGGAGCCTGGGACCTGGTTGGGGATGAGAACAGAGGAGGCAGGCAGGAGAGAAGAGAAAGGAGGTTAGCAAGGGAGCGGGAGAGAGAAAGAGGAAAAGAAGAGGAATGTCTTGAGGAGTTTATGGGAACTTAAGGAGGTCCGGCTCAAGACAGAGAGAGGCAGGTAAGCTGTTCCAGAGGGAGGCACCGGAAGAGGATAAGAATCTACCCCCAAATCTCTGTTTGGAAAAACGGCTCATCTGCAGAGAGTTGGAGGAGACAGAGCGCAGGGCTCTGGAAGGAGAGTATTAAGGAAGAGAGCGTTGTTGATAGTAAGGGCCCTGGCCCCAGAATTCCTTGTGGACTATGTAGAGGGGCTTGAACTTGATCCTTGCAGCCATGGGGAGCCAGTGTAGGGATTTCAGCGCCGGAGAGGGAGAGGGTGCAGTCCCTGTGCTTGAGGCCAAGGAAAAGTTTTGCGGTTCTATCCTGGATACTGCAGGTACAAAGGGAACCCAGGCTACAATTACAGTAACCAAAATGGCTACTTCATTGTTTTAAGCCCTGCAAACCGTACTACTGGCTTTGTTCATCGCCTTCCTTGATTTTGGCGGCAGGAATGTCCATATGTGTTACTCGTCTTCACAGGCTCTGAACAGAGCCCACAAAGGAGCCTGAGAGAATGGAATGCAATTTGAGCTGGATGAGAGCTTTCTGGTGGCAAATACACAATGCCTCTTAATCTCCCCGGGTCAGTAGTCTCACCAACACTGTTGAACTTGTTCAGGTTGAGGGAGTACGTTTTAACATAGTGGCTGGGAAAATTGTGACCATTTTAGAAAGCATTTTCGTCCAGAAGGCTTTCAAAATGGAGTCCTTGGTGTTGCTCAATCTAGTTAACACGCAACTGTACTTTGATGTCCCTAAGTGTGATTGGGTGAAGAATGGGAAGGACCATGTAGGGTAATTGTTCAGCCATAACCTCCAGCGAGGAGCTCACAAAGTAATGTGTGGGGTGACTGGATGTGATTACAGGGACTGGATGTCTGGGATTCCTCTAGAATCCACATCCCCGGGTTTGCCTGGGAGAATGTACATGTGTGTTTCTTTGTTTGTTTTGTTTGTTTGTTTGTTTTATTATTTATAATGCGCAGCATACCCGAGGGTAACAGGGCGCCGCGGTTACAAGTATATGCAAAGCTTAGTTACAACAAAGGTATAAAATCAACATACAGTTAATAATTACATAAGGGAATATACAGAGCGGGGTATATACAGGGGTGCACATTTCAGGTAGAAGAAATAGGAACAGTATATACAGATGAAACAGATATCTTACATCAACAATGAATGCCTGTAGGTTGTTAGTAGAGTATACAAGCAATGGGTGAGGTAGATGTGGTAGAGTTATATTAGGGATCGTGGAGGGTGAACTCCAAATCAGAAGGTGTGTCGGTAGTGGGTCCTAACAGCTTACTAAGCAGGAAATTATCATTTAATAATCAGTTGGATTTCAGTAACATAATGATGTTAGATCTGAAGTTTTGGTAAGATTGGTCGATTCTCAGTGTAGGAGGTAGTGAATCCCACAGTTTGGCTGCTTTCACAGGGAAGCTGTTACCACCGATTGTGGATCGTTTGAAACTAGGAATAGAGAAGCGGTCTCTATAGGCTGTTCTGGGTGTTCTCAAGGAGATCGGTTTGTGGAATCTATCTGCCAAGTAGCTAGGGGCAGCATTGTTAAGAGATGTGTGGGTTAGCAACAGGGTTTTTAGGAGGATTTTGTCGTTAGTTGGAAGCCAATTGTTCTGTCGGCTGCTCTCAGAGATGTGATCTCTTCTAGAGAAACCTAATGCCGCCCAGATGGCATTATTTTGTAATGTTCAGATTTTTCTGATAGTGGCTTTAGTTGATCCCAGATAGATGGGCATTGCAGTAGTCAAGGCGAGACAGGATGAGGGCTCTGGCCAAAATGGTGTAGCTGGTGTCAGAGAGAAACGGTTTACCTGTGCGGATGAGTTTGCACGTGTAAGCCGTAGAGGACGCTAAGGAATTGACTTGTTTGGAAAAAAGACAAGTTTGAGTCGAGGTAAAACCTTTTTACCTCTTGTTCTAATTTGATACTATTGCCATCGATTGTAAATGAGGAGTAGTCAGAACCTAGTTTTTTTAGGTTGGCAGGGGTGCCCAGGATTAGGAGTTCAGTTTTATCATCATTGAGGCATAGTCCATGCGTGGCCATCCATGCCTGGATGATGGGGTACACTTTGTTCACCATGGCCAAATCCTTTTCATAATCTCCTGAAAGCGGGAGGAGGATCTGGGTATCATCTGCATAGTTAGTGTAGGTGATACCGAGATGATCCAGATCATCGAAAAGGGGCTTGGTAAAAATGTTGAACAGTGTGGCCGAGACGCAGGAGCCCTGAGGCACACCGCAGATAATAGGTATAGGGTCGGCCGCTGCTATGGGTGAGAAGACCCTCATAGTTCTACCATTTAAGAAGGATCTGATCCAAGTGATGGCGTTGGCAGAGAAGTCTGCTGCTGTGTTAAGATGGTTGCATAAAAAAGTGTGATCGACCAGGTCGAACGCAGCAGAGAGATCTATTAGGAGGAGATGGGCTGAGTAGGGTAGTGTGTGGTGGTCAACCTTAGTTGGCTGGCCAACAAATGTTTGAATGGTATAAGTGTGTATGACTGGTGGTTAGGGTTACACTCTACCCTCCGGTTTGGCATAAAAGCAGACGCTGGCATTTTGCATCAGGTACTTTGTCTGAGATTTGATACTGAATCATCCAAGATGGACAATTGAACTAAGGATGGCTGTGGCATCTCTACACCAGCATCTTCGAGGACTTTGAAAATTCAACAGCGAAGTTCTGTTTCCCACCTGACAAGAAGGAACTGCATTGGGTGCTCCTTTCCTCAGATCCAGTGGGCACAGCTGGATCAGTTCTTCAGGTTGTGTATTTGTGCCTCCACCCTTCTCAGGACTCGCAAGTTCTTCTTTACCTCTGGAACCATCCACAGCATCCTCCTGGCATCCCAGGGTGGCTGTCGCCTCTCCTGGATCCTTTACTTGCAAGTCATCCGTGTAGTGGATCCTGATTCTATTCTCCTGGTCCTTGAGATATCTAGTAGCTTGTCTGAATTGTGACCAGTGATGTTTGAGCCAAAGGGTCAGCATTGCTGGATCTCAGTCCTACCATCACTGAGCAGCTCTCCCACTCACTGCACTTCCTTAGGGGGTCCCCAAGTCTTCAGCTAGGTATCCAGATCCTCCCCGGGTGTGTGGCATTCAACTGCAGACTTCTCTCATCTGGATTTCAACCACAAATGTCCCTGCTGCTTCACCAAGGTCTCACTCTGCAGGCTGGACCATCTCTCACTGCTTTCCTTCAGCCAGGAGCTCACAAAGGAATGTGTGGGGTGGAATGGATGTGACTGCAGGGACTGTATGTCTGGGATTCCACATCCCCTGAGTTTGCCTGGCAGAATGAACATGTGTGTGGTGGTCAACCCTAGTTGGCTGGCCAGCAAATGTTTCAATGGTATACGTGTGTATGACTGGTGGTTAGGGTTACAAGTCTTCTGTGGATGATCCTCTGATTCACCTGTGAAAGTTGGTTCTGTTCATCCATGGCTTTAGGGCTGCCGAACTGATCTAGTAAATCCAGAACAAAACCACAACCTTCCCTACTGATACCTCCTCACTCACCTTTGCAGGCTCTACTCGTGGGGGGGGGGCTGGTGAGTGGAATTCTTGAACTGGACTGCATCTGACAGACCCTCAGATTGCTCTGGGGTCTTCTTTGGATATGGACTGCATGTAGGGTTCTGTGTTGAGACCCCCTACTGACCTCCTTAAGATACAATTGGTCCATTCTTTCCTAAGGGCCCTGTAAGGAATCAGGAGTAAGACTCGGATACAGGGGCATTGTGATGGTTGCTATAGACTTTTATCAAAGAAAGAAAGAGGGTTGGAGAAAGACCTATCTCGCCCTATCGCTACGGGGGGTTTCCCTGCATCAACAAAACTAAAGAATGCCAATGTCAAAAACTAAAGCGTTCTCCTTCCTGTGTCCAAAATCCTAGCCTGACCCTTACATGCTTAACTCAGAATAACGTGTTAAGGGATATAGTCCTTCAACTAGCCATCTGTAGCTTTCTCCCAAAATTCCAACACAAAGTTCCAAAAGGTGCAAAAACAAACAAATTATCAAAGTTTGACAATCCTCAGGAGGGGGTCCCCGTCCCCTGTGTTTCCCAGGCTCTTTACAGTTCACAATCACAGATCTGTATCCTAAAATAGGCAGTTTCCAGTCCAGGAGGTAGGGCTCCTTCCCCCTGGATTTCACACACCTAAGAGATTGCATTTTCTCTTCTTGATTCTCACAGTTTATCTGCAATTGGGTGTGAGCCCCAGACTCGCAAACACATTGCCTGGTATACTCGCCTGCTAGGGCTTTCACAATGTTCACTTTATGATTGGGTGCGGGTCCCAGTCTCGCAACAGGTTGCCTGCTATACTCTCCTGCCTGGGCCTCAAAGCCAAATGGGGAACACGCACAATACCCCTTTTGCCACCACTGCAAATGGCGCACCAGGGGACAGCTATGGTTGGGGAAAATGTATTCTCTTTTCTGGGGACAAACACACACCCATATTAAGACAGCCCACAGAGAGCACTTGCGCGCCTAGTCCTATCAACTACACTACGCCCAGACAAGGAACCACTGGTGGGGGCGGAGATAGGAGACAGACGGTTCATCTTCATGGTGGACTCAGGAGCGGACAAATCGTGCCTAATGGAAGGTGGATTTCTGCTGTTGGGCAAGAATTTGGAAACGCAGGGATTCTCTGGGGCTGTAGTCACAGTTCCTTACACTGAAAATTTGGATGTAAAGATAGGGGGAAAGACAGTGCGAGCACCCCTATTGTATCACAAAGATTTGCCGGTATATGTGCTGGGAAGAGACCTCCTTAGTAGGCTCAATATGACAATTTCCTTTACCGAAAGGCGTATTAGTGTGCTCAACCCTAGGAATATGTCCCCTACGGGCAATGCTGTTGATTCACACAATAGCAAATGAAATAGCTGTCCGAGGGGTGCCCATTAATGCAGACATGTTTGTGTATGGGATACAAGTTCTGGCGAGAGTGGTGCCCGAAATAACACGAAAGGAAAGGAGAGTACCCTCTGACTTTGTCTTCCGCCCTGTAGCTGCCCCTGAAATATTACCAGGCACTATCCTCTGATTAGATCTGCAGGGAGTACTAGTATCAGCTGGACGTATTGTGGCAATAGGTCTGACACGCACGGATGTGAAAGGCGAACAGTATTGTGCATAGACCCAAACATAGCGCTGTGTGATTTGACAGACGAAGAGCTGTTCACAAACAAGGACAATGATGGGGAGATAATAATGGAAATATGCATGTCATGCGATATAATGATACAAAACAGATGAGTAATCAAACCCCGCATTGCTATTGTCAGTGCACCACCGTCATCTTTTGATGAGGACAGGCAGCAGGTACCCAAAAACCTATGGACGACTAATCCCCATGACGTGGGGCTTTTGTAAGAGGTAACCCTAGTCAAAATTAAACTTAAAACCTGGTGCAGTGCTACCCCACGTCACCCCGGGTGTAGACAATATCCCGTCACGAGAAGCAGAGGAGGAAATAAAAGAAAACATACATGCACTATTACAACAAGGTATCATTGTACCCTCAAGCTCCCCTTGTAATACTGCAATTTATCCGATTAAAAAAGTGAAGGGAGGGGTTTGGAGGATGGTGCAGGATTTACGCCCTCTCAATGACGTCATACAGAAGGAGTTTCCCCTTGTCCCAAAACCTGCATCCATTTTGTGCAGCATCCCAAAGAAGGCCACACACTTTACAGTGGTAGACTTGAAAAATGTTTTTTTCTCAGTGCCACTCGATCCAAGTTCACAATACCTGACTGCATTCACTCTGGGAGGGAAGAGATATGAACATTGCAGATTACCCCAAGGATACTGTGAAAGCCCAAGCATCTTTAACAGAATATTGCATGAGGATCTCAGCAATATTGATGTTAAAAGCACGGTGATACAATACGTGGATGACCTCTTGATTTGTAGTGAGAGTGAGGAACAATGCAGAGAAGATTCAATAATATTACTGAATTTGTTGGCACAAAAGGGGTACAAGGTGGTCAAAGGAAAGTTGCAGTAATGCCTAGGAGAGGTACTGTATTTGGGACTATTAATATCTAAGGATGGCAAGAGAATAATTCCAGACAGAGCAGCAGCGGTACCTGCAGAAGCTAGGTACCAAACAGTAAAGGACTTGCAAACATTTCATGGTATATGTAATTTTTGCCGAGCTTGGATACTCGACTATGCAGCATATACATGGCCTCTGCTACAAGCACTGAAGGAAGCACAAAAGCATAGCACAGCTATCCTCTGGACACCAGACATGCACAGAGCCTTTATAACACTGAAAGAGTTGATCTCTACGGATCTCGTTCTAGCGACCCCAGACTATGAACAGGAATTCTTCTTGTTCTCACACTGCAATGGGACACTCATGACAGCAGTATTAACACAAAAGACATCCTTGGGGCACAAACCTTTGGTTTATTACAGCGCCACCCTTGACTCAATAATGCAAGAGCACTTTGCATGTGAACAGGCTCTCGCAGCAGCCGCCTTCGCGATTGAAAAAAGCACCACCATAGTAATGGGGTGCTCTGTTACACTGTTGAGCGCTCCTTGTTTGGTATTCTTGAGCGATCAAAATCCACACTTACAACACAAGGAGCAACATCCTACGAGATAATACTTTCCAGCCCAAACATTCACATAGTACGCAGCAAGATTGTAAATCTAGCCACATTCCTCATCGAGCCATGCACAGTAGAAGACATGCAAAATCACGATTGTGCTATATACGAGGGGGAAGGAGACGACATTCCCAAAGCAAGTGAGAACGCCTTAGGGGAAGATGAAGTGTACTTTGTGGACGGTTCAGCTTCCATTTGCCCAGATACAGGAGAAAAGCATGTGGGCGCATCAGTTGTTAGAAGGGGAATATGAGATCATTGTGCAAAAACGACTGCCGATGCATTACTCAGCACAAGCAGCAGAGCTAGTAGCGCTCATTGAAGCATTGCATGCAGCAAAAGGATGTGTAGTAACCATTTATTCGGATTCAGCATATGTAACCACAACAGTACATGCTGGATTGTCCAGGTCGAGAAGGAGAGATTTCAGAAGGGCAGATGGGTCCCCAGTACAACATGCTGAACTTTTGTTGAATGAGCTGATAGAAGCTCTCACAGAACTGTCAGTAGTGGCTTTGGTAAAATGCCAGGCCCACACGAACAACAGTGACTTTATATCTCTGGGAAAGGTGGCAGCAGACGCTGCTGCAAAGCAGGCAGCATATTTCCAGAAGCCCCAAACAACAGAGTATCTGCTAAAGGGTAACACAAATGAGAAAAAAGAAGGCAGATATAATTCACTACCCATTGCACAAGTAATTGAGTTACAAAAAAGGGCACCAGCGGCGGAGCAGATACTATGGTCAAAAGGGGCTTGTACACAGTCACCCACTGATCTCCCTTGGCGACAAGACACAACAGGAAAGGTAATAATGCCTATGGAACTATTACAACTTGCATTCCAACAAATACATTTTCCAGCGCACTAATTTGAGTTCTTGCTTTAAGTAATGCACATTGTGGACTTCTACTTTTGTGCTTGCACTTTATGCTGTCCATTTTTGTTCTCTACCATTTGATTTGTATACTTTTGCAGAGGGAACTAGCTATGCTACCCTCTGACAAAATAATTATTGTTTAATTTCTATAACAGAAAATTGCTGTTCTTCGAAGACTAATAAATAATTTAAAAACAAAAAAAAAAAGACAGCAATATAAAAAACTGAACCACATCACTAAAATTGAGTGTATGTTTGTATAGTATACGTTGGTTCATTCCATGGCAAAAAGTAATGTTTGCCTTGGATGCTTTTGACATAGTTGAATGCATTGCATTTAAATAATTGCAATTAATAACTATCATAGGCAGGACGCCCCCCCATCACCCCAGTGTGAATCTAGGTTTATATTGGAGCTTTTATTGTATTTTTGATGATATAAAAGAAGGGGGCCTGGAGGAAAACGTGTGTAAGAAGGAACGCAACTAATATGGGACGGGGTGAAATTGATGTGGGCCCACAATACCTCTACAAATTTGACCTCAGTACACAAGAACCGCACAATAAAAGCACCTCAGTTGGGGCCCCCAACAATGAATAGTAGTGAAAACACGATTTATGTATATGACGAATACCAACCAACCTCTGATATATTAGTGTTACCGTACACACACTCGCAGACAATTTTTGACCCTACCTCAAATGTCTAGTTCATGCACATTATGCCCCAAGGCCAACCCAAAGTACCCATCCAAACACACAGTATTGGCAAAATAATTATGAACAGAACGAAAAGATGAATTTAGGTATTTTTCCTATCCTCTATCAAACAATTATGAAGATACAAAATGGTCTAGGGGGGAGAAATAGAAGGAAAAGGGAGACAGAATGAAAGAGATATGATGCATACCATGGCCTAGGGCTGGATGCGGTAGAGGATCCCCGTCACCCAGATCAGTCTAACAAATGGCACTGTGGCATGAGCACCATTGTAACGCTCACCTGATTCCCGTAGAGGCGCCGGTCTTGACTGGGCGTATACCGTATCTTCAAAGGTGATGTGTAACACACGGCTGGCTCTTTGGGCTGGACCTCTGTGCACTGTATGTCTGACTCGAAGGGTAAGATGTCTGCAGATAGAAAATATGGGATTAAGGAACTGGGTTATTGAATGTCTCTCTCTTCTTCCCTTTCTCTTCTCCTGTAGAACCCCAAACGTTAACACTCTCACCTTAGGTAAGTGAACGCCGTGCTCTCCATCTGCCTCGGGGCAGGGTGCTGTAACCAGTTTCTTCACTGGATAAGGGGAGCAGGCCTCTTGACTTCAGAGGACTGCTGTCCGTCGTTTACTGCACGAACGGTAAGTTTCGAGTAATCCTAATGTCTTTAAAGTCTTTAGTAATGATGTCTCTTGTTTTGCAGGGTTCCGGCGATGGCGGATGACGGGCTGAAGTGAGTTGAAGATGGAGCCCGTGTGATGAATAGAAGCGCCTGGAAGCACGTAAGTAAGCGCTTGTTGCCTGCTTCACGATGCGCTCTAACTGTCTTTTTATTTTGCAGGTACAAGTTCGGAGCGGCTGCAGGGTGCCGGAATACCCACTGGGTTAGATGTGGAAAGGAGTAATGGCACGTGAGTATTAAAGTTCCCCAATGTCTTTAAACGCACCTTGTTTTGTCTTTCAGATGCAGGATGCAGCGCCGAAGGCCTCCGGAGCGTGCGAAGAGTTGGTAAGCTTTTGTCTTTCAGATGCCGGAATGCAGTGTGAAGACCTCCGGAGCGCACGAAGAGTAGGTAAGCCTTTGTCTTTCAGATGCCGGAATGCAGCGCGAGGCGTTGGTGACAGCCGATGGACCAGGTAAGTGAAGAGCTGTCACTGAAGACCGTAATGCTAACCTGTTCTTTCTTGTCTTTATAGGTGTTGCTGAAGACTGGATTCAGGATGGTAAGCCTTTTTCCTTAGGCCCAGGATCAGATGCAGAAGACACGATGAGCGTTCTGCTGCAGAGGATGCAGAATAACGCAAAGCAAGATTCATCCATCGGGTGTGGTTTAAATAGCCTCCTGTAGTGCTTAGTGTCTCCTTCCACAGCCACGCCTAGGTAAGAAAAGAGTTCCTGCTTTCCAGAAGAGTTCCAGTGTTCTGAATCTAGGGAGTGGCTCCTGCCCCACCCAACAGGAAAAGTAGTTCCAAACAGAAGAGGATCAGAGGCTCAACTGGCAGCAAGTAAGCAGCATGGTCTGCTGCAGGTAAGTCCCCCCAAGCATTATGAGCCCGGCGCTTCCAGCGCTGGGACTGGGCATATTTATGAGCCTGGTGCCACTGGCGCCAGGACTGGGTCCAAAAGGTCCCAATTGGGACTGGTTGGCACTCGGAACCTGGGTTATGGATCTGCTTCCAAGGGAGTTGGGAAAACCCTGACCTTTTGGAAGCAGAGATCATGACAGTACCCCCCCTCAAGGCTCCTCCCAAACCGGGCTTCTCCGGGGGTTTTGGCTTGTCAGGAAATGTTCGGTGAAATCTTTTGATTAGGCGAGGAGCGTGGACATATTCAGCAGGTTCCCAGGATCTCTCTTGGGGACCGTAGCCTTTCCAGTCAATTAGGTAAAATAGTTTAGATTTGGAGATCTTGGAGTCCAGAATGCTTTTGACTTCAAACTCGAGTTCTCCATCAACTAGGATAGGTTTTGGAGATTTAGTTAGTCGGGTTTGAGGTTGCACAGGTTTTAATAGAGTGACGTGGAAGACCGGATGTATCTTCATGTGCGGGGGCAAGTCCAACTTGACCGCTACTGGGTTTACTATGGTAGTGATGGAATAGGGACCAAGGTATCTTGGGTTAAATGTGCATGGCCCTTTTAGAGGTAGATATTTGGTGGATAACCAGACTTGATCCCCTACTTGATATTGAGGGGCTTCCTTCCGATGTTGATCTGCTCCTTTCTTGTATTGTTCTTTAGCCCTTTGAAGGTGAGAAACAGCTTCCTTAAAGGCTTGGGCGATTGTAGAATGCAGGTAGTCTACTGCTGGTGTTTCAAGATCTTGGAGGGGATCCAACTCCGAGGTTCGAGGGTGACTGCCGTACAAAAGAAAAAACGGGGTTTTCCCAGTTCCCGAATGGACAGAGTTATTGTAGGCATATTCGGCTATCCAAAGGATGTCTTTCCAAGTTTTTTCCGTTTGTTGCAGCATGCAGCGTAAATACTGTTCCAGAGTTTGATTGGTCCTCTCGGTTTGTCCGTCGGTCTGAGGGTGGTGACTGGTCAATAGTCTCACATCAATTTGAGCCGACCGACAGCAACTCGCCAAAAATGAGAAATAAATTGACTACCTCGATCCGAAATTAGAACCGAAGGAAAACCGTGCAGTCGGACGATGTTTTCGAGAAATTCTCGGGCCAGAGTTGCTGCTGTTGGCAAGCCTTTGAGCGGAATGAAATGCGCCATCTTGGAGAATAAGTCCACGATTACTAGAATCGTATCGTATCCGGAGCATGGAGGTAGATCGGTGATGAAGTCCATAGAAAGCGTATGCCAAGGGCGAGGTGGGATGTCAATAGGGTGTAAGAGGCCTGCTGGTCTTTCCTTTTGACTCTTGTTTTGGGCGCATACTCCACAGGACATTATAAAGTCTCTGATATCTTTTTTCCAAGACGGCCACCAGAAGTAGCGCTTGATCTTTTCTGAGGTCTTGGCCATACCGGGATGTCCTTCCATTAAAGAATCGTGATAACAAGAGATTACTTTTTTCTGTAAATCTGTGCTGGGTAGGTATAATCGTTCTTGGAAATACAATAAGTTGTCCTTTACTGCAAAGTCCTTTCCCTGCAGATGCCAATTCTGTATGTCTGCTGGAGTTACAAGTTGCCTGGCTTTATCCTTAACTTCCTCTATGGATTCTGTGGCGATTACACCCAGAATTCTTTGTTCGGGAACGATTGGTACAGGTTTAGGGTTGATCAAGAGTTCTTCCACTCCCATCCGAGAAAGGGCATCAGCTTTACCGTTCTTTGTACCAGGTCGATAGGTAATTATGAAGTCAAACTCGGCAAAGAATAATGCCCAACGGAGTTGTCTAGAGGATTGGGCTTTTGCGGTTTTCAAATATTGCAGGTTTCGGTGATCCGTAATCACAGTAACGGTGTGTCGGGCCCCCAGCAGATAATGCCGCCAAGCCTTAAAGGCAGACTTGATAGCCAGAAGTTCCTTGTCAGTAATCGTGTAATTGATTTCAGGAGGCGAGAATTTGCGGGACCAAAATGCCACGGGATGCAACTGATTGGTTACCGGGTCCTTTTGTGATAGAACTGCCCCCATGGCAAGGCTTGAAGCATCAGTTTCCACGATGTAGGGGAGTTCGGGGCGAGGGTGTTTTAAGATTGGTGCAGAGATAAATTTAGTCTTCAAATCCTGGAAAGCTTGTTCCGCCTCGGTAGACCATTCAAAACGTTTGTTTTTCTTTAACAAGGCAGTGATGGGCTGGACTATTCGAGAGAATTCGGGGATAAACCTGCGGTAAAATTTAGCGAAGCCTAACATGCTTTGCACACCTTGTACGGAGGATGGTGATGGCCATTTGAGAACTGCATCGACCTTCTTTGAATTCATACGTACTCCGCCAGGTGATAATATGAATCCCAAGAATTCAACTTCAGTCACGTTGAAAACACATTTTTCCAACTTAGCGAAAAGTTTGTGTTGACGCAATCTTTCGAGGACCATTTTCACGTGTTTCCGATGTTCAGATTCCGATGAAGAATAAACGAGGATGTCGTCAATGTAAACAACAACACACACATCTATGAGCTCTCTGAGGACATCGTTCATAAAATATTGAAAGGCGGCCGGGGCATTGCAAAGTCCGAAGGGCATGACCTGATATTCAAATAGCCCATACTTGGTGCGGAAGGCAGTCTTCCATTCATCGCCCTCTTTTACTCGTACCAAGTAGTAAGCTCCTCTAAGATCCAGCTTTGTATATATGCATGCTTTTCTGACTTGGTCCAGGAGTTCAGGGATCAAAGGTAACGGATATCTATTCTTAACGGTGATCTGGTTCAGGGAGCGATAATCTATACAAGTTCTAAGGTCTCCTTCCTTTTTTGGAACGAAGAACAAAGCTGAAGAAGCAGGGGACTTGGAAGGACGAATAAACCCATTTGCCAGGTAATGATCCAGGTATTGTCGAAGGTGAAGGTTCTCAGGCTCGGTGAGGGCATAAATTCTACTACAAGGAGGAGTAGATCCAGGTATCAGGTCTATCTGGCAGTCATAAGACCTATGAGGAGGTAGAGAGTTAGCCTGATCCTTCCGGAAAACATCTTGGTATTCTAGGTATTCGGGAGGTAACTGGGGAGTCTCTGAAGAAATTGCTGCCAGTGCAACACCAGGTGGAGGGTGACAAGTAGAGACACATTCTGGAAACTGGACCGTTCTTGCTCGCCAATCGATCAGAGGATTGTGTTTCTCTAACCAAGGTATTCCTAGAATAATCTGAAACTGAGGGGCCTTGATCACATCGAACACGATCTTCTCATGGTGTCCATCTTGACTTACTAGCGTCACCTCTTGAGTGGTATGCGTTACTGGCCCGGAGGCTATCTCCGTACCATCCACCGTAGTAATGACGTCCTTTACAGCCTTGGGACAAAGAGTTAGATTCATCCTCAAAACCATTTCATGATCCACATAATTGCCGATGGCACCGCTGTCGACGTAAGCTTCAATTGAATGTAATCGATCCGGATTATCAGGGCTAATGAGGACCATAGGTATCACGAAATGCGAGGTCACGGAACTGGTTTTCACGCTCGGCAAGAGGACCTCTATTCTTGTCGGGCGAGGTCGTTTCCCTGCTCAGAGTTTGTAACTTTGGTAACTGCAGCTCCTACTGCCTTCTTGGCAGGTTTCACCGGACAGTCTCGAAGAAAGTGCCCTGAGTTTCCGCAACAGAGGGATAATTGCAACTGTTTTCTCCTTTCCCGCTCCTTTTGTGTTAGAGGACCTTTCAGACCCCCTATTTGCATGGGTTCCCCGGAGTCTACTCCTTTGGAAGGAGTTGGCGGTTTGGAAAATACTCGAGCATCAAACTTGGAACGATCGGCCTTCCTGTTCTGCAGTCTGTGATCTATTTGAACGACTAAGTCTATATAGTCCGAACAATCTTGTGGGGGATTCACTACTTGGGCTAACACATCTTTGAGCTCTCCACGTAGACCTCTATAAAACAGCGTAATCCTTTTGTCCTCAGGCCATTGAGTTTCCACTATCAGTCTGTTGAAAGACGCAATATAAGCCAAAAGGTCTTGATTACCTTGTCGCAACGAAAGAAGCTCATTGTCCAAGGCCTGCCCCTGTGAATGTCTTGCGAACAGTTTTTCCATACTGAGCTGAAAAGCTTGAAAATCATGGAGGACCGGATCATCTTGATTTACTAGAGGGATCGACCAGTCTGCCGCATTGCCACTAAGGTACGAAAGCTACTTTAGCTTGATCAGTTGGAAAGGCTGCTGGCCGGCATAAGAAATGCAACCGGCACTGATTGATAAATACTGCAAACCTCTTTGGGTCACCAGAAAATCGTTCGGGCGGAGCCAGAGGTACATTCCCAGGTAGGTTGATCTGCACTGGATTCATAGAGGATGTAGAAGGAAGATTTCCCCCAGATGCGGGTAACGGGGTCTGTCCGGCTTGTGACTGTAGCAATTGTCTAGCGAGATCATCTGTTCGCTCCTTGGAAATAATCAGTTCCCTTCTTAGAGCGTTCGTTTCCTGACGGGCTGCATGCACTTCTGCCTTTAGTTCCCCAAGTAACTGGGCTAGCTGGTCGGTATCCGAGGTTTCCATAGCGCCTGGACGGGAGTTTTGTGGTAGGCTTTGCGTTCTGTAACGCTCACCTGATTCCCGTAGAGGCGCCGGTCTTGACTGGGCGTATACCGTATCTTCAAAGGTGATGTGTAACACACGGCTGGCTCTTTGGGCTGGACCTCTGTGCACTGTATGTCTGACTCGAAGGGTAAGATGTCTGCAGATAGAAAATATGGGATTAAGGAACTGGGTTATTGAATGTCTCTCTCTTCTTCCCTTTCTCTTCTCGTGTAGAACCCCAAAGGTTAACGCTCTCACCTTAGGTAAGTGAACGCCGTGCTCTCCATCTGCCTCGGGGCAGGGTGCTGTAACCAGTTTCTTCACTGGATAAGGGGAGCAGGCCTCTTGACTTCAGAGGACTGCTGTCCGTCGTTTACTGCACGGACGGTAAGTTTCGAGTAATCCTAATGTCTTTAAAGTCTTTAGTAATGATGTCTCTTGTTTTGCAGGGTTCCGGCGATGGCGGATGACGGGCTGAAGTGAGTTGAAGATGGAGCCCGTGTGATGAATAGAAGCGCCTGGAAGCACGTAAGTAAGCGCTTGTTGCCTGCTTCACGATGCGCTCTAACTGTCTTTTTATTTTGCAGGTACAAGTTCGGAGCGGCTGCAGGGTGCCGGAATACCCACTGGGTTAGATGTGGAAAGGAGTAATGGCACGTGAGTATTAAAGTTCCCCAATGTCTTTAAACGCACCTTGTTTTGTCTTTCAGATGCGGGATGCAGCGCCGAAGGCCTCCGGAGCGTGCGAAGAGTTGGTAAGCTTTTGTCTTTCAGATGCCGGAATGCAGTGTGAAGACCTCCGGAGCGCACGAAGAGTAGGTAAGCCTTTGTCTTTCAGATGCCGGAATGCAGCGCGAGGCGTTGGTGACAGCCGATGGACCAGGTAAGTGAAGAGCTGTCACTGAAGACCGTAATGCTAACCTGTTCTTTCTTGTCTTTATAGGTGTTGCTGAAGACTGGATTCAGGATGGTAAGCCTTTTTCCTTAGGCCCTGGATCAGATGCAGAAGACACGATGAGCGTTCTGCTGCAGAGGATGCAGAATAACGCAAAGCAAGATTCATCCATCGGGTGTGGTTTAAATAGCCTCCTGTAGTGCTTAGGTGTCTCCTTCCACAGCCACGCCTAGGTAAGAAAAGAGTTCCTGCTTTCCAGAAGAGTTCCAGTGTTCTGAATCTAGGGAGTGGCTCCTGCCCCACCCAACAGGAAAAGTAGTTCCAAACAGAAGAGGATCAGAGGCTCAACTGGCAGGCAAGTAAGCAGCATGGTCTGCTGCAGGTAAGTCCACCCAAGCATTATGAGCCCGGCGCTTCCAGCATGGGCATATTTATGAGCCTGGTGCCACTGGCGCCAGGACTGGGTCCAAAAGGTCCCAATTGGGACTGGTTGGCACTCGGAACCTGGGTTATGGATCTGCTTCCAAGGGAGTTGGGAAAACCCTGACCTTTTGGAAGCAGAGATCATGACAACCATGGGTAAACAAGCAACAAACGAAAGTTGCTTTGTGTGTTCTCTGATACCTCACGCATCAGGAACACCTACGGTTCTAATACCGCAGGAAACTCCCATATCGAATGCCCAGTATCTCGTTCCTTTTGCACTTTGTAGAATTCGAAGTACCTTCCAAGCACACACAGGACCGTTACAACTGCTTCAGAACGAGAAGACCTGTCACAGCAAGCCTCAAGGAGTACTTTGCATCAAGGAACCGGTTTTTGTCATAAAAGGGACACTGTTCACAGAAAACAAATTGCAAGAGGAAACAGTGATGTGCAAAGCAGAAGCACTACGAGGACTGTCAGAAGTAATATTTCAATGGCTCGAAAGAACATGCACTCAAACATGGTCCCAGCACATCGCCAAACTAACGTGGGTAACAGCTCTCGAAAAGCCAATCAAGATCCAACACGAAGTGCAATACAAACTTTGTTTTCACGGAGAAGGAAAGGAGTCCATGTGATCAAACAGACATTGCAACAAAATGCTTGTCCTCCCCGACATGAGAAAAGGAACAGCTGCTTTGATGAAAAATTATTGGGTATGCGGCAAACAGGTGTACTTGCACCTCTGGCCGTCGTGAAGAGATAATTGTAACCTGGCTACGCTGCATTCTGCCTTGATGGTGATCCCGGAGAGCCACGTCCAAGAGGAGAGGGTGCCCATCAGACTGTCCGTGGCACCCCAGTCAACAACCGAAGAACCCCCCCCTATATGATGTGCTATCGGAGGACAAGCTACAAGACAGAGTGTCGCATAAAAGGAGATCATCAAACTACATCTCTAAAGACTCCAATCTTCTGGCGCAAATACCGGACCAGTTTAAGTTGTTTAACTCAGCTGAAACATTTTTCGCATCACTCATACCAAGCATCCAGGCATGACCAAACACCAAATGATTGCAGATTGTGAGGTGGGAGCTGATCCAACTGCCAAATGACACTGAAGAAGGGTTCAACATCATCAAGGTAGAACTCAGAGCCCAGCGGCTGATGGCAATGCAAAACCACTACATCTTGGACCTCCTCACAGCAATGGAAGGCTGTGTTTGCCGAAAAATCAGGAGTGCATGTTGCACATTAGTGCCTTCTGCAGATGCTGACAATGGGACATTATCACATGTAATAGCTGCAGTACACAATCTCAGAGAAAGGATGAAGAAGGAAGAAGGCGTCCAGTCAAGTAACTGGTTTGATACAGTTTTTGATTGGGTACCATCTTGGTTCTGGACTGCAATGAAGCTACTGGTCCCCATCATAGTATTTCTGCTGCTGATTTTTTGTGTGTGCCAGGTAGGGGTTTGATGTTGTGCAAAATCTATGCCTAGTAGTGCAATGATGAGGGTGACAGTGGGTAATCCAAACAAACTGCCTCATGATACAAAGGAAGCACAAGTGCAAATTGGTGAAAACAATGAGCCTAAATACTGTATGACAGCAGTATATAATACAGGGGATAGAGTGGACAATTGGTGGCACACAACTATCAAGGAGCCACATGAATTAGAGTGATATAAGGAAGTGTGGGTTGACCTAGGGAGGGATGGTGGGTGCATATACCTATACTCCTGAGAAATATGCCAGAAGGGGCCAAAGTCTAAGATCTGTGAGTAGGGCTTAGATGCCAATAAAAGGGACCCTAGCCTGGGATGAAGCAGTGATGGAGGCAGAAGAACGTAGACACACTAATGGCCAAGGGTATTTGTTACTTTGGGAGTAAAGAAAGGGGGGAATGTAAGGGAGGAAGGGTCTTTTTACCCCTCCCTGTACATTATGTGTGGAATGGATCTATTGCTCACCCCATTGCGGCAAGACGTCCCCTTGTCTGCCCTCTGACGACAGAGGAAAGACGCTATTGGATGACACATACAGACTCCATTTTATGCCACCCCAAACTCCATCTTTTTACTCGGCTGCACAATGATTTCTAAAAGCCATCCCTCCCATCGTCAAACGCTGCGCACAACCGGCCCAGACACCCCCATCATCTCCTCCCCTGTCTGAGCCGCAGAGGCCCTTTTCTCACAGAAGTACAGTCATGTATTGTTGCAAATCGCTTGTATCTTTCTCTTCCTCTGAGCTCATTGCCCTGTGTGTGACCGGGCGGATCTTGACTATTGTACTCATCCATCTCCACAAACCTGCATGTGCTCTCTCAACCCCCACCTTCGTACCCACCGCTCACGAAACCCAGACCCCTCTGTCGCTTTGATGCTGATATGCATCTAACCCCTAGAAGTGACCAGAGCAGGCACCCACCACAGTCCTAAGTCCCCCTGTACCATATATCTAATGAAGAAACAACACCTATCAATCTGTATCATAAGGCACCAAATAGATCAAACCCCTTCAAGGTGGGCACTGGGATTAAGGCACTATGTTTTATAGTTCCTTGGGGGCAAAGCATAAGATGGATATATAGTTGTTAGCTGAACTTTATAGCACCTCCACTAAATGTCAGAGTTTAATGTTGATTAGTTGTTTCTAGCCTTTTTCTATGTTGTCAGAGTAAAGGGATTAGTTACCCGATCTGTGCCCTGCGCCTCCGACCTTCACCCCTCCCAGATGAGCCCAGCTGACCCATATGCTGCAAAAAGCAACAGCCCAGCACCAGCCAATCACGCTGCATCAGTACATTATATTCTATAATGTAACTTTGTAGTGTACCAATAACCATGTAGTATTCATCACCTATACTGTTGGTCATTAGTGACAAAATCTGTCCTTATAATGTGCTTTTGTACTGTTTGGCAGAGCGCTCTCAGAGCAGCAGAGTTCTCTGCATGCATCTTTTACCTGATATAAACTTTGTTCAACTTGCAATCTATCTGCTGGTTTCAAACACTACTGGGGTGTGTCCATTTATTCCGAGTTTGGGATCTGTGTTTCGGGAATGGGCGCCTTTACTGTCTTACTGTTTGATAACATGCCTTGCTTACAATAGCTAGAAATTCAATTTGCGATTACTTGTTTACCCTTCTTAAGGTGAGCTGAGTGGTGTGATCTTTGTGATTGGGTCTCTTTAGTGATTTCTGGCTGCTGACAGTGTTTGTTTAGGTTCTAAAGAAGCATGACGGTTAAACATAGGGGTGGTACCAATGCAGCTGTAGCAAAACTTTAAGTAAGACAGGATGCTGTGAGCTCCTGTAGATCCTGGTATCCCTGGAAAATAAAGAAATATTTGACCTAGGGGTGTGGTGCCCCTGTTGATTCAGGATTGAATCCCAGACACCAATCACTCAAGTAGTAGTTCTCTGAGGCAGAGAGGATCCGTGACCATAGATCGCTGCAACCTTACTCTGTGTACTCACTCATTCACCCACATGTGCCATTTAGCTTGCTATTGTACCCCACGGACATCATTTAAAGGCTGTGACCAACCAGTGCAGCGAAACTGCATGCTATCTAGGGATACTTTCCCATGGGAACAGGGTAACTTTGAGCACTGTAAGCTTGCTGGATTTAGGAAAAATGTTTGGCCATTGTGTTTGTTTCTGTATCCCCTTAAAATCCTTTAAAGGCTGCCACCAACCAGGTCAAACAATCTGCTGTGTAAGGAGATTTGCACACGGAATCAGGATTCCACTAAGCATCCTAAATAACAAAAAGACATGCGGGTCATTTTATATCAGACGCAGTGCCATGAAGCGGACCATCTACATTTGCACGTAGGTGCTTTGCGGTTTCCTGCATGCTATTTTCATCACCCTCAAAGCAGAGAGTAGAACAAGGCGAAATTGCCTTTTCTCTTCACTTTTACATTCTGCTTTGAGGAATAGAATAATCCACCTGCATATACAGTCTGCATGCAGCATTTTTCAATGGAATCCATCTGCTCATTACCAGGTGCTAAAGTGAGGCATGTTCCTTTGGAATCCATGTGTGTTACGCCTAAGTGAAAATCTCGTACAGGCGTAAAATAAAGTATTCTTCTGAGACGGAGGAGGAAAGCAAAGCAGACATGTGACCTTCCTACACCTCAGGACTCCTGGAAAATGAGCTGGAGTGGAAAATGCAAGCTTTCCCTTCCTGCTCCGCTCATTAGAAAATGAGCCCCATAGTATTTTGTGGCAGAGGGTAGGATAGGTCTTTCAGTCTTACCCGGCTCGTCTGCCTCATTCACCACTTTCATATAGGCCCACCCGTCACACTAGTTTGCCCACTTGTATGCTTATCTCATGCACGACTTTTCCTATTCAAACGCCCACCTTCCACACCACCTTGAGCACACGCAGCCATCTTGTTCCCGCCACTCACTCAAATGATTGCCTTCTTTGTAGTTTCCTGCTCCAATCCAGACCCAGCTCACACCTTTGTAGTTTCCTGCTCCAATCCAGACACCTGGTGTGTTGTAATAATTCTATGAGCTACCAAACCTCTTTGTTCACCTATAGCATCACACACGTTTCTGGAGCTATCAATCGGCCAATGTCTTGCTGAAGGTCATTTTAATATTATGCTGAGGATTTAGTTGGTAATCTTAGTAAAGTCAATGGCTGCAGATACATTTTAAAAGGAATGAAGGAATACATTAGTCAATTCATATAGCAGTCCCTGCCCCACAGTTTCAGGATACTTTAGTCAAAGGAAACACCAGAGGAAGGAAATTAAATGTGGGCAATCGATGAGTCGAGAAGGGCTATTAGTGAGCAAACGATTAGTGGGAATGGCATTCCTTACTGTCTACTTGTATATTCTCTCGTAGGATCCAGTCACTGATCCTGGAGCCCTAAGACTGTTCCATGGCTGCTTAATCTCTAGGGGCTGCCTTGGTTTCATCCAGGACTAGACAGACCACATTTACATGCCATTGGTGACCTATGCTTATTTCATATTGAACTGCTTAGCACTGCCTCCATCCGAGGCACACTGCTTCTTGCCCGGTTGTTTGAATGCCATCTGCTGTTGCTTGTATTGATAATGGCCCATTTAATCCCAGAACAGGTCAAGTATCTCCACTTACCTTTATCAAGAGATTCCTGCTCAGCTGATCTCAGCTGAAGTTCTGCCTCTCTATGAATAATTTGAATCCATACTTCTCCTTGCTTGTCAGGGTCTACCAGCAGCGGCCAGTGATGTGGGGAATAATGGACGCAAGTCCGCAACAACAGTGCCAGACTCTGGGCTGTAGACTTTTCGTGTAGCGTGGTGCGGTACCAATCTTTCTGCTCATTCGCTGAGCTCAGGAGATCCACAACATTGAAATCGTTGCGTAGAGGGATGGAAAGGTTTGAAGGAATCTGGCTGGCGGAGGAATGCAGAGATTTCCCAAGTTCTACTGTGAAGTCATCCGCATGAAGGTCTACATCCCAACCCCGGCACAGCCTCTGCCATTTCTCCATGAGCTCCTCTCTGCGCTTTGTGGAAAACGGACCAAGGTAGCAGGTGGAAGCAGCGAGGAGGAGGGCATCGCCTGGGATGGTGTGGGAACGGTCTTCCAGCAGCTGCAGAGACAAGAGAGAACATAAGAGGAAATGAGAATTGACAATCTGAATGAGGGGAGGGAGAGGACAAGATCATTTGCTACACAATCCCTTCCGCGAGGCTCTCCGAGAGCAAAGCAAGGAGTGATAAACAGAGAGAA
The DNA here is from genome assembly GCF_040938575.1 of Ambystoma mexicanum. NCBI lineage: Eukaryota > Metazoa > Chordata > Amphibia > Caudata > Ambystomatidae > Ambystoma > Ambystoma mexicanum. The sequence continues at coordinate 1,105,444,347 of NC_090941.1, forward strand.
GGCTGGAATTGGAAAAACATTGGAAAACTAGAACCGAGCACACCCAACTGCATGTCAGATTCTGGTACAGTTTCAGCATTACCCCTTAAAACAGGTCATATTGTCTGAAGCAATACAAAAATAAAACAAAACAAAAAATCAGTGAGCCTCTATTTTGCAAGAGCTTTGCAAAGGTGATCAGAACAAAAGAAAAACATTTGACATGTCTAGCAGTAATATATTGCATTGAATATTACCACTAGTTCTGAGATTAATCTTTTTTGATGCACCTGATATTTGAATTATTATTTTCCATTCTAAATGAGAAAAAGAGTGGAGCAAATTACTTACCTCTGGTAATGCTCTTTCCGATGGATGTTCCACTCCACAGATGTGCGATATTGGAGTTCAGAGCCCTCAGTGCACTCTACCCTCGAGGCTGAATGTGACATTGGCATCGGTATAAATAGCTTGCACCACACCCCATGAGTTCATTTCTTTTTTTTGTAAATATTTATTTTAAACAGGCAGGGTAAAATGATACAAAACTTTATCAATCACGACATATGGTACAAAAGCAATACAGTTGGTTGCTCTTCCCTCCCCTCCCCCGGGTCTTAATGTTCCTCTTCCTGTCCCAGCTGCGAATTATCGTCCCGTAAAGTTCTCCTGGCTAATTGGGGCTTGTATGTCAGGGCTGGATAATTCTGATCAAAGTCTAGGATCGGGCCCCAGATGTTCTCGAAGCGATGTAGGCGGCCTGCCCCGGCAGCCGTCACCTTCTCCGCGATTAAGATGTCCCAAATTTTAGTCCACCAAAAAGGCATTAGTGGTCCTTCTGCGGTTTTCCAAGTGCGAGCTATTACATTTCTGCCTGCCAGTAGGCATTGGGATAGTAGTGTGGCCATAGGGCCAGATCTAGGGTAGATCCCGGGGACCGGGGCTCCCAGGAGGATGGGTTCGGGCTCCAGGGGAAGTCGTACCGGAGTGATGTCTGCGATTGTTGCTAGGCTTTGTTTCCAAAAGGTCTGGGCCCTCGGGCAGGACCACCACATATGAAAGAAAGACCCTACTTGGCCGCATTGCCTCCAACAGTTTGGGTTAAGTGTGGGGTTCATATGGTGTAGTCTTAGGGGAGGATAATACCAGCGAAGAAGGATTTTGTAGGCGCCTTCTCTGTTCGTAATGCAAGATGAAGAAGTGTGGGCCCGCGACCAAATGTCAACACATAGCTGGTCCTCGATTGGGTGGCCTAGGTCCGCCTCCCATTGGGCCATGTACCGGGTTTTAGAGGTTAGGAAGTAATTTTGGAGGCGTTTGTATAGAGTGGAGATTCTCCCCCTGGTTGGGAGGTCATTTAGGGTCAGTTCAATAGCCGTGGGAGGGCGGGTGGCGGCTTGGCGGGTCTGTGGATGGGAGCACCAGTGGCGCAGCTGAATGTACGTGAATCTATCCTGTTCCTGAAGTTGGAAGAGTTCTTTACAACGCCCAAAGGTGCAGGGTTGTCCCCCTTCGAATAGTTGCCCCAGGGTCTCCAGGCCTCCCGCAATCCAGGATCTGAAGTTCCGGGTGGACCAGCCAGGGGAAAAAGCTGGGTTCAGGAACACCGGGGAGGAAGGGCTGAGTCCCACTGGGGTTTTCTTTTGTTTCAGTGCTTTATCCCAGACAGCAATAGTGTGTTTGGTGGTCATCAGGAGGTTCTGCCACTGTCGGCGCTCGGAGGGATTGATATGCGGGAGAAAACGTAGCGGGAGCGGTAGTTGCGCCTGTTCGAGGTCCACCCATCTCGGGCGGTTGGTAAGTATCTGCCATGATCGGATGCAGGCGAGTTGGGCCGCCATCTGATATTTTTGTAGATCTGGAACTCCGAGGCCACCCAGTCTAGCATTGCCCAGCATCGTGGTCCTAGGGATTCTGGGCTTCCTCCCTTTCCAAATAAACCGTGACATTTTCTTTTGTAGATTCTGAAGGGCAGGTGCCGGGATTGGTACTGGAAGCGAAGCGCAGGCATATAGGAGCCTTGGTAGCAAGTTCATTTTACAGGCCGTGATGCGGCCCATCAGTGAGATCTCTTGTGCCGCCCACCGCTTTAAGTCTGCCTCGAGGTCCGTGAACAGTGGGAGAAAGTTTGCTCGATAGACTTCCCCAGGGTCAGCTGGGATCTGGACACCCAAATAACTGATGCTCTTAGTCGTCCATTGTATCGGACATAATGGGGCCAGAGCCTCCCGGACCTCCCGGGACAGGCCTACCCCCATGGCAGCTGACTTCCGGAAGTTGATGGCAAAGCCTGTGACCTTTCCATAGCTCTCTATCTCAGCTAGGGCCTGAGGGAGGGAAGTACGAGGTTCCGTGATGGTTAGTAGGACGTCATCTGCATAGAGGGCCAGTTTATGGTGTATTGTATTCGATTGGAAGCCCTTAATCGCCGGGTTTCACCTGCTCCGTTGGGCGAATGGTTCCATAATTAGTGCGAAGAGCAGTGGCGATAACGGACAGCCCTGTCTGGTTCCACAGGTCAAGTCGATAGGGGGGGAGAGGATGCCATTGACTCTGAGAAGGGTCTTGGGCGCTGTATAGTTAGCCAAAGTCATGGCGCAGAACTCTGGACCAAAGCCAAAGGCCTCGAGAGTAAGCCTCATGAAGTTCCAGTCCACCTTGTCAAAGGCCTTAACTGCATCCAGGGCCAGAAGCACCAGCTCTCGGGAGTCTCGGGAGGCAAGTTCCACCAGGTTCAGAGCTCTACGAATGTTATCAGCGGTAGAGCGGTGTGTGATGAAGCCACTCTGGTCGGCGTCGATTATCTCTGGCAAAATCCGGGACAGGCGGGTTGCTAAAATTTTGGAGTATATGTTGGCATCTATATTGAGCAGAGCAATCGGTCTGTAGGACGCAGGATTCTTCGGGTCACCGCCAGGTTTGGGCAGCAAAACTGTGATTGATTCTTGCATCGACGGGGTTATAGTGCCCGTGGTCCTGAATGAATTAAACAGCTGTACCAGAGGTGGCAGGAGTTGGGGTTTGAAAACTTTATAAAACTTCGTCGTATAGCCGTCTGGGCCTGGGGCTCGAGATTTAAGGGATTTTTATCGCCTCATCGACTTCCTCGTCGGTGATTGGGGCTTCCAACGAGTCCCGAGCTGCGTTTTCCAGTCGGGGGAGCGCCGCCCTTTGCAGGTATTCCCTCTGTTCTTTGACGTCTCGGGCCGGGGCGGTCATTACCTGGGTCAGGTGGGTCGATGCGATTTGAAGCTTGTCGAGATCTGAGTACTGAGTCTTGCCCTGCTGATCCCGAAGGCCCACGATTGTGTTATTCCTTCTTGTCTTGGCAAGTTTAGCCACCAGTAGTTTGTTTGCTTTATTATTTTTGGCATAATAGAACTGTTTAGCCTTCGTCATTTGATGGGCGGTGTGTTCAGCGTAGTGGGCTTCAATTTTCTTTTTTGCTATTCGGAGAGCTCGCTGCGTTTTAGGGGTCCAGCCCTTCTCCTTATGGATCCTCTCCGCCCTCTCAAGTTCCTCTTCAAGGCTCTGACAAATTTGTTGTTTATGCCTATGATAGGCTACCCCTTTGGCAATCAGTTCTCCCCGCACCACTGCCTTCATTGCATCCCAGTTGTTGGCTAAAGAGGTATCTCCGCTAGGGTTTTCCTTAAAGAAGTTGTTGATCGTGGTTGCGATTGCGTCTGAGTGGCATCTCATTAAGGATGGGATCATATAGAGTCCATCTACGCCGCTGGGGATCAGGAGGTCCCTGGACTCGGATTTCCAAGGTTACCGGGGCGTGGTCGGATAAGATTCTGGAGCCTATAGTCACCTCCTCAGTGAAAGCGAAGATCTGCGGAGATATCAGAAGAAGATCTATCCTGGAAAATGTCCGGTGAACATAAGAATAGAAGGAGAAGTCTTTTTCAGACGGGTGGAGTACCCTCCATGAGTCCACCACCCCTAGAGTTCTAAATAATCGCAAGAGGGCTAAGGCCGTGGTGAAGTCCCCGGCGGAGGGTGGATGCGATTTGTCTTTTACGGGGTCTGGGACCCCATTAAAGTCCCCACCGATCACTATCTGGCCCTCCAGAAAAGGAGAGAGAGTTGTGGTTAGCGAATCATAGAAGGGTGCTTGGCCAGAGTTCGGCACGTACACGGAGACCAAGGAGAACAGCTGTCCCGCTAGCAGGCATTTCACTGCTATGTAGCGTCCCTCCGGGCAGCTTATGGAGTCCAGTATCTGGGGATTCAGCCCCCTCCGGAATAGTATTGCTGTACCACCCCGCTTGGAGCTTCCAGACGCGAAGAGTTGCTTTGGAAAGTCGCGAGAGTGTAGGCGGCTGAAGTCTGCCGGGAGCAGGTGAGTTTCCTGTAGCATGGCCACAGCGGTAGTATCATTCTGGAGTTTTTGTAGAATTGATTTGCGTTTAGCCGGTGAGTTCAGTCCCTTGACATTCAGAGAGACAAACTTCCAGGTTTGCTGTTCCGGGGTGGGACCTGGGGTCGCTGATGAGACTTGTGGAAGGGGGGGAGCTACTGAAGAATCAGCCATTATGTCGTGGGAGATGTGACCATCTGTTATCCTGCTTTTGGGGTTTTTGCTCGGACCGCCAACGGGAAGTCCAAGATTTAACTGGGGGCGGGGGACCTATTATGGGGTCAGGCCCTCCCCTGGTCAACGGGGCCGTATAACAGAGAATAGCCAACATGGCTAAAGGTATGAATAGTCTGAGTGAAATGCTCCAAGGACTCATAGGTGGAATGTACCTTGGAGCTGGGCATGGGCCGTGGGGGAGGCCCGCTGCATCGGGGATGGAGTTCATCCATGTTTCCAAAAGTGGCGGTCGGCTCCACAGCGCCGGGTTCGCTAAGCCGGGTCTCAGGGCGCAGAAGAGTCCGTCATGGGGTCGCTCTGGGTCATTTCCTCCTCCTAAATCTCGGAACCTTCGACCATGTGTTTTGTTTGGACCTAGGGGAGGCTATGGGGTCCGAGTCAGCCGCCGCTTCAATGGCCTGTGGGAACGAGGTGTTAGCGGAGTCCGGATGCAATATACTTTCAGCGTCGTCCAGGTGATTGATCCTACGTATGGTACCCTTATAGGAGAATTGCAAAGCTGTGGGAAAGAGCCATCTGTAGCGAATTTTTTGGGCTTGGAGGAAGGTGGTTAGTGGGTGAAGGGCTCGCCTTTTCTGAAGGGTCAACGGAGATAGGTCTTGATAGATCTGAAGGGGAGTCCCCTGGAAGGTGATTTCGTTCTCGGAGCGACTTATTGCCGATATGGCTTCCTTTGTCATAAAGAAATGCACCCTGGTGATGACATCAGGTGGGCCGTCTGACTCCACCCCACGACGGGGGTTTAGCCTGTGAGTGCGATCCAGTAGCAGTAGTGAGTCCTCCAGATCGGGGAGGAGAGATTGAAAGAAAAGGCCTACATATTCGGCCAGCCCTTGGTCTGGGACTGACATGGGAACCCCCCGAATGCGGAGGTTGTTGCGCCAGGCTCTGTTCTCCATGTTCTCCAGCTTATACTCCAGGATTTCGTACTTGTCCTGCAGAAGCCCAACGGAACGCTGGACCTCAGTCAGGGAGGAGGCGTGGTCCTGGGCGCGATCTTCAATCTCTCCCACTCTCTGTTCCATCTCCGAAACCCTTTTATCAGTATTCTCCAACTTGGCGGTAAGCTCAGACATACATGATCGAAATTCGGTTTTAATGTCAGCCATGAATTCACGGATATCCTCCTTGGTCGCAAGAGGTCCCTTGTTGTCCAGGGATTCTCGTGTGATGGAGGGGAGAGTGTCCAGTTTCTTCGCTTTGTCGGATGACATTAGCATTGTTGCTATGTCTGAGGACTTGGTGGATTTCGGTTGCCTAGACATAGTGTGGTCTGACAGGAGTGGGTCAACGGCTGCAGGTAGCTCAGTCGCAATGGTGGCGATGGTTTGAGGGTAGCTTGAGGCCTCTCAGAGGGTTGGGATGAGGGTTCCGATGTCTTGGTTGAACTCTGGTTAGCGTAGGTGATTTCAGTGCGAGTGAAGAGGAAGAGGATTGCAGTGTTGTCCCGGTCTCCCTGGTACCAAGTCGGACAGGGGGAGGGTGAATGTGGGCCGGGGCGCCCCAGGAAGCAAACGGGGAGATGAGAGGGAGCAACTTAGATGCTGGAGCACACCAGTCCAGTGTAGTCTTTTGGGGTGGAGGGTGAGGACCCAGATCGCCACGGGTGTTAGCAAGACTCTTGGTGGTAGTGGTAGCAGTAGAGGGTCTATTTCAGGGCGGATTGCTCCATGACTTCATTTCTATTGTTTTTTTCCCTGTGCTCAGTTGCTTTGTGGAATTAATTATCATGAACATTTTTTGAGTGAGCTCTTTATCAGTGGAGCAGGCTGAGGAGTGATAAGGAATCTGTGGGAGGAACATCCATCAGAAATAACATCACTAGAGGTGGGAATGCATTGGTGAGACGTTTAAGGAATTGTATTACAATAGGCATTGTAAAGTACAATTCTTGTTCAGGCGTACGCTTGAAAATGGAAAAAGCTGCAATCTATCCCTTTAATCTTTGTCGGATGACATTAGCTTTGTCGGATGACATTAGCATTGTTGCTATGTCTGAGGACTTGGTGGATTTTGGTTGCCTAGACATAGTGTGGTCTGACAGGAGTGGGTCAACGGCTGCAGGTAGCTCAGTCGCAATGGTGGCGATGGTTTGAGGGTAGCTTGAGGCCTCTCAGAGGGTTGGGATGAGGGTTCCGATGTCTTGGTTGAACTCTGGTTAGCGTAGGTGATTTCAGTGCGAGTGAAGAGGAAGACGATTGCAGTGTTGTCCCGGTCTCCCTGGTACCAAGTCGGACAAGGGGAGGGTGAATGTGGGCCGGGGCGCCCCAGGAAGCAAACGGGGAGATGAGAGGGAGCAACTTAGATGCTGGAGCACACCAGTCCAGTGTAGTCTTTTGGGGTGGAGGGTGAGGACCCAGATCGCCACGGGTGTTAGCAAGACTCTTGGTGGTAGTGGTAGCAGTAGAGGGTCTATTTCAGGGCGGATTGCTCCATGACTTCATTTCTATTGTTTTTTTCCCTGTGCTCAGTTGCTTTGTGGAATTAATTATCATGAACATTTTTTGAGTGAGCTCTTTATCAGTGGAGCAGGCTGAGGAGTGATAAGGAATCTGTGGGAGGAACATCCATCAGAAATAACATCACTAGAGGTGGGAATGCATTGGTGAGACGTTTAAGGAATTGTATTACAATAGGCATTGTAAAGTACAATTCTTGTTCAGGCGTACGCTTGAAAATGGAAAAAGCTGCAATCTATCCCTTTAATCTTGTGACCTGTAGCATCTGTCGGGCAAGGTGTAAAGACAACCATAGGTGTGTTGCAAAGATAAGGATCTATTTCATTAGCTCTGTACCAGCTTCAAAATATTATCCAGTGGCAGCTGTATAGAGTTTTGGTTGCCTGGAGTCTCACCGAAAGCAACACCTCCATGACACCCTCAGGTAGGTCCCAGTCTCTGTATCCCAACCTCTCAGAAGCCAGGCATGAAGTGTGAGGGTGTTGATACTTAAGTGAAAAACCAGGCCTCCGGCTTGTGAGTGCAAGTCTGTTCTCTGAGGAAGACGCCACAGAGAGCAGATGGCCATGTTTAGAAGGTCCGCATACTAAATCCTCCTTGCCCAATCTGGGGAGAAAACAGGGTAATTAATATCCAGAACCTTCCTAACCTCCCGAGAACATGAGGGATGACGAGGATCGGTGGGAATGTGTATAGAAGTGAAAAACTCCTGTACAGCACATTTGTATCTCTCAGTTCACCTATCAGATGAAACTCCCTTGAGAAGAACCGCTCAGGCTTCCTGTTGGAAATGGAGGCAAACAGATCCACTTCAGGGGTTCCCCAGAGAGTGAAGATGTCCTGCGAAAGAACTTCCTGGCACAGCTCCCACTAATGGGAGACAGAGCCCAGCCTCCTCAGGGCATCCTCTGTCGTGTTCTCTGTCACAACCAGTGTGTACTGTCGACAAGGTGATCTCGTTCTGTAGCGCCAAAAACCAGAGCTGCACTGACTCCCAGCACCGGGGTAGTGGCCCTGCACACCCTTTCATGTTGAGGTAGTGCATGGGCACTGTGTTGTGCATCATGATCTGGACAATCTACTCTTGTATCTGAGGCCAAAATGGCATCAATCCCTGTCTGATGGCCCTGAGCTCCAACAGGATTATGTGGAGCGTTGCCTCTGCAATGGGAAATAACCCGCTCACTGTCAGTACATTTTGGTGTGTGCCCTAGTCCTCCAAGGAGCCATCTGTAAACATGGTCGCCTCTGGCCATGTATACCAAAATGTTCTGCCACCATCAAGTTCCCTCTGTGGGCTCACCACAGAAGATCCTGTGCGACCCTGTTTGGGACCTGAAAGAGGTCCATCATGCTGCTTGAGAACTGTGACCATGGAGATCTGGGGGCCCACTGAAGTGATTCCAATCTCAATCAGGCCACTGGCACCAAGAAAATGCTGGATGCCATGAGACCCAACAACCACAGAAAGGAGGAGTCCAGGACTATCAGGATACACTGGAGCATTTGCAATGGTGTCACCTGGGACTTCTTGAAGTTGAGGGTGAAGTACAGGTTGTGCAAGAGATTGCAGGTATAGCGGAGATGTTCCTGAGACTGCTCCGGTGAGCAGGCGCTCATTAGCCAATTGTCCATATAAGGGAAGACGTGTATTCCCCATCTCCTTAGACTGCCTGTTAGCACTGATAATAACTTGACCAAGACCATCAGAGCGGAGGTGAGCCCGAAAGGTAGAAAACAAAACAGGCAGTGGGTAATGCCAATCACGAACGTGAGGTACTTCCTGTGTTTGGGATGGATGGGCACATGGAAGTAAGCATCCTGAAGGTCGAGTGACATCAACCACTCCTGCAGCTCAATGGTCTTGGGGATCTGCAAAAGTGTTACCTTCTTGAATGCATCCTTCCTGATGAACTTGTTAAAGAACCTCAGGTCCAGAATGGGTCGCAATCCTTCGTTTATTTTTGGTACCAGGAAATAGTGGGAGTACCATTCTATTTCGATTCTTTAAACTTTTTATAGTGCACGATCGCCGAAGTAGGCCTCATGGCACTGTAAGACAGTACAAAGATGAAGTGAACCATAGCCAGTAACAGATGTGTTATTTGTGCCAGACCTAATGGCTAGTTATCAAAAAGCCAGGTCTCCAATTGAGGTCTGAACGAGAGAAGCTTAGCAGTGCTTTTAATAGCATCCAGAAGATAGTTTCAGTGCTTTATAGTAAGCACTGTAAATCTTCTTTCTCCAGAGGTGGATTCCTTAAAAGGCTGGGTTGTGATGTTACATTGGTACTGCACATACCAGGATCTCAGTGTACTGAAGTTGGAATGGTGCCCACAGATAGTTTTGTGTACCATACAAAACGTCTTAAATAGAATCCGTTTCTTAACAGGCAACCAGTGAGGCCAGTGCCGGGGTGGCATGATGGAACTTGGCCAGTCTACATGAAATGTGTGCCGAAAGGCTCTGGACCATTTGTAGGCACATAATTTACTTCATCCGTAACCCCAGATAAATACTACTAGAAAAATCAAGACAGGACAGAGCACGTCTCTGCTCAAAAGTCCATAAGGGTAGTATTGATCTTAGGCGTTTAATTCGAAAATCGCAGTTGTTGATAATGATAATGATGCGTTATGTATATAGCGTCTTAATCCAAAGCGCTTTACAGAGCACATATTTACATACAATATCACCCAACTGAAGTTGGTACTCATTTATCGACCTCGGAAGGATGAAAGGCTGAGTTGGCCTTGCTGGGATTCGAACCTGCGACCTGGAGATCACGCTCAGATCACAGCAGTGAGCGCTCAACCCGCTGAGCTATCTTACCGGCAATAAGTTCTTAACCACTGCACCCACCTGAGGTATAAATATATAATTATTACAGCCAGTTTCTTCACAGAATCAGCTGGAATTGGTTCCGGGCCACGCTGAATAGGCCAGATGACTTTTTGCTAGAGGTGCTAGCAGTAGGGATGACAAGCGCTTCAGCCTTCGATGGATATATTTGGTTCCTTTCCGTCAAAGGTACCCTCTCTATGGGGCCTTTCTACAGCAAAGATGAAATGTCCTGCTGAAGTAGCAGACCTGAAGTTCGAAAAAGGTGCGCAGGTGGGGGGCAATTTAGAGGGCACTTCAGGAATAGGAGACCAGTAGTGCAGGGTCACCACATTATGCACCCACGTACCCAAAGTAATGCGCCACCATTCAACAGAGCGCTGGGCTAATATTCCTCCCACTAGTGAGGAGTGCAAGACATTTTCAGAGCGGTTTTGGCGTAGCAGCTGTTACGACAGATGCCTAAGAAGACTTCCCCTCTCTGGCTCTGCTTGCTCTAGGGAATGGTTGCTGCAACTGCCTAGTAGGGGGTTGACCTTTTCCTCATTGGCTAATGGTGTTAAAGTAGTGGAAAGACCTGCGCCACCAACCTTGTGTAGCAGGGTGAGCTGGCACTTGACACACTGTTGCTCCTAAGGATTTTCAAGCATCTTTTTAGAGCTTGCAACTTTTCTAGCCTTGGGGTCAAAGATATTAGGGACATCGAAGGGCATGTCCAACAGTGTTGCTTAGACATACAGGGCAAAACTGGATACTCTGAACCAAGAAAACCTTCTCGACACAGAGCTAGTAGTCCATAGCTCTGCCTACGCAGTCTGCTACTTCAAGGCCCAAGTGAAGGGCCTGGCATGGTGCTCTTTACTATCTGTGATAAGGTCCTGAACCCGCCTATCATCTCTTCTGCTACTTCAGAGATCACAGTCCAGAGTGTGGGTGTGTAAATAATGTGCTAAGGCACACGACTCAATTATGGCATCATGCTACATCTTTGCTAATGCATCATACCTTTTGGCATCCCTGTCTGAGGTAGAGATGGGTAGGCACTTGACTTCCCTCCAGAAGTGGCAGCTTGTATCTTCTACACGTCAGGGTTAGGAAGTTTGGAAAGAAAACCTGGCTCTGCAGATGCAGACATATATTTCTTTGCTCTGTCTTTATACAAAGCATATGCAGAACATGGCCTTTTCATATGTCTAATAGTGGGTCCCTCAGTGCTGCATTGAATGTTAGAACTGGTTCATGTGGTGGTCCTTTGTCCAGAATATACTCGAGGATGTATTTTCTATTTGATTTATTATTGGCATTTAATGGTTAAACAAAACAAACCTTTAAGCCAAGTCATCCAATCCATAAAATACTGAATCTCCGCACACCGTTTTGCGTGGTCCCCCCAAAACAAGGACAGATCGGGTGGATAATTCCCACCTAGTCTTCCCATTTTTTGGTTACATTGGAGAAACTTCTACCTTTTTGAAGATAGCAAGAACCAGTTTCACAAAGGCCAAAGTGATTGGAAACCGCTCTCCTGATAATAAAATGTTCCACCATTCCTCCTTTGGTCTGTGGCCGTATTACTTGATTGTTTCGGACATCAGAGATAGCCTTAAGCCTGATACGGCCGGACATAACATGACCATATGGTAGAGGGATTCGATTGATTTGGCTTCTTTGCACAGCCTGCAAACCAGTAGTTCATCTCTGTTTCCGTGGTCTCAGAAATTCCCTTGTCGGAAACAGATTTAATCAGAGTCTTAGTAATTGCATTCTGAGGAGCCATTTGGGAAAAAGCTGTAGGTTCTTTGGCAGACATTTCAACTTTTTTTCCTCGCCCCAAGATTTTCCATATAGCTTAAAAGTCTCCCTTTCATCATGCGTCTGGATCCAAGCACGCCTGTACAATTTCATCTTTACCTTGTCTGGATTTTGCAGCAATGTGGTAACAGATTCTCCTATCTCGTCCAAGGCCATACTGCAAGCCCTCTCCCATTCCCGTAGCGAGTGCTCAGACTTTGTCGTTAGAACTTTTTGTGAAGTTTTAAAACGGCCCCTTGGCTTTTCTTCCATACATTTTCTTATCAGTTTAAGGGCCTGATCACGACTTTGGCGGTAACACCGGCGGTATTACCGCCGGCGGTATAAGCCCTACCGCTGAACTCCCGGCGCTAATATAGTTCGGTGGTAATGTAATTCCCCATTCCCCATTGGGCTCAATGGGGAAAATTCGCGCTCTTACCGCCGGAATATTCAGCGGATTTCCCCCCAGCTCAGAGCTGTCCTGATTTGGCGTACCCTTAAATCCGGCGGTAATAGCGCGACCGCCGGATTTAAGGGTTACCGCCAAAGTCGAGATGAGGCCCTTGTGTTTTCCACTTGACTATGGCTTTCAATGAGGTCAGCCCCAGCTCCATCCTTGAAGCCTGTATCGGTGTACGTTTTGGCAAGCCCAGCACCTTTTTCCAGAACAGGCCTTCAATTATCTGCCAGATCTTGATGTCGCAGTTCAAAGAGGTCTCAGCACCGTATGTCAATATGGTATTTACTTTTATCCTGTAGAAGCTGACTTACGGGATCATGGAGAAACCACAAACCCTTTTTAGGATAATTCGGCCTTGAGCAACTAAGTTCTTTACTTTGTTTCTCAATTGTCAGATTCTAGGGGCATCACAGGAGTTTGTGTTTAAACAAACACCCAAGTAGGTTAATGATTTAACCTCCTGTATCCTTTCCCTTTGCAAGTGCCATATCTGTACTCTGTTTCCAATTCTCTTCAGTGAGTTGCCAAAAGACATGATCCTTGTTTTTGATGAATTAATCTGCAACCCATTAAATGAAATATATATGTACATTGCTTCGAGTTGCCTATTGGTGTTTGATCGGCCAATACGATATCATCAGCAAACAGGAGTCGGCCAACGTGATATGTTCCCAACTTAGGGGGGAAACATCTCGTACCCACAAAGACCTGATCAATGTCCGAAATAAAAAGGTTAAACAATTCCGTTGCAAGCGGGCAGCCTTGTTTCAGGCCCTTTGTTGTAGATATTGGTCTTGAGAGCGCGCCCATGGAGTTGACTCTTACCCGCAGCGTCATCTCTGTATAAAGGTCCTTGATGGGATACATAATGCTACCAGGGCAACCCCATCGCTCCATTTTCAACCACAGGGCAGGGCGCTTGATAGTGTCAAACGCCTGAGTTAGATCCAGCAAGGCCAAATATAGTCTTTTGGTTCTGTTCTTCTCGTCCCTTGGAAATGTTCAATGTTATCCCTATTCCCTTCACAAATCCAGATTGCCGTTCATCCCTATGGGCAGATGTTGTTGCCCACTGAGCTAGATTTTTTAGCAACAGGATGGCAAATCATTTGCCAGCCGCATCTAGAAGTGCTATCGGGCGATAGTTAGCAGCATCAGACCTCAAACCTTTTTTAAATATGGGCACGATTATTGATTTCTTCCATGACAAAGGTATTCTCCTAGTCTCTGCAATGTGGAAGAACAAAACAGACAAGAATTCCACCCATTGGGTAGGGTTTTCTCTTAGCATCTTGTTTGTCAACCCATCTGGCCCCGGGGCACAGGAGCTGCTTAGTTTCTTAATGCTCTCCATGACTGAGTCGGGGGCCAGTTCGAGACCCTCCTCTGCTCCCCTGCTAAGTAATCCAGTGCCTCATTATCTGAGAACTTCTGGAAGTAGTCTGTCCACTTTGATACAGGTATGGAGTTTGACAGGTATGCTTCCTGAGGCCCTTCTTGTCAATTTAATATAGACCAAATTTCACCACTGTTCCGGGACTTGATTTTTTCCAGCATGTCTTCAGCATCATTTCTGCGATTGTTTTCTTGTACAGTTTCAGCCAATTTCTATGCTGTTGCCTCAGTTTCCGAATTTGCTTGCTCATATCATCTGGTCGATTTCTTTTTAGCGGCCCGATTTTCTGGTGCAAGATCTTTTTTCTGGCTGCAACGTTCTGGTCATATACATGGCAATGTTTGAATGCCTGTCCCTTGTCCTTGTCTTTTTTTTTTCAAAGGCATTGAATAGGCCAGTGTAATCGATTCTCGCCTCTCCACTTTTAGATTTCAGGCGAGTAGTACACTCGTCCAGGTTTCGTGTAATGTGAGCGATCTTGTTAGACGGAATTTGCAGAGACGATTTCTGCCTGGTGTTATTTCCAGCGTTTAATACATGTCACTGCACCATTCGTGACAGGCAGAATACAAGGTCATACTCAACAAAGTATGGTTGCTTGATTCTTTCTGTATAACTGACAGGGTTCTCACGACTATCGCCAGGTTTGTAGACGTGCAAATGTAATCCAAGATCTGGCCCCGTTTCAAAACAGTTCTGGTCGCCTTGCCCGGGATATCTCCCTTAGTACTGCCATTCAAGATTATCAAATCTTTTGAGGACAGCATTCGCTGCCAGCACAGACCTCTTGCTTCCGCAGCCGTTACTTGAGTCCGGTGGATATCGCATAGCACGCCATTGGCATCGAAACAAATACAAGTTAGATCCCCACATAGAACAATCCACGCATCTTTATACTTTAGTCGCTGGTCGTCGATTAAGTCAGCTACTTGATCAGGGAATGCCATGCACTCAATACATGCCGGGTTCTAATACAAGTTCATAAGGATCAGTGTCTTATTTTGTTTCAGATCTCCCCAGGTCACCGTCCCAACCAATATTTGAATATAACGGTTCGGGGAAAGAGATTCGACAAGATCGAAACCCAATCGGTCTTTGATGGCGATTAACATGCCTGGTGATGGTCTGCCCCTCAGACCTTTGGTTTCTGGGTTTAAATACACTTAGTAGCCTTCTAGTATTGGATCTTCTCTTAACCATGTCTCTTGAAGGCATATAATGTCATGTTTACCAATTGATGGATCACCCCCCAAAAATAGATGGACAAAACCCCTCGTGTTCCTCTGCTTCATGATCCAGTTACGGCATGTTTATTTTGTTGGCCAAAAGGACCACAAGCCACTTCCAATTTTCATCAGACCCTTTGTGATCTCTTGAATTGGGCCCTTTCTGGTCCCTTGGATTGGTCTCGGTCTTCTGGTTCTCCCTTCTTGAGTCAGACCTCTGGGCTTCTGAGCGCCTAGATCTATAGTGGGATGAATCCTTGTCGTTTCGGTCGCGGGATGCGTGTCTCCGTCTGTGCCAATCCTGGGACGTACTTCTTGTTCTCAGGGATTTCTGTCTTAATTTCCCCCTCTGTGTCTTGGATGGTTCTCTTCTATTTACCCACCCATGATCATGCCCTTAAGAGCGAGTCTGATTGGCTGGTGTCCTTCAGTTTGGGGTTGCCAAGCTTGGATGTCTTTGTGGAGGGTCAAATTCCATCAAGTCGAAGTCCAATGGTCTCAAACGAGTTGCTTCTTCTACTAAAAGCTGGCTGATCAGGGGCGTTGATGGATAGAGAGCTACTCTGTCCGTGCAAAGTTCATCTAAGAATTCAACTCTGATCAGATCATCCGAAGTAAGAAGTCGCAGACTTGGGACATGATGAAACAATCGAACCACATTTGCCCTATTCATTATTAACCCATCATCAGTAGACTCTATCCTCTCAAGTAGTAGCCCATCTTGACAAGAGGCGTTCAGCCTATGGTTTTGCCCCTCCTGTTTTCTTTTTTCACTCTCCAATTTCCCAGGCTGGGGCTCTTTATTTAATCTTACTTTATCTCGAGATTCCTTTGAGGATGAAAGTCTAAGGGGAGAGATAGGGAGGATATGGAAATCTGATCTGGTGGAGTCCTCATCTGATCTCGTCCCAATCTTTGGTTGATGCTTAGGGGCATTGGTCTTGGTTGACCTTGGCACTATAACAGGGCCAACATGTGGCGGTTGTATTTTCTCTTTATGTGGATCCGGTTGGACAGTCACTACTTTTTTACAGTTGGCCAGGTTACCTTGTTGGAGTCCACACGTCGTTACTTTTCCTTTCTCAGATGTTCCTCTGCCGAAGCTGAATGTTTTCGAAGCCAGACCCACGACCGTTCATCTGCTTACGGTTTGCACGTCTGGTCCAGAAATTGAATCATCCTTCTGCCAACCGATACACAGGTTTGGCTTCTTTGGGGGACCCATCTGGTTACATCCTGGGCCTGCCGTAGACACCCGCCCTGGTCAGTCCCGGCAGCCTCCCCTCCCAGGTCGGTTTCTCAGTTACCTCTCCACCCCTTAATTGCGGATTTGCTTCGCAGTCATCCTTGGCGCCATCCTCATCGCTGTCTTTACAGTTGTTTTCATCCGACAGAGTAGGTGGACAGATCAAGAAGGTTATCCATAGTCGTGCTATCCTGGTCATTGTTTTCACTCTGCGTACACTGCGCCTGTAAAGGCTGATTCGTGTGGGTGTTTGATATTGTTCTGTTGATCTCCCCTTTAGCTTTGTCGGTCACTCGTCGTTTGTGGATTCGTTGGTTCGGAATCCTGAGTCTTTTAACAAAAGCTCTGCTGCTACTTCATCTTAATGTTACCAGATTTTTCATATTCTTTGATTTTATTGCAGGGTACACCTCACAAGGTTTGGATTTGACCCTTGTTGAAAGTCCAACTCTCGGGGGCAGTTTCTTTCATCCTCTCCTGGAGTCCCTGTTTCTGGTGCATCTGTTTGGGCATAAGTAGAACAGTGGGTTGTTCCCTCCGCTTGGTCCAATGGTTTTTCGACTCCCTCTGTCTGGGTGGAGGCTTGATTTAGGGTCGCTCTTTCCTCCTCCCACAAAGATGCCACCGGCTCTAATCTAGCTCTTTTGAACAGGCCCTGTGAACTGCCTCTTGTTGATCCGGCATGAGATTTCATTCTCGTCAGGGACAATTCAGTCTGGCTATGTAGCGTAGAGTTTGGCTGAGGCCTATTTGCCTTCGGCCAATCATTATTCGGGCCCTGGGAGCTAAGGGCTCTATGTTCAGGTTTTTGATCTTCTTTTTGTTGATTTAGTACCGATTAGACCTGGGGCTGTGGAAGGTCTCCCCGTTCAATTCCTAAACTACTTTGTAATAACAAGTAGTCAGGAATTTCATCCAGCATCCTTGTCTTGTTTGTCAGTGGACTTTGTCTAGAGTTCAGGCCTTTTCTATACGTAAAAGTGCTATTCTCGCGGTTGTGATTATGGGTCAAACCCCGCAGCTTCCAACTGTTTTTTTCAGGATGGTTTGTGAGGGTATGGTGCTTCCATCGCTCAATTCATGGACTCACCCCTCGGAGCCCCATTAAGGGGCAAATTGGTCAATGGGCGTTTGTCCCATGCTCGTGCTCCACCCCGCTAAGTGGCCACTCTCTCGCCACGTTACCTGGGCTCGGGGAAGCATATGGAAAGTTCGGCTCATCCTTGATGGTTTTCGTGGGGGGTAGGGCACCTACCAGGTCAAGTCACTAGCCAGCTCACCAGCAGCCTTGAGCAGGAAGCTCGGCCATACTGCAACTGCCGGAGTGCTGGCCCGTATGCTATGCGTTTTATTTACTGTTGGAGGCTCGTGTGGTTTTAGATCTGGTTGAATCTCCCCCTCCGCCAACTCTTCTGATGTATGATAAATGCGGCTGTCCTCAGGGTCAATGTCAACACAGGCGAACAGAATGCAGGTTACAGACGCTGGGATGGCAGCTCCACCCACTACTCTGTTCCTCGCTCCAACAGCAAGGCTCTGGATATAGCCCGCTGTGCTGGAGCCGATTTTCACCTCCACGCGAAAATGATAGCGCAGGCATGGCTACGCTCTCACTTTCAACATTGTGCCTCACCTCGGTGCTGCCAGGTGACTCGTTCAATCCTGCCACCACTCGCCCTGGTTGATCCATCGGATGGGAGTCCTGCTCCTCCCGAGTCTCGCAGTACATAGCATCTAGCACAGTAGCGGCCGCAGCTGCTTTCTGCGGGCTCTGGTCTGCTAGAACGTTGGTCACAACTGTTTCCCCGATAACGAGTTTGGGCTCCCCCGGCAGATTGCCCGGGTGCTCCACCTCCATTTCTGTCTGTCGCAGTCCCAGACAAGTACGTGATCGAATAGTGTAAGCGGGCAGCCTCAGTGGTGGCCGTGCACCAGTCACTCGGTCACACAGTCACTCTGCCTCCACTCTGCCTCGGCTCCGCTGACAAGGAAGTTTTTAGAGGCACTCCACGAACTGCAAAAAATGGTAGAAAGACTGGCTCCTGCACAGTCACTCTGCAGGATGTATTCAGTAACTGGGTTCATGGAGGAACCCTATTCTAAGTCTTCTGAAAATGTGCACATCACCTTTCTTCCGAAGCGCATATGGGTTGGGTTGTGTGAAAAACCAGAGGGTGTTTCACGGCCTAGTCCCCGGGGATCCAATAGTCAGGTGGCCAGGGAAAGACCATTGCTTTTGGATCTGGACCCCAGGGGTGCACAAGCGAGGGAGGATCACCTGGGTAGGGGATCTGCAGGGATTGGGGGTGAAGCACCTGACGGTGAGACATGGCATCCCCCTTTTTCCCTAACCCATCTAACCTCTATCCTTGGTTATTTTATGGGAAACTACAACTCCCATAATTCCTCCCCACTTCACATTGATAACACTACTGAGCCGAGGAAGATGAGGAATGAGGCCAGGAGTATTACCTCTACTGACTTGCAATGGTTCTGTCTCCCTAATGAGTCAGGCACATAATAATAATAATTTGGCATTTATATAGCGCTACGAACCCTAAGGTATCTGAGCGCTGCTTATTATTACCCACGGTGTGTGGTGCTCATTTATCGACCTCGGAAGGATGAAAGGCTGAGTTTGGCCCTGCCGGGATTTGAACCTGCGTTAGCAGGCTCTGCACAGATGTCAAAGCGAGCGCTCTACTCGCTGTGCCACTTGACCAGCAACATAATATGAATTGCATGCACCTGTAATTTGTTACCACTCCCTATCAGGATAAAAGGTGGATCGCACAAGCACACTCAGAGAGGCTGGGTACGAGAAGGAACAGCTCTTTCGGGGGTGATGCGAACCAGGCTATCGAAGTTGGAAGGCCAAGGGGCTGATTGGCTGCTACGGAGAACGAGAGAGAGCCAGGCGAGAATTTCATACTTTCGGGAACCCGTAAGCGTTCTAGGACCGAAAACGAGTGAGTCGAAAAAGGAAACCTTCAAAGTGCTTCCAGTCAGCCTGTTACCCTACCAGGTGAATGGTGGAGTTGGGGACGAGCAAAGGAGGCATTGGCAACAGCCTTGACTGCTACGAGAATAACATTGAAGATAGAAGCCCAATTAACACGACCAGTGAGTTATCGGAGGCAAACAAAAGCCTGTTTTGTGTTAACAGCAAAGAGAAAGATGTAACAAGAGTTGAAGGGTGTGCGTGAGCGGATAAAATGTGTAATGAAGAGAACAATGATGGAACACTGAGAAAAGTATACAAAGTAACAGAGTGGTCCTGTGAAGTGGTATCGCACATTCAAAAGTCTCTGTGAAATGTTCTGGGTAATGGAAAGCGGGAAACAAAGGCAAGAAAGTAACCGCAATCCCGATCGAGAGTTCTGGAGTGAAAAGCAATCTATATGAACTTTGAAAACCGCCAAGAGGGCTACAGTAAAGAGGACAAGAACATTGAAAGAGGCCAAGAGGGCAAAAGTAAAACTACAAATACCAAGAGGCATTGGTGTTGCATGTGAACTTTGAAAGATGCCACGAGGGCACAAGGAAGGAGAATAAGTAAATCTACCAGTACCAAGAAGCATTGGTGTTGTGAAGATTGTTGATTGTCAAATTGTTTAAAAGGAGGTCAAAGTGGTCATGCAGAGGTCTGTGTAAAATACTTGCAGTTTTGAAAGTCTTCGACAGTAAAAAGAGATAAGGATAAAATGTGGGGAAGGGAACCCCCACAAAGAGAAAGACAGGCTTGAGCCCGGGTGGTGGGAAGCCTCTGCTGAACAGTGATGAAGTGAAGAGTTGACAGTGAAAAGAGAAGCAGGCTCGAGTCCTGCGGAGAGAAGCCTGTGGTGAACAGTGACACAGTGAAAGCCAAGAACAGAACTTTGTCTTAAGGTGGAGGACACCTAAAGAATTTATTAGACTGTCAAAAACTGGAAGCCCAACCTGAGCTGTTGAATTGTACCAGCAAGCCAAAGAGTACAAGACTAATACAATTGTGCCCTCCACCCATTTGTTTTAAGAAACTCTCGAGACCCCGTGCTTCTAAACGTGGGGAAGGGAGTTGTAACCTAAGCCATTCTGACATTTCTTTTACACAATTTTTCCTTTTGTATTCCCTTTACACATTTGTCATTTGAGAAGGAGGGAAAGGTTAGTTTTTCTTAGTATAGGCCGGTTATTTTGACTGGACTGACTTGAACTCTTTTATTGTTTATTTTATTGTCAAGACTACTCCCATTTTAATGTTAGGGCCAGTTAGGAATTTGACCAACCCCAGTAAACTTCAAAATAAAGGTTTTCGAAACTTGCATCTATTGTGTCTGTGTCTACTATTGATACCATGGTTTCCTTACAGTTGCATCTGAAGTGTCGAGTCAACGAATATCCTTCAAATCAGCAGCTAGATCCGCCATCCTCGACTTTTCTGAAATTAATCATTTGAGTGTTGAAAACTAAAATGGGCTAGAAATCGAAAGGGATCTGGTCCCCATTATCATCATCGAAGCTCACTGAAATTACCTCAAGAACTGTGGTCTAGATTGTGGAACATACCTCTATGTCTATGTCAAATCCATCCTCGATGGTTATGGGTCATTTGAGGTGGACGTCAACACAACATTGAGGGATGAAGGAGTGCCGAAGCTCTTAGGCACGTGGGATGGAGGTCTACTGGTGTCCCAGGAAGCTTTCTAAGGCACAATAGGGTAGTTCTTTTTTATTTATTTGGTGTTTATAATGCGCTTATACACAATGTGTTTTGTGGCGCAAAAAGACAAGAGGGTGGGGGAGAAGGAGGATAAAACAAACACGATTCTACTAGGCATTGTGGCATTCAAATCGTGCAAGTGTAGTAATGAGAAGTGAAGGGGAGCAGGGGGAGAGGGGGTGCCGGTCAGGGTAGAAGGGCCCGTGAGAAAAATGAGTGGCAGGGAATGGTAGTAATCTCAGGCAGTAAGAATATATCTAAGATGAGGAATCTGTGGGAGGGCACAACCCATTAGAATAGTATAGTTATTTAGGTTCTGAGTGGCAGTGATTGAGTAAGGATCCTTATAGCTTTCATCAGCAAGTCTCTTGAAAACCTTATTTAAACAGGCTATGTTCACTCTGCTTTTGTGAGGAGGAGGCATGTGAAGAAATTGGTTTAGAGTTATAGTTCATAGCTGCAAAGTCTAAGAGCTTCAGTCTAGCGGCCTCTTATGATGAAGAGCTGCTTTGGCTTTTTAAAGATAAACATAATTCTAGTATGGATGGACCGTAGGTCCACCTAAGTCTCTGTGGCTCTTATCCCCTAACACATTTTAGCTTTAGGGTCCATACAGATACTGTGTTTAGGGAAACGACAGCTGGGAGAGGGGTATCTACACAACCGACCGGAAGCAACTGAGTTGATAAATGACTGGAGGGTGGCAGGTATAGTGAAGTACACAGCTGCTTGCAGGGAGACAATTAAGGCAAAAATAAATACACAGTTTATCGGCGGAAAACAAATAAGACAGCTAAGGTAAAGTACACAGTTGACAGCAGGGAGGCAGCTAAATTAAAGCAACCAATTGACTGCATGGAAGAAGTGAAGGTAAAGTACACAACTGGTTGTATCAAAGAGCTACGATAACTGACTGCAGTGACACATCTCAGGTAAAGTACACAACTGACTGCAGTGAGGCATGTCAGTTAAAGTACATAACTGACTGCAGTGAGGCATGTCAGGTAAAGTACACAGCAGACTACAGGGAGGCAGCTCAGGCAAAGTACACAACTGACTCCACAAGGGCATCTCAGGTAAAGTGCACAAATGACTGCAGGGAGGCAGTTCAGGCAAAGTACCCAATTGACTAGAGTGTGGCATTTCAGGTAAAGTACACAAATGACTGCAAAGAGCCATCTCAGGTAAAGTACACAACTAACCATAGGGAGGCAGCTCACAAAAAGTACAGAACTGACATCAGGAGACAGCCAAGTAAAGTAGACAACTACCATCAGGGAGGCATCTCAGGTGACACCACTGACTGAGAAATACACAGCCGACTGCAGGGAGGCAGCTCAGGCAAAGTACACAACTGACTCCATGAAGGCATCTCAGGTAAAGTGCACAACTGACTACAGGGAGGCAGCTCAGGAAACGTACACAACTGAAAACAGAGGGGCAGCTGAGGTGATATACACCACTAACTGAGAAATACACACTTACCTGCAGCGAGTAAAGTAAGTTACACAACCAACTGCAGGGAGGCAGCTCAGGCAAAGTACACAACTGACAACGGGGAGGCAACTCATAAAAAGTACACAACTGAAATCAGGAGACAGCTATGTAAGTATCAACTGCCACAAGAGAGGCAGCTCAGGTGATATACATCACTGACTGCAGGGAGTGAGCTACGGTAAGTTACACAACCAACTGCAGGAAGGCGGCTCAGTTAAAGTACTCAACTGACTGCAGCAAGGCAGCTAAAGTGAGCTACATCACTGGCTGCAAGGAGAAATGTAAGGTAAGATGAACACTGTCTGCATGGAGGCATGTAAAGTGAGATGAACACTGTCAGTATGGAGGCAGGTAAGGTGACATGAACACTATCTGCATGAAGGCATGTAAGTTGAGCTAAACACTGGTTGCATGGAGGCAGGTATGTGTAAACACTGTCTGCAGGGAGGCATGTAAGGTGAGATGAACACTGTCTGCATGGAGGCAGGTAAGGTGACGTGAACACTGTCTGCATGGAGGCAGGTAAGGTGAGATGAACACTGTCTGCAGGGAGGCATGTAGGTTGAGCTGAACACTGGCTGCATGGAGGCAGGTATGTGTAAACACTGTCTGCATGGAGGCATGTAAGATGAGATCAACACGGTCTGCGTGGAGGCAGGTAAAGTGAGATAAACACTGTCTGCATGGGGGCAGGTAAGGTGAGATGTGATGAGCTGAACACTGTCTGCCAGAAGGCAGGTACATTGAGATGCATGTATGTTGAGATTAACACTGTTTGCATGGAGACAGGTAAAGTGAGATGAGCACTGTCTGTAAGGAGGCATGTAAGGTGAGATTAACACAGTCTGCATCAAGGCAGGTAAGGTGAGATTAACACTATCTGCCTGTAGGCAGGTAAGGTGAGATATACACTGTCTGCAGGGAGGAATGTAAGGTGAGTCGAAAAATGTCTGCAGGGAGGCATGTAAGGTGAGATGAAAACTGTCTGCATGGTGGCAGGTAAGGTGAGATGAACACTGTCTGCAGGGAGGTATGTCAATTGAGATGATTGCTGTCTGCATGGAAGCAGGTAAGGTGAGATGAATACTGTCTGCAGAGGGGAAGGTAAGGTGAGATGAACAATGTCTGCATGGAGGTAGGTAAGTTAAGATAAACACTGTCTGCAGGGAGGCATGTAAGGTGAGATGAACACTGTCTGCATGGAGGCATGTAAGGTGAGATGAACATTGTCTACATGGAGGCATGTAAGTTTAGATGAACACTGTCTGCATGGAGGCATGTAAGGTGATATGAACACTGTATGCCTGGAGGCAGGTATGTTGCGATAAACACTGTCTGCCTGCAGGCAGATATGTTGATATTAACACTATCTGCATGGAGGCATGTAAGTTGAGAGGAACACTGTTTGCATGGAGGCATGTAAGGTGAGATGAACACTGTATGGAGGCATGTATGGTGAGATGAACACTGTCTGCATGGAAGCTGAACCAGCAGGCCCTTTAAAATGAGTTACATGCAATCATAGCCAGGCTGCATCAACTAAACCTCAAGTACATGCTGAAGTACCCATCACGACTCAAAGTGTTATATAAAGGGAGAGCTATTTTTCTGGCGACCCCGGCCGCGGCCACCCTGTGGCTGGAGCATAACAACATGGCGGAGGGAGAAGAAGCAGCAACACAACCTGAATCACCGAAACGAGGTGGGGAGAAAAAAAAACACCTGATGACTACGGGAACCTGAAGAATTAATCGTTGGAGAGCGCTTCACAGACACTTAAAACTACCGTTACAGAAACATAAACTTCATAAACTTCATGGTGGACGGGAGAACTGGGGTACCAGGCACTACCCTGCGAAAGGACTTGTGCCGGCCTGTTGCTGACACACCATAACCTGCCCACGATATCCCGGACGGGCCAAGACGGAGCGGGGGCACCTGAGCGTTGCCAGCATAATGCAACCGCTGGGTGCAGTTGGTTAAGTTTTGTTTATTGTTTGAAATGTTATACAGTCTTCACAGTATTGGATGGAACAAGCCATGGGGTGATTTATGTGTGCAACACGGGGGGCAAGCTCGAGAGCAGAATGGTGGCGAAGGCTTGGCGAGAGCGGCATGTGTGCGGGGTACAGGGGGGGATAAGTCACACAAAGATTGCGGTTGACTTAAAAACACTGACCTGGAACGTCAGGGGGATGGGCACCTATATGCGTAGGAACCGAATCAGGTCGTTCTTACAGAGGAAGAATGTCTCCATAGCTTTACGGCATGAGACGCACCTCAATGCTGAAAGCAATAATAAGGTGGGGGGGCTATAGAGGGGGCAGGGCTTCGGTGCTACATACTCCAAAGATGCACGCGGTGTAATTACGTGGATCAGTGGGGCAGTACCCTTCCGCCTACTGTCGACAGAAGCGAACTCAGAAGGGAGATACCTAATAATCAGGGGAAGCATTGAGCAGCTGGAGGTCTGCATAGTCAACTCCTACCTTCCCAAATGCAGAACCCCAGCGTACCTAAATGGGCTGAGCACGAAACTGGCCCCTTACCGCGACTGCTTCTTTATTTGGGGGGAGATTTTAATTGTGTTTGTGATCCCACTCTGGACAGATGTAGCTTGCCACCAAAGGGGGTAGGGGTTCACCCATCGCCCCTGATCGCAGCAATAGAGAACCTGGACCTGGCAGAGGTCTGGAGGGAGCTGCACCCGGGGAGCAAGGAATTCTCTTATTTCTCATCACCAGACAGGCTTTACACTAGGATAGGTTACCTGTTAATAGGCAGGACGCATCTCCCCCAAATAGAATCAGCAAGTTATCTGGGCAGGTCGATATTTGATCATTCGCCACTGCTCATGGTTTGGAGAATGCGCGGCCCTAGACCGCCGATACCACAGTGGCACATGCCAGCAGACGCCATGACTGACGGTGCCTTCACGGAAGGACTCTGGAAAAGGCTGACAGAATATATTGACAGGAGGCATGTGCAATGAGATGAACACTGCATGGAGAAATGGAGGCATGTAAGATGAGATGAACACTGTCTTCAGGGAGGCATGTAAGTTGAGATAAACACTGTCTGCAGGGAGGCAGTTAAGCTGAGATGAACACTGTCTGCATGGAGGCATGTAAGTTGGGATGAAAACTGTCTGCCTGGAGGCATATAAGGTGAAATGCACATTGCCTGCACGGAGGCATGCAAAATGAGATGAACACTGTCTGCATGGAGGCATTTAAGTTTAGATGAACACTGTCTGCATATATGCAGTTACGCTGAGATAAACACTGTCTGCATGGAGGCATGTAAATTGAGATGAACACTGTCTGCAGGGAGGCAGTTAAGGTGAGATGAAAACTTTCGGCATGGAGGCGTGTTAAGTTGAGAAGAACACTGTCTGCATGGAGGCATGTAAAATGAGATGAACACTGTCTGCAGGCAGGCATGTAAATTGAGATGAAAACTGTCTGCAGGGAGGCAGGTAAGCTGAGATGAACACTGCATTGAGGCATGTAAGTTGAGATGAACACTATCTGCATGGAGGCAGATTAGGTGAGATGAACACTGGCTGTATGGAGGCATGTAAAGTGAGATGAACGCTGTCTGCATGGGGGCAGTTAAACCGAGATGAACACTGTCTGCATGGAGGCAGATTAGGTGAGATGAACACTGGCTGTATGGAGGCATGTAAAGTGAGATGAACACTGTCTGCATGGAGGCATGTGCAATGAGATTAACGCTGTCTGCATGGAGGCATTTAAGGTGAGATGAACACTGTCTGCCTGGAGGCATGTAAGGTGAGATGCACATTGCCTGCATGGAGGCATGCAAGATGAGATGAACACTGTCTGCATGGAGGCAGATAAGGTGAGATGAACACTGGCTGTATGGAGGCATGTAAAGTGAGATGAACACTGTCTGCATGGAGGCATGTGCAATGAGATTAACGCTGTCTGCATGGAGGCATGTAAGTTGAGATGAACACTGTCTGCCTAGAGGCATGTAAGGTGAGATGCACATTGCCTGCACGGAGGCATGCAAGATGAGATGAACACTGTCTGCATGGAGGCATGTAAGTTTAGATGAAAACTTTCTGCTTAGATGCAGTTAAGCTGAGATAAACACTGTCTGCATAAAGGCATGTAAGTTGATAAGAACACTGTTTGCATGGACGCATGTAAGATAAGATGAACACTGTCTGCAGGGAGGCATGTAAATTGAGATGAACCCTGTCTGCATGGAGGCAAGTAAGATGAGATGAACACTGTCTGCTTGGAGGCAGGTAAGGTGAGATGAACACTGTCTGCATGGAAGCAGGTAAGGTGCTATGAGCACTTTCTGCATGGAGGCATGCAAGATGAGATTAACACTGTGCATGGAAGCATTTAAGATGAGATGACCACTCTCTGTACGGAGGCATGTAAGCTGAAATGAACACTGTCTGCAGGGAGGCAGTTAAGCTGAGATGAACACTGTATGCATGGAGGCATGTCATTTGAGATGAACATTGTCTGCAGGGAGGCATGTACGTTTAGATGAACACTGTCTGCATAGATGCAGTTAAGCTGAGATAAACACTGTCTGCATGGAGGCATGTAAGTTGATAAGAACACCGTCTGCATGGAGGCAGGTAAGGTGAGATGAACACTGCATGGAAGCAGGTACGGTTAGATCAGCACTGTGCATGTAGGCATGTAAGGTGAGATGAACACTGTCTGCACTGAGACAGGTAAAGTGAGATAAACACTGTTTGCAGGGAGGCATGCAAGTTGAGATGAGCACAGTCTGCATGGAGGCAGGTAAGATGAGATGAACACTGTCTCCAGGGAGGCAGGTAAGATGAGATGAACACTGTCTGCAGGGAGGCAGGTAAGGTGAGATGAATACTGTCTGCATAGAGGTATGTAAGGTGAGATTAACATTGTCTGCATGGAGGCAGTACGGAGAGATGAACACTGTCTGCATGGAGGCAGGTGCGGTGAGATGGACACTGTCTGCATGTAGGCATGTAAGATGAGATGACCATTGTCTGCATGAAGGCAGGTGCAGTGAGATGAACACTGTCTGCGTGGAGACATGTATGATGAGATGAAAATTGTCTGCATGGAGGCAGGTCAGGAAAGATGAAGACTGTCTGGAGGGAGGCAGTTAAGATGAGATTAACACTGTCTGCATGGAGGCATGTATGATTGAGATGAAAATTCTCTGCATGGGGGCAGGTACAGTGAGATGAACACTGTCTACAGGGAGGCAGGTATGGTGGGATGAACAAAGTAATGATCTTATTGATACCTTCACTTCTAATGATTACAGTGACCCATTTGCAGCTTTGCATATCCCTTACTTTTGATGTTTTCCACCATAAGGTTGGGAACTCGGAAAATGTAAATCATGCCTGTGCGGCGGTATCAGGTAATAATGTCCCCATATATAATGTCGCCGGGAAAAGCGATTGGCGATGTTATATATGGTGATATTAGGTATACAGACGGGTTGCGGGATGTCCCCTGCTCCCCTTGTAAAAAAGCGAAAATGTGGATATTGCGGGTTGTCCCCCACATGTTCAATGTAATAATGTCTTAGCAAAAAACAGCAACTTTTTTGTCAGGAGAAATTTTTGCGGGGACATGTACGGCACTGGGTGGTGTTATGAGGGACCTCGATGGTAGACTCCGGAATTGACGAAGCCCAGAGTATAAGTGGCACTACATGCCCCCAACCCAACTGTGACACTTCCCACCGCAGCCGGACTGGTGACAGAGAAGGAAGGCGGGCAGATAAGGAATCTTCAAAGAAAATATCAGCTTCGACAGAAGCAACTCTACATTGTGTATAGGCGCTATATAAATAAACTATCATATCATATCTAATGGGTAAAGTCTCCCTTGCAGTTTCCGTACCGTTGGAACGTGGGACCTAGAACACACCAGGACAAAGAGAAGGAAATATCCACCAAAGATGGGCTGAACTACGGATCTTCTGAATCAAGCCTGAGCCCTCGGCCCTCGAGTCTTGCAAATATGTGCACAGTTGACAAAGTCTCCTGGGTTGGTAACCCTCTCAATAAAGTAGTTAGCTGCAGGGAACCCTGGCAGAGTGCGCCACACTTCCCTCAGCAAGAACCGTTTGTGCTGCCTGTAACAAAACCGAATGCATCCTGGAGGTGCCCTATTTGGGCACGTCCCCCCCCCCCCCGGACATGTGAACAAAGGCCATAAATGGTTGCTTGCCTTTTTTCTATTCATTCAATGGGGCAATGTAATGGCTTATGGTGCTCTTGGGGTCCGGTCAGTGTAGCGTTTCCCCCTCCTTCAAGGGGTACAGAGGGGGATGAACACTGGAAGGAGCATTGACTGGCGACTGGTGAATGTACTTATCGACTTCTCTGGGAGAGATGGCTTCACTCTGAATGTCTTGTTGTCACTGACTCACTTGCCTGGCCAAAGATGTGGACACCAAATGTAATCTTTATCACAGGTGCAGAGGCAGCAGCCACCAGTTGATATAGGACCAAGCTCATGTCCCTCTACACCTGGACGTACGGTGCCAGTGGACAGCAGATCACCGACCCCTTTCAATAATTGGAGAACATTTAGGATCACAGCATGAAGATGGTGTCCCGAAGAAGACATGGGCCAAGCATCAGCCAAACACTTTTCATATTACAGCAAGGTTTGACACAAATAAAGCAGGGTCATAATAATAAACGGGGTGCGGAGCCGGAACATGAAGCATCCCGTTCCTTTGATCGAGTCCCTTTACAGAGCTCCTCCCTGGCTAAGGATCATGAAACAAATAGATTGAGGTGTATTTAGACCAGCACAATACAGGGAAGCGATGTGTTAATGCATTTCATCTCTATGATATCAACCTGCTTTTCACACCTGCTAAAAGCAGACGGAATATATATGGATCCATTGTAAATGCTGCCTGTCATTGGTACCATGAATTGCACTCTTGTCCCAGGAACTTGAATAGAAGCAGCACGGGAATCCCAATGACCAGATTCAGTGGCACAGGAGTTGTGATGAGCACATTGTTATGGCATACAAAGTCTGATGGGCGTCCTCCTGGATTACGATTAGCCTGTTCGCAGGCCTAGTCATTTCCCAAGGCGCAGGATGTATTGCGGATGTCATGGTAATAATTTATCATGGTTAGGTAATGTACTGCTTTATCGTAACATGTCAATTGGGTGTGACGGAAAAACATTGGAAGGTATCTCTAGGTAGTATGGAGCTATCTACATATTAATAACGAACACCAAAAGGTTCAGGTGGTCTACTGGTGACAATCAGATTGTTGATTTTGACCAGCTCATTTACTGGGGTTATATCTTTTCTAGTAAGTCGTATTTGCTTCTCATTAGAGAAGAAATTGGGGATAGAATAGCTGTGTTCATCTCACTTATGAAACACATTCAGACTAAATATGGAGCTTGCTCCTTATGCCCTTTGTTGGGACTTTATAGAGCTAAAGTCGCGCCTTCTGTGATATATGGGTTAGAGCTTCTCTCATTGAAGTGCAGGAAATGGCTAGATAGCCTTGAGGGATACAGTTGGAGGTATGTGTTGGGGCTACCTCCCTCTGTACCCATTGGAGCTATCAGAGTACAGTTACGTTTTAACTCTTTGTGGTCGGCCTATAAGTGGTATAAGTTGGTTCTCTTCTTCAAGATAAAGGAAAGAGAGGGAGAAACTTGATTTGCTAATCTGAGAGAAATGTATTCTTCAGAAAGGGATGTATCTTTTAATAAATTTATGAGATCCTGTGAAAATTTTCTGATGGAAGCAGGTATTGAGCAGAATCTTACCAAGGTACAAATACGAAAAAGGCTGAGAGAATGGGATACTATTGAATCTGTGGAGTTGCTTGCGAGTTAGAAACCATATAAAGAGAGTATGATTATCCCAACCTCTTTAAAACATATGAAGCCTTATCTACAGAAATGTCCTTCGAGGGACAGTAGAGGTTAGTTTTTTAAATTTCCGTTGAACTGTCTTCACACTTTGGAAGTCATTGGTCCACCTTTTGCCCCCCCCCGGAGAAAGGGGATGTGTGGATTGTGCAAACATGATCATCTAGAAACTCATTGTCATCTTACTCTCATTTCTTATGCAAACGAGAATCTGGTTTTTGGGGAGGTTTGTACACTCTGTTTCTGAAATGATTTCCCAAAATCTCTGGATGAGGTTACAGAGGGGCAGTCAACTTTCATTGACAATTGCCCTGATTGCCTTTTTAGAGGAGGTCTTTGGTAAACTAGGTGGCATTCCTCGCTTAACTCAGTGTTTGCTGAGATTGCAGGAGAAATCCTTATGGGTATTTTATGTGTATGAGTTTTTAGAGATCCATTCACTGAGTCTTTCTCAACTTTTCCATGGCAAAATGGAGAACTTTTTTAAATACATTTTTATTAAGACGATAATGCCTAATGTTTGTAAATTTTGTTTCATTGAATAGTCGGAAAATGCACTTTAAAACAAGGAAGTGGTGTTTTGGTTTGCAACAAACCTTTCACATCATTGTCAATAAGTTAAATTACACAAGTGATAATTAAATTATAACATTGATTACACAAATAGAAGACAAATCTTTAAATAAGTCCATCCTACAAGACAATTAGGTACTTCATGTAGTACAGTTGATTATTTCTTGGCTGACCCTACAAACAGAAGTAATCATTGGTGTAAAAGAACGAAAAAGCATTCTAATCCAAACATATTCAGACATTATAAAACCAACATCAGTGACACATTTGTTTAAGTGAAGAACTCTCAACTGTAATGTACCAGCACACTCCAGCCATTAAAAGAAGGTAGCAGGATTCTGCTTGTCCCTTAGTATTAAAAAAACTAAAAGTTCTAATCTCCACTGGCACCCCTACACGAATGTCACAAATTTCACCATTACTAAGAATATTCATGTGAAATCTGAGATAAGTCTCCTGAAAGATCTGACAGGGAAAATCCTGTGAGGATCATAGCCCATAATGCTGAATCGTTCTTTAAAACAAGATTCGATATGCCATCAGGATAGGAGTGCAGGAATTCTTTGTTTTATTGATTAACAATTTCCCCTCCTCTTCTGAGATATTGAGAAGCCATGGCTCACTAGTGATATGACATAAGTAGTGGAAGATCAATGGGTTTGCAATATAACTGCAAGAAATGTCAATTCCAGATATCCTCTCCAATCAGATTACATTGCAATGAAATTTGATTGCAAAACCGCTGTTTAGAACTTTCCAAAAATCTGAATCACGACTTTGATGTAATATTTCTAACATCATTTGGCTATCTTTAATAAACATATTCCGTTTGTGAAATTTGAGCCAATTCTTATATCGTTGTTTAATTTTGGCAACCAAATAGGGGTAACTGCTTCCTTGTTTCTTCACTCCTCCCAAGGTGTGTATTTGAGCTTTTGATTCTCTTTTTTGGTCACTATAAGATGAGCATAACAATGTGTTCTAGTTGCATACCTCTGCAATAGATCCTTTGGAAGTATTAACAAAGGCTGTTTTTAACACGGCTCAAATAAACCCATTACAATTGTTAGGAGCTAAATCTGGAATTAAATCCCAGTCTTCAACGGGAGAGACATTTGCAGCAGGTTTGGTGTTCAAATATTGAATATTCCTAGGATTCCATGATACCCTGGTTCCCTCTCTCAGCTACAACTATGGAGCTCAATAGAGGAAGTATTTCCCGCTGTGGTATGTCAACGAAAAATTCTGTTTCCCACCAATTGTGATCACTTAGATTTGTGTAGTTGACCCAGAATTTGGAACAGAACTGGGACATGGAGGCTGATATGTAAACCTAATCAATGTGTGAATAGCTGCTGCTCCAATGCCATGTTGGGGCTGCTGGCATGTCATTTCATTTGACGAGGCCCCATGCATTCACAAAACATGACCACCAAAGGCTCTTCTCTCTTCTTTTAGCTGGGAGAGCATTTAAGATATTTAGCTCCTCAGAAAAAAAGCAGGTACAGTTGAAATCACCAGCTACTATAAAATTACGTGAATAGCCTGCCTCCATCCAGGATGATAACATTTCCGTAAAGACCTCAATAAAACCATCCAGGTTAGAAGTATAGGGGCTCCAATAAACATTGACTATAAGCAGCTCTGCAACCATGGAATTCAAGTTAGTTTCTGTTCCGACTGGAAGGAGTCCCAAATGATTGTTTGACCAAATTGTAGTTTTGGGAAAAATTACATTATCTACTTCTGTCAATAAACCTCCCATGGGCCTACCTTTACTAGGGCAAAGCGCCTTTCGTAACAAAGTTACGTATACCCATTAAGAAGAGGAGTATGAGGGCCACACTTCTTGAAGTATCACACCGTAACTGATGAAGATGGGAGTCTCAGACATACAAGAAAACAAAGAGTAGTGGCCCCTTGAATTCCATGACATCAATTTAAATGAATATGTTAAAATGGACGACTTGACCGTCCCTTCAGGGAATCGTCCCCCTAAAGAATCGAGGGAAGCTGTGCCCAAATATATATATATATATATATATATATATATATATATATATATATATATATATATATATATGGGTGCGCAAGGGAGGGTAGGCAAACAGATTATCAATGATAGAAACAGGTTACCTTCTGCCACGGCAGCTGCTTCGACTGAACTACATGCAGCACTTAATTACTTTCAGAAGAGCTGCCTTCCCAAAAGCCTAAGAGCACACTCCCCGAAAGCCCCCAACTGCTTAAACTGTGCTGCACTTTGTTGTGTACTTCATGCATGAGTGCTACGCGCAACAGAGCAGCTCTTATTAACAAAAACACAAAAAAAACACTGTAATTGGCGTTAGAAGCAGTCACCTCTTGCTGGCTCTGTAGCAGCGAAATTAAGCTGCATTAGATTCTTACTGGCTCAATTGGTCCTGGTGTAGCCCAAATGTAGAAGTCGGGAGAGAGTACAGTACAACTACAACCAGCCCTGTTACTAACAGAACGTGTTCAGAACAGGTTGTCAGTGGCTGTTGGAGTGGTTTAGCGTGCAATAAAAAAATTTAGAAGACTGGATGCTATTGGAGGAGAGAGGGGGATAAGGAGCCAGAGGGAGGTGGCGAAGATCTGGAGGAGGTGGAAATAGTAGGAGGGGTTGTAAGAATGTGGGGGAGGGTATAACATCAGGAGGAGCTGTAGAGGAGGTGGATGAGAGTTAGAGGAGGTGGTGAAGGTTTGGAGGTGGTGGTTAAAAGAGGAGGCGATGAAGGTTTGGAGGAGGTGGCAACATTAGGAAGAGGTGGTAGAAGATCTAGAGGAGGTCATTGCAAAAGGAGGATTTGGTGAAAGTTTGGAAGATGTGGTTGCAGATGCCCTTGAACCCACTGTTGTGTGGGGGCCCTCATGTTGTTGGCCAATCACACAGCTGGTGGCCTTTTGGCCCCGTTTCACCAGCAGAAGCCCATTGATCCTATCATACACTGTTGTTGTATTCACATGTTTTGGGTCTAATTCTATGGGTTCCATGTGATAAAATTGCAGCAAAAAATGCTATGGTAACAAAATATTGCGGCAAAAATGCCGCCGGTTTTGTGCCGCAATCCATGTTAAACATGTGGGGGACACCCCCACAACCCCCGCTCCCCTTAAATGGTATAATGGGGCACACTTTTTCCAGGTCAAACCACGGCATTTTTGCCGCGATATTTTTTTACCGCAACATTTTTGCCACAATATTATTACCTGATACCATTCTATGGGGTTTTTGACAAGCTTTCTTGAAAAAGAGGGAGCAAGCCCGAATTCCTTGAAGAAAAATAACCAAAACACATTTAAACTCACAATAATGTGGAGACAGTCACCATGATTCAGATGCCTGCATGTGAACTCTTATGCAGCTGCATGTGAACTGGAAGGTAAGTAAAACAGAAGGTAAGCAAAACAAAAACGTGCTTGTATGTGTGTGCACGTTTAATGTTTTCAGTGTGTGTGTGTGTATGTGTAAGATTATGATTGTGTATTTGTGTTTGGGGGTGCTGAGGTACATCATATTCATAGTGACAATGCTTTGTTCAAAGTCATCATAGTACTGTTTTGGGAACTAGGCTATAGACGGTGTCCTCAGCTTCTTGAAAGTGATTTACAGGGAACATACTGGCACAGATTGTGGCTGCAGCTTAGTGAAAGTTATTGACAGTGATCATTACTGGCATAGATTGTGCCACATCCTCATGAATGTCATCGACAGTGACCATACTAGCATAGATTGTGGGCAGTGCTGCATGAAAGTGACAAACAATTGCAATGTTGTGGACAGAGGCATTATGAAAATGTTGTAAATCACCCCTCTGTAATATTCGTTACATGGCATCTGCCGGATCTTTTCAAGTGTTACCCTAGAGAATGAATTGTATTACTTTTTACACTGGCATGCATGTAGTAATTCTAATTGCCTTGCACAGTGGTGGCTGGTACATTCGAGCACCAGGTGTCGCCCCCTTGCTTCTATGAAAGATATAGGGTTTGATTAAAAAACATGTTTAATCACGCAATACAACGTGCCTCTGACACACCATGATTATCATGTGTATTATGCATGGCCCAGGCCGGACTAGCATCCTGGAGCAGCCTACACTTCTTCAATGCGATTGGTGGGGAGGGCTCAATAGGGCTTGCACAGAGTCCCCCACATTTTGTGCTCTGCCTCTGGGAGGAGGTGAGAGTTGTATGTGGTAAAAGGTAGAGGTGGTGGTGAGGAAGTCTGCAAGTGTAGGAAGGAACAAGAAGGCCAGGTTGCCCAGAGGAAGCTTGAGAAGGCAGAAGGAGGCAAAAGACCCAAATAGTGTGAAAAGAGCATAGAAGTAAGAAGGACCAGGCATGCATCCCTGAAGGTGGATAAGGGGCCTGAAGAGTAGAGACGGGTAGTGAAGACTCCGGGGGTACAACTTAAACCAATGGGAAACTCAAGTTGAACTAACAACTGATGGAGGCAATGCAGCAGTGCATCAACCAGGGATGCCAAGAACAACAACAAGGATCGGAACTTGTAAACACTTGGTATTGGAAAGCCATGGGTATGGGACACGCCAAAGCTCTCATCTATCAAGTTGCAGCAACCTTTCTGGGATAAGAGGACTCCACAGCCCAGTATGAGACACTTTGGATTATTGCCCATTAAACCTCTCCTTTTACTACTTTGACTTTAATGTTTATCATTTTGCCCTGTAAAAGAAAGACTATCGGCCTCATTACGAGCCCGCGGTATGCTGTAAAAGGGGCAAAAACAGAAGTACCACCACTGAATTAGGGCCTTCTGAAAATGCCCATCCACCAGTGGAAATACCGCTGAAATAAAAAATGGTAATTCCGCCACATTACAAGTTCAAATAGCACTGAAAAACCAACAAAAAAGGCAGTAATTCCACCAAAAACACAGTGCAGTTATCTGCACCCAAAAGGTGGAGGTAAATGTTAACAGTTGAAGGAAAGTAAGCCACAGGTAAACCCAATGCACACAGAAAGGGTACATAATGCCCACACCTTCCCCAAAAACACTTCCCAACACCATGCTGCCACTAGCAGTTGCAAGCTTGGACATTCAGCACCTGTTCTACATTGCAGTGCAGAGGCTGGAACAGCATAAGAGCACATGGAGCAGAGAAGCAGAGTAGACGCCATGCAAGGCGAGTGCCCATTCCCCAGGTTAAGGTATCACTGCGGGCACT
The DNA here is from genome assembly GCF_040938575.1 of Ambystoma mexicanum. Lineage (NCBI taxonomy): Eukaryota > Metazoa > Chordata > Amphibia > Caudata > Ambystomatidae > Ambystoma > Ambystoma mexicanum. Next base: position 1,105,480,251 of record NC_090941.1, read on the forward strand.
TACAGATGGGCAGTTCATCACTTTACCGGCTGAACAAGGAGACCATCACAGAGCTACTATCCCTGATACTGGACTAAGTCCAGAGCCGGATAAACATCCGGACGACTATCACCACTGCTGAAGCTTGTGCCGGTGCTGTATTTCCTTGCTACAGGCACCTACCTGCACACAGTGGGCATGCTGTATGGCATGTCGCAGACTACATCTTCCATTGTGCTTGTGGGAAAATGTCAAACTTTCCAAGGCTTCAATGGGCCTCATCACGAGTTGGGCCTTAGCCTTTAAATGCGGTGGTAACGCTATTACCGCTGCATTTAAGGGTTGGCCCAATCATGAGTTTGGCCCTGTCAGGACACATTCACCTCCAGCTCTGAGCTGGAGGTGAATGCGCCGGCAGAGAGGGAATTCTTGGCGCTGGTGCAATTTGTGCCGTCGCTAATAGCGTCCTCCACCCCCTTGGGTCGAATGGACTCAATGGGGAATGGGGATTTCCTGCCTTACCGCTACTCGTGATTCAGCGCTAATAGCACCGGACCGAGTAGCGGTAACGCTATTTGCGTTGGCGGTGTCCCAGCGCAATTACCTCCCGGATACTGCCAACCTTGTGATCGAGCCCAATGTCTTTAGAAAATTGCTACCCTCTAGAAATAGTGGTGTTAATAATCATACCACTCTATTACCCGAAAAAGGTAGAACACCTTTAGTGGTATCCCAACCACACCTCCCAACCACTAAAATCTGAGTCAAGCCCCCTACCAGGGAGAACAACAACCTTCCACATTCCCACCCAACTTGGGAAGTTTCCTGTCCCTTATAGACAGAGGATTACGAGATCTCGAAGACCCCAGACGTTCTCTCCCTTATCCAGGATAACAATCCCGTAACATCGGAGAGCGAGAGGGAAGATAATCTTTACCCTAAGAAAGATACCCACTGAGTTATCTGTTGGCTCGGGTGAACCAGAAACCATCGAAGGAGAAGATGGGGAGACACCATTCGCTAGGCCATTATCACTTACAGGGGATGAACCAGATCTCTTGTGGGAGGAATGTCGATTCCCTTTGGGTTATTACCCTTTTGATTGGGGTGTGTGAAAGACATCAACTCCAGAGACACCCCTCTATGGTTTATAGGGATCAAAGAAACCCAAAAGGTCCAGGGATAGTGGGCAATTCACCAGCACCCTCGGAATGAGAGACGGGATGTACTGTCCCCTAACTTGGACCAGAAGTTGTGTTTCTCCTGTAGAAAGTATGGTCATCCGGCAAAACACTGTCCCTTGAATACAACTGACCCAGCCCCACTATGCCCTCAATACAAGACCTCTGCCAGGGTGGGTGAAGTAAGGAAACAGAATTGGAACCATCTTATGTAGATATTCTTTATGCCCAATCTAGTGTGGTAAATTGTGAAAAGAATTGGCGAAGATTCAACATCTTCCTCTATACATAGAGGAAAACCTCCTACAGAGTCCCTGTCACTCCAGAGGGGAAACTCCTCTGGGCCCAACTTGTTAGCGTAAGCAAAGGGTGTTCCAATACGTGCCGAGTTACTTTCCCAGGGACAGAAAAGGATGGGAGTAGAAAGAGTAGGCTGTGTCCATGGCCATGCAGGAAACCACCCACAGACAACTCCCCATCAACATCTTGGAAAATAAGTATATTTGACAGTGGCAGTAATCTCCAACTTGCCAGCCGAACTAGTTATAGGGAGTAGCATACCCCGTACCCCAGTTTGACCAGTGGGTCTCGCGGGTGGGCCAAATAAGAATAAGAACCTACAGGAGTGGACCTCCATGTTTGAAAGAATCAACTAACCCGCAGGTGGGAGAACCCCTACCTTGTTTCCATGGAAAATAGAACACCCTAGGGAATGTCAGCAACTCTTCCATTTCTTATTTCCCTTTTGAATCTTGGCAAGAAGAGGGATTCTTGCCAGTTTGTCCTATTTGAGAAAGGGAAATTAAAATTGCGGGAGTACCCAATTTTCCTGGGGAAACCCCACATCATAATTTAACGAGGAACCTTTGGGTGGGAAGCACGATCTTTAGGGCCAGGGTATGTGATGAATCTGATGGTGTCATCACTTCTTTCCCAGAGGTGACCTCTCCCAATGTGGCCAGGGGACGGCAGCTGCTACCTGATCCTGACCATAGAGGCAGCTCTATGAGGGAGGATCACATGGGGAGAGGCACCCCTCAAGGGAGTAACACAATATCATTGGATAAGATGCAGTATCCCTGCCAATCAATAGACCATAAACCTCCTTCTTAAAACCCTAAAAACTATCCTAATGGACTCATGGGCTGTATTTATCCCATCATTCCCCTAAAAGGAATAGGGATGAGGAAGAATAGGAGTATCGTGAATGAAGATCAGTTTCCGAGTACTGTGATGAGGAAGATCACAAATGACTTACAAGGGAGTTATAAGATCAGTACTGTGATGAGGGAGAAGAATGAGGATTACATATAAGAACAACATAAATCAGTCTACGCTTCCCCAAAATTCTATTTGCCAGAGCCAGTATAAAAGCAAGGAAACAATCAGGAAGTGTGAGAGAGGCCCTCCCTGCAGGACCTGGCTGCAGGAATTGTTTGGTGTAGGGGAATGGGCCTTGGTCTGCTGCACCCCAACAGCCTGTGGAGAACTGGGGAGCCCTGGGGAATCCAAAGAACCACTGCGGTCCCCAAAAGGGTTGGGACACTGAAGCACTGTTGGGCAGTGTAGCGAAAGCCCTAGACAGTGGGATTGGGGACCCACAGTACGAACTTGGGGAAGACCAAGAAGGGTCTAGGACGTACAGTACAAACCTGGGGAAGACTAAGAAGGATCTGGGATCCACAGTACTAGTTTGATTAAGCAAAGCCAGAGAGGTCACAGGGAGAGAAAGAGAAACCCTTAGCAAGTGAACTTTGCAAAATCACAATAGTTACAATGTATATGTCACCGCTCGCCCAAAGGGCTCAAGGCGCTCAAATTAGGAGTCTGGGACTCCCATCCAAGGGAAGCAAAGCCCAAGAGAGGTGAAGGGGCAAGATGGATAACCCTGCACCTTGTGAACATTGTGAAGCTATAACAATTAAGAGTCTGTTCATAGGAGAAAGCCCTGGCAGGAGAGTATAACATGCAGATGCAAGTTCCAAGTGTGTTCATATGAGAAAGCCCTGACAGGAGAGTAAACCAGGCGGATCCAAGTTCCAAGTGTGTTGCTATAAGTCCTGGCAGGAGAGTATACCAGGCAGATGCAAGTTGCAAATATGTTTATATGAGAAAGCCCTGGCAGGAGAGTATATCAGGCAAATGCAAGTTACAAGTGTGTGATACAGGTTACACGTGTGTTCATATGAGAAAACCCTGGCAGGAAAGTATGCCAGACAGATTCAAGTTGCAAGTGTGTTTCTATGAGAAGGTCCTGGCAGCAAAGTATACCAGGCAAAGTCAAGTTGAACAGTGTGAAAAGTAAATCATATGAGGAAGTCCTGACAAGGATACATCAGGAATTACCAACGACTGTATTGAAATCATATGGAGAGGAGAGGAAACCTGGCAGGTGAGTACACCAGGTATCCTACCAAGATTAAAACTAACAGCCAAGTTGCTTTGCATACCAGTTACTTTGTTGAATAAGAGAAAGTCAAGGAAACTGATGTCAATAAAAGTGTAAAGCACTGTGAAGAGGACTCATAGGGAAAGGGAAAAAACTTTATCCATTGGAAACTTTTATGGTGGAGTTATGCTTTTCATTTAGAACTTGAACATTTGTGATTTTTTTATAACGTAAACAAATTTTTTTTATTTGAAACATTTGATCAACAAAATGCTACTCATCGCTTGGTGGGATTACACTGTTTGGGTGGAGGGGTAGAAAGGATGGAGGGGCTATACGTAGATATTAGGGGAATTACTTCTGGTGACTTGGTGACCTGGATTGTGATCTGCTCTTGGAGGGGGTGACAGACCGACCTCTACACCGGGAACCGGACCTGCTACTTCCCCGTCCAATAGACCTGGACTGGGATCTTGATCTCTTGACAGAGCCAGATCTGCGGGGTGATGAGTGGGATCGACGAGGAGAGGGGGACATCGTTCTGCTACCACGGTGTCTGCTTCAGGAGCGTGATCACCTCCTGCCTCTAGAGCGTGAATGGGAGCGAGACCTGGACCTGCTCCTACGATGGCAACCACCGCTGAAGCGGTGGCAATCATACGCATAATGGCCCCTCTCGCCACAATCGTAGCAGCGATTGCAAGGATCAAAGCCACCTGTGGCAGAGGCCGATCACCAGGAGCGGTGGGGCCAGCCCGAAGACAGCTCCATGTACAACCGCAAGCCACATATTTCCTTGTTTCCATCCAGGCCATAGACAGAATCTTATGCGTCTCGTGGGTCTTCAAATTCTACAAAAGCAAAGCCAGGTGGGTTCCTGGCAATCCAGACACTTCTCAGTGGCTCAAAGTAGTAAAAGGCAGGCTCCACCTCACCCTTCCCAGCGCTAGCAGCCAGGTTGCCCACAAACGGCTTGCGCTCGCCATCCAGCTCACGCCCAGCACCACTTGCCCACTGGAGGAGCCAAATTCATCTCTAGAATAGCATCCACCAAAGCGTGACACATCGATTTAACTGCCATTTTGAAGACCAGAAACATTACCCTTTTCATCTTAGAGTTAATTGTGTAGAATGTAAGGGCCAGAATAGTACTTGGGACACAGGACAATTTGCTTTGGAGATCCGGACAACGGAGATACTTAGTTTTGTTTTTAGGTAAAGAAATAGCTTTTAAAGTAGGGAGAGAAAGGCATTTTTCAACCTCCTTTTACATAAATAAAAGCGCATGTACACATCATGAAGCGCCCGGAGTCCACATCTCATTCCTGGCTCTGCACAATAGGAAGAGTCCTAGATGTCCATGGCTTGACAGAACAGTATTTGTATTGCTCTATATTTTTGGTTTAACGCACATACCTCTTTAATAATATTAACGTGATTCATCATTATCAGTTGTAATGGTGAAACTATTCCCCTTCTATGTTCTCCAATCCCTGAAACACCCACACATGTCTACCACCAACACCCTTCCAACTCACCAATTTCTCATCAAAACGTACACTCCCAAATTTCTGACTCATGTGCATACTCACATGCTCTATCAGATTGCCAAGTCACAACTTGCACTCCCCCATTCTCTGCCACACTGCAAAGCATACTCCCAGCTCACATCTTATGTTGCACAATTCCTCCCGCAGTCCACAGTCCATCATTCTTTCATGCTACTTCTGCATCTTGCATCCTTTCTCCCATTCTATCGGACACTTCCCTCATTCTTTCTTCCAATCTGCAGATAGCTGCCTCTTTCCGGCCAACCACGCTCTCTCTGCTTTCTGGCTCACAGCTCTGCCTGTAGCCGGCGCTACCTCTCTGCTTTCTGGCCCACTGCTCTTGCTCTGCTTTCTTGCCTGTCACTTTGGTGGTAGCGGACTGCACAACCAAGCTATCAGGGGAGGCATGGTCAGAGTCCACAACTTTGGCAGTATATTTAACTCTGAAGAGGTATCAAGGTCACTGGATTCTTAAAATTCCAAAGCCAGTTCCAACATGTCCTCCCCTCACCATAAAACTCCTCAGAGAAGTCCCTTTCCTCTCTTGGACACAGTGGTTCCACACCAAAGGGAATGGGGTAATCTTCCTTATCAAAGGTTTGGCCCATCTTTGACATGAAGGACACGCTAGGAAGAGGAGCATATTTGACAGGAGCACCACTGAGGGGTCTCGTACCGAGCCATCAATGTCCAAGGGGAAGATGAATCTTCGTCTGAAGCAGGTGGGGCAGGGCACTTGATCGTTCGGTCACGATCCTTTGCAGGGTCACGGTCCTTTGCAGGGTCCCTGTCCGGACGCGGTTGGCCCCGCTGGTGCTGATGGCACCACTGGAGTTGAGGCCATTGGTGCCTTGGAATAGATGTCCAACATCTTTAATCTAATGGCCTTTGGGGTGGAGGACTGGGTGGGAAAATGTACCTCTGGGGCTGATTCCAGAAGTCTTTGGTGCAATGTCTCCTCTTTTTGGAAGAGGAAGAAGAATGAAGGCGAGAGGAGCTACTCGGCCAGTGGGACTTCTTGCAGTGTTTCTTCTTTTCTTCTCCAGTCCGGGCCGGGGACCTGTCTTCCGACTGCCGCTCTGCGCCCTTCAACTCTGATCTTGACTGAGATCACGTCTATTTGCCTTTTCCCTTATGGAAAAAAGTAAAACATTTAGCCATCCATTCCTGGAGGGCATTTAGGTGCATATGTTGGCATAACCGGCAGCCCTAGGCATTGTGTTTCTCCCCCAAGCAGTACAGAAAATATTCTGTGAGAGTCATAGACATACATCTGCTGGCTGCAACCCGAGCAGGATTTGAAGCCAGAGGTTTACCGGGATTAGGCATTGTACTCACAATGAAGTAGCCATGTTCCTGAAGCAAACAGAGTATGCAGAAAAAATGAACTAAGGTCACGGGTGCAGCGTCTCAATATATACTACCTTGGCATGTCCGGTATGGTAGAGCGTTGCACCCCTTGGTGGCGTAAAGGTTTCTAAATTACAGCTGCGCTGTCGATAAAATATCATGGCTGAGGAATCCATGGGAGGAAGGAATCCAGTTGAAGCTGTTTGCCGGATGGCGTTGGATGCCTATCATGGTGCGCAAAGAGACGAAGCCCTGACCCTTTTGGGGGAGGAGAAAGTCTGCTGAACAACCAAACCTAAAAATGTGGTTGTAGCCTTTGAAGCCTGAAACGTCTAGAAGGACTCATCTGCGTTTGCCTCAAGTAGAATGCTCCCATCAAAAGTCATGGCAAATGTTTTGCCTGGACATCAGGGGCGAATCCAGAGGTCCTCATACATAAGTGTCTAATTAGGATAGACCCAGTGCCTATGACTCAGGCCACATATTTGGCAGTGACCTGACTGCAATGCCTGGTGTGTTGCCTCCTTGCTATGCTTCACCAACGCGTTAAAGCCCTACTTCAGGCAAGCAAGTCCTCTGATTCACTGGCGATGGCACACCAAAGTCCAAACAAGTACCTTGCTGGAGAGCAAGATACAATGGGCCTCATTATGACCCTGGCGATATGGGGTTAACAGCACTGGTAGAGCTGCCAGCGCTGTTAACCCCATACCGCCTCTTTGCGAGGTCCGCTTGCGGGACCCGCTCAGGACGCCTGGTTTTACCAGACGTCCTTAGCTGGTCCCACGAGCGGCCCAGCATGCTAACAACGGGCCCATCATTAAGGGGCCCATTTTTAGCATGCTCCCAATTCCCATGGAGCGCTATGAGGGCTCAAATGGGAATGAGGATGAACAGGGCCTAGGCTCCTTGAATGGGGAAATACCAGGCCCTCCTAGGTCGGAATGGCCCAGTATTTCCCCATCCAGGGACCCCATTAAGGGCATGGCTACCTCCAAACTCGTAATGAGGCCCAATGTCTTTTAGCCTGAGGCTGCTTGATGTGTACAGCCAGCATTCCCAGACGTTCAGTCACATGCACTCCCTGTCTGGAGGTATTGAGGGGAAGGAGGTGATGTGTGGCCTGTTGTTGCGGCATGTCTCTCCAAACTCTCCAGCGATGCATGGGTGGAGAGAAACGCTGGATCTCAAGGAGCCAGATGATGCTTCTTCACAAGGTCCTGGTCTACTGTGGGGATCTACACCGGTTTCTCAGAAAACTCTCATGCAAGGGACACCAGTGCCAGATTAAAAGGCAGCGTCTCACATGGAAGGCCCTCATCTAGAATATGGGTTAATTCCTACTGGACTTTGTGCATGGAGGGTGCAGACAAACCAAATGTTTCTACCACCTTAGTCATCACCCTTTGAAAAGAGACATGGGGTTTACCTGGATTCAGCACCTGAAGGATATCCACCTCCAGTTTAAGTGTTTAGGTCACTGGCCTCCTGCAGGTACACGGTCCTCCTCCATCAGGTCCTTCCCCTCTCCATAGACCTCCTCTGGGAAGTGCTGAGCCCCAGCGGAGTAAAGAGGTTCCAGCCCAAAGGGGATGGGATCCCCTTATTCATCGAAGATATCAGACATCTCTGGCAGGAATGTGCCCATTTGAAGCAAGACATATTCCTGTGAGGTGCCGGCTTTATCAGCCCTGAATGATGCTGACTGCAACATGGCAAGGAGAACTTAGGGCTCGCTGTCTGAAGGCAGAGCCAAACCGCAGAGCCATAACAACTTTATATACCATATTGGACATCTTAGTGCCTGGGTAAGTAAACATATCCAAGGAGAACACCACCACCACCCTGTAAGTACACAAGATACACACTGACACATTATTACATGAATACAGTATTGACACAGAGAAAGAACGCACAGCACAGACCTCATATAGCAAAACTCTGACAACCCCAAACAATATTCACTCTCTCCCCACTAATGATGCTGGAAACCAAATAAAGATACTGTGAAGACATCATGAATCAAGACACAGACAACAGATTCAAAGTTCAAAACAAAATAGTTTATTTTTTTTTAAAACTTTGGTTTTTATTCGCATTTTTTAATAATACAAACAGGTTCAATGCAAAACTGAAGTGAATATAATAACCCCTAACCCCGCGTCCCCTCATCCCCTTGCCCCAACACTGACCCTCCCCCCTATCCCCGTGTCCAGACCAGAGCTTTCATCTAGGGAGAGACTGAATGTTCTTTCTGTATCTTGTACTCAGGAGATGATGCGATTGGTGACCATATCTCCGGCTGACTTGAGGCCGCCATTCCCCGGGTCGTGGGTCCCCAGGTCGATTACCAAACATCTCAGGGCTAGTCCCGCCCCACACAGGCCGGGGCCTTGTCTCAGAGTCAGTGAACGTTCCATCCCCAGGACTGTTGCACTCCGTACCAGTTCGCAAGGAATGAACCAGTATCATTGTTCACCATACCAGTCAGTTTGTCCATCAAAAACATGTTCTTCACCTTTTTCAGCCAATCTTCCTTGGAAGGGGTTTCCAGGCTCTTCCATTTCTGCACCAGGGCTACTCTGCCAGCCTTCAATATTGTTTCCCACATCCTTGGGTATCGGTATAATTCTGTTTCCTCCAGGGGGAGCCCCAGCAGCATCGTTAGAGGATTTAGTGGGAGAAGTTCGTCTGATACTTCCGCAATCCAGCCCCTCACTTTTCCCCAAAAGACCTGGACTTTCGGGCAGTGCCACCACATGTGGCTACTGGAGCCTGCCTGACCACATCCCCTCGGGCATCTTGGTGACACCCCTGGGAACATCTTCGACAATTTTACTGGGTCCCTATGCCACCCCTGCAGAATCTTGAAGTTATGCTCCATGTCCGCAGTGAATAAGTTCCCATGGAATGCTATTTTGAATATTCTTGACCAGGCATCCTCTGAAATATCCTCCCCTGCCAGGTCGTTCCAGAATGCGCAGAAATTCCTCCTTCCCTGAAGGTCGTAGGTGTTTCAAATTTTGTACATTCTAGATACCGCTCCCTTCCTCGAAGTGGCCGTGTCTAGGAACTTCTCGAAGGGGGTCAATTGTCTCTGCAGGTTTTGACCCCATGACTGGTCGCAGAGGATGCCCTTAAGGCGGGGGTATTCGAAGATGGAAAGAGACCCTTGTCTGAGAGCGTCCCTCAGTTCCTCGTAAATTAGGAATTCGCCCTCCCTGAACATCTGCCCTGCCCATTCCATTCCCATGTCTGACCAGGTCTGGGAGTGCCGGAACCCCTTAGTGCCCAGTTTGAGAGGGTGGCCTCAGAGAGAGGTCATCAGGGACGGCCATGAAGTGAGGTATGCAGTCTGGGGGCCCTCTTTCCAGATTTCCCAGAAAACACCCATGGTCGGGTGAGTTTTCAAGTGTCTCGGGTTCGTCTTGCACGGGGCCCATAAGGGGTCACGGACCTTTAGAGGGTGGGCGTCCATGTCTTCTAAATATGACCAATATGTCCCAATTCCTTCTTTCATGTGTTCCAGGAGGACGCGCAGCGTGGAAATAAAGGAGGAAATCCGGTAATCCAACCCTCCCTCCTCCCTTGGTAGAGTCAGGGTGGTCCTCCCGGTCCTCAGGATTTTCCCTTGCCATACAAAGTCTCGTACTGCATTCTGTAGGTCTCTAAAAGTCTGTTCGGGGACGCTGGACGCAGAAGCCGTGGTAATACGTTCATCTTTACTGCTGTCATCCGGCCATACCAGGAAATAATCATCTTACCCCATCTCCTCAAATCAGATGTGATCCCGGCCATTATATGGTCATAGTTAGTGGTGGCAAGTTTCGATAGGTCCCTGGTAAGAAGAACGTCCAGGTATCGTATAGCGTCCTTCCCCACTGCGATCCCATGAAACCTGTCTAGGGAGTCCAGCTCCGAGTCTCATGTTCTCATTGGGAGCAAGACTGATTTTGTCGTGTTAATTTTCAGGCCCGAGAAACGCCCGAACGCAGTCACCAGGGACAAGAAGGGGGGGAGCGAGGAGCCAGGATCCACCAGGTAGGCTAAAATGTCATCCGCAAACAGGGAAAGCTTGAATTCAACCTCACCTCTTCTAATCCCCCTGATGTCCAGGTGCGCTCTGATGGTTATGGCTAATGGTTCCATCGTAAGGACATAAATCAGGGGGGAGAGTGGGCAACCCTGCCTCGTCCCTCGGGAGAGGGGGAATGGTTCGGACAGCTTCCCGTTCACTTGAACCCTTGCTGTGGGGGCTCTATAGAGCGCGGTTACCCAGCTCATAATGTGGGCCGAGAAGCCCATTTTTTGGAGGAGTAGTTCCATGTATATCCATTCGACCCCGTCGAAGGCTTTCTCGGAGTCTAAGGAGAGGACACATGCTTCGAGCTCTGAGTTTTGGGTGAGATGAAACAGATCTATTGTTTTGCAGATGTTATCTGACCCCTGCCTTCCCCTAATGAAGCCCACCTGGTCCCCATGGACTAGCTTTGGCATTATCCCCTCCATCCGCCTCCCCACCACCTTAGCCAGGATCTTTACATCTATGTTTAACAGCGATATAGGGCGGTAGGAGGAACATTCTGCGGGGTCCTTCCCTTCCTTGGGCAGCACTGCTATTATAGCCCCCATCATGGACTCGGGGAGAATGCCCCCCTCCAGCACGGAGTTGAAAACCCTCACTAGATGCGGTGCTAGGGAAGAGCGGAATCTTTTGTAAAAGTATACTGTAAAGCCGTCTTCCCCGGGGGAAGTTCCCACCTTCATACCACTAATCACCTTATATACCTCCTCCTCGGTCACCGGGCCCTCCAACCCCTCCGCCATCTCCCTCGACAGGGACGGGAATTGGATGGAGTTCAGGAAGTCTTCTATCTGACCGTCGCCCCCGTCGTATTCTGGGGAAGAGTCATAGCCAAGTGATCCCTGGGCATTCCTGACCTCCTTCACCATTCTACTTCTCTGGACCTCCCTCAACTTCCAGGCTAGGATCCTGTCTGCTTTGTCCCCTTTATCGTAGTATTTTTGCTTGATCATCTGGAGACTCCTCTCTGTTTTGTGAAGGAGTAGGTCCTTTAACTGGAGCCTGTAGTCCTCCGCGGCGGCCACCCGGTCGCGTAGAAGGCCCTGATCCGGGGGGCCCCCCGGCTGGAGACGGGCTATTTTCTCTCGCAGGGTCTTCTCCTGGGCCTCCCTCACCCTCTTTTTCTGAGCTCCTATTTTGATGAGGACTCCTCGTAAAGTTGCCTTGAAGGCGTCCCACAGTGTGTGTGTGCCCACCTCCCCGTTATCATTTAGCTCAAAGAATTCTGTTATGACATCTAAGACTTCCTGGGCGTGGACCTCATCCTTCAATAGGGCATCATTACATTTCCAGCGTCCTCTGCATTATTTACGCCATCCCTCCGCTATGGTGACGCTGACCATGTCATGGTCTGACCAGGGGACAGGGTCTACCCTATGGGCCGTGACATATGAACAGAGGGTCTCGTCCACCAGAATATAATCTATCCTAGAGAACGAGGTGTGGATGGCTGAACAGTACGTAAACGAGGGGTCGTCTGTCCTGGGGGTCGGGATAGTATCCACCAAGCCCAGTTCCGTGTTCACCCTCTGGAAGTTTCGCACCATGGCTTCGTCCGCGGGCCTAGTGCTTTGGGGGCCCACCCACTTTCTGTCCGTGGATGGATCCAGAACCATGTTGAAATCCCCCCCACCACCACCACCGTGCCTTGTACAAATAGCTTGAGTTTCTCCCTCACTTTCTCCCAGAATTGGTCCTGACCTTCATTCGGGCCGTATACTACTGCAAGGGCTAGGGGGGAGCCTTGTAGGGAGCCCCTTACCAACAAGTAGCGGCCCTCGCGGTCCTTCATAATGGCCTCTTTATCGAAGCCTACGTCCCTTGCTATCAAAATGGCCACGCCCCCTTTACATTACCTTATGGGATGCGCAGAGAACCTCTCCCAATTCCTCCCCCTCGCATTTTGGGTTCCTTCCCCCGTGCCCAGTGTGTCTCTTGCAAGAAAAGCAGGTCAAGTTTCGTCCTCCTGAATTCTCTACAAACCAGAGACTTCTTAGTGGGGGTGTTCAAACCCCGCACGTTTAGGGTACCCACACCCAGGGCCGGCAGGCTATCAGCCATAATCTCGGTTTCCCTCTCTTTTGGTCAACTGCATCACATAGTTGCTCCCTTCCCGCTCCCTTTGTCTCGCTTCTTGGATACTTTTGTTCCCCTTACAACCCCACCGGGTGGGTTTTAAACATTTCCCCAACTGTCCCCAAAACCCATCCCTAACGGAACAACCCCAACTAACTCGTGATCCCCCAGGCCCCTACCTAGCGTCCAGCCAGTTAGTTCCGCCATTGCTGGCATTTGGTCGGACCACCAGCCTACCCTCCTCGGTCAGGCATTCAGTGAAAAGCTCATTTTTATGAGCTCCCCCCTCTGCTTCGTCCCCTCGGTAGCCCCTGCTTTACTTGCTGTTCAAGGGGATTCTGCTTTCGGCATAACCTCCAGTACTTCCATTCCCGACCTGCCGGTGGTCGGGTCACCCCGATTGTCAGCCCTCCGAGTCGTTACACTCTCCTTCCCTTGCGGACAGCAGGGTGTTCAATTTTCTATACTTCCTCGAACTGGTTTTCCTTCTCCTTGCACCCGACAGGCCAGAAACGCCCTCGCCAATCGCCGCTGGGCCAACTGGGCCCCTCCGGGGGGTCGGCTCCGTCACATAATCCTAAATGGGCCCCCTTATATCTTCTTCTGTAATCAGCATTGTCCGTTGGCCCATATATTCGAATGCCAGGGAGAAGCGGTACCCCCACCTGTAGCGTACACCCTTATCCTTTAGTAGTTGCGTTAGAGGGCGGCACATTCTGCGTTTCGCCAACGTGTAGGCGGAGAGGTTTTGAAAGATTGAGATCTCGGTGTTGTTGTAGGTGATCACACCCGCCTTCCTCGCTTCTTCCAGCACCTTTGCCTTTTCCGTATAGTAGTGGAACCGGGCCAGGACTGACCGAGGGCTTCCGGCCTTTCCACCAGCCCTGTGCACCCGGTCGAATGTTAGTTCTGAAGTCATCTCTTCAGCGAACAGGAGGGTGATGATGTCTCTCACCACTCGGGTTAAGTCTCTCTCCGTTTATCCCTCTGCTTCAGGGATCCCAAGAAATCTAAGATTATTCCTCCTTTCCCTGTTTTCATAGTCCTCCATCTGCCTGGCCCTCTCCTCGTCCCTCTTCTCCAGGGCCGCCAGCCGCATACCCATTTGCACCTCCTGGGTTGCCGAGGTCGACTGGTTGGTCTCCACTTGCAGAAGCCTGTCCTCGACCTTGCCCACCCTGTGGTCCATTTTCTCAAATTTCTACGCGATGTCTGATCGCATGTCCCTGATTTTCTGTAGGATAGAGGCGAAGCCCCTTTCCATTTCTGTTGTGGACTGCATCGGGACTTCCGGCTGGACCATGTTCCCAGTGTGGTTAGGGTCTTTGAAATCGCTCCCGGTCTCCTTATAGCGATAAGCCTGCAGGGCCTCCAGCCAGTTCATTCGGTCATCCGGTGTGCCCACTGCGGGGACTGCCGCAGTCCGGGGGTGTTGGGGGTCTCCTCCAGGACCCGCTCTGCAGTGTCCAGAATGGGGTGTCTTGAGTGAGCCCGTAGGGGGGTGCAACCCCTCTGTGGGGAGGTTTCCTCCAGCCGGGCACACGCCCCACTGGATCCTGGTGGGGGCCACTCACCTGGGTCCCTCCACGAGGTTGGCGATGCGTTCCTTATTGTCTGCAGGGAGGGGGAAGAGTTTTTCGTGGGCAAATCTCCGGGGCACCCACCCCGAGTAAGGGGGCCACCGACACCATTCCTCCTCTCGATTCAGTCGCTCCCTCTCTCCTCCTGGGTGGTAGTAGGCGGGCACACGCCCTGTGAGAAACCCCAAGGGCCACCACCTACTGTAGTTTGGAGCCGTTGACCACTGTCTCTCCCCCTGTCTCCTCTGTAGCAGCGGGGCGGGAAAGCTCTTAGGTCCTTCAGGGCAGGGGGGCTGCGCTCCTTCCGCGGGGGCTGATGTGCCGTGGGTCCGGCTTGCAAGTTTTTCGTTGGGCCCACTTGGGGAGGGGGGGCTGTGACCCCGGGGGTGCGGTCTCCCGAGGTCTATTTCAGGGTATGTCGTGGGGGGCCTCTGCTCCCGGGCCCGCCCCACCACAGCCCGATCGCTCCCGCAGGTGCCGGGGGGTGCTAGGCCCCGGCCCCCGCGCTTTCAAGTCCTGGATGCCGGGTCTGGGGTTACGTGAGGTCTCCTGTCGCCGGCCCGACTCCGCCGGATGCGCTCTCCGATTCGGGAGGGAGGGCGGCGGCGGCGAAAGCCCGCCTCCCACTCTGGTGCCTCAGTCCCGCGTCCGTGTGCTTCACCCACGAGGGCAGGGAGCGGGACGGTGAAGGGGGCTGAGCTCTCCGGCTATGTTCTCCCGCTACGCTGAGCAATGCCTCCTCTGCTTGTGCCGCGGCCACTGGATCTCCCTGCTGCTCTGCCTTTGTGGGCTGCGAGGCCCGTATTCCATCCCTGCGGGGTCCTCGAGGATCGCTCTTTCGAGCGGGTGAGGCCCGGGGGGGTCACAAAGTCGAGCCGGCCTCGTGAGTCTGCCTGGAGGGTCCGGGGGGGGCTCAATCCCTTCAAATGGCCCATCTTCGGCAGGAGCATGGCGTTCAGGCAGCCATTACCTGTGCGCCCCCTGGTGGCCTCCCCAAAATAGTTTATTAAATCAAATGTCAGGGTGGTTGAAGGCCTAACTTGCCCTGTGCTAAGGTGGGATTTCCCTAGCTGAACGAAACTAAGGAAACTCTGAGTCAGAAAGCTCAACTTAAAAGTCTGTCTGTGTCCATAGCCTATCCTTGCCCTCACAACTAAAGCTAAACAATGTGTAGGGATGTAGACAATAAAAGAAATGGTGAACAAAACAAAGTTCTGAGCTTCTTCCATCTCCTAGCTTCCTTTTCAGCTTCTGTTCCCCAAGTTCAAGAAAGTTCCACAAAAGTCTCAGAATTACTGTTTTCAAGTTCAAAACAGTTCCACAAATCCTCAGGGTTCCCTTCCCCAAGTTCAAGCCAACACAGTTCCAAAGAAAAGGGTCTTGAGGGCAACAGTCCTTCTGGATAAGTTTCACAACTCAATCAGCATACTCCTTTTCTTGGTTTGCTTCAACAAAGTCTTTGGTTTTCACACTTGACGGTTCCCTGGTCTAGGCGCAGTTGTCAGACCACATGGTTCACGCATTACAGGTCACGCAACCAGGAACCCTAGACTCTTTGGCTCACACAGGTTCTTCTGTATCTGCCTCACTGTGAAGGTTCGCACTCACTTGGCTTCTTCTTGTCAGCCTCTTGGCTTTATGTGAAGGTCTCACTCTCATGTGGCTTCTCCTTGTCAGCCTCTTGGCTTTGCCACAATGTGTCACATATCCTTGGCCAGTCTTTGACCTTGCCACACTATGTTCACGCATAAAGTTCACTTTGAGGTGATTTTGACTTCTTTACCACCTTGTGGCCATGCTCTCTCACTTTCATCCACTCGACTCTTACTTTGCTTTCAAACAGGCAATACCTGCACTTTATATTCATTTGTCATCTGGACGCAACTTTGCCAATAAAGGTTTCATTCAGTTTGGTTTTCAATATTTGTACTTATTTGCTTTGCTGCTTAATTTTCACCCAAGCTGTGGCTCTGGGCTCATTTCATTTCACTGTTCTCTTGCTAACTCTGAAAGGTGTTCCGTTATGCATCTGTAATGTTGTATACCACTGTAAAGCGCTCCATTGTATATCTGTTTTATTGTATACTTCTGTAAAGCGCTTCGTTGCTTATCGAAGCTAGGTCAGCGCTCAATAAATACAACAATAATAATAATAATAATAATAATAATAAATGAAAGGATGCATTTGTTAGCCTGTAAACAGATACCCAGCGTCACAGAAATCTACCTGATGTTCGTACAGCAAAACTAGGAAGACAGCCACTAACACTCAAAATAGAAAGAACTACAACATTGTTGAAGTGATACCAGAACATATCACTCCAAGTCAAGCTGTGAAACAACCACAGATGGAGCCAAACCTGATGAAAATGCTGAAAAGTAAAGTCTAAGCCTCAAAGCAAACAAAAGAAGTTGAAGAGCAACACATGACACACAGCAAACAGGAAAACAGAGCAGAATGAAATGTTACAAACTACTAAATGAGAACACAGTCTAGCAAACTATCCACTGGCAGTAAAAATACTAAATAGGCAACTAATGATGAAATACAGAATGCGTGGCCATAGAAACAGGCAGACAGAAACAGACTTGGAAAATTGAAAGTGACATGATATGTAAACAATACGATATAGACTGCATTGAAGATCTGATCCACTTGCTCATCCATTGCACCAAATATGAAACCTACTCGATGTAGAGGCGATGAAGAAAGGATACAAATCCTATTTGGTGAGAACTGCAAGGCAGCAGAAACAGAAGCAAACCATTTTGCAGTATGCCACAAAACAAGGCATACAGCATACACCAGTCCTAAATAGGAATATGATAAGAATATGTATAATAGTATAGCCTTATAGCCTGAGGGAGAGTCGTTATCGCCTGATTTGGCAGTAAAATTGTATACTTTGTGAAAAAAGGAACTTACACGCAGAAAAACAAGTAAGGCAAAGGGGAACGGTTAACGTAAAAGGGTGGGACAGCAAATGTAGCATTGGGACAATTCTAAGCTAATAAAAAAAATCAGTGTTACCCAGCGGGTTCCTAAACCATCACATGCATTGGATATGAAGCCAGGTGTGAGATTCTTTTTTTTTTTTTTTAAATCCCTCATCTATTGCAAAGATGGCAACCTCTGCTCGCCTGTAGGGCATGTACCAGCCAGAAGTATACCATAAGGATTTGTTAAAGGACCATGACAACGTTTTGCTATAATCCAAGTATTGACGATTTGTTTTATTTATTTATTTATTCATAGTATATTTATAAGGCTCCTATACACAATGTGTTTCCAGGTGCCACAAGACAGAAGGGAGGTGGGGGGAAAAGGGGAATAGAATAAAAACCAATAACAGTTCTACTAGACCTTGTGAAATTTGGATTGTGCAAGTGCATCAGCAAGAAGTGCAGAAGGGGGTGTTGGAGCAATGGGGGCACAGGCAGGAGTGTCCAGGGTTAGGAAATTGCTATGAGGAGCCTAGGGGGCAAGTGTTAAGGGGTGACCAGGAGGGCAAGTACTAAGGGGAGACCAGGAGGGCAAGTGCTAAGGGGCGACCAGGTGGCCAAGTGCCAGGGGATGACAGGGATTACCCACATGTGTGGGGAAAGGGGCAGTGGTCATACTGGTTGGTGGTGCCACCATCCAGGCTGGTCAGAGATGGGACCAGGAGCGAAAGTGTTAGGGCTGGGCGGGTGCTGAAGTAGACTGGAAGAGGGGGGTCTGGAGCCCTGTAAACCTCATAAGGGACCAGGCCGCCAGCCACAGCAGAGAACAGGGGGATCGAGCATGGAAAGGCGAGAGGGAAGGAAGAAGAGAAGAGCGGGGTCTTGAGCCGCTTACAGAACTTTAGAAGATCCGGCACAAGCCTGAGAGCGGCAGGGAGGCGTTACATTGCCTACCACCTGGCCTCCAGCAGGGAGGTAGAGAGATACAACAAAACAATTGTGAGTATCTTAAAGAAGTTCATGGCAGACTGTGGACCCAGTTGGCGAATCTGATTACCGCTTGTCCAGATGTTTATTAGGTCTGCACCATATTCTGCAACAAGGATGTCTCCATTTGAGCTCATAACCGGATGAAAATAAATTGTGTTACCTCAGCATCTGCTTTCCATAACTCAAGAGCAAACACTCATATATGCATGCACTACACATGAGTACACTGAAAATGTAAGGAAGCACCTTGAAAAAAGGTTTTTGCTTATGCTTAGCGCAATTTAGAAAGGTCGGCTGAAGGAATGAAGACCAATTATGATCTAAAGACCAAGAAAGAATATGAAGTAGGTGACAAGGTTTACCTGTACAGTTTTCAGAGGAATCAGACCAGGAATGTCTTCTTTCTTGGCATAGTGCCTTTGAAATCGTAGATATAATATCACCTGTTGCCTACAAGATCCGCATCCCAAAAGGAGAACAGACAGAAGAAAAATGGGTCCACATTATCAGTTGAAAGCCGTCATCCTAGACGAGCTTTACGACCGATTGAGCAGCCAAATGAAAGTCGAGCAAGGGCACCATCCAAGGAGTAAAAACCCTGAATGGAGAATTATAACGGGTGAGTATTTTAATTAATATTCTTTGGAAATGTTAATTAAAACGTGTTGAAGTGGTGTTCTCAAATATTGTGTCTAGTTTTATGTCATGTTTTCCTCTTTCAAATGGAAGTCTCCAAATTGATGTCTATTTCTATGTAAATATGTTCTCTTAAATGCAATGTCCATCTTCCTGGGTAAATTTGGTGTGTAAAAAGTACTGAACCTCTTTTTCTTTCTATTGTTAGGTAACCTACCTCCTTAACTGCCAGCCTGGAGGTAAGAGGGTAGTCTGGGGAGGACCCCCGGAACCTGGAAGGAAGGTAGAAAGGGGATGCCGTGCCACCACTCTAACATACATATGATGGGGGAGGCTGGAGGGTTCACTCCCAGAAAGAAAGGAAGAAAGGGGGTGGTATGCCACACCCCCCAACCCAAAGGTGCAAGGGAGGCATGGTTTCACACAAGTATGACATTGAAGAGTTACTACACGTTTCAAAACTTTTTTTAGATTCTTGGGATTTGGCAAAACTCCTACTTTCCATTATAGATATAACAGTAGTAGTCGCTACCATCTAATAATAAAGAAAACAGCACTAGTCAGTCTATGTGAAATCAAAATGGCCTATAGTAACAAAATCTAATGCCTTCCCTATCTCTCATACAAAAAGTATGTAAAGGGGAATATGTATGCAAAGGAAAATTAATGTTATAACAAAGGATCAATGTGTCTGAGTCAGCTCTCCTCTCCCATGTTGGACAGACCGGAGGAAGGCAGCCCCCGTAGACAGATTGACACACTCTGTCTCAGGTTCTCAAAACAAAGGCAGTTCAAAAGGTGGATCAAGGCCCGCCTGGCCTTACAGGTTAAAGTCACTTATCCCACCATTCCAAAAGTTCTTTCACAGTTCAACAAAAAGTTCACCTAGGTCTCCCTCCGTCGGACTCGGACCTCTCAAAGCTTTAACAGTTCCCCCAGGTCTCCCTCAACCAGGCTCGGACCTGACAATCTCAACACTTGCAGGGGTTCCCTTCCCCAAGCTTTATTCACATTCACTAGGGGTTCCCTTCCCCTAACTTATCCCACTTCCGGTCTCCCTCAGTCGGGCTCGGACCTTTAACTGATGCCGTAGACATTCAAATGTGCGGGGCTTTTACCATAGACCTCTGCAGGACCATTTCGACTTTCTCTTCAGCTCACACTTTTATGTTATTTGCCCCAGTGTCTCTTGTTCTTGGTAGCTCAGTACCATAAGCATAAAAGTTCAAAGAAACCCTTCTCTTCAAGCATTCACCTTTTCACTTCCCCTTTAGCCGGGGTTAATCTTGACAATTAAGCATTTCAGAGTTTGTTCACTTTGCCGCTTTATAACAAAACATTTCACATTTTGCAGATACTTTCGAGTGGGCTACTACCTTTCGCTGGACCACACCGAAACTCTGTATCACTGGCTTCACAGTTATCAGCCACTTAAAAGTTCATCACTGGTTACCTTTTGTTCGTGTCTCATCAGCTTGTGCGCAACTTTCACTTGTGAGATACCTCGTTTGTGGCTTCAATCTTTCGTTGCTACAAACCAGCCTTTCATGTCTTTCAATAACTCACCGATTGTGCGCGTTAATTTCTTGTATCTGCGGCTTTGATTCACAAGTCAAGGATAATACCATAGGCTTGGCCTCACCTCCCCAACTCTGTCATTCAACCGGAAGGGTTACTGGCGTCCTTGAACTACAATGCAGGTTTCTTCTTGGCTGCGATTTGGCTTTCTCCATGTCTCCTTCATGGTTTCCCGGAAGCAATGACCTTCTGCGGGGATCTTCAGGGTTTCCCTACCGTTTGCTCTAGTCCCTCGATCGGTCGTCCTGCTCCAGTAGGTTCGTCTTCACCCCAGAGGTTCTGCTCGTTCTCGTGTTCCACCCTGCTCAGAATGTGCCTCTATGTTATCCGTGTGGGGAGAGCTAATGGGTATCAGATGTATGTGATTAAAGTCAAGTGTCTGACTTTGCCTGACCCGATAAGCGGGACATGTCTAATGAGATATGTAAGTGTTAACTTCTTTACTCTCAGTCACCCTCTTCCTCCACCCAGTGTTTGAGTAGAAAGGGGTGTTGGGATGTTGGAAGATCCTATAAAATAGGATGGGGCATTGGTACGGGAAACGGGGAATAACACATCTCACCATCAGCTGCCTTGCCCTCACTCCCTGAAGATCCCCTAAACCAGGTGATCCTCCCGCACTGGTCCACCCCATGGGTGTGGATCCAATGGCGATGGCCGTGCCCTGGCCACCTGAGAGAGAGATCCCGGTGAGTAGAAAGTGAGACACCCTTTCGTTTCTCACAAAGGGGAGACTGGAGTGCCCACTCCCTAATGAAGGAAGTTGAGCCGGACGGGCTCCAACCAAAAGAAAATTATGAAAGAAAGAGAAAAGGGGTGGGATGAAACCCCACTCTGCCCTGCTCTTCTGCACCAAAGAATCTTGGAAGAACAGGCGGGGGGAATTTGGGGTGTAATCAAAGGCCCCCAAAAACCAACAGAACATGTGAAAAAGGCTTACCTGTCATTACCAAATGAAAAGCAGCATTTTAATTCACAAAGGTAGAGGAAATTCAAAGGTCCCTTTCACATGAAAAATAGGATTTTTAAACACTGACCCCAAAACAACTTTGCAATGTGTGTTTGTAGTTCAAAGCAAGATGAGAGAAAAATGTTCCCCAGCCAACATAAAGATGTCAGGGAAAAGACATGGTGCGTGTAAACAAGATGTAATGTATATTATGCTTTGCATGCAAAATACCGCTAACAAGGGAAAAGAAAAACTTTGTTCCATGGGTCGCATGAAGATTTCATTTATGCCCAAGGCAGACACTTTTGGTTTGTTCGTGGGCAAACTTCACAAAGAACTCCCCCACTGCAAGCCTGGCTTTTACATCCCCCCCAGCTATTTACAACTGCAATAAAGTAAGTCCTACTAAGGGTGTCGAAAATCAAGTGTCCACCAGTCTTGCTGTCTCTAAAAGCCGAGCTCGGGGCAGGACAAACGGCTCTAGCCGGTGCATCCCAGGCATTTACGAGCTGCATCCAACTTCAAACAACCAATTTCAAAGAGACTAATAAAAAACGCTGGCCAAGAGTGGCAAATGGCAAATGGCTTTGAGGAAGGAAAGCTCATATTTGCACATATGAAGATTCCTTTTGTTTAAATGGACTGTCACAATGGTTGCATTTTCCCAGAAACCACAAGTCGCACTGGTTACATGTATGTTTCAGTTTTTAGATAATTTCCAGGAGATCTTGGTGATATAAAATTCCTCCACTTGTGACTTGGGGAATTGTAATGGCGAGCTGAAAGGATTTCCTGGCTGCTATGAACATTACCTGGATTTAAGAGTTGGTGAACTGGTGGGTTGTAAAATTAGTATGTGGAGAATAAATTGCATGTTCCTAATGATTATGCTTTTTGTAAAAACGGCAGTAAAATGCGACACGGCCGCGCAACATGGTGCGGTCCCGGCTGTTTTATTAAATTCCCGCTAATTAGCTGAATCGTAAAATACATTTATTATGGCAGTTACTAGTAAAATCACAACGTTTTTGACACAGAACTAGTTTTTGCCAAATATTTGACATGAGAACAAATGGGGATTGCAAATGTTTGCTGACATATGTTTGCTCCAGACTCCTAAGCCAATCTTTAGAGAGGGGATGGATTTTGGGAAGAAAGAGAAGAGTAACTGCCCAATCCTATTTGCAGGAACTCTGGCAGGGCACTCCCCAAGATTGTGAACTTGATGGTGTCAACACTGCTATATAAAGTGGATGCGCTGTGAAAGAATAAAAAAGATCCTAAAATGACCATCATGGACAAGTTGCTGAAACCTACCATCTGACAGCTGCAAAGGAATCCACAAAGGAGACTGCATCTGGGTTCAGCTTTCTATTGCTAGGGAAGCCTAAAAAAGCTGACTAGACTCTATGGTGAAGAGCTGGAGATCATCCCCGAGAGTGGAGTGACTATACCCCTGCCCTTTCCTTCCAGAGGGTCCTGAAATGCAGCTGGCTTGCCTGAACTTTTCTATGTAAGTAGAATTGAACCCTTTGCAACCAAAAGCTGGGGATATCTGCTGGCCTTTTCTCTTTATAGCGGGAGTGGGGGGGGGGGGGGCTGTGAAGATCCTTAGCCTATTTAACTAAAAAAAATATTAATTTAATGAATTCCCCTTGGCAGACACCATGGGGAGATTTTTGTTAAAATTAACAAAGCTCATTCCTGGTGTGTGCTGAAAACTATAGACTATAATTTAATTGGGTAATTCTATGGGTGCAGCTTCCCCAAGACAGGCTTTTAAGTTGAGAGGGGTCTGAAATCAAAAATTCTTAAATCATCAAATCGTTGCTATGCAGCTCCCCCAACACAGACCTTTACGTAGAGGGGGCTGGAAGTGAAATCCAAAATTCTCAAATCATCCCAATTTTTTCTATCCAGCTTCCCCAACACAGGCCTTTAAGTGGGGGTGATCTGAAATCCAAAATTCTTAAACCATCACCATTTTTCTGTCAGACGTCCCGAACAGAGACCAAAGTAGGGGGATGGGTCTGAAAAATCCATTGCTAAATCACCCTGTATTTATTTTATTTTTATTTTTTGTGTTCAGGTTTTTTTAGTTTATCACAAACCGTTATCTTTAAAAGGAAAAAAAACAAAATAAATCGATCCGCACTTAATTTCTCAAAAAAACTTGCAATATACGGAGAAGAAGTACGAGGGGAAAAAACTTCAAAAACAAACCCAATCAACTTCAATCCACCCCAGTCCCTCCCCCCTCTCCCCTTCATGCTAATATTCCTTGCATACAAAAAGTCTTGCGAAAGCCTTAAATTACATGTTATCGAATTCGATCCTTTTGTAAAAATATCACATCTTAATATCAGGTTACATTCAGTTCAAGAGATTCCTTAAGAAACCGAACTACAGCAAAAATAATGAAATAATTTTCACCAGCTAAAATCCATGCCCAAGTAGCTTCTGCATCGCAGTGTCTACTTAAAATGAGCTTGCCCATAAAGCGAGTTGGTAGGAAAACAAGATGGTATGTTTTAACGTTTCAATCTTTTCTTTTGAAACACAGAATCTGCAAGTAGAGTCAGAGAATTGACTATAAATCTTTAAAATTTGCCTTGTAGGAGGCATACCGAAGCTGAGCCTCATGAATTGGTACCTATACCATGAACACGGAAAACAAATCAGATATTTAGGTACAATGTTATAATCTTTTGTTTCATTTTTCAAATGAACCTGGAGGGAGTGATTATCTTTCTCTTTCAAAGTCCAGATCCAGTCATATTCCCAGAGTAGCCTCTTAACCTTCACCAGATTTGTCAACAAGATTTCTTGACTACTTCCCAGAAGCTCTAATATAGATTTAAACACCCAAAACCACTGATCTAACAATTCACTATTCCCTTTACAGATCTTCAGGCTTAAAATCCCATAGGGGATGATGGAGGGAGTCATAATGCACTTTCTGAACAAGGATAACATTTTCCATATCATTCTAGCATGCATAGAAATCAAGCCAAGCTCATATTTGATTATAGCTAGAGGGACGGTATGGGGAGCCTCAAAACATTTCTCCAGAAAGAACCTTTCAAAGTCACCCAGATTTTCCCTGAGGTGAATATTAAGGCTTCCAAAAGGTAAGTCATGATTGACACTACCTTTGTTTAATGAAAGGTCAAAATCGGTAATAAAAAACATTTACCATATTTTCTTTGGATCAACCTTCCTTGTCTTAATTGTTGTTCTAAGATTTTTTTGTCAGTGAACATCGGCTAAACTGAAGTTTATTTGTGCTTCAAGATAAATCACTGTTGGCATCTGGTAGAGAGCATCATTCCCCAAATGCCATTTATATGACTGTTTCTGTCTGAAGCTCGTAGAAGTTATAACTAAAATTGTGGTTTTTGCTGGATTTACTTCTAGCCTATTTCTAATCATATAGGCCTATAACTCATCCAGTGACCTCTGGAGACCTATCAGAGTCTGGCTAATCACGACCAGGTCCTCTGCATAAAACATTTGGGGTACCTTGTGGCCATTTAAGTCAGGTGGAAAAGATCATACATGATCTCAATTGTCCCACAAGTCTGATAAAAATAGATTGAACAAGGTGGAGGCCAGTGGACAGCCCTGCTTTAATCCTCTACAGGTCTCAATCTCTTTAGTTAAAAGTCCATGGGCGTTAAGCCTGATTTGGACCTTAGTTCCGGTGTATAAATCCTTTATTGCTGTCAATAAATCCTACGGGCAATTCCATTCCTCCATTTTTGCCCACAGCAAGTTTCTGTCAACACTGTGAAAAGCTTTGTTAAATTCACAAAAGCTACGTAGACTTTTGATCTAGTTTTCACTAGGCAAAGCCGCTAATATCACTTCTGCATCTCTATTCAGCACTTGAGATTCATGACTGGAAATCCAATTTTTATATCTTTGCTTCCTCGTTTTCTGTAAACTGAATCGCAGTGTTGGGAAGGGGGCAGCCCCACCCCTCTAGGAGCACTAGAGTGTGGCAAGAGGCAATCAAAGCACAATGATGGGCCGGGGGGAAGGGGGATGGTGAGAGGACCACCTCCGAATACACAAAAGGACCCCACTCCAATATAATCAAATATAATCAACCCATATAGTATAGCACAGGGTGCAAGCAGCATTGCTATTTTGCATATATATTAGTAACCATAGATAGAAGGGAAAGCCTGCGCAGGGAATGCCGCATTGCATGATTAGGCCGAAATAGCGAGATGAGGGAAATCACCAGCCATGCCCGAGCTCCCATGAGGACAACCCACACCCCCAACTGCCACACCGCCTATTCATTGTTCTAACAGTGTTGCAAAAATGTTCGAGAGGAATGTGCCCTACAAGGCCACGATCACAGACCGGCGTCTGGTGTGCATGTTCTCTCACACTGGCCAAAGCATGACCTGCGCATCCCCAGGCGACCACGAGCAATAGCCCATATAACTGACTAAAACATAAGGCCCCTGAATTCCATGCCACCAGGTGCCCTTTGACCACCAACCTCAAATTAACAAGTCCTTAGATGTTTAAAGAGGACGGACAGGGCACACCGTTGAAGCGACAACTTCATTTGTATTGCGAGGTGCTGGAGGGATAAATTATAGTTCAAAACGAGGGTGGAGACCATGGAGCCAGATGACGCAAGAGGGAGTGAGTGAAATGTGTGTGTGAAGATTAGAGTTTCCCCTAGAACTTCCTTTGTGTCCGTCTTAAGGCTTGCCAAGTGCAGAGTATGAGTGATAAAGTAGTCGTATGATAGGAGTATAATTAATTTGTTCTCTGACGTTCGATGTGAGAAGATGAACACTGCAGCACCCACGTGACGGAAGACAGACGGATTGGGCTGCAACCAATGGCCTGGCATCCATTATGGGGCAGGAGGATCCTGGATAAACGCATACCAACCAGCCACTTAGGATTTTACCATATGTATTGTGTCATTTATGACAAGGTTTTTCTTTATAAGATTGTGCTTGTAATACTTTTTAGCAGGAGAGTTCCTTGCTGTTGCTCTCATCTGGGTGTGAGAGTAACATTTGTTATCCTTACAAGATCGACTTCGGCCTTTCTTCCCTAGCGGGCTGTATTCACTCTGGTGTGAACATTCAGGGACATGCCTTCAGCAGCCCATCATCCATTCCAGTAATGACCCTAAGCTCCTTATGCAATTGTTTTTTCTCTGCTCGGATTTCCCCA
The DNA here is from genome assembly GCF_040938575.1 of Ambystoma mexicanum. Taxonomy (NCBI): domain Eukaryota; kingdom Metazoa; phylum Chordata; class Amphibia; order Caudata; family Ambystomatidae; genus Ambystoma; species Ambystoma mexicanum. The sequence goes on from NC_090941.1 coordinate 1,105,506,747, forward strand.
TCCTGTACATAAGTATGAGAAAAACTAGGCTTTGTGCCTGCTTTATCAGCAATTTTAAAATCCATCAACAAAGGGGCATAATTAATATCTGCTTGTTGTCCCAACTGTGTATTAAAATTGGCCAGCAAAGTAAAGACATCCTCAAGGTTTGAGACACAAACCAATTTGCCCCCTGGGAGTCTCCAAATTAGCCTGCCACTCTTTGTCAGTTAACTTTCTCTTACCACCCTAAGTCAATTTTAAGAGAGCATGATCGCTTTTCTCCTTTTGGACAAAATCCAATTCAATTGTCTCTTCAAAAATATTTAAGGAGACAAACAGGTAGTCTAAAATCATGGAATGAATCCTATTAGACTAAGTTGCCTTAGCAGGCAAATCGCCTCTAGACTGACCATTAAGCATATACAGGTCTCTTGAGTTCATGGTCTTAAGACATAGAGCTGCTCGTTGGATTCGGCAAATAGAAATATCTTCATTGTCATCCAGAATTCTACCCTCATTGTCAATGCAAGGGGTATCTAAGTCCCCTCCTACTATCACAAAATAAGCCTTATGTTGCACATAGAACGAATCCTTATGTTTATTTTAAGGAAAAAGTGTGGGTGAAATCATAATTGCCATATGCATTTCTACAAATCTGTACACAAAACTGCCAGCTTTTTAGCACGCAGAAACATCGAAATTACACAGCATTGCACAGTAATTGTTTTTGTTTATTGATCAGTTTAATTATTTCTTGAAGTGAAATTTGTAGAAAGTAAAGAATTGTGAAATGTGTGCTTTTCAACCCACTTCTGAGATTTATTTTTGTAACAAGAAGTTAATGGTGAGCCCCAAAGAAAGTGGTGTGTGTAGTTTATTGTGATTTTTATTACCTATAATTCAAATAAATTCAAGTATATTCCTGTGCACTGGCCTGGTTCTTGGCTCATTGGTCACTCAGGGGGAGGGATCCAAGGGGCATGATATAAGGCTGAAATAGGGCTGAATAAAAGAACTGAACGTATCCGTTTATTGTGTGACACTTAGCTTGGAGAGGGAAGGAAATCCCTTTGTTGAGGGATGCCTCTCAATAAACCATTACAGATTGAGGAAGAGGCTGTTGCAGTAGTCCAGCTTAGAGAGGACCAGAGCGCTGGAGACATTGAGCTTCTGGGGGAAGGTGTGGAAAGGGAGAATGCCTCTGAGGAGGCTATAGACTGGAGTCTTCCACACCTCCTTAATCCATCTACCATGTTTCCACGTCACTTCATTCATAGATTCTATTCATTGATACGTACTCTGCTGAGATTTATCTTAGTCCAGAGTCCAAAGCAAACCTGGCCCTTTCTTTTCGTCTTTTTGCTAAGCCCCTCCAGTATTATATTTCCAAGTGCCTCCCTAGGCTTGCTCCTTGAGACTATGGGGACAGTTCATGTTCCTTTTATCATAATTCAGATCCTGCAATTTTGTGTCCTTCACTGAGGGTGGGTTTCTGACATTACAACAGCATCACAGGTAGTGTATTGGCAGACCAGCAATTGGTCTTAAACTGTGGCCTTTACATTCACTGTGCTGTTGAGTGTGCTATTAACAGGGCTGGCATAGGCTAATGCTCTTATTGACTTTTATGGGCTCAGAACTGAGAGTGCACCAATGGCTTCTGTGTCAGGCTGGTAAGAGTGGGACAGCATGCCGATTCTTACTATGGATGCCGTCCTCTTTGATATCATACACATGTGGAACAGAAGCTGCAGGATTAATGAGTTCAAAGTTTATCTAGACAGTTTTATGTGGGGCTGATTGTGAAAGCGTTATTTGGGAACAATGACTTACTTTTAGAGATTAATTACCAATGTCATTACTCCTTAGGGAGTACTATTGCCCTCATTTGCTCTATCACCAATGCCAAGAGCTCTGTATGTGCCACGGTGTGATATTCTTTCTCCTTACTTTCTTGGCTTCTCTCCCTTTCACTAGTGACGGGAGACCTTCCCTACTAGTTCCAGTGCAGACCATAACCCTTGATGCACTAGACGCTAGGATGGGCCCTTTGTTGGGTCTGAAGGTACTGTGGACCATTTTTTGATCTTTTCCTTTACTCTGTCTCTGGCTACTCTTCCTGAGCAAATATAGACATCTATATTCGATTTCCTCGAGCTTATCTTCCAGAATGTTTGGAATTGGACAGAAATTCCTCCGAAGCCAGTTTCTGTCTTATTCACATCAGCTGCCTACTACTTGGGATTCTCTGCACTTTCAGATGTTGTCCTTACTCATTCAGCTGGTCTCCCCTGTGTAGCTAGCAGTCAGTGATTTTCCACAGGACCCATATTTTTTAGGCTATGGGAACTGGAGTGGAATTGGCTGTGAGGGCTGTGGGCGTCTCAAAACCACATTGTTTTGTTATGAAGGTGGCTAGACTGTGTTTATTGTTGCTCCAGTAAACTTCTTCAAACTCCCATGCACTCCTTCGGCTGTCCTGTTGCAACAACAACTGCACTACAGCAGCAATATCCTCAGTAGTTTACGGTGGACTACAACAATGCAACAACGTCAGGAGGCACCCGTCACTCAGTAAACAGACCATTGCACCAGCCCTCATGCTAGTAGCAATAACACCCTCAACAGACAGCATGAGATGTACAGATATGCACAATGGGTACTTAGTGGAGCAGTGCCCTGTAATAGCCCTGTAATAGCACCTTACAATGTAGGATACTAACATATGCTAACAGATGTTTCGTGAAATCAGACACAAAGACATAACAACTTCAGGTGCCCTCCACTGGTTAGGGAAATGCTGGACCACAAAGCAGCAGAATGCCCCAGTGCTCCAACCGAGTAAATATGGAGGTTTCGGGGATCCCGGCACTTCATGAACCGCTGAGCTTTTACCAGGATGCAACAGCTTTTCCAACTGGGCAGCAGCACTGGCAGCACGACCTCCACCCTGACTCCATTGTCAGCGCTAGCAACAACAGGCAAGTCAGCGGTTCAGCAGCTCGCGGCCAGCATGCAAACAGGAAGCAGGAAGAAGCTGGGCTATTGTGCAGAAAGGTCAGGGTCCACAACAAGCTGACGACTCTGCAAATCCACCAAGCATTGAAGTCAGATCAGATGTGGGGAAGGTAGGGAGAGTTCTGCTCTCTGATTATCCCCTACCTGTCCTTGTGGGGAACTCTGGAGGCCTCCAGGCCAGGAGCAGGGATGGTTAGACCCTTGCATTAAAATATATCTGCAACTACTTATAGCAACTAATTGGTGCATGTTGTTGTTGAGGGAAAAGAAGATGTGTAGGCCTCTTTGGTTATATGGACTGTATTGCAATGTGATGTGCAATTGGGGGAAATACGTGTAGGAGGGGCAGAGTTTTCTTTTCTCTTTCTGGGAATCCGATATGCTGATAATGTGTGTTTTTTTTACAATTTGTAGCCTTGCCTACTAATAAAGCTGGTTGAAATAAAAATATTGCAACATTTCCATCACCATTTAGGAAAAAAGAAAGCATGGTTTTTCAACCAAAAGAATTCAGATGGATGGACCTTGTCAAAAAAATTAGATAGCACCATGAGCACTGTGCATAGAAAAACACAGTATAAAAAAGATTCTACCCAGCCTCACTGTGCCACTACAACCCCCCATCATCTTATATCCTTGCAGATCTGGATTATGAAAATGTTTTAGATGCAGGCCACACTCAAAGATGCCCAGTGCTACTAGATCACAGGGCATAGCTAAAAGCAAGCCAGCTGAAACAGGAACACTGAAATCCATGCACTGGCCCACCACGTAGGAACAACTGTACTCCCAAACCCTCTGTTTCAATCAGGACTCCACCAATGGCATGGGACCTGAAGAACACAAGGCAACCTTATTGTGCCATTGGGCACCTACGCTCTGCCTGTTAAGCCATAAACAAAGTCCCTTTCGGCTGCCTTCTGCATTGAGAGCCCATTCCCCCTCACTACGAGGAGCTTCATTATGGAACAAGATACCACAGGCAGTTCTTCCACTAGAGGCCATCTCAAACACCGCACCTGTTATATAAACTCTCTCAATGCTCTCACTGGAATCTTGTCAAAGTACTCTGATGCTACCTCTGGCTGTATTTCGGTACTACCATAGATTATATGAATACATAAACAATTAGAGGGTTAGAGAACACCTATTCACAAAACAGGTTGGGCATGTGTCAAATTAACCAATGGGGTCTTTTGTTGACAGCTTACACTTGCATAGTTAATAGTAGCATAGTAAATATAATATGTCTCTGTGTCATACAAAATTTGATAAGCAATCGTTTAGCTATGCGCACTCCAGAACTCAACAGCCAAGTAATATCAACAACTGCGGGGAATAGTCATTTAGGAGCTACGTCCAACACAAATGGTAGTAGGACAGTGAATTCCACGCATCCCAATAAGAAAATAAACGAAAATGCAACAATTACCAAAGGGAACGATCGATCACATAGCGGAGCTATGGGGAACTTTAACTATATGTATAATGTTACCAGAATAAGAAGTGGCTCCTACGAAAGTATGGAAATGCTTGCCAGCAAGTCCATACATTGGAACAGACAATGTGAGAGGCGTGTTTCAGTTACACAGGAAGATATTGTCCGCTGTCATAGGTACCCAATGATAAACTAAGAGCTTGATTATATCGGACTTGAGCTGGAAGATCCCATCTTGAACAGCGTTGGTTGGCAAATTAATACAGGACCTATCCCCTTTGTAAACTAGCATAGTATGAAGAGGAATTGCCCCGCAAAATGTCCCAGAATGAGCCAACCTTCTGGCAATACCTCTACCCAATGTACTATTAGTAAGACATTACAACCAGACTGCATCTTGAGCCAGGATTCTAGGACAAGGAGCAACGCAGTAACAAACAGAACACTGGGAGAAGGGCTAGAAGGAGTGGAATGACTGGGGAAAAAGTAAAAAATACATCTCCAGGGAAACATAACTTATACCAGTAGTGACACAAGTACAGAAATTCATTCCCAGGGAAAATGTGTTGTTCCTAATATTGACACCAGACATTGGAGTATATTAAGCTGGAACATAGCTGGGCTGGAAAGAAATATAATAGATAATGGCGTGAGTGGATCAGGCAGTTTGACATTATCTCCTTTTAGGAGACGTGGGCAATTCAACCTCTTCATATCCAGGGCTAGGCAACCTTCGCCATATCAGCTGCTAAAGCAGCCCTAGGAAGACCAAGTCGGGGGCTCATGTTCGGGATTAAATCCCCATTATGTGACTCAATAAGTGAGACGCACACTGGCTTGCTGGAATAACAAGACTTAGCGATCACTTTGAAATCCGGTCCAAATTATAAAACTCCAATAATGGCATGAGCGCTATCCTTCATGCAAAATATTTCATTGAGAAAAGGTGATCCCTCTTGAAAGGAGATCTGCATCTTACTATGTTGGGTGATTTTAAAGTTCAGTTTGAATCCAATCCTGCCTTTCATAATATCATGCAAGAAGAGAACGAGGCCTGGGACATTGAAAAGCTATGTTCAACCTACCCCTATGTGGAAATATAAGCAGGCTACTGGTGTCCAAGGTACGGTCCTCAATCTGGTAATACGTGCCTATAATGGTAGAACCCCTGATGATACTCCATCATTACCAACTTTTGTCTCGGGTGGCAAAACCTTGCACATAGATTATATTTTCATTGATGTGGATAAATGGAGCCTGATCAAAAAATGTCAGGTACTGGAAAGAATTGAAAGTGATCCCCAACCCTTACTTCTTGAATTGGCAGTGGTGCAGTGTAGGAGACCACAGATAAGACATGTAAATAGAAATACTCCCCTGAGGATCGATGGCCATGCAAGGAAAACAGTTAAGTGTGAAAACCTGGAACTGGAATGTACTCTGCAATCCTCTCACTACTGGAACAGATTCTTAGAGGTGCGTAGACCAGTGAGGATGAGCTACTAAGGATATATGGTCAATTGGCTGGCAATATAAATCATTTGGTTACTGAGAAGGCTGCACAGGTAGAAAACATCATTATAAAACGAAATCCACGGTTTGTAAAGGAACGTAGGGCAGATACGCAGACACTAATTCATTATATTAAGGACACAGATAATCGCACTAGGGAAGATATTTAACATCTGTGCCACAGATATAAATAAAGTGCCCAGGAAAAGAAACTATATGCAGAAGCAAAATGGAGAGATCGGTTGAAGGCTATTCATGAGGGAAATAACCCTAAGTTTGGGAAATTGATGAAGCCAGGAGCACTCGGAACAGAACATTCCAAAATGCAAGTATTTGTGAGGACAAATGGTTGAACCACTTTAGAAACATGTATTAGGAGACCCCGTTCGTCCTTTTCGCTCAATAATATTGCTTCACTGTTGGATGGTATTGAAGTGGGTGATCCACTCTTCTTGCTGGAAGCCACTAAGTTGGCTCTTAGTGCCAAAAAGGGGGGCAGGGCACCAGGAGTAGATAAAATCCCAGTGGATTTGTACAAGAATGAAATTACAATTAAGGTGCCTTTGTTCCAGAAATTATTTAATGCCATTAACAGTCTCTCAATGGTGCCCAAATCCTGGGCGCAGGCAAAAATAATACAGATTTATAAAAATTGGGGCAGAGATGAGCCTGCCAATTATCGGCCCATCTCGTTATTAGGCTACACGGGTAGAATTGACGCTGAAGTCCTCTGAGATCGTTTATTAAAGTGGATCGAGGAGACCATTGACTACCGACAAGCAGGGTTCCAACATGGGGTATCCACCATTGGGCAGTGTTTTAGACTCTCACTAATCATTAACAAATATGTTAAACTGAGGAAGATGAAATTATATGTGCCATTGTGGATCTAAAGAGTGCATTTGATGGTGTCCTCAGATCCAAATGATGGGAGAAATTATTGTCAGCAGCAGTGCCATTATCTTTGCTAAAAAATACAGTTGCTCTCTGCAGCGAAAAGAAAGCATGCGTAAGATGGAGCTTGGCAAACAATTTGACTCTCTACTTCCCAGTACAAAAGGGGGTGAGACGGGGCTTTGTCCTGGCCCCCACCCTCTTCTGTTTGTTTATTAAGTCATTGTTTAACATCATCAATAAGGTGTTACTGATGATCCAACTTTGGTAAAGGACAACATTCCGTTACTTATATTCGCGGGTGATAGGATTTTAATGTCCAGACTGCTATGGGTCTGTACTCTTCTATGAATATTGCGTTGAAAATGGTTTGAAAATTAATAGTAAAAAAACAAAAGGCATGGTTTTCCACCTCTTGAGAGCCAAGGGTTGTAAAATCTCGATCCAAGTTGAGAATGCGATGCTTGAGCATGTGACCATGGATGATTACCTTGGAGTGAGTTTCGAAAGCAGATGTGGGGTGGTCTGAGCAAAGCGCTAAAGCCAAACAAACTCAAGATAGAGTTAGAGTCTACTAGGTCATTTGAAAATTCATGGCAATGGGGCTATTAGGCCTTCACGGCTCAGAGATTTGGGGATATATGACGATTGAGATATTAGGAATAATTGAAAATAACTTCTTCAGAAAAGTGTGGTTTCTGCCAAAAGGAACGCCTAATGTCCCTATTAAAATCGACATCAATTACCATAGCATAAAACACGAAATAGCTATCAGGCTAGTATTGTACTGGCTACGAGAATGGCCATCACCAGTGCCTGCAAATCAAATGAAAATGCAATATCAGGACTCTGAGCTTGCGCAAATGTATTGGGTGTTAAAAGTAGACATTTGTTATGAAGTATATCTAAACATTATCCAACCGCAATGTGCAAGATCATTAAATATTAGATTTAGAATGGGAACTCTAAAAAAGCGATGGAACCGGAGCACTCAGATCTACGTTCACATAGCTCTGAAATCGTGGAAACAGTGCAGCATTTTTTGTTCTCGTGTCCCAAATATCGACACCTGAAAATGATAGATGTGAAAACTATCCTTGTCAGACATGGTGTCTGAATGATGAAGCTGTTATGCAAAACAACAATGCATGAAACGATTTTCATTAATGTGGCAGTATATTTATAAAGGGAATTGCTCTGCAGGAAGAAGTACATATGAATTAGCTTAGCCTGATTGTCTGCAACTACCAAATGTGATTATTATAATGTAATGTAATTGAATGCATCATTTGTATCGTGCCTTTCACCAGAAGTATGATCGGTATCTAGCCCTTGCACCGAATGCCTTAACATAGAAAAAAAATGCATCGAAAAAAAGCATCAAATGCATTTTTTTCCAATGGTAAAGGGTTTATTTGAATTATAATGGGTTTTTGAGGTAAAAAAGGGGGGCAGGGTGGACCCCCCATTAAAAGGAAAATGAAAAAAAATGCATTTGATGCTTTTTTTCTATGCTTTTTTTTCTATGGTAAGGCTTTCGATGCTTGGCAGAGGAGAGGAGAGGAGCGCCTGCTACCTTTTTTGAAATATTTGCAAGGAACTTGGGGTTGGTCACCCCGAGTTACCTGGGGGCAACCAGACGTGGACTCCCTGCTCACTGTGCTCAGAGAGGCACAGCTTCACCTCGCTGATGAGGCCCAACAAGGCTGAAACGCATGTATGGGGTTGATGTCGGTACTCTTGTTCAGAGAGGAATTGCCACAGCATTTCGGTGCTGGACTGCCCATGTGGGCGGGACAAAGACTGATATGCAAATGGATATTTCCCATCTGTGAAAGGTACACTGAGCAAAAAGCATGTGCTGCAAACTCTCATCTCAGAACAGGTTATCATGCCATGTTCTTTCTGGAAAGGAGTGCCTGCTACCTTTTTTGAAATATTTGCAAGGAACTTGGGGTTGGTCACTCTGAGTTACCTGGGGGCAACCAAACGTGGACTCCCTGCTCAGAGAGGTACAGCTTCACCTCACTGATGAGGCCCAACAAGGCTGAAACGCGTGTATGGGGTTGCTGTTGGTACTCTTGTTCAGAGAGGAATTGCCATAGCATTTCGGTGCTGGACTGCCCATGTGGGCGGGACAAAGACTGATATGCAAATGCATATTTCCCATCTGTGAAAGGTACAGTGAGCAAAAAGCATGTGCTGCAAACTCTCATCTCAGAACAGGTTATCACGCCATGTCCTTTCTGGAGAGGAGTGCCTGCTACCTTTTTTGAAATATTTGCAAGGAACTTGGGGTTGGTCACCCTGAGTTACCTGGGGGCAACCAGACGTGGACTCCCTGCTCACTATGCTCAGAGAGGTACAGCTTCACCTCACTGATGAGGCCCAACAAGGCTGAAACAAGTGTATGGGGTTGCTGTTGGTACTCTTGGTCAGAGAGGAATTGCCATAGCATTTCGGTGCTGGACTGCCCATGTGGGTGGGAGAAAGACTGATATGCAAATGCATATTTCCCATCTGTGAAAGGTACAGTGAGCAAAAAGCATGTGCTGCAAACTCTCATCTCAGAACAGGTTATCATGCCATGTTCTTTCTGGAGAGGAGCGCCTGCTACCTTTTTTGAAATATTTGCAAGGAACTTGGGGTTGGTCACCCTGAGTTACCTGGGGGCAACCAGACGTGGACTCCCTGCTCACTGTCCTCAGAGAGGCTCAGCTTCACCTCACTGATAAGGCCCAACAAGGCTCAAACACGTGTATGGGGTTGCTGTTGGAACTTGTTCAGAGAGGAATAATTTTAGCATTTCGGTGCTGGACTGCCCATGTCGGCGGGACAAAGACTGATTTGCAAATGGATATTTCCCATCTGTGAAAGGTACAGTGAGCAAAAAGCATGTGCTGCAAACTCTCATCTCAGAACAGGTTATCATGCCATGTTCTTTCTGGAGAGGAGCGCCTGCTACCTTTTTTGAAGCATTCGATGCAATGACTGTAAACAGTATGATCACAACGTGCTGTAGGTTGAACGCCCTCTGGAGGACCGGAGGCCAGGTATGGGAAGAATAAGAGGAGGTGCTAGTATGTGTCTGTGCATATTGGCCAATACGATGATGTGAGGGGTGGCCAAGTCCCTGCTAGCCACCCAGGTCGAGCTGGCATGTGGATGGGTGCTGATAGGGAGTCTAGAGAGGGTATGAGAGAGCGGAAGAGACATTATGTGTGCAGCTACTTATTGAATTTCTGTTGTGAACGGTAGCTGCATTCTTATGGCAGAGGTGCTGTGCAAAGTGTCTGAGGGGTGTATGATGGCAGATGCGTGCGGGCCTGCGGCCGTGCCTTCGGCTAGTTTCCCTATGGATGGAGTGCAAGCAGTTCAGTGCATTGTCTACATTCTAACAGTGGCCTAGATATAAAATAATGGCTAGACTCAAAGGGCCTCATCAAGGGTTGGGCAGAGCGGTAACAAATGTGGTGATAACGCTATTACCAGCGCATCATCGCTCAGCCCAATCCCGATTTTGGGCGGAAAACTGGAGGTTTACCTCCAGATTTTTGTTGGAGGTAAAACTCTCCACTTTCTGCCCATTTGCAGCGCTATATTACCGCAGTGTTATTTGCCCCGGCATTAATAGTGCCAATACATCCCCATAGAGTACTATGGGCTCTTAACAAAATGGGGAGGAAGAGCCCTACCACAACTCGGGATCCGGCACTAATAGCACCCGACCGAGTTGCGGTACCACTATTTGTGTTGGTGGTATCCCAGCAGATTTACCGTCGGGATAACGCCATGGTCGTGATAAGGCACTAAGACACCTAGCTTTAATTCAGAAGCTAAATTCTTGCTCCTAGATTCAATGCAAAGGCTAACTTCAACACTCTTCTAGATTCAATATCTAGCTACATTCTACATTCGTAAAGATTCAAACATTGGCTGAAATTCTTCATTCACCTAGATTCAGTACCCAGGCTAGATTATTCATTCGCCTAGATACAGTCCCGGGCTAGATTCTTCATTCGCCTAGATTCAGTGCCCAGGATAGATTCATCATTTGCCTAGATTCAGCGCCCAGGCTAGATTCTTTATTCGCCTAGATTCAGTTTCGAGGCTAGATTCTTCATTCGCCTAGATTCAGTGCCCTGGCTAGATTCTTCATGCGCCTAGATTCAGTACCCAGGTTAAATTCTTAATTTGCCTAGATTCAGTGTCGAGGCTAGATTCTTCATTCGCCTAGATTCAGAACCCAGGCTAGATTCTTCATTTGCCTAGTTTCAGTACCCAGGCTAGATTATTTATTTGCCTAGATTCAGTACGCAGGTTAGATTCTTCATTTGCCTAGATTCTATACTCTGGCTAGATTCTTCATTCATCTAGATTCAATGCCCAGGCTAGATTCTTCATTCGCCTAGATTCAGTGCCCAGGATAGATTATTCATTTGCCTAGATTCAGTACCGCGGCTAGATTCTTCATTTGCCTAGATTCAGTACCCAGGCTAGATTCTTCATTCACCTAGATTCAGTACCCAGGCTAGATTATTTATTCGGCTAGATTCAGTACGCAGGTTAGATTCTGTATTTGCCTAGTTTCAGTACCCCGGCTAGATTCTTCATTCACCTAGATTCAGTGCCCATGCTAGATTCTTCATTCGCCTAGATTCAGTGCCCAGGCTAGATTCTTCATTCGCCTAGATTCAGTACCCAGACTAGATTCTTCATTCGCCTAGATGCAGTGCCCAGGCTAGATTCTTCATTCACCTAGATTCAGTACCCAGACTAGATTCTTCATTCGCCTAGATGCAGTGCCCAGGCTAGAGTCTTCATTCGCCTAGATTCAGTACCCCAGCTAGATTCTTCATTCGCCTAGATTCAGTACCCAGACTAGATTCTTCATTCGCCTAGATGCAGTGCCCAGGCTAGATTCTTCATTCACCTAGATTCAGTACCCAGGCTACATTCTTCATTCGCCTAGATTCAGTGCCCAGGCTAGATTCTTCATTCACCTAGATTCAGTACCCAGACTAGATTCTTCATTCGCCTAGATGCAGTGCCCAGGCTAGATTCTTCATTCACCTAGATTCAGTACCCAGGCTAGATTCTTCATTCACCTAGATTCAGTGCCCAGGCTAAATTCTTCATTTGTCTAGATTCATTACCTCAGCTAGATTAATTTGCCTAGATTCAGTACTCCGGCTAGATTCTTCATCCATCTAGATTCAATGCCCAGGCCTGATTCTTCATTCGCCTAGATTCAGTGCCCAGGATAGATTCTTCATTTGCCTAGATTCAGTACCCCGGCTAGATTCTTCATTCGCCTAGATTCAGTACCCAGGCTAGATTCTTCATTCACCTAGATTCAGTACCCTGGCTAGATTCTTCATTCGCCTAGATTCAGTAGCCAGGCTAGATTCTTCATTCACCTAGATTCAGTACCCCGGCTAGATTCTTCATTCGCCTAGATTCAGTACCCATGCTAGATTCTTCATTCACCTAGATTCAGTACCCAGGCTAGATTCTGCATTTCCCTAGATTCAGTACACCGGCGTGATTCTTCAATCGCCTAGATTCAGTACCCAGGCTAGATTCTGCATTTGCCTAGATTCAGTACCACGGTTAGATTCTTCATTCACCTAGATTCAGTGCCCAGGCTAGATTCTTCATTCGCCTAGATTCAGTGCCCATGCTAGATTTCTTCATTCGCCTAGATTCAGTACCCAGACTAGATTCTTCATTCGGGTAGATGCAGTGCCCAGGCTAGATTCTTCATTCGCCTAGATTCAGTACCCCAGCTAGATTCTTCATTCGCCTAGATTCAGTGCCCCGGCCAGATTCCTCATTTGTCTAGATTCAGTACCCAGGCTAGGTTCTTCATTCACCTAGATTCAGTGCCCAGGCTAGATTATTTATTTGCCTACATTCAGTGCGCAGGTTAGATTCTTCATTCGCCTAGATTCTGTACTCTGGCTACATTCTTCATTCTCCTAGATTCATTACCCTGGCTAGATTCTTCATTCACCTAGATTCAGTGCCCATGCTAGATTTCTTCATTCACCTAGATTCAGTACCCAGACTAGATTCTTCATTCGGCTAGATGCAGTGCCCAGGCTAGATTCTTCATTTGTCTAGATTCAGTACCCAGGCTAGGTTCTTCATTCGCCTATTTTCAGCACCCAGGCTAGATTATTTATTTTCCTACATTCAGTGCGCAGGTTAGATTCTTCATTCGCCTAGATTCTGTACTCTGGCTACATTCTTCATTCTCCTAGATTCATTACCCTGGCTAGATTCTTCATTCACCTAGATTCAGTGCCGAGGCTAGATTCTTCATTCGCCTAGATTCAGTACCCAGGCTAGATTCTTCATTCGCCTAGATTCAGTGCCCAGGCTAGATTATTTATTAGCCTAGATTCAGTACGCAGGTTAGATTCTTCATTCGCCTAGATTCTGTACTCCGGCAACATTCTTCATTCACCTAGATTCAGTGCCCCGGCTAGATTCTTCATTTGTCTAGATTCAGTACCCCAGCTAGATTCTTCATTCACCTAGATTCAGTACCCCGGCTAGATTCTTCATTCACCTAGATTCAGTGCCCAGGCTAGATTCTTCATTCACCTAGTGTTAGGCAGAAACCTGTGCAGTTCCCTTAGGGACCACTGCAAAAGATTTAGGACTACAGCTGGTTGGCAGTAAACCCAATTGGTAGCAGTCTGTACCACCCAGATTTACCTGGTAGCTGTGGCTGAGCAGTCAGACTTCTCTCAAGATAAGTTAGGCAGTATATAGAGTATACACAATAGGTATAGAGATACAGTAGCACAAGCAAACACTGACCAGAGCTTTGGTGTAAAAGTATATAATTATTTATTTAAAAACACACTTGTAAATTACACTAGCACACAAAGAGGTAAGTAAATTCAACACACAGTCACTATTATACATATACAACCCTAATTACTTATTAGACAAGTCTTAGTGAGAAACACCACTTATTTTCAGACAGAGGTGAGCGCTTAACATAAGATGGCACTCTAATAAATTATAGAAAAAGGGAGGGAAAAGGCAAAGTTATGAAAGCACACAATTTCAATACTTTTCAAAGAACCACAGTGAGGCAGGTTAGGCAAAGTCTACTGGATAGCAAGGAAGTTCAAATGCCAGGCACACTCTTAGAGAGAGCAAGCGAAATGTGTCCAGGATCACACAGTGGGGTTATGCCCAAAGAGTCTTTGTAGATAGTTCACAAAAGATTGAGATCAAGTCAGGAAAAGTTAGTTAACAGGTCCCAGGCTAGCCCAGTTTAGAAAGTCGAGGATTTACTGTCACCCCGAACGATCTGTCGCAAGGGAAGCACAGTACCTGAAAATGGGAAGGATGCTCCAGCGGGGCAGTTGTTCCTGGCAGCGGGTGCAAGTCGGTGTTTCGTCCAGAGGAAGAGGAGGTCTCAATGTGGAGGAAAGCTGAAGGTCGTTGCACTGCCAGGGAAGAAACCAGCCGCTGAGTTTCCCGGTTACAAGGTACCACCCTTTTCTTCGCGGTAGTGGTAAACTGTGGTATTCCGGTTGCCAGGGTGTTTGGCACGGGCAAGGCGGCCATGAGATGGTCCAGGAAGGCGAAAAGACAGGCAAACTGGTTATCCCCACCAGTCAAAGGAAGAAGACTCTCCGGGCTGGAGATCTCCTCTGTCGTCGGGAAAAGTGGTGAGATGGTTCAGCAGGGCTCCACCGGTGGTGTCGTCATTGCAGGTCGGCTCGACTTCTCCCTCCTCGGATTCTTTAGGTCCTGTGGCGATGTCTGAAGTTCCAGTCCCCAAAGCCCTGCTTTTATGCAGAAAACCCCCATTCACTCAGCCTAGCTGTCACTCAAACATGCTAAGTGGTGAGCCAGGCGGCTCACCACTTGGGCCAATCACACAAGAGTGCAACTTGAGTTGCCGAGGCAACTCAGTCCAGGGTGCCTAAACCCCCTCCCACACCCCCTGTGGTACCTAGACAGAGTGGCACCACTTTTGGAGGCTTCTGTGGAGAAGCCCGCCAAAAAGTGGAACAAAGGGCTCGACTTGGGTTGGAGTCACAGAAATGAACACAAACGCCATTTTGGAACCAAGTTTCGGCAAAAAATACCAACCGGTGAATTTATATTAATTTAATAAACCGGCGGTATGTTCGAGGCTATATTAAAAATGGTAGCCTCGAACAATGGGAAAATCCCATAGGAATATATTCGCGGTCGAATATAAAAAGTAGTATCCACTGCCACCAGCTAAAACTCGGTCGGGGTGACTGGACAGTGCCCCTCGAACAACAGACTCCGGGGCAATCGAAATGGCCCAACCAGTACGCCCACAATAGGATGGTTTGCCTAGATTCAGTACCCCGGCTAGATTCTTCATTCACCTAGATTCAGTGCCCAGGCTAGATTCTTCATTTGCCTAAATTCAGCGCCAAGGCTAGATTCTTTATTCGCCTAGATTCAGTACCCAGGCTAGATTCTGCATTTGCCTAGATTCAGTACCCTGGCTAGATTCTTCATTCACCTAGATTCAGTGCCCAGGCTAGATTCTTCATTTACCTAGATTCAGCGCCCAGGCTAGATTCTTCATTTACCTAGATTCAGCGCCCAGGCTCGATTCTTTATTCTCCTAGATTTAGTACACAGGCTAGATTCATCACTCTCCCAGATTCATTACCCTGGCCAGATTCTTCATTCGCCTAGATTCAGTGCCCAGGCTAAATTCTTCATTTGCCTAGATTCAGTGTCCAGGCTAGATTCTTCATTCGCCTAGATTCAGTACCCAGGCTAGGTTCTTCATTCGCCTAGTTTCAGTACCCAGGCTACATTATTTATTCACCTAGATTCAGTACGCAGGTTAGATTCTTCATTCGCCTAGATTCTGTACTCTGGCTACATTCTTCATTCGCCTAGATTCAGTGCCCAGACTAGATTCTTCATTTGTCTAGATTCAGTACCCCAGCTAGATTCTTCATTTGCCTAAATTCAGTACTCCTGCTAGATTCTTCATTCATCTAGATTCAATGCCCAGGCTAGATTCTTCATTCGCCTAGATTCAGTGCCCAGGCTAGATTCTTCATTCGCCTAGTTTCAGTACCCGGGCTAGATTATTTATTCACCTAGATTCAGTACGTAGGTTAGATTCTTCATTCGCCTAGATTCTGTACTCTGGCTACATTCTTCATTCGCCTAGATTCAGTGCCCAGACTAGATTCTTCATTTGTCTAGATTCAGTACCCCAGCTAGATTCTTCATTTGCCTAAATTCAGTACTCCTGCTAGATTCTTCATTCATCTAGATTCAATGCCCAGGCTAGATTCTTCATTCGCCTAGATTCAGTGCCCAGGCTAGATTCTTCATTCGCCTAGTTTCAGTACCCGGGCTAGATTCTTCATTCGCCTAGATTCAGTGCCCAGGATAGATTCTTCATTTGCCTAGATTCAGTACCCCGGCTAGATTCTTCATTCTTCATTCGCCTAGATTCAGTACCCAGGCTAGATTCTGCATTTGCCTAGATTCAGTACCTCAGTTAGATTCTTCATTTACCTAGATTCAGTGGCCTGGCTAGATTCTTCATTTGCCTAGATTCAGCGCCCAGGCTAGATTCTTTATTCGACTAGATTCAGGACACAGGCTAGATTCACCATTCTCCTAGATTCATTACCCTGGCTAGATTCTTCATTCCCCTAGATTCAGTGCCCAGGTTAAATTCTTAATTTGCCTAGATTCAGTGCCGAGGCTAGATTCTTCATGTGCCTAGATTCAGTACCCCGGTAAGATTCTTCATTCTTCATTCGCCTAGATTCAGTACCGAGGCTAGATTCTTCATTCCCCTAGATTCAGTGCGCAGGATAGATTCATCATTCGCCTAGATTCAGTACCCCGGCGAGATTCTTCATTCTTCATTCGCCTAGATTCAGTACCCAGGCTAGATTCTTCTTTCACCTTGATTCAGTACCCAGGCTAGATTCTGCATTTGCCTAGATTCAGTACCACGGTTAGATTCTTCATTCACCTAGATTCAGTGCCCAGGCTAGATTCTTCATTCGCCTAGATTCAGTACCCAGACTAGATTCTTCATTCGCCTAAATGCAGTGCCCAGGCTAGATGCTTCATTCGCCTAGATTCAGTACCCAGGCTAGATTCTGCATTTGCCTAGATTCAGTACCCCGGCTAGATTCTGCATTCACCTAGATTCAGTACACAGGCTAGATTCTTCATTCGCCAAGATGCAGTGCCCAGGCTAGATTCTTCATTCACCTAGATTCAGTACCCAGGCTACATTCTCCGTTCGCCTAGATTCAGGCCCAGGCTAGATTCTTCATTTCACCTAGATTCAGTCCCCAGGATAGATTCTTCATTTGTCTAGATTCAGTACCCCAGCTAGATTCTTCATTTGCCTAGATTC
Organism: Ambystoma mexicanum; assembly: GCF_040938575.1. Classification (NCBI taxonomy): domain Eukaryota; kingdom Metazoa; phylum Chordata; class Amphibia; order Caudata; family Ambystomatidae; genus Ambystoma; species Ambystoma mexicanum. Next base: position 1,105,524,008 of record NC_090941.1, read on the forward strand.
AGTGCCCAGGCTAGATTCTTCATTTACCTAGATTCAGTGCCCAGGCTAGATTCTTCATTTACCTAGATTCAGCGCCCAGGCTCGATTCTTTATTCTCCTAGATTTAGTACACAGGCTAGATTCATCACTCTCCCAGATTCATTACCCTGGCCAGATTCTTCATTCGCCTAGATTCAGTGCCCAGGCTAAATTCTTCATTTGCCTAGATTCAGTGTCCAGGCTAGATTCTTCATTCGCCTAGATTCAGTACCCAGGCTAGGTTCTTCATTCGCCTAGTTTCAGTACCCAGGCTACATTATTTATTCACCTAGATTCAGTACGCAGGTTAGATTCTTCATTCGCCTAGATTCTGTACTCTGGCTACATTCTTCATTCGCCTAGATTCAGTGCCCAGACTAGATTCTTCATTTGTCTAGATTCAGTGCCCAGGCTAAATTCTTCATTTGCCTAGATTCAGTGCCGAGGCTAGATTCTTCATTCGCCTAGATTCAGTACCCCAGCAAGATTCTTCATTCTTCATTAGCCTAGATTCAGTACCCAGGCTAGATTCTTCATTCGCCTAGATTCCATGCCCAGGATAGATTCTTCATTTGCCTAGATTCAGTACCCCGGCGAGACTCTTCATTCTTCATTCACCTAGATTTAGTACCCAGGCTAGATTTTACATTCGCCTCGATTCAGTGCCCAGGCTAGATTTCTTCATTCGCCTAGATTCAGTACCCAGACTAGATTCTTCATTCGCCTAGATGCAGTGCCCAGGCTAGATTCTTCATTCGCCTAGATTCAGTACCCCAGCTAGATTCTTCATTCGCCTAGATTCAGTATTCCGGCTAGATTCTTCATTCATCTAGATTCAATGCCCAGGCTAGATTCTTAATTTGCCTAGATTCAGTGCCCAGGATAGATTCTTCATTTGCCTAGATTCAGTACCCCGGCTAGATTCTTCATTCGCCTAGATTCAGTACCCAGGCTAGATTCTTCATTCGCCTAGATTCAGTACCCAGGCTAGATTCTGCATTTGCCTAGATTCAGTACCCAGGCTAAATTCTTCATTTTCCTAGATTCAGTGCTGAGGCTAGATTCTTTATTCACCTAGATTCAGTACCCAGGCTAGGTTCTTCATTCGCCTAGTTTCAGTACCCAGGCTAGATTATTTATTTGCCTAGATTCAGTACGCAGGTTAGATTCTTCATTCGCCTAGATTCAGTGCCCAGGATAGATTCTTCATTTGCCTAGATTCAGTACCCCGGCTAGATTCTTCATTCGCCTAGATTCAGTATCCAACTAGATTCTTCATTCGCCTAGATTCAGTGCCCAGGCTAGATTCTTTATTCGCCTAGATTCAGTACCCAGGCTAGATTATTTATTTGGCTAGATTCAGTGCGCAGGTTAGATTCTTCATTCGCCTAGATTCAATGCCCAGGCTAGATTCTTCATTCGCCTACATTCAGTGCCCAGGATAGATTCTTCATTTGCCTAGATTCAGTAACCCGGCTAAATTCTTCATTCATCGTTTGCCTAGACTCAGTACCCAGGCTAGATTCTTCATTCGCCTAGATTCAGTACCCAGGGTAGATTCTGCATTTGCCTAGATTCAGTACCCGGCTAGATTCTTCATTCACATAGATTCAGTACACAGGCTAGATTCATCATTCTCCTAGATTCGTTACCCTGGCTAGAATCTTCATTCGCCTAGATTCAGTGCCCAGGCTAAATTCTTCATTCACCTAGATTCAGTACCCAGGCTAGATTCTTCATTCGCCTTTATTCTGTGCCCAGGATAGATTCTTCATTTGCCTAGATTCAGTACCCCGGTTAGATTCTTCATTCGCCTAGATTCAGTCCCCGGGCTAGATTCTTCATTCGCCTAGATTCAGTACCCAGGCTAGATTCTTCATTCGCCTTGATTCAGTACCCAGGCTAGATTCTTCATATGCCTAGATTCAGTACCCAGGCTAGATTCTTCATTCGCCTAGATTCAGTACCCAGGCTAGATTCTTCATTCGCCTAGATTCAGTACCCAGGCTAGATTCTTCATTTGCCTTGATTCAGTGCCCAGGCTAGATTCTTCATTCGCCTAGATACAGTCCCTCGGCTAGATTCTTCATTCGCCTAGATACAGTCCCTGGGCTAGATTCTTCATTCGCCTAGATTCAGTCCCCGGGCTAGATTCTTCATTCACCTAGATTCAGTACCCAGGCTCGATTCTTCATTCGCCTAGATTCAGTCCCCGGGCTAGATTCTTCATTCGTCTAGATTCAGTACCCAGGTTAGATTCTTCATATGCCTAGATTCAGTACCCAGGCTAGATTCTTCATTCGCCTAGATGCAGTGCCCAGGCTAGATTCTTCATTCGCCTAGATTCAGTACCCAGGCTAGATTCTTCATTCGCCTAGATTCAGTCCCCGGGCTAGATTCTTCATTCGCCTAGATTCAGTACCCAGGCTAGATTCTTCATTCGCCTAGATTCAGTACTCTGGCTAGATTCTTCATTCGTCTAGATTCAGTACCCAGGCTAGATTCTTCATTCGCCTAGATTCAGTACCCGGGCTAGATTCTTCATTCGCCTAGATACAGTCCCCGGGCTAGATTCTTCATTCGCCTAGATTCAGTCCCCGGGCTAGATTCTTCATTCGCCTAGATTCAGTCCCCGGGCTAGATTCTTCATTCGCCTAGATTCAGTCCCCGGGCTAGATTCTTCATTCGCCTAGATTCAGTCCCCGGGCTAGATTCTTCATTCGCCTAGATTCAGTACCCAGGCTAGATTCTTCATTCGCCTAGATACAGTCCCCGGGGTAGATTCTTCATTCGCCTAGATTCAGTCCCCGGGCTAGATTCTTCATTCGCCTAGATTCAGTACCCAGGCTAGATTCTTCATTCGCCTAGATACAGTCCCGGGCTAGATTCTTCATTCGCCTAGATTCAGTCCCCGGGCTAGATTCTTCATTCGCCTAGATTCAGTACCTAGGCTAGATTCTTCATATGCCTAGATTCAGGACCCAGGCTAGATTCTTCATATGCCTAGATTCAGTACCCAGGCTAGATTCTTAATTCGCCTAGACTCCATACTAATACTATTCTGTGATCACCTAAATTCAGTACAATAGCTACATTCTAAATTCACCTGGAATGACTACAGCAGCTGCACTCTACATTCACCTGGAATCAAAGTGACAGCTATGGTCCAGTTAATAGGTTTATCAATTGCACTTTACTTTTTATGTGTTTACATTGAGCATACTGAATGATACCTACTCTACAATATGATTGTAGTAATTTAGGATTTTTTCAACATTTTATGGGAAAATGTAAGGTGTGATGAACTGATTTTATGTATTTATCATAAATGAAATATCACAGTGGGCGGTCAGAGATGTGAAGAGTGAGAACCACTGTGCACATTACCTTCAGGGCTGCCTTCCAATCAGAAAAATGGACTGCAATCATCTCTTGAAAATGTTCCGCCTCAGTTTTCTTTTTCACCAATCTGTTGAGCTCCTGCGTGAGCACTCGCTCTTTCTCCAGTGCTTCCTGGCAACCTGTGGTGCTCAGCGCCACCGCCACCCTCAGTTCCTCTTGCTGCAGCATGGAGCTGCTCAGTTTAACAGCTTCCTCACTGGCCTCGGCTTCGCAGAGCTGCACCTGCAGTATCTTGGGATGGAGCTGGCGCATGCGGTGGTTGTAGGTGTGCACAGCCCGGATCCAGTCGCAAAGAGAGGCGGTTGCTATGCTGACAGCCTGGTAATACTCGGGATTAAAATGGTCTTCGCTGATCACAATGCCAAGGTTTAAATACAAATCATCTGGCAAATGGTCCTTCTCGAAAAATACTAGGTCCTAAAAACAAAATGAAACAGGAACATTTGTCAAAGGGGAAAACTTTATGGTCCTAAACAAACAGTACCCTTCATTCATAATTGGAGCATCCTACTGTGTATTGTGAGATAAGAGACAGCAAGAAAAATTTGCACATCAAACACAAAATACCATCAAAACACTCATTTTCCCAAGCATAGATATCAAAGGTAAATCAGTCTTTTAACAATCAATGTATTCTTGCCATGTGTCAGTAAAAAAATAATGATGCTTAATATACTACATAGCTCAATTATGCCCTACAGAACTACTAGCCTGACCTACCAAAAATTTCCATTTTTCATTGGTAGTACAAAACGCAAACATATTGGGCCTCAATACAAGGTTGGAGGTAATTCCGCTGGATGGAATTACTGTTACCACCATTATGTCCAGCAGAATAACAGCTTAAGCAACACTGGCCTGGGTAGTATCAGCACTGGTTCGGTGGCCTGCCTACAGGTATGGAAGGACCGCCATCTTGAAGATAACTGCACCGTGGCCTACAGATGTGAAAAGTTTCCTGATGGGGTGTGGCAAGGAACACCATCAGCTCGGATGGCTGCCTGAGTGCCTCCAGCGATGAGGGGGGCGTCAAGGCAGAATCCCCCTTTCCCCGCTGTCCCTCATTGGTGGAATTGTATGGAGCGGTCTGGCAGGCCTGGCAAGCAACCGGCAGTGCGGTTTTAAAGCGCTGGGAGTGCTGGGAAGGTGAAGTACGGGCAGTCTGCAGTGGCGTCCCATGGCTCTTAAGATGGCAGCAGGGGACCCGCTGCGGGATGTGCTGGGGAAGCTCATGAGCGGCTGCCTCCCCTGGTGCGTGTGGGGAGCTGTGCTGCCGTTGGCGGCGGGCCAGGGAAAGCAAGGCGCCGGGGACAAGAGCGGCATGCAGTAGCATGGAGAATGCCAGTTCCCCGACACCTATGGAGTGAACATCTGGCGGGCTTCATCTGCTGGAGCGGAGTGTGCTCCGGGTAGGGTTTCTTTGCCTGGCCGGCAATAGAGGGAGTCTAGCCTACTGCTAGTGGTAACTGGGGAGAGCACCTAACATTCTGCGTGCAGCTGCCCTGTGTTGTGTGATTCTTGCTTGTCAGGTGGTGCTCTTCACTGCCGGAACTGGCTCTGCTGTTAGCGCCGAAAGTGGGCGATGGCGAAACCTGTCAAGACGGCGAAGCAGGGGAACATCTCTACAATGCGCCAGGACAAATCTAAGAGAAGTGAGCTGGTGGAGGCACAAGTCCACGGGTCGGACTCTCTTTCGGGACTACCCAATCAGGTGACCACCAAGGCAGACTTATAGGAGCTTCTGGCCGCCATCAGCAATGAAATACACAAAAGCACGACTGAATTATCCAACAAAATATAGGCATTGGACAAAAGGGTGGCAGGGCGGAAACGAGAATCTCTGAGGTAGAGGATATGGTCCAGCAATATTGAGGAGCTGGAGGACAAGCAGGAGGAGACTGAGAACCGCTCACAGAGGAATAATATCAGAATGTGTGGAATACTGCTGTCTGTGCACGATGGGGCGCTCCCTGCCATTGTGCAATATCTCTTTAGGTACATCCTAGACCTCCGAGCTGTAGGTGCTGTGGAATTAGATCAGACACATTGCACAAGATCTCAACTTCCAGTGTCGCAGAGGAAGTCCCCTGATGTCCTGTCAAGGGTGCACTTCTTCAATGTGAAAGCGCGAATACAAATGCAGCAAGGACATCCCCTCACCCTGTATCAGGACCTGGCCTCATCTACCCTGGCAAAGAGAAGTGCCCTCAGGCCGCTAACTGAATGGCTGGGGGACAAAAAAGTGGCTTACAGATGGGGTACCCGAGGGTGATGCACTTCTATCAGGGGAAGTCCTGGAGGGGTCAAAACCCTGAAGGAGGCAGAGAGTCTGTTGCAGGGGGAGAGCAGGAAGAGGGAGGCAGGGGGAGAGGGTGATGGAGCCCAAATCATAGTGGGGGCCCACCAAGGTCTGAAAGGTGGTTGAAATCCAGGAAAAAGATTAAAAGGGCTATCCCGGAAAACCTGAGGGGTCATAATGGTGTTAACTGGTTCCCAATGTGGGCAGTAGGCTTGTGAATAGTCCATTTTTGGCCTGTCAGCCGATTGTGGGCAAAGCTGCAGGGCCGCCCAAAGCGAAGCACGGTAACTGCTGGTACCATCCGGCAAGCATGGGAGAGGGGCAGCTGCCTTCCCCCCAAGCCTGCTCCCCTCTCCCCCCACAACACAGAGACACACAGTCTCTCTGCACTACAAAGTGCAGGAAGGGTGAGGTGCGAAAAACACCTCACCCTTCCACAAAGCAGCAGGGTGCCAATCACCCAGAGAAAACCAACAGGAGGCAGGAAGGAGTACAAAGGCCCCCCCTCAGGGGGCAAGACAGTCGGCTGCAGCTGGCCTGGGGGCTGGGCAAGCCCCCACAGCTACTCATCAAAGACCCGGGCCGTCCCTGGGTCTTATATAAGAGCTGCACAGCTCACAGAAAAATACAAACTGTTTGTGGACCCTGAACGGGGACCCAAACAGTCAGAAGGTTCGCTGTTCACTCAGCGTCCTCCACTCTCTTTCTTCTTTTCCACAAAACCCTCCCACCCTAGAAAAGAAGGGAGAAAGAACAAGGAAGAGAAATACAGGACACTGGACGGTGACCACAACAAGTCGTGGGACAAGAAGACGGCACGGGCCATAGGGGGTAACCTCAGGACCCGGTGCCCAAAAGTATGATATTATTAGGATATGTGATTATTGTTATTGTTTCCATAACCATATCTGTAACAATAAAATCCTATGGCCTTTTATTGCCAACACTTGACAAACGTGTGGTCTAACCTTCCTCTGGGGGTTAGGGGGAAGAGCCCGGTAGCCCACAACCACCATTACGAAAACCACTAAGGTAAGTTGAGTGCATGTGGGTCCAGCAGTTATGACAATATTGTTGAAGATGGGTGGGCATGGGTTGACGCTGCTGTGGGTAGCGAGGAGTTTTGAAAGGGGAATGTGGAAGTCCCTCCAAGTCGGAAGGCCCTACGATTAAGTCTTGGTTAGACTTATGGGAGTTGTTCTTTGGGGTTTGTTGTTGTTACTCACACTGGATGGGGGTGGGGGATGAGTTAAATGTTGAACTGTTACTGTGAGCTGGGGAATGCAATAGTTGGTCAGGCCGGGAAGGGTGCTGGGGGGTGGTTACCGAAAATGTGGAGGTATGCAGATCCAGTGTCATAACTTTGAAAGATCCAGCCCCCCAGCAGGGGATGACTGAATATGACTGGGAACCTGGAAAGTGCAGGGGCTTCGTCTTCCAGTAAAAATGAAGTCAGTTTTAGAAGGATGCTGGAGTTGTCCCTCTCCATTGTATTTCTGCAGGAAACTCACCTGCATCAGAGGGATGAGCACATGTTGAGACACTGGTCATTTCTGAAGCAATTCTTAGATGCGGGTGGGGAAAAGCCGCGGGGTGCAGCCATCCTATTAGGGAAGGGTGTCATTATCTCCAAGACCAAAATCCTGCAGGATCCTATAGGGAGGTATATTTGCATTGTTGGCTATGGGATTGCACGTTCCCTCTGATCTTGCTATACACTCCTAATGCGGGCAAGACCGGTTTCTGGAGGAGGTGGAGTCTCGGGTACTGCCCATTGTTGAGGAGGACATTTTGGTGGGGGGTGATTTTAGTTTGGTGTCCAACCCTGAGGTGGGTAAGACCTTGTCTTCGTCCAAAGTAGATTATAAGCATGCCCTATCATTCACTAAATTCATTCGGGAGGTGGGGCTGGGAGATACCTGGAGGGCTTTGATAGGAGTCAGTAATGTGAGGATCACAACTGGATTTACAGGGTAATTCATAGAATTCAGCGCACTAGTCCCGTACATGGTGCACAGGCGCCCAACCACGAAAATGGCTGTAAAACTCCCTGCGCACCCCTCCGAATACACGTACCCCGCTGCACCGGGAGTCTCACACACGATTGGAGCGGGGTACGTGTATAACTGGGGTTCGCGGGAAGTTTCACACACGATTGGAGCGGGGTACGTGTATTTCGTGGGTGCGCTGGAAGTTTCACACGCGTTTTGAGCAGGGTACGTGTATAACTAGGGTGCGCGGGAAGTTTCACACGCGATTGGAGCAGGGTACGTGTATTACTGGGGTTCGCGGGAAGTTTCACACGCAATAGGCCGTGTGCGAGTGGGGTACGTGTATTACTGGGGTGCGCAGGAACTTTCACATGCGATTGGAGCAGGGCACGTGTATTTCGGGGGTGCACGGGAACTTTCACACGATAGGCCCTTTGCGAGTGGGGTACGTGTATTACTGGGGTGCGCGGGAAGTTTCACACACGATTGGCCCAGTGCGAGTGGGGTACGTGTATTATGGGGGTGCGTGGGAAGTTTCACACGCAATTGGCCCAGTGCGAGCGGGGTACGTGTATTTCGGGGGTGCGCAAGAAGTTTCACAAGCCATTACGCTGTCAGAGCGGGGTACGTGTATCCAGTGGGGTGCGCGTGGATTCCCACACGTGAATTAGTACTGTAGGTCCTCCCAGGTGTCCCCTCTACCCCCTCCACGGCCCCTGCAGGCAGCCCACACCAGAGGGGACTACCCTGCACCCCTGGTCATGTGCTGCAGCCAGTCCATCCACCATGGGCATGCCACCCAGCCAGGCCACATGTCACCTTGCACTAGTGATCACCAACTCATGTCCCCCAGGATCCCCACCCCCCAGCATTCAGGGGCACCTGCCAGCAGGCCCCCACTCATGTCCCCCAGCACCCCCACCCCCCAGCAATCAGGGGCACCTGCCAGCAGGCCCCCACTCATGTCCCCAGCACCCCCACCCCCCAGCAGTCAGGGGCACCTGCCAGCAGGCCCCCACTCATGTCCCCCAGCACTCTCACCCCCCAGCAGTCAGGGGCACCTGCCAGCAGGCCCCCACTCATGTCCCCCCCTACATGAAATACAGATGCACAATCATGTCCCACTTCTACACCAAAATACCACAGCACGCCACCCCATTCTTGAGACGCAATGATTTCCCAATCCACCCCACACTGACATGCCTATCTCAAGACACAAACCAATAGTCAGCTATGTACATCAACACATGTCTGTCACACCCACACACTGGTTGGCATTGATTGTGTAAACCCACATTTTCACATGCATCAACCCAATGAGCGAATCCCACACATGGAACTAAAATATGAAAATGTATTATGTACAAAAAAAAAATCAATGACATAAAAGCATAAAAAAACAGCAAACATGAAATGAAAAGCATGTGTAAAGGATGAGTAAATGAAAAGTATAACCAATCCAAACAAATTCGAAAGAGAAATAGTCCAAACTCTCCCTCCAACAACGCAAATCCAAAGGAAACGTAAAAAGAAGAATCCATTGATCCATGGTAAAATCAAATGAAAAAGGTCAAAATAATCCATTGTCCAACTATGTACAATCCATTGTCAAGGGTCCATGAGCCCAACGAAAGAAATCAAACCTACCTAATAAACTACCTAATAAAAAAACTATATACAAATGTGTGTGGCATAGTCCATTCACCACAAAAAGGAAAAGGAAACCTAACTCTAAAAACTATTTACAATGGCAGCAGGCTAGTCCGACGGCTCACTTTTTGATGTCCCGGGCCAGGGCATCATCGAAATCCCGCTCAGTGTCCTGGAGGTGGTCCTCTTCCATGGCCCCGAGGTTTCGCAGGGACGACGACATGTTCACCTCCAACTCCCTGCGAATTGCCTCGAGGCACTCTGCCCGCCTCAGTGCCCTCCGCATGGAGTTCTCCGCCCTGACCATTGTGAGCCGTGCCTCTTCCGCCCGCTGCCACTCCGCATCTATGGCGTGGCCCAACCGCTGCCACACGGAAGACACTTGAAATCCTGCCCTCTGGCGGATGCCTGCACCTCCGATGTTGAAGGCCCCGAGCCATCATTGCTCCCACCATGTTGCTACTGTTGCTGTGCCTGTGCCTGCGCCCTGGCTCTTGCTGCCTGCACGTCCTCCTCCGGCTGGGGTGCAATTGTCGTGGTGGCCACCCCTGCTGGACGTCCGACTCCTGACTGTGGCAGGGATGTGTCCTCCACCAACCTGGCCGCTGGGTCAGACGCAGCTCCACAGGGTATCCAGGTGATGCATTGGTGGGAAGATGGCATGGAGGACGACTGGCGCGTAGGGGGTTCAGGTGAGGAGGAGGTCGCAGGAAGGTCCAGCACACGGAGGAATCCAGCACCGGTGACTCGTCCGAGCAGGTCAACGTGGTCAAAGAGGCATCCGAGATGACGTGCAGTCTCTTCACGAAAAGACCGCAGGTCACCTGGCATGCCCCGTTGACGCAACGCTATCCCGGCCAGGACAGACTCAACAGGGTCCCGGATAGCCAAGTCTGCAGGGAGAGGAAGGCCAGTTGTTGTGTGCTCATCCCCTCCCTGAAAACAGGTCTGGACGTAGGCATCCCTGCTGGTGCCAGATGATGCAGTGACAGGATCAGGGACAGGATTGCACACAGGCATCTCCGCGGCGGCCTGTGCTGCCTCCTGTCCCTGCACTGCACCACTAGCACCAGTGGAATCCCCACCTCCAGACCCCGTGTGTGTCCCTTCCGCGGCCTCCTCCTCCACCAAACCCCCGACCAACCTGGATGACTCCGTGCCATCTTCCTCCGTTGGACCCTGTGGGGTCTCAGCTGCCCCTTCTGCTGCCGAGGAGTCTACTTCCGACCTCCGCCTCTTGGACCTACCCTCAGCAGCTGCGGCCTAGGACGCGGCACCAAACTCCTCACTCCCCGATGAGATGACAATCTGGGAGGGGAGCCGGGCCTTGCGTCTCCGGCTGGTGGTGCGATCCCTGCCGCTGTGCTCCACAGCACCCTCTCCGCCCTCTTCATCAGTTGACGCTGCAGACAGGGAGAGATAAAACACAGACATCAGGGCACTGTACAATGGACTGATACACACATGACAGTTGCACATGAGTGGCAGTGTCAAACTTCAGACATGGCATCACACTCCACGACACACATGTCATTTCAATTCACACACATGAGCATTTCCACAGCAATATTGCACCAGGCAGCACCATCCATACACATACAACAGCATGAACAGCCGAAGGTGAGCCTGACATCACATGAAACACAGGGAGTGCACTAGACATGCACACACACCACCACACTTACATGCATGTCTACATCTCCTCCAACTGTCGCAGTGATGCGATCGCCATACATGTCACATCTGGCATTCAGCCTTATACATATCAGTGTCACGTGCATCCATGTTGCATCACAGTTGCACACTTGTCAAATACACACACATGCATATGTAACAGTGCAGATGCATGCAGCAGGAACAACCATCCATGTGTGACACCACAACCATGCCAACGTACATACACAGAAAATCAAACATGTGTGCTCCCACACCTGCATTTGCACGGCATGCTTACCAACACATACACCATTGATGTGTCTCACACCTAAGAGGACTCACATGTGGCAGCCTCACGCCCCTGTTCATACAATCCCTACATGGCCCTACGAAAACACATGTGCAACCTGCACACTACTGGCACACCACCACACGCACAGTGTCCAATCAGTATGCATGTACACTTACCGCTCGACTCCAGACGGGTCTGCCTCTCAAGGACCTGGACGTGGAGCACTGGGCATATGTGTTCCAGGACCCTCATTTGGTGGTCGGACAGGTGGCCCCAGCACCCCTTGGCATCCGCTGCCTTCAAGAGGCACCGGGCCTTGTTGAGGGTCCTTGACCTGAAGTCCTCCCAGCGCTTCTTGACATGTTGTAAGTCCGGACTGCCACCCCCTCCGCATTGATGGCAGTCACAATGTCCATCCAGATCCTGGTCCGTCCTTCATTGTCGGCACGCAAACTTCCAAAGAGGGCATCATACTGCCCCAGGACTTGCTCCACCAGGACACCAACTTTCCTGGCACTGAAGCTGGTGGCCCTCTGCCTCTCTGGCTGGGGGTTGCCAGTGGTGCCAGATGGTGTTGTGCCCGACATGGCAACCCCAGAGGCAGGAGTGGGTGGGCAACTGGGTCCTGGGGCTGGGCTGTGGAGCGATGGTAACCCAGTCGGGAGTCTTCGGTTCCAGCAGGGGTGGTCACAGCAACTGCACCACTGGCTGATGTGCAGGCAGCAAATAGCAGGGTACGTGGGCTGCAGGCAGTCAGGCAGCAGCAGATGGCAGGTGGGAGCGTGCTCAGGGCTCTGGGGGGCAGTAATTTGGCCTTCTGGGCAGGAGCGTGGTCTTCCGTGTGTTGTTGCGTGGCCAGCTTGATACGGAGTGATTTGGCACGTGAAAATCTTGCACGTCAGCGTGTAATTCGAGGAAAGGCCCTTTGCGCGTAAGCGCGTCAGCACACGTACGCGGTTTCATTGGACCAAAGGCCCTTAGCGTGTATGCGCTTCTGTGATGTGACTCGCGCGGGCGTTTCCCTCGTGACGTGGGCATAGTGGTTCAGCGCACATGAAAAAACTGCACGTCCGCGTGTGAATGCGTGTAATCCGAGGAAAGGGCATACGCGCGTAAGTGACGTGACGCGCAGGCGTTTCCATCAACACGGGTGCATGTTCATCGTACACGTCCAAAAACTGCACGTCCAAGTGTCAGCTTGTGTAATTGGAGGAAATGGCCTTAGCGCGTACACGCATGAGTGACGCTGTACATGTAGGACACCATTCCCTTGTACGTGCTTTTCGTGGAGAGCGAGTGGGTGAATTCTGTACTTCTTGTCGGTTCACACGCGATAACTTCACAGCGTTTCAAGTTCGTACTCCCTGTTACCTCTGACACGTTCTTTAATTTTTTTGGGCCTGTTTCCTCAAACAGCGTTCACTTCTTCTTTTGTCCTGTCTCCTCAGACAGCGTACAATTCTTCTTTTGGCAGGGGTGTTGCCTACGCGCACCCGCGCGTTTTTTTCACGTTATTTTTCCAGGCAGACAGTGAGTCGCGCACGCATTTACCAACTGTGCTTGCCCCGTGTGTCGTGTGCCCCTTCACAGGTCATTGTAGTCTGCGTGAAACACGCGTACGCTTGTTTTTGTGTTTCTGGGTGCCATAGGCGTAGTGCGGGTTCATTTTTCCACACACATGGTCTACGAGGGGTTGCGTGCACGTTACTTTTTGTTTTTGGGGTGCATGTGTGTTGCGTGACCCGTCATCTTCCCCCAGGGGTCACAGACCGCCTTGTTAGAGCACTAGGGTATGAATTCCATCTAGTACCCTACCCCTTTGACCCCCAATTGCCCAGGACAATTGTTTACTGCAACTCCCATACGCACAACAACATCAGTGCCATGGTTAGGAGGCGACCAAGCGGTAAGGGAGGCAAAGGTGGCCGACCTCCAAAAGGTGGGCGTGGTGGGCACGGTAGGGGACGTGGCCATGATTTGCAGGGTGCCCCTAGACCCCCATGTGTGGAGGACCAATCAGGGACACACATACTCCCCCCTCATGGTTGAGGGAAACGTGGCTGACACCATCCCAGCTCAGCCCTTGTTGGACCAGCCCATTGTGGCACCTGACCCGGCACAGGATGACTCCTGGGCTGACTTACAGGTCAGCAAGTCTAAGCCATGTGTGCCGGTGCAAGTTGGTGTCACCAGGCCACGTGGATCTGGGGCAGCGATGTCATCTGCTGCCCCAAGTAGGCAGGGTGGGGAGGCTGCAGAGGCAGCTGCAGCTCTATCCACCCCAGCTCTGAGTCTCCCAGCCGGGACAGTGTCGGTCCTGGTCCATCAAACTGACGTTGCCCCTGCCAACATCACACTTCAGCCAATGCCTGCACCAAGACCTATGGTCATTGTGCATTCGCACACTCCCAGTACCCAGTCCACCTGCTCTTCTGCCCCAACTGACCAGAGCGGCGCAAGCCACTCAGGCTCTGCTCCACCTTTGAAGAAGAGGAAGAAGGGTGCTCTGGCACTACAGGCTGAGACACCAGACACGGCTACACAGTCCGGCACGTCAAGGAAGCCTAGCTTTAATGACCCCGAACTTGATGCAATGTGTCGGCACATAGCCGCGAAATGGTGGTGACTGCAGGGTGCAAGACCACACCTGGTCAACGTAGGGCACACTGGCAGACCATCGCTGACCACATAAGTGCCCTTGGATTTGTGAGGCGCACAGCTGATGATTGCTACAAGCGGTGGAATGACCTGAAACGCAGAGCAAAGAACAAGCTGGCCTCAAATCATGCCGCTACTCTGGTGACTGGCGGTGGGTCTCCACCAGAGGAAAACAAACTCACTGAACATGAGTCTGTTGCTGGGACCTTCGTCACAGAGGAACAGATCCAAGGCATGGGAGAGTTACCTGATTACGAGGCATTGTCCGGTTGTTAGGGAGAATTCTCTCTTTAGGCTGAATTTCCTAACCTAGTGAGTCCCCCAGCAGCTTTGCTGGATTTCTGGAGTTTTTTTTTTCTCCTGCCAAGAGTGAGACTCTTTTTCTCCCACTCTTGGACATTATTATGTTGTTCCTTTGACTGTTTATGTGTTTTATGGGCTATGGGGTTCTTTACTCCATAGGGCCTCATGTGTTTTTACTATGTGTGTTACACAGCACCCTCCGTGCAGTGACACATGGGTGTCATAGTGACACCCCACCATAGACTCCATACCCTGGGACTGACTACTGTCTCCCAGGGCATGTAAAGTCACCATTGGCTTTACTAGTCCCAAATTATTAACAGAAACCGGTACAAACCATCATATTGTGGACGTACTGGTCGGGGCAATTCGATTGCCCCGGGGTCTGTTAGTCGAGGGGGCACGTCTCCGTCCCCCCTGATCGAGTTTTGGCTGGTGGCAGTGGATACTACTTTTTATATTCGACCGCGAATATATCCCTATGTGATTTTCCCATTGTTCGAGGCTACCAACTTTAATTATTTAATTCTCATAGCCTCGAACATACAGCCGGTTTATTTATTTAATATTAATTTGCCGGTTGGTATTTTTTCCCAAGACTCGATTCTAAAATGGCGTTCGTGTTCTCTTCTGTGACTCCAACCCAAGTCGAGCCCTTTGTTCCACTTTTTGGCGGGCTTCTCCACAGAAGCCTCCAAAAGTGGTGCCACTCTGTCTGGGTACCATAGGGGGTGCGGGAGGGGGTTTAGGCACTCTGGACTGAGTTACCTTGGTAACTCAAGTCGCACTCTTGTGTGATTGGCCCAAGTGGTGAGCCGGCCGGCTCACCACTTAGCATGTTTGATTGACAGCTAGGCTGAGTGAATGGGGGTGTGCTACATAAAAGCAGGGCTTTGGGGACTGGAAATTCAGAAGTCGCCACAGGACCTGAGAATCCGATGAGGGAGAAGCTGAGCCGACCTACCACGACGACACCACCGGTGGAGCCCTGCGGAACCGACTCACCACTTCCCGACGACAGAGAAGATCTCCTGGCTGGAGAGGCTTCTTCCCCTGACTGGTGGGCACAACCAGTTTACCTTCTTTTCCTCACATCCCAGGACGTTTTGTGGTCGAATTGCCCGTGCCAAGCACCCCGGCAACCGGATAGCCACTTACCACTGGACCGCGAATAAAAGAACCGCTCCTTTTACCTGAGAACTCCGTGGCTGGTTTCTTCCTTGGCAGTGCAACAGACTCCTGTCTTCCTCCCCGAAAAGATCCTCTCTTCCCCCGGACGAAGCACCAACTTGCATCCGCTGCCAGGAACAACTGCCCCCGCTGGAGTATTCTCACCACTTTAAGGTACCGTGTCCGCCAGGCCTCCCTTTCTAAAGATTGCTACAAGGTAATAATAATCCCTTAACCTTCTGGACTGGGCTGGCCGCCTTGACCATCTAACTGGTCCCTTTCTTTGGTCCAACTCTTTCTGAACCTTTTCAAGACTTTTGTGCACTTCAACCGTGTGACCTTGGACACATGTCGTTCTGATCCTCTTAAAGTGGATCCGGCCTTCTGAACTCTAACTTCACGGTTTTGCTTTGTCTTCCTCTCTTGTTGTGTTCTTGTAAAAGTGTTGGGATCTGTTCCAAATTATACTCTACTTTTCTCTCCCTTTTTAAAACAAATTATTAGAGTGCCATCTGCGTTAAGCGCTCACCGCTGTCTGAAAATAAGTGGGGCTTTACTTAAGAATTGTCTAATATTCTTTTAAGGGAGTGTATATCTTTTAGTGACCGTGTTTTTGAACTGCTTAACCTTAGTGCCTGTGTGTTTTACTAGATGTGGTTTTAAATAAATAATTATATCTCTTTTACACCAAGCTCTGGTCAGTGTTTCCTTGTTCTACTATGTTCTTTTGACCTATTGTGAATACTCTGTATACTGCCTAACTCTTCTTGAGGGAAGTCTGACTGCTCAGCCACAGCTACCAAGTGAATCTGTGTGGTACAGACTGCTACCAAGTGGGTTTACTGCCAAACACCTGTAGTCTTAAATCTTTTGCAGTGGTCCCTAAGGGAACTGTACAGGTTTCTGCCTAACACCGGTGAGTGCCCATGCATGTGTGTGTAATTCATGTGCATGTTGTTTGGGTGACGGGTTCTGATTGAGTGCCAGGTGGGGGTATGTACTCCTGAGTGTAATGGGTCACCCACGTGTTTCCTCCAATCCATTCATGTGCCTTTTATTTGGGTATGACAGTATCCCTTCTGACCACAGTAGCCAATTAGCCCCACATTACTGCTGTTGCACTTGAACTATCATCTTGCAATAACATAATTCTGATTTGTTCTGTGTTCATTCAGGCTGATTGTCTAGATGATCCCATTTTTCATATGCTTTTTTCATCCCTAATGCCACATATGTGACATGCTTCTGTCATTGTTTACACCCCACATTGTGCCACTTTAGTTACCTGGTTATGTGAATGTTTAAACCATTCAGGGCAAGGGAGTATTGGCCTGCTGAAATTGATTTTTAGGGCCTGTTTGCATGTGGAACATGATAGTTGTTTCCTGTCACGTTGAAGTGACCAACCATTGATGTGTACATCTGCCTACAATCACTGTATTATTGTACACTGGATGTGTTGCAGTGTGCGGCACATGCATAATTTGCAACACTATTCTGCATTAATCATATCCATGTGACATGGATGTGTGACAGTACTCATTCACTGACATATCTCTGTAGTTGTCTAATTTACCATGGCTATGCTACATGACATCTGTGTGCAAGCATGTGTCATGTATGTGTATTGGACATGCCACTCACAGGCTGATGTGTGATGCCAGTGCTACACGACATGCAAATGTGTTGCTTTTCCATCTTGGTGTCCTCATTGTCTGCCTTTTTGACTCCCCCTCAGAATCATTGACAGTGCATGCATGCCAGGGTTATGGTCATGTGGGGCATGTGTTAACCATGTACAGGATCTCTGTCTTGTCAGGCCTATGTGTGTGCTATGGTGCGCATGCCTGTTTCCATTTCTTGTGTTTCATGTTTTTGGAGGTGACGACGCACTTGATACTGGTGAGGTTCAGGAGATGGTGCAGACCCAGGAGGATTCTCAGGCACGACCAAGCACCAGTGGGGGACGTGGTGTGGTGGTGGGTGAAAACACTTTGGTACTGCAGACCATACTGTCGAGGGGTGCCTCTGGGTGCAGCTCCCCAGACCTATATTCAGGTGCTGAGTCCGATGATGAGACTTATGTGCTGTCGCAGGTCAGTGCTTCTGGCAGGGATTCTGTTCTGTCCACCCCACCTGGACCAGGGGTAGAACCCTCTATGGGGATGTCAGTTGTAGTAGGTCCGCCCTTTGGCGGTTACGGATGCAGGGTCACACTCCACAGCCTCTGATCCTGTTCCTGGGCCAGCAGGTCAGAGGGGGAATGCAGTCCTGCAGCCTCAGGCAGTGCCAGTACAGCAAGTTGCAGATCGCCTTGCCTGAAACAGGTGTGGTGCCCGTCGACGTGGTGGCCGTGCGCCACCAGGCAATAATGTATGGGAAAACTCCATGTAAGGTATGGCAACCCAACAGGCAGCATCAGTATAAATGATGGCTCAGGCAATGGAGAGGGTGGCCACTTCCATTATCCCCCCTGAAAGGCAGATGGAGCAACAACAGCAGGCAACAGACTCCATTTGCCAATCACACAGGGAAGACATGTTGGCATCCAACAGGGATCGACGGGTGGCACTGGAGACTCTGCACGAATCCATATCAATAGAGTTACAGGGCCACAGGGAAGCCCTGAGGGTGGAACTCCATAACCTCAGGCAGAGTCTGCTTGAACTTGAGGCTTCCCGAAATGTTAGGGCAGAACAGCAGCTGGAGCAGGTCACACGTTCGCTCTCAGCTGAGCTGCAAGCAACACGTGAGGAGATCCGGGCATCCCGCGAGGCCATGCCTACAGAAGTGCAGGCAACCCGTGACGTGCTGCATGGGGATCTCCGCCCTTTAATCCTCCAGAATCAGACCTTCCAGACCCGCATGCTTGCTGCCATGGATGACCATACCAGGGCTTTGCGTGGGCTGCCTCCAATAGTGCCACCACCTCCTGATGCAGCAGCAGAGGGTGAAGAGACCGACAGCAGTTCTCCCACAATGGCATAGCCGTGCAGGCCATGAGCCCATGGAGGTATTTTTTTTTCTCACAACATCCACGCAGGTGGGTGTTGGTGTGCACCCTGTCCTCGAACCTCCTGGGTGGCCTCCCCCCACCCCCTGGCCCCCACATGGCCATTTCCTTTTTTTACAGTGTGTTGCCTTGTGTGGCTCCTGTGGGCATCCACTGTATTCCGGCTGGGCACATGCAGGCTTGTCCTGAGTTTGGGTTAGATGCTTGGGTTCGTGACACACACACCCCTCCTGCTACCCGTTTCCATGGGCTTGCAAAGGGTGTGACCAAGTGACAGTGACTTACACAGTGACATTGGGCTTCCATGAGCTGTGTGGGCAGTCTGTAGTCAATACTGTGTGTACATCCCTAGTGGGTATTGTTGTTGTATTGTACACTGCATGGTGTATTGATATGTGCTTGTGCATCCATGTCTTCCTCCTAATTTGCAGGTTCCTTCCTCATGTCTTCACAAGGCCGTCTCCTTTGCAGATGGAGTTCATGTTGTATGCAGTACACTGACACATTTGCGTGGCAGAAACCTTCTATAGTTCGAAGGGTTCGATGTGCTGGCTTATTCAGGTTGTAAGACTACCACTACTTTGACTTAGTACTGTCATGTTTTTGCAATGTTTCATGGTGTGTTGCTGTATTGTGTTGGTGGTAAGTATTTGTTCATGTGTGCTGTTTGTTATTGATTACTGGGAGCATATTGTCTGTGGACAGTTTCCATTTGGGACAGTGCACTTTGTGACACTTGTGTCAGGTCTTGTGCATTGCTTTGTTTGCTTTCACATTGCATGACATGCCATGGTGTGTTGGGTGGCGGAGCTGGGGAGGGGTTGTGTGACATGGCGCTATTTTCATGTTGTATTTTACAAGGGGGTAGTCATTCATGCAGCATAAATGTGTGTTTTTTTATCTTTCGGCAGGTAGGGATGCACACAATGTAACACTTCCAGGTGACCAATCTCAGGCTGGTATGGTTGTGACAGTTGACTGTCCCTTATGTCATCATCACTGATTGCAGCTGGTATGTGCCAGGGCTGTGTGCACTCCACAGGGGTGTGATTTTAGGTGAAGTAATTAGCCACCAGCTGCGTACGGGCTGCCTCACCACGTGCCCTTTCCCCTCCCATGCGCAGCGGCCGTGCTTGTGGTTGGGGATGTGGGGGCACCACCATGTCCACGGGCAGGCCCCGGCATGTTGCAACGTTGTGCAGGACACATGCTGCCACTATGATCCTGCACACTACTGGCGGCGCATATAGCAGCTGTCCACCAGAGCGGTCAAGGGAGGGAAAGCGTGACTTGAGCACTCCGAATGTGCGCTCCACTATGCCCCGGGTTGCAATATGGGCTGTGTTGTATCTTACCTCGGGTGGTGTGGTGGGGTTCTGAATTGGCGTCATCATGTGGGTGCTCAGTGGGTAGGCACTGTCCTCTGGGGAGGTGATGATGGGTATCATTAGTGGGGGTGTGACATTACTCAGTATCTGACATGCATGCATGTGCAGGGGCATTTATACTCACCAAGCAGCCATGTATCACCATGCCGCCCAGCTTCTAGGTCCCGGTTTAGGATTGACATTCTGTAAATGAAACTATTATGGGTGGACCCTGGATAGTTGGCATATACTGAGGTGATGATTCCCTTGGCATCACATACTACCTGCACGTTGATGGAATGCCAGTGCTTGCGGTTTCTGTAGATGTGCTCAGTTGCCCTGGGAGGACGTAGAACCACATGGGTGCAGTCAATGGCGCCTAGCACTTTGGGGACGTGTGCCACCCCATAAAAATCCTGGACGACAGCCTGCCTTTCTGCTGGTGTTCTGGGCAGGTATATGTGCCTGCGGACTGATGGGCGTGCAGTCATGATGGCCAACACCTGGTGCAGGCAGCGTGACTGCGTGGCCTGTGAAACCCCCCCACTATGGCAGTTGTCCGCTGGAATGAACCAGTGGCCAAGAAGTGCAGTACATTGAGCACCTTTTCCAAGGGGCTCAGTGCTTGGGAGCACAGGGTGGGTGATGTGAGGTCATCCTCCCACTCACTCACCAGGTTGAGTATTATGTGAGGTGGAAACCTGTACCTCCCATACACCTGGTCATCAGGCATCCCAAAAAGGCTGGTTCTGGGTGAAAAAATTCTGGGACTATCCATCCTCCTCCTCCTCCTCCTCCTCCTGCGGTATCCCACGACCACTGCTGCGAGGAACGGTATATTCATCTTGGCGCCTGAGCTTGTTTGTTGTTTGCGCACACTTTTATGCTGCGCGGGTCCACGTACGCCTGCTTCCTGCTGGCGTACGTGTTTCCGGATTAGCGCGTCTTTTTTGGCGCACGCATTGGCCCCATGCGATTCCATGAATATGTGTTGTAGACGCGCGTGTGGGGTTTCCGCACAGTTGGCTCCTGTATTTCCCCCATGACGCCCACATTTTCACGCATTGTTCCCCATTCTGCGTGTTACGCCCCTGTTCCGCCTACTTTAGTTGTGTGCGCTGCGCTATGTGCGCTTTCGCTGTGCGCGTAGCGCATGCTGTTTGGAGGTGGGTGCGCCACGCAGGATTTTAGCGCACATCCAGGGATTGACACGCACACAGACTTCCATGAATCACTGTGCGTGGGTTTCGCTGCGATTTTCGCACTTGCGCTGCGATTCGCACGCTTTCGCACGCTTGCACAGGAATTTTCAGCACACATTAATTTCATGAATCGGCCTCTAAGTTTTCTCAAAGTCTGACATTTTTATTTTAAACAAAAACAATAAATAAATCCTAACTAAACCTATTCTCCCAGGGGATTCCCTACCTAGTCTAAGGGAAAACCTCCTAGCATACAAAAAACAAACCCTCCCACTAAGCAACACAATATACAAAGAAACATATGAAGAATATAAATACAAGATTACTACATAACCAGTGTCTTTGATGAACAACAAAACTAAAAGATTACCAAATAACCAATGCCTTGGATGACTTCTGTTGGTCCTGGGCAGATCTTGCTCCCCCAGAGATGTCCCAAAGTCAATTTCTTCCAAGAAAAGAAACTCATAAATCAGTCTTTGAAAAGGTTCCAAAGAAACAAATGTTCACTCAAACACAAATCCACTGGTTTCTTCTTCACTTGATGAAAAGATTCCCTTTCCAAAATCCACAAGGAAACAACAACAATGATATTCCTTGTCAACCTCCCACCAGGAGAGAATGGATACAGTTTAGGACAAAAGTACCAGTTCTGATTAACAACTCTTCCTCTGGTACTTCTGCAGCGTTTTGAATATACTTTGCTATGATGCTTCTTCTTAGGGCTTGCTCTCTCTCTAGCAAGTTCCTTCTGCCATTGATACTGTGAAAGCAGACTTCTTCGCCTCATAGTCTGCATTTGCTTCTGCTTCTACTACATTCAAATAATGTTCTGACAAATGTATAAATAACCACAGTACTACTGCTTCCGCTGCTACTTGATATTTTTGGCAACTTCAGTAAGACATTTTCGACCTCTACAGGTTGGCATGGCACTCTTCACTCTTGTATAGTACGAAAGCACTGCCTCTTCTGTTTTTTAAGTACCATGAAATCTGTCTTAGCTCCCAGAAAGCTTCTCTCTCTTGATCTGAACAGTCTCAGCTCTGCAGATTTCAAAATGATTTCTTTTAACAGGCACCCAGCCTCCTTCCCCAGCTTCATGTCCACCTTCTTGTCTCCAGTAGTTACCCCAAAGCTCTAGTGCCACTCCTACAACTCTGGATAACCTTGTCATCCTTAAATCAGAGGATTCTGGTTCCACCAAAGCTTTAACAACTCTCACACAATTGTGTTCAGTTCTTAATTGGGCTGGTTTCAGCTTGTTCTACTAACTTCAGCAACCTCTACAATTGCTAAATGATTGTTCAAGATGTAACAAGGATTAAGCTTCTCTGTAGAAACTAATTTAGGTACGCACGATCCTGTTTTGACAACAAACTGCCACTATCAAGGTTTGTGTTCCCCCTTATCCACGTAGCATTCAACTTCAATAGAAAATGGGAAACAGTTTCTTGTAACAATGCAGGAAAGTCAGCTTCTGCTTTATAAAGTTTACTGGCAACATTCTCCTCCTTAATAGGAGACTCGCGACCGTTCAGTAACACTTCACATCCAACAATGGGAAAAAGAAAAGCTTTCTTTTCACACATGTACTTTAACTTTGCTGCGATAAGCCTGTGATACAATTCCCTTGTTAGAGCAACTTACCATGACTGCGAACAACTTCTACTCGCTTTCATTCACTCGCGAGCAACAATTAAGATGGATACAGTCCGGTGTTCCTGATGATTTGGAGTATGGCGCTTCAGTCACTGACTCCACAGTCATAACGGTTGTAAGCTGCTTCTGCTTCCCGACTTAACTTCTTCTACTGCTACTGCTATGGGACCCACACCCCTCTGCTGCACAGTTGTCTCAGATCCAGCCTCAATAAGGGAGATTCTTCATTTCTCCAGCTTCCCTCAGCTTGCCTCTGCACACGGGCCTCGGGTGGATGCACGACTTCAGCTCTGCATTCACAGCGATTAGGCGCAACTGGAAAGAGTGCCAGTTTCTTCCAGTTTCTTCCAATTCAGCCCCAGCCAAACAGGGTTTGCGAGCAGAGGACCGGCTCAGAGTCTGCAGGTGAACTCTCGTCTTCCTCTGTTCTGGCGTTCCTTCAATGGTCACACTTCCTAGTGAGCTGCCAGCCTCGTGCTTTGCTTCTTCTTCTTATACTGCCGACCTTCGGGCTCCTGTTCCAACTTCTTTCTACTGCTCCTTCCTGCTGCAGCCTTTTATGCCTCTCAAGTTGGGGCAATTGGCTTCAGGTGCAGGCCCTCAGTATTAATTACCTGACCCTGGTAAAGGCTCCTAGGCCTGCTTGCCTGTCCTTTACATCTGCATGCCTCCTCAGCCCTCTTCTTCACCACAGTCCCAGAGGGATTCTGGGATATGTAGTCAATCTTACGGAAATTAGATTTTCCCACTTCCTTTCTACTTGTAATAGTGTTTTTTATTCACTTGATGTTTTTAGAAGAGGGACTGTAGGGTTCAACCTTATTAGAGACAAATGGTGTAGAAAAGGGCACATTTCCGTCATTCCTTTTGGTATATCTTTGGCATTGGGGAGGATATTTAGTTTTAGGGGTACAAAATACCTGTTCTTTGGATAAAACACTTTGTTGGGTTACACCCTTGGAGTCTACCCTTGCATCCTCACTAGGAGGTCGAGATACAGCAAAGTGACATTAAGCCAGTTCCTCTTTTAACCCAGTGGCAAGAGTATCCCTCTCAGAGGAGCAATACTGTGTCTCACCCTGCGAAATCTCCACACTACCCTGGGCCTGGTCTCCAACCAGGTGATCCTCCTGCAGTACACCACCCCCAGGATTGGTATCAGGAAGCATCTTCCCTCCCCTGGCCCCCTGGGAGGAGACTCTAGGCAGGGTTTTGGTGGGGAATCCGCAGGATTACCCACAGTTTCCCATGGGGATGGTCAAGATGTCTCTTTCTATTCACATGTGCACAGGGGATCTCCAGACTTGACCTGGTCCTGGTTCTCAGTGATCTATTCCCATGAGTGTGGGAGGTTGAGATTGGACAGTGCACATTATCAGACCATGCCCCTTTATGGCTTTCTTTGGTGATCCTGGATGTCTACTAGAAGGCCATGGAAATGGTATGATCACTCTCCAACAGATCCCAAGCTTTCTAGAGATGTCGGTGAGCTTGTTGCAAATTACCTTTGGGAAAATGGGAATGTGGGCCTTACTCAGGTGACTTTTTGGGGTGCCATGATGGCCGTTTTTCGAGGCAAGCTGATTAGTAATTCGGCAGCATACATTAGGGAATGTCGGCTGTTTCATTTGAAGCTAGAGAGGGGGTGTTGTCAGTGGAGACGGAACATGCTCTGGGGTCATGTGCCTCCCTGTGGGTGTTAATGGTGGCACGGAAGAAGCTAGAGGAACATCTGGATGACAGGTCTGCGCAGGCCCTGCTGAAAGGGGCCCCTAGGGGTCCCTCCTGTTATGGAAAGAAGGCAAGTCACCACACACGATAGATACACCAGACACGAGGTTGCATTCCCAAAGCTAGGGTTTATTGCAAAGCAAATAGTCTCAGTTGGCCAACTCGGTCTCATGCCCCGCGACGTGTATCTCTAGACCTCGAGGGACGCAAGGGAGTGAATTACGTACATCAGTTACATATATACAAAATGCATATCATACAATCAGCTGTGACACGTTTAACAGCCCCCTTTATTGAGTTTCTTTGAACTCGGTTTGATGATGGACAATTTTGACGAATATGACACCTTCAAATATCTATTCTAGCAACAGTATGCAACCTTGCAAGTGTGGAGACATCTTTTCTTTGTTGAACAGAACACAGTGCTTCTGTTCTTGTAAGTGAGCTACATACGGGGGAAGAGTCACATTCCAGACCTTGCTATCTATGAGGTGCTATTCGTGTCCTGGGAGCCGACACGCTCTACAGTGCTCGGAAAAGGGGGGCCATAAGAAGAGCATAATTCAAGCCTTTAGCTGCTTTATTCTAACATATTCTACCATACAACGAGACTGGCTGGCAGCTGTGAAATGATTAAATGCCCTGCGGCTCTGCTTCAAGGCTACATTCGGGAGGGAGCCGGGCATTCCTCTCCGGAGCTGCCTACGTTGTGTTTCAACAAACTCTTATTAGCCTTGCGGCCTTGCAGCCTTGTCCTTTCACGTTCAGACAACAATGTTAACAGTTGAGCAGAGTAAGCAGAAATGTGCTGCGAAGCAGTTTGAACAGAAAGCAATGAGCAATCGTTAGAAAACAAAATGGCGATCCTTGTTACATCAAAATGGCCGCTCATTGGTCAAACTCGGAAACCTGTATTTCTATCGTTATGTACATGAGACGGTTGGCCTTCGGCCACCAAAATACGTTTGCCGTCAATCGTGAGAGGTGTCCATTTTTCTAGACCGACACTGCTAAAAGCTAGGCAATTCTACTATGTGAATGGCAATAAGGTTAACTGTCTGCTGGTTTCTAAATTAAAGAAGATAAACATGTGGAATAGCACAGCAGCCCTGTATAATGATCAAAGGTAACTACAGTGGGCAGAGCCTGACAAACTGGAGATTCTTCTGAGACACTTTTCATCAGTATTCACAGGGGAGTCTATCACAGGGGGCACAGGTTCATTAATTGAGAGAAGCGGGGGTCTTGTGCTGACTAACGTGCAAAGGGAATCTCTAGAGGGAGGGGGATGCCATGTGAGATGAAATGGGCAATCAAATATTTTTTTTAAAAGGCCCGAGTGGGCCATATGGATGGGTTGAAATTAGGAGTGGTGGCCCTGGACACCCACAAGGCGTTTGACACGGTGGGCTGGGGTTACATCAGGCATACCTTTGAAGCATTCTGGTACTGACCCAATTTTTTAAAGATGGTTCTTGCAAACTATCACAAACAGTCCACCTCTCTTCGGGTCAATGGGTGTCACTCAGCAATTAGCTATTACTAAAGGGACCAGGCAGGGCTGCTACCTTTCTCTGCTGGTTTTTACTCTGTCAATGTAGCCGTTCACCTGCCATGTTAGAAATAATTAAAGTAGCACTGGACTATCCATAGGGGGGGGGGGAGTAAGATCTCATGATATGGAGATGTTCTTTTGATGCTGAGGAATCCCTGTACGACACTGAGAGCCTCAATTAGAGAGACCTTCCTTTCAGAAGGTGGCAGGGTTTACTGCAAACTATAACAAATCGCATGGGTTAGACATCTAGGTGCACCCGGAGGATCAGGCCAATTTGGAGGCACTCTCTCCAATACGGTGGAGTAGGTATGCTATTCCCTACCTGGGGTTCGAGATACTGCATAGGATATAGAGGGTGTACTAGGCTAATTTCTCCTCCCTCTTTAACGAGCTGACAGCAGATCTGGCTAGACAGAGCGAACAGGAGAGCCCCTGGTTCGGGATGATTAGTGCAGTTAAGATGTATTTTTTCCCAGACTTTTGTATTTTTGCCTGGTGCTGGTGGTTAGAATTGCTGTGATCCACTTCCTGCAGAATAAGATTTTCTGCGTAATTTCGGGTAACAGGAGGGCAATGGTCGTGAGGCCTGGGGGACCCTGATGTCTTTAGATATAACATGGCTGCAGAGATCTCCCATGCAATGTCCTGGCTGGGGAACAATCCTGCACAGAAGTGGAGGGCTATCGAGGATGCCTTTTCTGGGATTGAGGTGGCTAGGCTGCCATATGTTGGGTCAGAAATGGGTCAGGGGAACGGGGGCTTTGCTGCTGACTTCCACTAAACACACGCTTTACAACTTGAAGCGTGCACGCCGTAGGTGGAGCATTCCAGTGGGGACAGGCCTGCTTGCTCCTGTCTGGTATAATACCACTTTTCAGCCAGGATGTGAGAAGGCGAGATTTGAAGCCTGGGTTTCAGGGTGGATTGGTACATGTGCATCAATTAAATAAGGACGGTAGCCCATCATGCTGAGTGTAAGCAGGCTTTCTCTTTGAATGAACAGAAGCCGTTCCGCTATGCACATCTGCGCCACTAGGCATATCAACCATCGATCAAAAGAGGTGGAACTAAGCCCTTAAATCCAACGGAACTCACACTTCAGGTGGGCAGCAGCAAGGGCAAAGTCTCAAAGCTATATAAGATGCTGGATATAGGGAGTACCCCATCTGCCATATATGAGTAAATGGGAGCAGGACCTGGGAATATCAATAAAGGATGATGCTTAGCTGAACATTTGGGCTCGGATGTATATGTCTACCCACTGTGCCACTGACGGTAAAAGTGCATATAAAGTCTGCTATAGGTGGCATCTCACACCACAAATGCTCCACTGCATGAATGCTGCTTATTACACCAATTGCTGGTGGGGGTGCAATTTCAAAGGATCTCTCATCCAAATGCTATGGGAATGTGGGAAAACTGCTTGTTTTTGGAGGGAAGTTTTAGCCAAGATTAAAGTGATTACAGAGGTACAATTGCTGATGGAGCTATTGGTGGTGATGCTGGTCGACATGGGGGATGGAGTTTTTTCAATGTTGGGACAGATAGCGTCTCTCATAGGACATATGCTACTGGCAGCTAGACTAGTGTAAGGAACACATGGTGACAACAAGTAAGGCAGATACAAGTGATCACAGTGTGTTTATTCAACAATGAATTCAGTATGCAGGTTGGGAAAATGCCTAATCTAAACCTAAACCTAAGATGGAAGCAAGCATCGACCATCAAATGAAAATAAGGCAGTCCCAGTGGCGTTGTGTCAAATAAAAAGAGCCTTTACTAAGAAACCTATTGCCAAACCTTACAACTAATAAAAAAAACGGTGTGGGATAGTTCTCAAGAAAAGAAAGATGTGTTCACAAAAAAGGGTGTGGGATAGTTCTCAAGAAAAGAAAGATGTGTTCACAAAAAAGGGTGTGGGATAGTTCTCAAGAAAAGAAAGATGTGTTCACAAAACAGGGTGTGGGATAGTTCTCAAGAAAAGAAAGATGTGTTCACAAAAAAGGGTGTGGGATAGTTCTCAAGAAAAGAAAGATGTGTTCTCAAATAATATGTCAGGATGCTGTAGCCTGGGTCTCCCTTCCACATGTTTGAGCACAGGGTAAGGTGGGATCGTGGAGCACAGCACACTCTCAAGCTCTTCCAGCACGAGGTGACACTTTAGCTTTCAGCTATCAGGGCCGTCGATAGCCAAGGCTCATTCCACTTGACAGTCTCTTGCCTTCGAGGGCCTGATGTGTTCGAATAACCAAACAAAAGTTCCTTTAACCAACTGAAAGTTCGCTAGGGTGTTAATGGGTCACCGCTGCGTCCCCCTCTTCTGGGCACTCACCCTTCTTGATTCTAAGCCACAATTCACGTAGGGTGATTGCTTCACCCCTGGGTCCCCCTCTTCTGGGCGCTGACCCCTCACATGTCGTATTCTACAAATTATATAATAGTTCCTTTATCAATTGGAGTTTGGATGATAGCGCCACCCCTGGATCTCCCTTGGTCGGGCTCGGACCCCCTCTTAACTGCCAGTACTTGGGTGATGGATTCACCCCTGGATTTCCCTCGGTCAGGCTCAGACCCCCTCTTGACTGCCAGTACTTGAGTGATGGCTTCACTCCTGGTTCTCCCTCGGTCAGGTTCGGACCCTTCCTGACTGTCAGTACTTGGGTGATGGCTGCACCCCTGGATCTCCCTCGGTCAGACTCAGACCCTTCTCTTTAGAAGGAATTCTCTTCCACTTAGTTTCTCAATGTCTTTTCAAACAATTCATAGTCGACATCCCTCAGCATGGTTCACGCTGTCATCATACTGTTTCTAGAGACTTTAGACTTTGCCCCTCTCATCAGCATCCCTCGGTCCGGTTCCCTTCTGCTAACTTCACATTCACTATGGCTTACGGGATTCACCTCCCTTTCTTTAACATAGTTTGTAGATCAAAGTCTTTTGATTGTACAGGGATTTTGCTTGACCCTCAGTATGACCACTTTGACCTATTTCGATGGCCTTCTTATGGCCTTTTGGTTTCTGCAGTTTTGCTGAGATGGGGATCGACCAGAGTCTCTTGAGTTAGCACCCATGTCGTGCCAGTTTTCCTCTGCAGCTGGTCTCCCCCTTAACACTTTTACAGTTCTTTCATAGTTCATTGAACTTGGTTCAAACTTGCCACATTGTGATTCTGAATTAACACAGCCCGGTTCGTTTCGGTTCTCCCTTCGACTCACCGGCTGTGATGAACCGCTTGGCTTTCCTCTTCATTAGAGTCAAGGCCGGTACCATGGTCACGGGAGCCTCCCTCGCTCTTGCTTATCATCGTAGGCGTGCCCCATGTACCGTTGACATCTGGTTTAAGACACTTGTGCTATTGTTTGCAGTATTAGGCTCTCTTCCACGAAGGTTCCGCAGGCCTGGGACGAAAAGGGCAAGGTCACTCCTCTCCCTGCCACCCTCTCATTTCCTGCTGCTTTTCCCCTTCTCTTGAACTACTGCGTCTGGTTAGCCGTCTTGTCGTGCTCTCTGCCATGCTTGTACTGTGCTCTCAGGCTCCACCTTTTATCCTTGTGGGGAAGGAAAAGGGCCTTCAGGTGTGTGTGATTCAGGTTAATTGCCTGACTTTGCCTGACCCTTGTATTGGGACATGTCAGGTAAACTGCTCTGGTGTTAGTCCGTTGTCCTTTGTGTTGTGCGAAAATGTTTGTGTCAGAAAAGGGGGGATGACAGTGGTTTTGAATGTCCTACGTGAGAGGATGGGGAAAAGGTGTCAAAGGAAGGGGGATACTGCGTCTCACTTGTCGGTGTTGCACTCCCACTCCTCAAGGACTCCCCATCCAGAAGATCCTCCCTCACTGGTCCATCCACAGGAACTGGATCCAATAGCGATGGCTGTGTCCTGGCTGCATGGATAACGGATCCTCGAGGCTTAGACAGGGAGACACCTTCAGGTTTCTCACACTGGCTATTGCCCAGAATTGGAAGAGTCTGGAGCGTCCGATACATCAAATGTGGTGGGTGAAGTACTGGGACAGGCTGGTATCGAAAAACATCACTGCTTTACTTGAAGGGAGATTTGTAAAACATGTGGCCACATGGAAGCCTTCATGGACTATGGAGAGTGCTATCCTGCTGTTGGTGGGAAGCCTCCGCTTCTTAGACATGTCTCACCATTGTAAAGGTTTACAGGGTTTGTCACATCAAAAGAGGGGGAACTGTTGGATGGGGAGGGTAGAAAGGGCGGACTAGTGTTGGGGTGCCGAGTTATATTTTTGTGCAAGACAAGTGGAAGGTGACCACCTTGTTATGTACCCTGGATTTAATTGCTTACGTCTCTCCTGGCTCACAGTTGGTAAAATAACAATAGTTTAAAAAAAGGTTCCCGGTCGCCATCTTAGTGGTATTTCTTGCAGCGATAAATGCAATATTTACCCTAACGTCTCCATAATGCCCACGATTGTTTCAGATTCTTGACAGTTACTCCCCCCGAGAGGGAAGGGTTCAGGCTTCCAAGGACGGGAACGATGATACTGACGCACCAAGAAAGCAGCATGAACTGAAGAGGCTGGTTCCCAGGAACGTTCGGTGGCCCGTAACCCTTCCACTTAACCAAATATTGCAGCCAACTTCGATGGTTAATGAGAATCGCACATATGTGAAACCTCATACTCCAAGGCAGTAGCTGTTTGTATAGGGGGGAGGTCTTCCTTTCAGGTTCCCAGATAATCGATCAAAGACATGTGCCTTTCGCTGAGATACATGAGAAACAGGGTGGAACCGGGACAAGGATGCCAGGAGACACAGGTGATAGGCCACAGGACCCACTGAATGGAGGATTTTGAAAGGGCTGAAATATTGTGGAGACACTTGGAATATACTAGATGAGATGATTTGTTTCAAATTTGCATATCTATTTATCGTAGCACAAGTTTTCTTTAGAGTTGTTAAAGCAGCAGCCTGTCCCTTCTGCATGTCAGAAAAGAGGGCATCGACTGAAGGTGGTTTACTGATAGATACACTAGCAGTAGGAAGACTAGTCGGATGGAATACATTAGTACAAAAAAGACTTACACCGGTAGATGTGTGAATGGAATTATTTAAGCAAAATCTGCAAAAGCAATGAGCTTATTCCAGTTGTCTTGAGTGGCTGAAACACAGCAGCAAAGACACTGTTCCAATGATTGATTTAGACACTCAGTCTATCCATTTGTTTGCAGATGTTAACCTGAATTTAGGGCACGTTCGATACCTAACATTTTACATACAATAGCCCATCATCGAGATATGTACTGAGGTCCTTTATCTGCTATAATAGAGAAAGGGAGACCATGCAAGCAAAAAAACGAATGCAAAAAATATCTTGTCATTTGAGGTGCTGAAGGCCCCTGAGGCATAGACAGAACATGGGCCATCTTAGTTTAAGAATGAATGGTTCCCATGAATGTGGTCTGTCCTGCTGATGGGGGGAGATCCACAATGAAATCAGTTGATATTTGTTGCCATGGGAAAGTAGGTAAGGAGGGCTGGACCAAATGTCCTAAAGGATGATGTTTGGGATGCTTACATGAAAACAGATGGAAGAAGCAGCCACATAATCCTGAACATCTTTTGTAGATCGAGACCACTAAAAATGTCTAGTAACAAATTGTGTAGTAGAGTGGAAACCTTGGTGTCCGGCAATGAGAGTTTCATGACACATGTGAAGCATGCCCTTTCTTAGTTCCTTCGTGGGGATTGTAAGGAGCTCATGGTGGCAACAAGTAAGACAGACACAAGTGATCACAGTTCAAGGGTGTTTATTGAACAATTAATGAAGTATGAAGGTTGGAAAACCGCCTACTCTAAACCTAAATCTAAGATGGGAGCAAGCGTCAACCATCAAATGAAAATAAGGCAGTCCTAGCAGCGTTGTGTTAAATAAAAGGGCCCACAATAAGAAACCTATTGCCAATTCTTACAACTAATACAAAAAGGGGTATGGGATAGGTCTCAAGAAAAGAAAGAAGTGTTCTCAAATAATATGTCAGGATACGGTAGCCTGGGTCTCCCTTCCCCACGTTTTTAGCACGGGGTAAAGTGGGATTTTGGAGCACAGCACACGCTTGAGCTTTTCCAGCATGAGACGACAGTTCCAATGGCAGCTCTCCGGACCGTCGATGGCCAAGTCGAGTTTCTTTTGAAAGTCTCTTGCCTTTGAGGGCCTGACGTGTTCAGCTAACAAAACAAAAGTAAAGTTCCTTTAACCAAATGAAAGTTCCCTAGGGTGAAAATGGTTCACCCCGGGTCCCCTTCTTCTGGGCGCTGACCCTTCTTGATTCTAAGCCACAATTCCTGTAGGGTGATGGCTTCACCCCTCAGGCCCCTGCTTCCGGGTGCTAACCCCTTTTGACTGCCAATACTTGGGTGATGGCTTCACCCCTGGATCTCCCTCGGTCGGGCTCGGACCCTTCTTGACTGCCAATACTTGGGCAATGGCTTCTCCCTGGATCTTCCTCGGTCACGCTTGGACCCTTCTCTTCTCTCAGCCGGATCTCCCTCAGTCGGGCTCAGACCCTTCTCTTCAGCAGGATTTTTCTTCTCTTAGTTTTCAATGTCTATTCAAATAGTTCATAGTGGAAATCCCTCGGCAGGGTTCACGTCTGTCAGCATACTGTTTCTCAGGACTTTAGACTTTGCCTCTATCGTCAGCATCCCTTGGTCGGGTTCACTCCTGCTAACTTCACATTCACTATTGCTTGCATGATTCACCTCCCTTTCTTTCACACAGTTTGTAGATCAAAGTCTTTCAATTGTACAGGGATTTTGCTTGACCCTCAGTATTACCACTTTGACCTATTTCGGTGGCATTCCTATGGCCTCTTGGTTTCTTGGTTTCTGTAGTTTTGCTCAGATGGGGATCGAACAGAGTCTCCTGAGTTAGCACACACGTGGTGCCAGTTTCCATCTGCAGCTGGTCTCCCCTTAACACTTTTACAGTTCTTTCATAGTTCATTGAACTTGGTTCAAACTTGCCACTTTGCGAATCACCATCCAGACAGCCCGCTTCTTATCATTTCGCCTTTTACTCACCGGCTGTGATAAACCGCCTTGCCCTTCTTCATTGGAGTCAAGGCTGGTACCATGGTTGCGGGAGCTTCCCTCACTCCTGTTTATCGGCATAGGCTTGCCCTGCG
Organism: Ambystoma mexicanum; assembly: GCF_040938575.1. Taxonomy (NCBI): domain Eukaryota; kingdom Metazoa; phylum Chordata; class Amphibia; order Caudata; family Ambystomatidae; genus Ambystoma; species Ambystoma mexicanum. Next base: position 1,105,557,134 of record NC_090941.1, read on the forward strand.
TACCGTTGACATCTGTTGCAAGACACTTATACTATGCTGGTAGTTTTAGGCTTTCTTCCACAAAGGTTTCGACTGGGACGAAAAGGGCAAGGTCACTTCTCTCCTCGCCACCCTATCGAATTCCTGCGGCTTTACTCCTTCTCTTGAACTGCCACGCCTGATTAACCATCTTGCCCTGCTATCCGCTGTGCTCGCCTTGCTTGCCCTTTGCCTTCTTGCTCCACCTTTTATCCCTGTGGGGAAAAGGAAGGTCCGTGAGGTGTGCGTAATCAAAGTCAATTGCCTGACCTTGCCTGATCCTTGTGTCGGGACATGTCAGGTAAACAGTTTTATTACAAGTCTGTTGTAAACCAATATTCATGTCGTGAAGGTTGGAGTGTCGGAATGTCCTACGGGATAAGATTGGAAAAAGTTATTATAAGAAGGGGGTCGGTTGGTAGACTGAGAAAGATGAGATGGATAAGGTTTGTGAAATGTATGAGAATGACCGGGATTGTGAACAGACCAGAGGGGATTGTGGGACAAACGGGAATAGCTGGGACCAGGTGGATGAGAAGGAAAATGACTGAGAGTATTCGGGTAAGAATGATCATAGGGACGTGGAGAAGAATGTCTGGGAATGTTCGGGCAGTACGCAGGAAAACAGGGATTCTGGAAGAGATTGTTTTTCGATGTCAATGAGTGTTGATTCGGTACGGAGGGATCATTAGATTCAGGCAGGAGAGCTTGAATGGAAAGAAGCGCAGCAGATGTATGATAGCCTATAAAGATCTTAGGGAGTTTGCCCTCCTCTCCTTATCCCTGGCTTGTGGCATACCGTGTCTCCCTTGGGTTATTCCCTTGAGAATAACCCTGGGCTTCCCCATACCGGTGAGCCTTTCTCGCTCTTTCAGTCTGGTTTTTGGTATTTGCATCAAATGCATTTTTATTTTTTAATGGGGGGGTCCCTCCAATCCCCCGTTTTTTACACTTTAAAACCTGCCACAAAAGAATGAACCCTTTATCCCTAAAAAAAATGCATTCAATGCATATTCTTTCGTTGCAAACCCTTTGATGCAAAATACTTAGATGGAAAGACATTCGATATACTAGATGCCTTTCACCTCTAGAGTTGGGATCTGAGCAGATCAGTCCTTCGTTGGCCACCTGAATCAGATTCTCTTGAGGTTCCTGTGTGAGATAACCTCAGATATTTCACAGGAAGTACAATTGCTGACAATGGAACTTAAGACCATCTAATTGATGCAGCTGTTAAGAAATGACTTCCTTTAACACATCTTCAGCGGGATCCACACTCTTCAATCATACTAATTGTAGAAAATCTATAACTGCAAAGAGAAAGGAAGCCTTGGGAAACAGTTTTTCTGCTGTAGATTCTCTGTTTGTTTCCTTTTCTTTACGTCGCAGGCCGTCAGCTAGGATATTATCTTTTCCTGGGATAAAAGTGGAACAAAGGTCATACTGAGAAACAAATATGCCCATCAGCGACTATTTTGACACTCAGATTGTTGTAAAACCATGAGATTACGATGGTCAGTATGAATTTCCACTGGGTAATAAGAACCCAAAAGCAGATGTTGTCATTCTTTACAAGCTTGTTTCAATGCATAACATTTTTTCCAAGATGGTGTAATTCATTTCTGAAACATACACGAAAAGTATTAATTTCTGAAATGGTTAATGATCTGGCCAAGTAGGCAACGGAATATTCTAAACAGTCTTCATGGAGTTGTTTTAGCACAGCCCCGATCGCGGACTTAGATGCAGCAGACGCCACAATGAAGAGTTTGAATTGATTCAGAGGTTTAAGAATAGGTGCTGTATTAAATGCTTTTTTCAAATCCTTGAAGGCCTTTTCTTATATGAAACCAATAATAAATTAAGAAACCTAAACTATAGGAGCGGGTCATACACCAACAGCACACTCTACACTGGAACATCTGCTGCCCTAATGGAATGGGAAACGGCTGAAAACCAACCAGAATAGCCACAGCCATGCCCAGCCAAGACAGACTTAAAGTCTGCTCCTTAATGGGTCCCAAGGACAGATACTGACCATCAACCCCTTCTACAGGAGCTGATTTGCATGGAATATTGTATTGTTTAGCCCAGTGTGAGACAGTCATGGTATCAAGTGAGACACAGTCAAAACGATGTTAGTTTCAAAACCTTTATTTACGAAAGTTCCTGGGTTGGTGTAATGCCTAACTGGCCCTAACACTAACGGGATGGTTCTCTTAACTGATGTTTCTAAGGGACATTGAAGTCTTAAGGACCAAAGTAAAAATCTGTCTGTGTCTTAAGCTATGCTTGCCCTCACTCTTTGACAAAATGTCTTAGGAAGTCTCTTAAAAGTAAAAGATAGTGGTCAACAGAAAATAGGAAGCCAAGGTTGGTTTCAGGTGGTCTTCTCAAGAGGTGTAGGTTTGTCAGTTTCACAAAAATTAGTTCAATCAAAGCAGGGCTGTTCATAAAACCTTTTCCACAAAGCCCTTGCAATTCTCTTAAATACCTTTAATGTCTTTGGGTTCCTTGAGTTTCCCTTCCCCAAGTTTCAACGTGTTCAAGTTCCAAACACCACAAAAAGAAATATAACAATTCATTTTGAAGTTCCTCAGGGTTCCCTTCCCCAATTGTCAATCCTTTAAATGCTACAAAACAATAAATCTCCAACTAGGTTAGGTCTCTCAAGGTTCCCTTCCCCAAGCTCAGGACCCTTATTGCTTTCAAATACAAAGTTCAATTTGTTAGGATGTACCTTTTCTTTTAAACATAGTTCACTTGTGGGACACAATCAGAGACTTTCAAAACCGCCCGGTTCTTTACTCCTCCTAGACGTGACCACTCCAATCTGTAACCTCACTCTTTATTCCTTGCTCTTCCTTCTTTAGCCTTTCACATCCAGGTGCTTCCTGCACCCCTTCTTGTTCTCCTCTGTGTCCTTTGCGTTCTTTCTTGTGCACACTTGCACCTTCCTTTCTTTCTTGTACACACTTGTACCCTTCTTGCTTTTAACTTTTCCATTCCCTTGACACTTTCCTTTCCATTCCCGTGCCTCTTGCACGCTTCTCTTGTCCTTTTGGTGCTCGCTTGCACCCCCATTTTTGTTGCGGGTTACTTGCACCCTTTCTCCACACCTTTCTGTCCTCCTGGTGCTCATTTGCACATTTCCTTTCCTTTCCGCTCTCTCAGTGCTTTTTATATACTTTCCGCTTTTCACTTTCACTTTTGTGTCTTTCGCAGTCTTTTCCAATGGTTTTCAGCTTCAAAACCTTTATACCTTCTGTCACTTGCTTTTCGCTCTGTGTCGCTTTATATTCTGTGCCTTTCTCCCGCACCTCTAGAGTCACATGCATGTTCCTGAGTTTCTTTCTCACTGCTTTCACGAAACTCACTGGCCCATCCCTTCAGGATACACAGGGTTGATTGGGATCAGGGTCTCACCACCTGCCCTTAGTCACCCTTGGGGCTGTCACAGGTCCCAATGGACAAACACTTGTTAGGGAGAATTCTCAATATGTGTTAATTTCCCTTACCTTTTGAGACCCCCAGCAACTTTGCTGGATTTCTAGGATTTGATTTTTTTTTACCTGGAAAGAGTGCGAGTCTTTTTTCCCACTCTTTCAAGTATTTTGATGTGTGTTTTACTTTTGTGTTCTTTGGTTATGGAGTTTTAAACCAACTCCAAGGCATCATCTTTTTCTGTATGTCACACAGCACCTTCAGTGCCGTGGCACAGGGGTGTCTTTCAGACTCCCCACAGTTGAAATACCTTTTCTGAGACAGACTACTGTCTCCCAGAGCATGTAAAGTTAAATTGACTTTACTAGTCTCTTTAAATGTACTGACCCAGCACACCCTATTTTACTATAGAGTGCTGGAGGGGTTGCCTAGTTTCCCCTGAGTCAAAACACTCATGTAACAGTAAAATGTTACCCTTTCTTACTTTAAATGGCTGGTGGCAGTGGTTTAGATCAAACTACCATGATTTTTCCCTACCGCTAACAACAGTAGCTAAAAATCGGGTCAGCCATGTTTTTCAATATGGCGCCCAAGACCCATCTGTAAAAACAGACTCCGGTCATTCTTTTTCGCCATTTCTTTTAGGAATGGTCCTTCTAGTGTTTGTCTCTGTGCGCCAAACCAGGTACCAGGTTTGGTCCCTTTGTTCGTTGGCCTTTGGCGGGCTTCAGTGCTGAAGCGGTCCTCTGGCGCCTGAGTGTCTGTCGTGGAAAGGATGTGACGGAGGTGCCCAAAACTCCCTGTGCTTAGTCTCCTAGGAGACCTGAATGCACTCTGGTGTGATTGGCCGGCTGGCTGTCCGGCAAGGACAACCACCCTGCTGTGTGAGTGACAGCAAGGCTGGAATTAATGGGGGAAATCTGTTCAAAAGCAGGTCTCTAGGACTTGGAAAGAAGAGTCGACCGCTGGAACGAAAGAACCGAAGAGGAGAAGAAGGAAAAGGACTGCTGCAACTCCTGGACGACCGGTGAAGCCCTGCTGCAGGTCCAAATTGCCTGAAACTCCGACAATAGAGAAGCCCTTCAAGGTTAACTTCTTCCCTTGAGTTTGGTGGGAACAACCAACTCGCAAGCCACCTGGACAACATCCTATTCTGATCGAATTTTCATCAGAGTGCTGTTGAAAGCCAGATAGCCAGAGGGAAGGTAACCAGCTCGTGGACTTTAAGGCACTCACACCTTAAACCGACATCTTGCTACAGCTTTTGGCCTCTTCCCTGGGCAGTGCAGGAACCTCCCGACATCCTCCTCCTTGTCCCCACAACTGAAAGTCAGGAACAGCAAGATCTGCTCGAACTGCCAGGAACAACTGCCTCAGCTACAGCTTTCTTCATTGACAAGGTACTGTGCAAACGCGTTCCGGAAATCTTTACGGCCATCGAGAAAGTGCATGAAACTTGCCTCAACTACGAAGGCTTGTCCTTCCCTTAACATTCGTCAAACTTTTCGCCCAGCCAAATCCTTTAAAAATACGTGGCAAAGACTTAACCGTTACTTACCAGAACTGTGCTATCCTATACAAAAGACTCTGAACCATTGACTTTGGCCCAGGCCTATTGAGAAGGATTGTATTTAACTGAAACCCTTTGCCCTGCCTATGAATGTATTTGGGCTGTCTATTCTTATAACCTTGTGTTTTCCCTCCTTTATTAAGTATCTGGAGTGCCATTTTGCTCGCACTTCGTTTTTGTTCATTTACTTACCGGTTGGATTTTTGTGGTGTGTTAGTGTGTGATATTGAGCTGCTTGTGCTAGTGTAATGTTTTCTAACTGACTGAGTAAATAAATGTATATTCTTTTACCAAGAAACCTTGAGTAAGTTTTTACTTGAATCACTGTATTGGTTGGTCCTTTGTGTAACTTGTTCTACTGCTCACTTAAACTCTTGAGATAAATATGGCTGCTCAGCCATCGCTACCACTTTGCTGTGTAGTACAGGCTTGTACAAAAGGTGAAATTATGCTTTCACTTGTAGTCCTAATTGCCTGTAGTGTCCCCCAAGGGTACTGCAGGTGATTCTGCCTAACAACACTTTACTGGATGCTGCCAGCAGGATGCAGGCAGCCTTACTCCAGCTCCTTGGAGACATGGCTGCCTCACCACGCCGCAGCCTCTCACAGACCCCTGCTCCTTGGCTCCTCTGGTCCAGACAGCATCCCCAGCTCGCTCACTCTTGAAAAAAAACACACCTTTTATAGTTGTGAAAACAGTCAAGTGGAGTCAGGTGTGAGTGATAATTAGTAAATGCCTGACTCTGCCTGACAATCAGTTGCATGGGCGTAATTTTAGGGGGGGGGGCAGGGGTGTTGTCCCCCCAACTTTCACGGCACACCATTTTGTCCCCATTCATTTGGCTTGGGCAACTTTTCTTCAGATGTCATGTCCCCCCCCAACATTTTCAGCAAAGTTACTTCACTGATCAGTGGGACCGTTTAAGTTCTCTCGGTTTTCCTTACTTTAATCTTTACTGCTCCCAGTTGCCTCTTCCTTGTCTCAGTATTGGTTGGAAATGGGGAGGGCATGATGGAAGGGTTTTGGAGGATACATATTTTTCCAGCTCGTCTATCAGGGAATCGACAATGGATATAGGGAAATCCAGTAGCCTGGTTTTCCCTCAAGGGGGTGGTTGCCCCCTTCCATATTCCTGATGGTTGAAAACATGAGTTTTGATGGTATTCCCTGTGATTTAAATTGATAGAGGATGAATGGATATTGACATTAGACTCCTGACTTTGTTTTAGTTGGTTTTTCTTCCCCACCTTGGGCAATTGACTATTTCCTTCCTCCCCCTTGGGTCATTGATGATGGGATTGTAATTAGGGAAAATGAAACCTGGATTAGGGTGATGGGAATCAGTGTATCCCATGAGGGCGTCCGAGACTTCCTCCTCTTTTGTCACCCCATGAGAATACCGCGTCTGGACTGGCGAATTCCCATAAAGGCAACCCAGGTGATCCTCCCTCGGTTGTCCACCCACAGGGTTGGGATTCAAGAGTGATGGCCCTCCCCTGGCCACCTGAATAAAGGGATTTTGGGGTCTTAATGGGAAAATACCCCTAGGTATCCCACACCAGGAATCAAGAACATTTCCAGCAGCTTCACAATCTACCAAGGCAGAGACATTGGATATGAGCACATCAGTGAAGCGAAGCAAAACCTTAAGGACTACCATGAGTAAATCTGTCTGTTGACATGAGGTAATTAGAGGAACTTGAAATGGACCCCGAATCACTGTCCCTTCTACGATCAGGATTGGAAGTTTCCCGAATGCAGAGGAGCAGCAAGTGGACAATCTTGTAGTAGATGTTGTTTTGACGTGCAGCACATGCACACGACTTGTATGTATGCCTCTGATTACGTTCTTCGGCTGATAAAGGACCTTGTGCTGCACCTATCTGCATAGGTTTGGCATCAACCATCATTTTAGGGAGGGAACAATTTGGATCCATTAGTGGATGAGGATGCGCAAATCGAGGTGCATAACTAGAGCAATTAACTCAGCCAGGTTAGTAGATTGAGGTAGGCAATCCACGTCATCCTTTAATTCTTCTATCAACCCAACTCTAAATAATGCCATTGAAGCAATGGTCTATGGTCAATGGTCTTAAATAGTCTATGCCTGAATGATGACAAGACCTAGTTTTTCATCCTGGCCACCCACACCAACCTTAAGAAACTAGGCGTACTCGTCCTTCACAATTGATGGGAACCCCATCAAGGTGGCAAAGGAGGTAAAGACCCTTGGCCTCTACCTCGACTTCACCCTCTCCTTAGACAAACAAGTGAAATCAATGGCTCTGCCACCGCTTACACTTGTAAGCTTATTAGGACAGGCAAACCCTTTCTATCGAATGACAACTGCATGATCCTGGCCAGAGCCCTTGTACTCTCCAGGCTAGATTACTGAAATGCCCTTTACATTGACGCCAATAAATCAATAATTCAAAGGCTACAAATCCTCCAATACAATGCATAAGAGCTACACTTGATGTGTCCAGAAGATCACAAATCTCATCGACTTGGCGCCAAAACAACTGGCTCTCGACCCACAATAAAATCTTACTTAAAACTGCATCCTTCACTCATAAAGCACTAAACAATGCTGCCCCCAGCTACCTCACGGATAGACTCCATAGGAGAACATCCACCAGACCTATGAGAGTTAGCAATACAAACTGCCTCACCATCCCTAGATTCAAGCTTGCTAAGGCAGGTGGCAGTAGTTTTCCCATGAAATCAGCCCAACTTTGGAACTCTTTGCCACACCCTCTTAGAGAAGATCAACCATACCTGAATTTTAGACGCAACTACATTAACCTGCTCAAATCCACTGACCAGTAGGCTTGACCACTGTGCTACCTTAACCCCAGTAAATGCATCTGTATATTCCCTCTAAGCACTTCTTGACACAGGCCTGCTGTATAGATGTATTTTATTTCTCCTTATAACCTGTATATATGTTTTATTCTGGCTCATAACCTGTAACTTTGTAACCTAAGCCTTGCATTTTCTGTAACTACTGCGCCCTGATACTCCCGGGTCTGGTGCTCATTATAAATGAATAAACAAACAAACAAACAAACAAACAAACAAACAAACAAACAAACAAACAAACAAACAAAGCATCATCTGGCCAGGCAGTCTCTGCAGCCATTTGTTTAAATTGGGTAATGTAAGTCAAGCTGCTCAAAGAGCCTTGTTTGAAATCTAACATATTTCCTTGTGCTGATACGGTTAATTCCATGCGTCCAAACATTGCTCTCGGGCTATTAATAAACCCAGGATAGGAGTCCAGAACTGGCTTGGTTTATTTGTATTTATTTTTTATTTATATAGCGCACAACAGCCCGTGGGCATTGAAGCGCTGTTACAGTGATAGGTAGGTTGCTTAATGTTATACATACATAATAGTGTACCCGTTCTTTTGGTTACAGGGAACAAGAGCATACCTGACTAAGAAAGAAGTATGAGCAAAGGTTATACAAGCTTAGTTACAGTGGTACATACATACATGTGAAGTGTACACAGTTCGTTAGGTTACAGAGAACGTGAGTATGAATGGCGAAAGAAAAAGGCATGTGAATAGTGGTTACTTAAACAGGCAAGTTTTGAGGGCTTTGCGCAATGCAGGGTCGGATGGTTCGCTCCTGAGGGTAAGTGGCAGGGAGTTCCATTGCCTGGCAGCAATGAAGGAGAAGCTGGCACCGTCTGCTCTAGCACGTTTGACTCTGGGGATAATGAGTTGGTGGGAATATGGAGTTCTGGTGCTCGGGACGAACCGGCTCTGATTACTTTACAGGAAAGGTAGTGGGGGGGGATGTCTGGGGGGGATGTCTGAGTGATGCACTTGTGTGTGATGGTTAGGGTTTTGAATAAGACCTGTTCTTTTATGGGGAGTCAGTGAGCCTCCCGTCTTGCTGCCGAGATGTTTGTCTTTTGGGAATGTTAAGGGCAGCTTGAAGTGCGTTGTTTTGGATTATTTGGAGTTTCATTACATTAGGTGTTTTGCAGAGGTACCTGTGAAGAGGACGTTACAGTAGTCCAGTCTTGAACCTACTATCGCTCTGGCGACTGAGAGGCAGTTTTCAATGGACAAGAATGGTTTGGCTGCCCTAATCTGCTTAGTGGGGTAAGCTGCTGAGGAAGCGATCGCGCTAACTTGGCGAGACATAGAGAGGGTGGCATCTAGGTAGACTTCTATGGTCTTGACAGAGGAGGAGACAGGGATCTGAATGTTGTCGATGGCGAAGGTAGTGTATTGGCTATTGGGTTTTGTAGGGTTTCCTGGGGACCTACCAGGAGGATTTCTGTTTTGTCGCCCTTGAGACAGAGACAGTTGGCTGCCATCCAGGCCTGGATCGTAAACTAGACTGAGTTGAGGGCCGTGGCATCTGTTTTGTAGTTACCGGAGAGTGGGAGTAGGACTTGGGTATCATCAGCATCGTTGGTGTAAGCGTGGATGGTGGCGGGCGGCACAAGCTTGATCTGAGAAAACTCTCATGGCTCTTCCTTCCAGGAAAGACGTGATCCAAGCTGTGGCTTTAGCGGAGAGGTTGGCTGAGGAGGTGATGTGATGGCTCAGGATTTTCTGGTCCACTAAGTCAAATGCCGCAGATAAGTCAAGGAGGAGGAGTAGGGCTGGCTTGCCTGCGTCCTTCATCTCATCCAATAGATTCTTTAAATCAAGCAGAGCCGATTCAGTGCCATGGCGTGGGCAAAAGCCGGATTCTCCTTCGAAAATTCTTGTAAAGACTGCGCCCTGATACCCCCGGGTACACTCGCGCATTATAAATAATAAAACAAACAAACAAACAAACAAACAAACCAAGGATGCTGTTGGTTTCAAGGAAGTGTTGGACCCAAGTGTAGGCTGCTTTGTCAAGGATTTATAAGAGGAAGGGGACTGTTGTAATGGGCCGGTAGTTACTGGGGGACGTTGGGTCTAGTGAAGTTGTTTTTTCAGAAGTGGTCGACCCCATGCTTCCTTAAGGAAAGGGGGAACCAGACTTGTGGCAAAGGAGGCGTTTATGAAGGCTGTGATGAATGGCGTCAGGGTGGCAGCACAATCCTTGATGATCATTGCTGGGCAGTGATCACCTTTGCAGTTAGATGGTTTGAGATGTGTCAGGAGGGTGTGGACCTCAGGTTCAAAGACATCCTTGAAGGTGAACAGGGGGGAGTTGTGAGGTGCACGGTTGGTGGTCAGGGTGGCTAGGGGTGAAGTCAGTGAATTCTGGGTGGTTAGGATTCTGCTATGCAGAAGGTCATTTTTATTGAGCATTACAGTTTGGATATTTGAGCACCAAGCTTCGTCTTTGGAGACGACCTGCGTGGTAGGGACAAGTGATTCTAGCTCCCTGAAGATAGCAAAAATCTCCTTAGATCCGGATTTTGCATTTGCAATCCTGGTGTTGTAGGAGGTGGTTTTAGCTGAGATTATTGCCTTTTCGTATTGGTTAGCTAACTTAGTGAATTCTGATTTTGTGAATTCTGAGGTGTTCATTTGCCAGGTGGAGAGGGCGGTGCGTTTCCTTGATCGGAGGACAAGTAGCTCCAGGGTGAACGAAAAGTTTAGATGTCTAACAGTTTTGGCTTTCTTTGCTGAGAGTGGGGCTATGGTGTCCACTGCCTTTTTTAGTGCATTGTTATATATCTCACCTGGGACTGTGGGGACATTGGAGATGGAAGGTCTGAAGGCAGGAGATTCTAGATAGGGCAGTAGCTTTTCTTTGGTTAGCTTCGGTAGGGGAGTGGTTAGAGGTTTTTGTTTCGTAGGGGTGGGGATGGAGAACAGGATGATGTGGTGGTCTGTCCAAGCTCAGGGGGAGTTGGAGCTGTTGGACGGGGAGCAGTTGTGGTCAGCTATCCAGTCCAGGATGTGGCCTTTGGTGTGTGTGGGATTAGTGATCTTTGTTTGAAGCCCAAAGTATCTAGTGCTTTCGCAAGAGATTTGGCTTGTGAATCCTCTGGGTCGTTGAAGTCGAGGTTCCGGTCTACTAGTAGGATATACTTGGAAGAGATTTTTAGGTTATCAGATAGGATATGAAGGAAGTTCACGTGGAAGTCAGACATGAGACGGGGGGGCGGCTTCGACGGTATGTATTGTGATGGTGCAGTTAGGAGAGATGGTGAGTTTGAGGGACAGAATGTCACTGTTGCCTTCAAGTGCAGAGCTAATCTGTTTAAGAAGGAGGGATTCTTTATCTATGATGGCTACTCCACCCCCTTTAGTGTGTTGGCGGTGCTTCCAGAAGATGTTGTAACCTTGGGGCAGGGCTAGGGAAATGGCAGGGCCCGAGGCTTCGTGGAGCCAGACTTCGGAGATGGCTAGGAGGTCCAGATTGTGCACAGTGAACAGGTCGCAAATTTCTACGGCATGCGCTGGGAAGGAACAGGCATTGATGAAGGCTCATTAAAGTGATGCAGAGGTTTGTAGTTTTTTTTAGAGGCGCTATTAAGCCCAACTTGGGTGGTTGTAGCAGGCGTGCTAGAGGTGTACGCTGCACTTGGCTTGGAGTCAGAGTGGGCGATGTTGGGGTTGGCGGGGGGAATAGTAGGTTCCAATTTCGTGGCAATGTTGGAGTGCAGGGAATTTGTAGGAGTGGCCTTTAATTAGGGTAGGGCAACATTATGATCAGCAGGAACAATTACATTAGAGCAAGGTTTGGCGAGTGCAGCAATTTGTGGTTGTTTCGCAGTGTCTGCAAATGAGAATGTGGGGGTGCCTGGGTTCATGTGTAGGATGGACCAGAGTCCTTTTCTTAGCTTAGGCAGAGAGACAATGTTCTTTGAGTAATTTTGGGTGGGGGTGGCTGGGGTAGAGCAGCGTCTGGAGTGAGTGAGGGTGGGTGTGTGTTTTCTGTAAGCTAATGTAATTATGGGAAGTAGGGGTACACTGGGTTGGTGTGCACTAGGCTGCAAGCTAGGTTTCCTGAGGTAAGCTCGATGGGCTGCCACTGAATTAGGCAGCGTAGCTAGGCAGGCCGGGGAAGGTTGAGGAGGGTAGCAGTGGTCAGTGCTGGTGGCACACAGGTGAGTGGCCTATTGCTGGCCGGCTTGGAGTCGTGTGTGGTATACGTAGTGGGGCTAGCGCAGGAGTAGTTAGTGGCTGAGGCTTTGGTGCGCCTACTGAGTAGGCAGGTTCTGGATGAGGTGACTCTAGGACGTGAGGGACGAAGGACGGGATAGGTTTGGCCCCGCAGCATAATGAGTCTGTGGTTCTGTGAGATTTTAGCAGGTAGGGGGGCTGGTGCATGTGTCGCTAGGAGCATATCTGCGGGGGTGTTTGCAGAAGTGGGGTGAGGGGAGTTGGCTCCTATGGACGTGTCTGGTTTGGTGTGTCTCGGGGGCACACAGGGGGCTGGGTGTGTGGGTGTGATGCACAGGGCTGGTTGTGCACCTTGAACATGGGTGAGCAGAGAGGATTGTGTGTGGGGCCTTTCGTGAGGATGCATGGGATGTGTTGTGTGCTGTGTGTAGGTGGGTGGGAAGGGTGTTGGCGTGGGGGAGGGATTTGAAACGTGGGGAACACAACAGTGCTGGGTGTTGGGTGGGGTTGTGTTGGTCCGTGGCTGTGTATTATGGGGTTAGCCTTGCAGTGCAGATTAACAATACATTTCTCAACATTGAGCGCAGATCCGCAACCGTGCATTGTAGTGGGTGGCTTACCTTTGGAGCCTTTTGTCCTGGCATTGTGGACTGGCCGGCTTCGCCATCAGGCACAGGGGGATTGTGGCCGGGCAGTTGCAGGATAAACGCTTCCTGAAGCGGCCAACCAATTAGCAGGTTGGATCAGGCAAAAAGCTGCAGGCTGGGAGGACCAGACTGCCAGGTCGGCCATCTTTGCAGGGGGTATCGTGATGTGAGAAGGGATGCTTCCTTCCATGTTCACAGAGCGCAGTGAATCCCACGTTGTAGTCGAACACAGCGAAGCTGCACAGAGCTCCTGGTGGAGCCTTTGTCTTGGCCTTGTTGGCTGTGGCTAAAGGGATAGCCCAAGCTAAAGCGCTTCCAGCGAGATATGAAATCATATACCCTACTTTGGACCTATTGGTATGAAAATAAGCCTGCTTAAAGGCAAACTGGACTGTGCAGGCATCTAGACATTCTTTCAGATTTTTTGGGTTTCCATCATATTTACCCCCAGGAAGAGGTCGAGGAGGTTTATCAAAAAGAGGGTTCTCTTGGGTGACCATCTGCCTTAGAGTGGTGTTTTCAACTTTCAGCGTTTGGACTTCCGCAGTTAAACCTTGTACTGCAGCTGTTGCATCTCATCCATACTCGCAAATCGATGGGTTTTATAGGTTCCGCCAACTGTAAGGATCTCGAAAATACTGCATCAATAATATCAAACGATTCCAATAAAGTGAGACTGACCTGGGTACTATCAGCTTTGGTTTGGTGGCTGTCTATGGTATGTCACCAAAGGGACATGAAACTTGCTGAAGTAGAACACCCAAGGGAAACCCTTGTGGGGAAGAAAACCCTCATGATGGTTGAAAGGATGTTCTCCAAGTAAATGCAGCTAGTGAAATAGAACCTGGATCAGTGAGAGAGATGTCCAGCACCCTAGTGATGAAGCCAGAGCGGCAACAGCACAAGGCAGCAGAACGAGAAAAGAAGATGAGGTAACCACTGAAAGCTGGATGAACAAGGACAAGCACGGGAACCAGGAAGGAAAACAGGAAACAAGGAAGAAGGAGGTAACACACATCAAGCTCACAGGAGCATAGCGACACATAGGCCTTACCTTGATCCGACCTTATAAACAAGTTAGAAGGAACCGCATTTGTGAGGGGCTGTTCTGAAGAAGGCCGCCATCTTGAAAACAACTAGACCGTGGCCTGCATATGTAAAAAGGATCCTGATCGCCACTTTAGTGGTAGTACTTTCAACAATTAACGTGATGTTTACACCAACATCTCCATAATGACCAAGAGCGATTCAGATTCTTGACAACCGCCACATTACATATTGTTGGGAGCACTCACACTAGGGTCCATCAGTGGTAACAGTAATTCTGTATGGGGGAATAACAGCTGAAAATCAATTCCGAATGGTAAATCCGCCAACATCCAGTGCAATTACAGTTACCGCTGGAAAACCAGAGGAATTACTGTACCGTAGTTCTGCCGATGGAATAATTGAGTTATAATTCCACCGGTGGAATTAGACCTGGTGGTGATAGCATAATTTTGCACACTGGAAGCTCAGAGGTGGCCATTTTTAAAAACACAATCCAGTTGAATTCACCCACATCCTGTAGCCATCCAGACCCCATACACACAGGAAAGATGCCATGAGACAAGACACCAGAAATGCAGACCCACAAGCCCAAATTCAGTGAGGGGGAGTTGCAGGTGTTAGCGGAGGAGCTGTTTGGTAACCAACAATGGAAGAGTTTCATACAAAGGAAGAACAACATCTGGAATAACACAAGGGGCAAGGTGGTGGCGGTGGGCACAGTGCAGTGTGATGCTGGGGACTGCAAGAAGCGCTGGAATGATTAGAAGGTTTGTGTGCGCACTATGCTTGCTAACTACCACTGTGAGACAGCAGCCACAGGAGGAGGGAGCGTGGAGCCAATAAACTTCACACACTGGGAGGAGAAAGTTACATCATCATAGACATGGCTGGCATAGAGGGAGTTGGTAAAGCAGTGGCAGGAGTCACCAGTCAAGTTGACCCAGGTGACTAGACATGAAGATGCAGGGTACACATGAGAACGAAATGCCTGAGTTTCATGTATGCAGATGCAGATGCAGGCAGCACAGCAGATAAAGCGATGTGTCACCCTCTCCCCCAATATGCTATGGTGGGTGGAAATGGCAGTACAGTTGGCACCACCATGAGTGCATCCACAAGAATTGCATGAGGAAAGCATACCACGGAAGTCAGTGGTATACTCTCCTCTGCAATGTAGAAATTCAGCTGAAACACAGGGGCCCGGATCTCCACACAGTGAAAAACACCCCAACCACCCATATATAGTGCCCTGGTCCCTGAAATGGAAATAAACACTGACATGCCACTTTCCTAACGTTGGAAAATATGTGGCCCATTTTTAGTGCCAATCATGTCAACCACGTTTGCCAGCCATACCAGTTCAACACAACAGTGTAACTGGCAAACATGGAAAGAACCCCAATAGATACAAGGGAGATAAATACAGATTTTCCACCTAGCGAACACCTGATACATTGCACGCAGCACAGTCCAACCTGACAGGGATGAATGGAATGATTGCATGCCCCTAAATCAGTGTCACCCTAAGCAATGTTAATGTTAATGAAACTTAATAAATAAAGCGCAATTATAACCCAGAGATATTCTGGCTCTAAGTCAGGCGTTCCCAAAAGAACAGCGTGGCAACCAGGGAGAAAAACAGAAAAAGAAAAGACAGAAACAGGCAACAGGGGCTAAATAATTAAAAAGACAAGTCTTCAGTTCTTTTCGAAAAGAAAGGTGATCCGGAATGGCCCGAACTGACAGGGGTAGAGAGTTCCACAAAGCAATGGTGGCAGCCAAAAAAGATCTTCCACCCATAGTAGATTTACAAAAACAGGGAAGTTGGCAGAGCTGAGATTCCGAGAAGGGTAATCATGTAAGCCGTTGCTGCCCCTAGGCCATGACCTTGACCCAGCAGGGCATATGAAGCCAAAGCATGTTTGACCCAATATTGTAGGCTGTCATATGTGACATTGTCATCAAAGTGCCTTTAAGGCAACCAGACAGCTTTTCCAGTTTCCCTGTCCCAATGACTGAAACTGGGAATATCCACTTACAGTAACAAAGCACAATCGAGCCATCATGTGTATTCAATCACAGGCAGCTCATAACAGATGCATGCGCAAGAGCCACTAGACTGAATGGTTGACAAGAATGGGAACAACTACCAAGCATATCACTGAGCACTGCTCCTTTTTCCCTCCAACAGACTCCCAAAGGAGCCAGGGAATAGCTCGGTAGCACAGGCTACCTTAATAAAGCAGAGTGGCCCTCAGGGGACACTTGTGCGTAAAAATGGATGGATGCGCCAGTGCCCACCGGTAAGGGTTGCAAGTACTCACCGACCCTCGGTGCAATCCGGACCAAACTTTGTCAGTCAAGTCCACTTCGTTCACAGGTTTAAATCTTGCATCTGTGCGGCTCTGTGGCTTTCAGTGGCTGCGTTCCAGGGATGGTTCCGTGGCAGCACAGTGGTGATTTCTCTGCTCCTGATGAAGTGATCAGGCCAATTCAGCTGCAGCGAGTCTGAGGGCACGGGGGCACAGCAGCAAGGCACCCACAAAGTTCGTCACCACAGCTGGGTGACACGGTGAATGCTCGGGTTCAGGCGTACTCTCCTAATTCCAGACCTAGGAATGCTAGGTGTATGAAACACAGCGGGAGAGTGCCTTATACCCAGAGGTTGCAGTCTCCAAATGCTCAAGTGTCAACATGAGATGGCAACAGTTCCAGGGCAAAGGTCCTGTACAAGCTGGTCAGTTCACTGGATGGTCCACTTCCAAAATGGCTTGCTTACAGGTTAAGTTGGATGTGCTCAGAATAGTCAGTCCCACTATTCCAATGGGTCGAAGCGCCTTTGCAGACCTTCTATTCAGAAAAAGGGGGTCCAACGGGACGACAGCGGGCCCAGGGTGCCAAACCTTCCAGCGGGTTACCCATGGTTCCTCAGCTCTGCTTCTTGGTTTCAGGATAGTTGGCTCCTTTACTAAGTTCGGTGTGAACTCAGAAGATTGACCTGGAATGGGTGTAAAATGCCTTCTCTTATCCAGAATCTCCTTCGCGCCAAAACAACCCAATGAGAGATCTGCTCACATACAGCCATCCAAGATGTGGACCAATCACGGTGGTCCAGTCATTCCCAGCACACCAGACATCCTGGTGCCCAGGGTGTGTATTAGAACGAGACAGTGCAGCACACATCATGGGCGCATGCACACAAGGCATGCCGAAGCCCACGAAGGCTTCGGTTTGCGCGGGGGTCTGCATGACCAAATAAAGAATTTCCTGGGTCTGCTCGACATGGGGAAGGCAAAGGGACAAGATGGGCAAAGGATAGAATAATGGACCTTGTGGCATGGCCATTTTAGGCACTGGCCACTGTCCTGGGCCAAATGCGGTAAACGCTGTTTGGACACCAACTCTGTCCAAGGCCCATTTGTACATTCACCGAAAAATCCTTTGAGGGTGTCTAGGGCCTTAAGGATGAAAAGAGGACCCCAGCGCACTGTACTGTAAGGTACTTTGTGCACTGAAAAAAAGGTTTCTAAAGAATAGCAACAAAGTGGAAGACTAAGGGAAACAAAGTCTCCCGGTACTGACTGTCTTAAAAGCATGTGTTTTTCCCCATAACAAAATTAGCACAAGCCCAAGGAGTACAGTAGAAGGCTGGGCTCCACAGGAAAAAGTCAGGCTAGGATGGTCAGACAACAGCAAAAAGTGTGGGGGTTCACAACTGGAGGGAAAATTACACATAAATGGAAATCTTTCCGAACACTATGCGAAACACTGGATGCTCCGGTCATCTCGGATGAGATTGCGGGTGCCATTGCTTTGCTGTCATCGGGCAGAGCCCCCGGCCCAGATGTATTAGTCACAGAACTATACAAGACATATGCTAAGACACTTGCTCCATGCCTACTCAATGTCTGGGAGGATTCTTTGAAAACAACTAGACCGTGGCCTACATATGTAGAAAGGATCCTGATCGCCACTTTAGTGGTAGTACTTTCAGCAATTAACGTGATGTTTACACCAACATCTCCATAATGACCAAGAGCGATTCAGATTCTTGACAACCGCCACATTACATGTTGTTGGGAGCACTCACAACCCATCAGTGGTAACAGTAATTCTGTATGGGGGAATAACAGCTGAAAATCAATTCCGAATCGTAAATCCGCCAACATCCAGTGCAATTACAGTTACCGCTGGAAAATCAGAGGAATTACTGTACCGTAGTTCTGCCGATGGAATAATTGAGTTATAATTCCACCGGTGGAATTAGACCAGGTGGAAATAGCATAATTTTGCACATTGGAAGCTCAGAGGTGGCCATCTTTAAAAACACAATCCAGTTGAATTCACCCACTTCCTGTAGCCATCCAGACCCCATACACACAGGAAAGATGCCATGAGACAAGACACCAGAAATGCAGGCCCACAAGCCCAAATTCAGTGAGGGGGAGTTGCGGGTGTTGGCTGAGGAGCTGTTTGGTAACCAACAATGGAAGAGTTTCATACAAAGGAAGAACAACATCTGGAATAACACAAGGGGCAAGGAGGTGGCGGTGGGCACAGTGCAGTGTGATGCTGGAGACTGCAAGAAGCGCTGGAATGATTTGAAGGTTTGTGTGCGCACTATGCTTGCTAACTACCACCGTGAGACAGCAGCCACAGGAGGAGGGAGCGTGGAGCCAATAAACCTCACACCCTGGGAGGAGAAAGTTACATCATCATAGACATGGCTGGCATAGAGGGAGTTGGTAAAGCAGTGACAGGAGTCACCAGTCAAGTTGACCCAGGTGACTAGACATGAAGATGCAGGGTACACATGAGAACGAAATGCCCGAGTTTCATGTATGCAGATGCAGGCAACACAGCAGATAAAGCGATGTGTCACCCTCTCCCCCAATATGCTATGGTGGGTGGAAATGGCAGTACAGTTGGCACCACCATGAGTGCATCCATAAGAATTGCATGAGGAAAGCATACCACGGAAGTCAGTGGTATACTCTCCTCTGCAATGTAGAAATTCAGCTGAAACACAGGGGCCCGGATCCCCACACAGTGAAAAACACCCCAAACACCCATATATAGTGCCCTGGGCCCTGAAATGGAAATAAACACTGACATGCCACTTTCCTAACGTTGGAAAATATGTGGCCCATTTTTAGTGCCAATCATGTCAACCACGTTTGCCAGCCATACCAGTTCAACACAACAGTATAACTGGCAAACATGGAAAGAACCCCAATAGATACAAGGGAGATAAATACAGATTTTCCACCTAGCGAACACCTGATACATTGCACGCAGCACAGTCCAACCTGACAGGGATGAATGGAATGATTGCATGCCCCTAAATCAGTGTCACCCTAAGCAATGTTAATGTTAATGAAACTTAATAAATAAAGCGCAATTAAAACCCAGAGATATCCTGGCTCTAAGTCAGGCGTTCCCAAAAGAACAGCCTGGCAACCAGGGAGAAAAACAGAAAAAGAAAAGACAGAAACAGGCAACAGAGGCTCAATAATTAAAAAGACAAGTCTTCAGTGCTTTTCGAAAAGAAAGGTGATCTGGAATGGCCTGAATTGACAGGGGTAGAGAGTTCCACAAAGCAATGGGGCAGCCAAAAAAGATCTTCCACCCATAGTAGCTTTGCAAAAAAGGGAAGTTGGCAGAGCTGAGATTCCGAGAAGGGTAATCATGTAAGCTGTTGCTGCCCCTAGGCCATGACCTTGACCCAGCAGGGCATATGAAGCCAAAGCATGTTTGACCCAATATTGTAGGCTGTCACATGTGACATTGTCATCAAAGTGCCTTTAAGGCAACCAGACAGCTTTTCCAGTTTTCCTGTCCCAATGACTAAAGCTGGTAATATCCACTTACAGTAACAAAGCACAATCGAGCCATCATGTGTATTCAATGACAGGCAGGCCATACCAGATGCATGCGCAAGAGCCACTAGACTGAATGGTTGACATGAATGAGAACAACTACCAAGCATATCACTGACCACTGCTCCTTTTTCCCTCCAACAGACTCCCAAAGGAGCCAGGGAATAGCTCGGTAGCACAGGCTACCTTAATAAAGCAGAGTGGCCCTCAGGGGACACTCGTGCGTAAATATGGATGGATGCGCCAGGGCCCACCGGTAAGGGTTGCAAGTACTCACCGACCCTCGGTGCAATCCGGACCAAACTTTGTCAGTCAAGTCCACTTCGTTCACAGGTTTAAATCTTGCATCTGCGCGGCTCTGTGGCTTTCAGTGGCTGCGTTCCAGGGATGGTTCCGTGGCAGCACAGTGGTGATTTCTCTGCTCCTGATGAAGTGATCAGGCCAATTCAGCTGCAGCGAGTCTGAGGGCACGGGGGCACAGCAGCAAGGCACCCACAAAGTTCGTCACCACAGCTGGGTGACACAGTGAATGCTCGGGTTCAGGCGTACTCTCCTAATTCCAGACCTAGGAATGCTAGGTGTATGAAACACAGCGGGAGAGTGCCTTATACCCAGAGGTTGCAGTCTCCAAATGCTCAAGTGTCAACATGAGATGGCAACAGTTCCAGGGCAAAGGTCCTGTACAAGCTGGTCAGTTCACTGGATGGTCCACTTCCAAAATGGCTTGCTTACAGGTTAAGTTGGATGTGCTCAGAATTGTCAGTCCCACTATTCCAATGGGTCGAAGCGCCTTTGCAGACCTTCTATTCAGAAAAAGGGGGTCCAACGGGATGACAGCGGGCTCAGGGTGCCAAACCTTCCAGTGGGTTACCCATGGTTCCTCGGCTCTGCTTCTTGGTTTCAGGATAGTTGGCTCCTTTACTAAGTTCGGTGTGAACTCAGAAGATCGACCTGGAATGGGTGTAAAATGCCTTCTCTTATCCAGAATCTCCTTTGCGCCAAAACAACCCAATGAGAGATCTGCTCACATACAGCCATCCAAGATGTGGACCAATCACGGTGGTCCAGTCATTCCCAGCACACCAGACATCCTGGTACCCAGGGTGTGTATTAGAACGAGACAGTCCAGCACACATCATGGGCGCATGCACACAAGGCATGCCGAAGCCTACGAAGGCTTCGGTTTGCGCGGGGGTCTGCATGACCAAATAAAGAATTTCCTGGGTCTGCTCGACATGGGGAAGGCAAAGGGACAAGATGGGCAAAGGATAGAATAACGGACCTTGTGGCATGGCCATTTTAGGCACTGGCCACTGTCCTGGGCCAAACGCGGTAAACGCTGTATGGACACCAACTCTGTCCAAGGCCCATTTGTACATTCACCGAAAAATCCTTTGAGGGTGTCTAGGGCCTTAAAGATGAAGAGGACCCCAGCGCACTGTACTGTAAGGTACTTTGTGCACTGAAAAAAGGTTTCTAAAGAATAGCAACAAAGTGGAAGACTAAGGGAAACAAAGTCTCCCGGTACTGACTGTCTTAAAAGCATGTGTTTTTCCCCATAACAAAATTAGCACAAGCCCAAGGAGTACAGTAGAAGGCTGGGCTCCACAGGAAAAAGTCAGGCTAGGATGGTCAGACAACAGCAAAAAGTGTGGGGGTTCACAACTGGAGGGAAAATTACACATAAATGGAAATCTTTCCGAACACTATGCGAAACACTGGATGCTCCGGTCATCTCGGATGAGATTGTGGGTGCCATTGCTTTGCTGTCATCGGGCAGAGCCCCCGGCCCAGACGGATTAGTCACAGAACTATACAAGACATATGCTAAGACACTTGCTCCATGCCTACTCAATGTCTGGGAGGATTCTTTGAAAACAACTAGACCGTGGCCTACATATGTAAAAAGGATCCTGATCGCCACTTTAGTGGTAGTACTTTCAGCAATTAACGTGATGTTTACACCAACATCTCCATAATGACCAAGAGCGATTCAGCTTCTTGACAACCGCCACATTACATGTCGTTGGGAGCACTCACAACCCACCAGTGGTAACAGTAATTCTGTATGGGGGAATAACAGCTGAAAATCAATTCCGAATCGTAAATCCGCCAACATCCAGTGCAATTACAGTTACCGCTGGAAAATCAGAGGAATTACTGTACCGTAGTTCTGCCGATGGAATAATTGAGTTATAATTCCACCGGTGGAATTAGACCAGGTGGAAATAGCATAATTTTGCACATTGGAAGCTCAGAGGTGGCCATTTTTAGAAACACAATCCAGTTGAATCACCCACTTCCTGTAGCCAACCAGACCCCATAGGCACAGGAAAGATGCCATGAGACAAGACACCAGAAATGCAGGCCCACAAGCCCAAATTCAGTGAGGGGGAGTTGCGGGTGTTGGCTGAGGAGCTGTTTGGTAACCAACAATGGAAGAGTTTCATACAAAGGAAGAACAACATCTGGAATAACACAAGGGGCAAGGAGGTGGCGGTGGGCACAGTGCAGTGTGATGCTGGAGACTGCAAGAAGCGCTGGAATGATTTGAAGGTTTGTGTGCGCACTATGCTTGCTAACTAGCACCGTGAGACAGCAGCCACAGGAGGAGGGTGCGTGGAGCCAATAAACCTCACACCCTGGGAGGAGAAAGTTACATCATCATAGACATGGCTGGCATAGAGGGAGTTGGTAAAGCAGTGGCAGGAGTCACCAGTCAAGTTGACCCAGGTGACTAGACATGAAGATGCAGGGTACACATGAGAACGGAATGCCTGAGTTTCATGTGTGCAGATGCAGGCAACACAGCAGATAAAGCGATGTGTCACCCTCTCCCCCAATATGCTATGGTCGGTGGAAATGGCAGTACAGTTGGCATCACCATGAGTGCATCCACAAGAATTGCATGAGGAAAGCATACCACGGAAGTCAGTGGTATACTCTCCTCTGCAATGTAGAAATTCAGCTGAAACACAGGGGCCCGGATCCCCACACAGTGAAAAACACCCCAAACACCCATATATAGTGCCCTGGGCCCTGAAATGGAAATAAACACTGACATGCCACTTTCCTAACGTTGGAGAATATGTGGCCCATTTTTAGTGCCAATCATGTCAACCACGTTTGCCAGCCATACCAGTTCAACACAACAGTATAACTGGCAAACATGGAAAGAACCCCAATAGATACAAGGGAGATAAATACAGATTTTCCACCTAGCGAACACCTGATACATTGCACGCAGCACAGTCCAACCTGACAGGGATGAATGGAATGATTGCATGCCCCTAAATCAGTGTCACCCTAAGCAATGTTAATGTTAATGAAACTTAATAAATAAAGCGCAATTATAACCCAGAGATATTCTGGCTCTAAGTCAGGCGTTCCCAAAAGAACAGCCTGGCAACCAGGGAGAAAAACAGAAAAAGAAAAGACAGAAACAGGCAACAGGGGCTAAATAATTAAAAAGACAAGTCTTCAGTTCTTTTCGAAAAGAAAGGTGATCCGGAATGGCCCGAACTGACAGGGGTAGAGAGTTCCACAAAGCAATGGGGCAGCCAAAAAAGATCTTCCACCCATAGTAGCTTTGCAAAAAAGGGAAGTTGGCAGAGCTGAGATTCCGAGAAGGGTAATCATGTAAGCTGTTGCTGCCCCTAGGCCATGACCTTGACCCAGCAGGGCATATGAAGCCAAAGCATGTTTGACCCAATATTGTAGGCTGTCACATGTGACATTGTCATCAAAGTGCCTTTAAGGCAACCAGACAGCTTTTCCAGTTTTCCTGTCCCAATGACTAAAGCTGGTAATATCCACTTACAGTAACAAAGCACAATCGAGCCATCATGTGTATTCAATCACAGGCAGCTCATAACAGATGCATGCGCAAGAGCCACTAGACTGAATGGTTGACATGAATGGGAACAAATACCAAGCATGTCACTGAGCACTGCTCCTTTTTCCCTCCAACAGACTCCCAAAGGAGCCAGGGAATAGCTCGGTAGCACAGGCTACCTTGATAAAGCAGAGTGGCCCTCAGGGGACACTTGTGTGTAAAAATGGATTGATGCGCCGGGGCCCACCGGTAAGGGTTGCAAGTACTCACCGACCCTCAGTGCAATCCGGACCAAACTTTGTCAGTCAAGTCCACTTTGTTCGCCGGTTTAAATCTTGCATCTGCGCGGCTCTGTGGCTTTCAGTGTCTGCGTTCCAGGGATGGTTCCGTGGCAGCACAGTGGTGATTTCTCTGCTCCTGATGAAGTGATCAGGCCAATTCAGCTGCAGCGAGTCTGAGGGCACGGGGGCACAGCAGCAAGGCACCCTCAAAGTTCGGCACCACAGCTGGGTGACACGGTGATCGCGTATGCTCGAGTTCAGGCGTACTCTCCTAATTCCAGACCTAGGAATACTAGGTGTGCGAAACTCAGCAGGAGAGTGCCTTATACCCAGAGTTTGCAGTCTCCAAATGCTCATGTGTAAACATGAGATGGCAACAGTTTCAGGGCAAAGGGCCTGTACAAGCTGGTCAGTTCACTGGATGGTCCAGGAACACTTCCGAAATGGCTTGCTTACAGGTTAAGTTGGAAAACAAGGTTGAGGTATGCCGGAAGGTTGAGGCGCTGGGTAAAAACGAATGTCAAAGAGCAAGCTGAAGTAGATAAGACCTGGGTAAGCAGATGGGGTGGGTTGCTGCACGAACGAGGGAGTAGCAATCACCTCAAAAACTGCTGGAGGATATAAGCACTGAAAAAGTGTCACCTCTGAGTCATTGCGCAGCCCTAAACAAGTAATAAGTGACACATTCAAATTGTGTATATAACTAAAAAGCAGATACAGTGTAACCAAAAGTCCAAGGTAATAAATGCTATTAGAGCAAGTTTTATGAATTGGTGCGGAAACAGAAAGGTATTTCTGTTTCCGCACCAATTCATAAAACTTGCTCTAATAGCATTTTGGCTCAAGAATTTATTACCTTGGACTTTTGGTTACTCTGTATTCAGTTATATACAGAATTTTGAAGGTGCTGTGTGACACAATTGTAAAAGATGATTCTTATGGAGTTTGTCAGACTCCATAACCAAAAGAAACACAGAGGTAAAATTCACACAAAAATACATGAGAGAGTGGGGGAAAAAAGGGTCACACTCTCTCCAGGTAAAAAAATCAAGTACTCAAAATCCAGCAAAGTTGCTCGGGGTGTCTAAGGTGGAGGGAATTAGCACGTTTTTGAGAATTCTCCCTAACACTGGTTGATTGTGGGGTCCCTTAGGGCTCAGCGTTCTTCTCTCTGCTCTTTAACTTATACATGGTTGCCCTGGCTAGGCTTATTGCCAGCTTTGGTGTGCATTTTTTCATATATGCGGATGATACTCAAATCTTTTTCGTCTCAACTCCCCTAAGGAAAGCCCTTCCGAACTTCTGAGAGCTTGTCTCTCAACAGTGTGCCATTGGATGTCCAAAAATTGTCTCAAGTTGAACTGTGAAAAGACTGAGATACTAGTGATTGGCCAGGCACCCAATAGTTGGACTCCTGTTTATTGGCCTATTTGCCTGGGACCTTGTCCCAAACCCACGACTGTAGTTTAAAGTCTTGGAATTAAGATCATGACATCAGGCTCTAGAAAGGCACACATCTCTGCGGTCTGCCGGAGTGGCTTTGTGAAACTTAGGGTATTGAAGAAGATGCTTCTGTTTCTTCCCAACGAGGCTAGGAGCAAAATTGTTACTGGCGATATTATGGGTGCTATTGATTACTGTAACGGCATTTATCTGGGCCAGCCAGAGGTATTGCTTCAGCGACTTCAGATCCTCCAGAATGCAGTGGCCAGACTGGCTTTCTGCGCCCTTAGACTACTCCACTCTCAGGACCTACTTCAGCGTCTCCACTGGCTACCTGTTAGAACTCGGGCGAAGTTCAAGGTTCTTTGTACGGTCCATTGCGCTATCCACTCCATGGGTGCTAAGTTCCTTCTGTCGAAGCTGTCTCTTCATCAAGGCAAGAGAGATCCTCGTTCGGCCAATCAGTTTCTGTTGGATGTTCCCCGCTTCCGACGCTCTCGTGCGAGAGGCAGATCTTTTTCTGTGTTGGCTCCAATTTTGTGGAATGCTCTCCCTCTTCATATCAGGAGCATCCAGGCCCTATCCATTTTCCGCAAGCAGCTAAAAACCTATCTCTTTTGATCTGGGCTGCCTTTTTTCTCCCTTCTCTGGGGGTCCTTTGCCCTCAGCGCCTTGATGCCTTCGGGTCTTGTTGCGCTTTATAAGTTCTCATT
The DNA here is from genome assembly GCF_040938575.1 of Ambystoma mexicanum. Lineage (NCBI taxonomy): Eukaryota > Metazoa > Chordata > Amphibia > Caudata > Ambystomatidae > Ambystoma > Ambystoma mexicanum. The sequence continues at coordinate 1,105,583,051 of NC_090941.1, forward strand.
CAATTCAATGGCAAGGGCAAGGGCCGTTAGGTGTGTGTGGTTTTGGTCAATTGCCTGACTTTGCCTGACCCTTGTATTGGGACATGTCAGATAAACAGCTCTGGTGTTAATCTGTTCTCTTTCTTGTTGTGTGAAAGTGTTAGTGTCGGAAAAGGGGTGGGGACAGTATTTTGGAATATCCTACGTGGTAGGGTGGAGAAAAGGTGTTGAAAGAAGGGGGATACCGCTTCTCTCCCGTCAGTGTCCCACTCCCCAAGTACCCCCATCCAGGAAATCCTCTCTCACTGGTCCACCCCCAGGAACTTGATCCAATAGCGATGGCAGTGTCCGGGCCACCTAGATGACAGATCCCCAGGGAGTACCTAGGGAGACACCTTCCGGTTTCTTACATACCCTTCCTCCATGCAATGTAGCCGCATTTGTTTCACAGGGGAACTGGAAAGAAAATCTACATTTCCCTGATCTTTTCCTTTTTGATGTTCCAAAGTGAAACAATAGGGTTGTATGTCTAGAAACCATTGCATGACTCGAGGGTTGGAGTCTTTGCGTTGGCTAATCCAAACTAGGGGTGAGTGGTCTGTGACGAGTGTGAACCTTTGTCCCAATAGGTAGTACCTAAGATGGATAATGGTCCACTTGATGTTCAGAGCCTCCAGTTCCAACACAGAGTCATTTTCTTCATGTGGGAACAGCTTGTGGCTGGTGAATAGTATGGGATGTTCCAATTCATCACAAAATTGGGACAGGACGGCTCCTAGCCCTGTACGGGAGGCATCTGTCTGTAAGACAAACACCTTAGAGAAGTTGTCTACCATTAGGACAGGATTCTGGTGCAGTGTCTGCTTCAAGATGTTATAACATATCTCAACTTCGTCATTCCAATGAAGTTTCTGGGGTTGGGCATTCTTAAGCTTATCCGTCAGCCGGGCAGTTTTGTCTGAAAAGTTAGACATAAACATTTGGTAATATCCGCTTAACCAGAGAAAAGCACTAAGATCTCTTTTGTTCTTGGGAGTTGGTGTATCTAAAACGGCTTTTACCTTCTCATGTTGAGGTTGTACATTCCCGTTCCCTATGAAGAAGCTATGATATTTTATGGCTGATTGGGCCAACCTGCATTTAGCTGGATTAGCAGTTAGGCCTGCGTTTATAAGAACTTTCATGATGGTATAAAGATAGAAGAGATGGTCCTCCCAAGTTTTACTATAAATGACGATATCGTCAATGTAAGCTCCACAGAAATCAGAATAGGGTTGTAGGATTTTATCCATGAGGCGTTGGAAAGTGTCTGGTGCACTGTGTAGACAAAAAGGAAGGACTTTAAATTGGAATAATCTTAACAGCATGGAAAACGCTGTATTTTCATTATCTGGTCCATATACGGGAACTTGCCAGTACTCCTAGTTAAGTCTAGGGTCGATAGAAAGATGGCTGCTCCGAGTTTATCAATTAGATCGTTGATGCGTGGCATGGGATGTGAATCAAAATCTGATATGGCGTTAACTTGATGAAAATCTATACAGAATCTCCAGGAATGGTCAGGTCTATTGACCAACACGATAGGAGAGGACCATGGACTTGAGGAGGGCTCAATGATGTTAGCTACCAACATTTTGTTGACTTCCTCGATCACTAAAATGGATTTCCATTTCTACAAGATATATTTTTTTGCAATTATGCAGCTTATATTGAACAGGCTATGTTTTTTGGTAGAAACTTTACGTGTGTCACCCAGTAGGTATTTGAGGGGGTGTAATATCGGTGGTATTCCAGTCATGGGGTGCAATATGCCCACTATATCTTGCCAGAATTGTGTTATTTTCAGGCATGTCCAAAACATATGAATTGAGTCTGCGCCCTCGCTCCTGCACTTTATGCATTTACCATCAGTATCTGGAGAGAAGCAGGCAACCCTAACAGGTGTAATGTAGTTGGTTTAGGATCTTGAATTGGATAAGGCGCAGGCGTGCATTGAGAGCCACTTCTTCCGTCAGAATGCAATATCTGTGCCATTTCATGCCATCTATGTCAACAGCTAGGGCTTTTTCCCATTTAGACTTTGCAGTGTTTCTCAGGGGCTGGGCAGCCCAGACCCCCTTATATAGCTTTGACACCAGTCTTCTTTGAGGGTCTTTCTGTATCACTACCTCTATGAATCCACATGATTCAGGCTCGAGAGGGAAAAATGGCCATTTTCCACGTGTCGCAGCTCCCATACGCTAGTACTGTAATAATTTAACAGGGTTATCACCTAGTTTTTCGGTGAACTCTTCTTCAGTCATGAATCTCCCTTCGGGGAATAGGTCTCCCAGTGTCATTGTTTCCCCTGGATCCCAGGACCTCTGTATATCTGGATCATATCTAGGTGGGGACCAGGGCAGTGCCAGAGCCCTATCCGACTGCTGTACGGTATTGTTGTCACTAGGTGCCTGAAAACGCGGGTCCATGTATTAACTGTTGAATGAACCGGGTCGAATGTGCAAGAGTCAAAGTAGTGGTCGTCAAGTATCACTGACCTAAAATCCATCGGGCTGCCCCATATCTTTCAAGTTCTACATGAACTGGTCTCGGGTTTGCGGTATACCAATGTCCAGCAAATTGTGCCTGTGCCACTATGTAACATAACTCGAAGTCTGGCGCAGCCAGTGCCCCTTTCTCATATGGCTCGGGCAAGCCCCTCCAGCTAATGCGGGATGTACCATTCCCCCAGGCAAATTGCACAACCAATGAGCAGAGTTTTGCAAAAAAGGAGCGTCCTGGCCAGATTGGTACTGAAGTGAAGTAGTACAGGAGTTTGGAGACCACCACCATTTTCAACAAGGATAACCTGTCATATAGGAAGATCGGGAATCCAGTCCACAGTGCGAGTTTAATTGCCAGATATTTAGGTATGTTTCATGTTTGATCTTCCAGTATGGTTCATTGTGTACGTGATACTGTGACCCTCAAGTATTTTAAGGAGTTCGAAACCCATTGGAATCCTCTAAGGTCAGCAGGGATTTTTGTGTTATCTGTTAATGGAAATCATTCGGATTTAGAAGTGTTAATTCTTATATCCTGAATGATTAGTGAATCTAGCAACTTCTTCCATGATCGGGACCAGATTTTCATTCTGGTTCTGTATATAATTTTTGGGCGGGTCTGGCTATATGTATTCCTCTGTGTGCGTGTTGATATCTGATTATGCGCGCTAGTGGCTCTATCGTCAATTCGAACAATAATGGGGAGAAGGGGCATCCCTGACGTATACCCCGGGCCAACAAGAATACTTTGGAAAGGGTGCTGTTTGTGCGGACCCTGGCTACTGGATTTGCTTATGTAGTCTGACATATCCATTAAAGGTATGGCCCAACCCAAACTGTTTGGGCACTCCAAACAAATAATTCCACCATACGGAGTTGAACGCTTTTTCGGGCGTCTAGTGATGCTGCCACTGCTTGGGCCTGTGGGTTTATTTGTGACATAATGGCAAAAAGCTGACGTAGATTGAGGGAGGAGTCTGTTTGCGAGAACTTTTAAAAACTGTGCAGCGGCACAGGGAAGTCTTTTAGATATCCCCAGGTTTAAATACCTACTGTTTCCCATAGCAGTAGAGTGAAATTGACTTTACTTAGCATTGTACTTGCTAGACCCAGCACACCCTATCTTACAATAGAGTGCTGGAGGGGTTACTTAGTATCCCCTGTGTCTAAATGCTCATGTAACATTTTTATGTTACCCTTTCCTCACAGAATGGCTGTTCGCAGCCCCGGTAACGCTAACCGCAGGAGCCATCTTTTTCAAAATGGCGCAGAGCCATCTTTGACAAAATGGTCCCCGGTCTTTGTTTTTTGCCATGTCTTTGTGGAAAGGTCCTTCTAGAGAGTTTCACTGCGCGCCAAACCAGATTTGGTCTCTTTGTTCATTTCGCCTTTTGCAGGCTTCCGGACTGAAACCCGCCTCTGACTCCAGAGTTTCTGGGGTAGGCAGGAAGTGAGGGAGGTGCCCGAAACCCCCTGTGCTTAGTCTCCTAGGAGATTCAAATGCACTCTGTGGTGAATGGCTGGCTGACTGTCCGACAAGGGCAGCCACCCTGCTGGGTGAGTGACAGCTAGGCTGGAATAAATGGGAGAGAACTGAATAAAAGGCGAGTCTTTTGGCTTGGAAGGCAGAGTCGACCACTGGATGAAGGAACCGAAGAAGAGCTTGAAGAGGTCACCTGCTGCAACTCCTGGACCGTTGGTTTGCCCGGTGAAGCCCTGCTGCAGTGCCAACTTGCCAAGTTCGTATCGACAGAGAAGGCCCTGCAAGGACGACTTCTCCTTTTGAGTTGGTGGGACCAATCAACTCCAAAGTAAGCCACCTGGACACCCATCTCAGAGCTGGTTGAATTTACTCAGAGTTGCTGCAGGAAACCGTATAACCAGGGAGAGGGACACCAGATTGTGTGCGTTACTTCTAAGCTGGCATAATGCTTTTGGAAGATCCTCCGGACTCCCACGAAGCAGAACTGACCAAGCCTGAGCCCCTTCAGGAGAGTGCAGAACCCCAGAAGCAAGGACAGTCCACCTTGACAGCCAGGAACCGCGTTGTTGCTATTTGCGGTAGCTGAAACGTGAAACCGCCACTGAAAGTGAAGTTTGCCGGTTGCAGGTTTTGGCAGTCCCAGTGCAGAAGTCCCCCGACGTCCTCCCTCTTGTCCCGACGACTGAGGCCCAGGAACAGTGAGATCTGCAGAGCTGCACAGGAACAGGAGTCATCAGCTGTATCTTTTCTTCTTTACTAAGGTACTGTAAAACAAGTCTAAGAGAACTTACCTTTTACTGTAGAAGTGCTTGTAACTTGCACAACTCATAAGTCTAATCAGCTTGTGGCCCTACATTTGATTCTTCTGTTCATCAAAGACTCCTAAGAACTTGTGCAGAGACTTTTCAATTTACTTACCAGAAGTACTTCATCCTATATAAGACTTTTGCCTATTGACTTTGGCTTAGCCTATTGAATTGTATGACTCTTCTAAGAGGATCTGAAAGTATTTACCTGCTTAAGAGTATTGGTGATCTCTTGTGTTCTAATAACCTTTGTCTTTTACCAACTTTTAAGAGTGTTCTGAATGCCAACAGTAAGATATTAATGCCCCCAGTCCCCTTGTTATTGAAGTCACCTGTGGGTGTAGGTTGTGTCTGTGGGCCATCCCCAAAGGGTCTTGTCTGATTCAGAAACTCAGAGTGTACAGTATTGAAGTATATCTGTGTGTTACTATTGTATTGCTCCCTTCTGAAGTAGGCTTTATAACTGCCTGATAAATACATTAATAATGGTTTATACAAGAAACCTTGAATGTAAGAGCTTATTTGAATACCTGTGACTGTGAATCTTTGTGTAACTCCACTACAGATCACATGTCCCCTCTTGAGATAAGCCTGGATGCTCAACACACTACCAAAACTGTGTAGTACAAGCTTATACCAAACGTTGGGTTGCCTATACCTGTAGTCATAGTTGTTTGTAGTGTTCCCAGAGGGTACTGCATTCAAGCTTTTCCTAATAACGAGCATAAGGGGGGGGAGTGAAAGGAGGAAGAGACACCACCTTCCCCACAGGGATAAAAGGTGGAGCACGACAGCACATGACTAGCAAGGCCAACCGCACAATGTGAGGGCTAACTCAGCAAGGCAGTTGAGGAGGAGGCGAATGACCGTGAATACCGAGAGGGTGACAAGGAGAGACGTGACCTTGCCCTATCTGATCCAGGTCCATGAAACCTCCGCAATCGGACAAAAAGACTGCGAACAAAGGCCAGCGTGTGTTGCAGCAGATGTCTATGGTACGCGAGGCCCTCTTCCGCTGATAACCAAGCTGGGGAAATACGTGTGTTTCGGTGGTACCAATCTTGACTCGAAGGTGAAGAAAGCCAAGCGGTACATCACAGCCGGTGAGTCGAGGGGCGATTCGATAAGAAACCAAACTGTCCAAACTGTGTTGAAAGAAAATTAGCAAGAGCTGATTTGAACTTTGAAAGGAACTATTGAGAAAATCGGGGGAAACCCCGTAACAGAGGCGACTGGCACCACGTGGGAAACTCTGGGCGATTACCGCATGATAAGAGACTACTGTAACCGGAAGGCCTTGGAAAGAGGCGAAGAGAGGTCAAATCCTCTGCACCGTCGAAAGTCACTGACCGAAAGATAATTGAGAAAAAAAACGGAAATGAATCCTGCATGGTGAAAATGAGTACATGAACTGTTTGTTAAAAGTTGGCAAGAGTGAACCCGTCCGCCGGATGCTAACGAGTAGGGGCGCAGCCTGAACTGTTTAAAAAGACATTAAGACCAGTGAAAGTAAGAAGCATTGGAAGACCAGGAGAAGTGAATGGTCCCCCTTGTCAACTGTGTCTGAGCCCGGTCGAGGAGGATCCAAGGGTGAAAAGTCCTGACCCAAAGTCCATTGAGAAAGGAACTTTTTGTGTGTTTGTTGTTGACTACATCAGGCCTTCTAAGGCAAGAGACTTTTTATTGTAAGGGGACTCATCCATCGAAGAACCTGATAGCTGGAACGGAACTGTTTGCTTTTGCTGAGAAAGCTTGAGTGTCTGCTGTGCTCCAAGTTTCGTCCTTGTCCTGTGCTGAAAACACGAGGAAGGGAGACCCCTGGCAATTACATCCTGACTTATTATGTGTTAACACTTTTTTCTTTTTTGAACCCTTACCCCATATCCTAATGTAATTAGCTGTAAGGAATTGGCAATAGGTTTTTCTTAGTATAGGCCTTTTTATTTTGACAACGCCACAAGGACTGCCTTATTTTTCATTTGATGTTCGATGCTTGCTCCCATCTTAGATTTAGGTTTCAATTAGGCGTTTTGCCACCCTGCATCTACAGTTTAATAAACATCCTTGAACTGTGATCACTTGTGTCTGTCTTTACTGTTGCCACTGTGAGTTCCTTACAGCGCCTGGAAACAAATAGAGAAATCAGATTTGACATGTAGGTTTCGCCAACAACAAGGCACGAAATCCTAAAACATGTATTAGTTTTATGTAGGGGACTCAAGTCCCAGAGAACACTCTATATGGGGAGCTTTGTAAAAAGGGTTGAGACACATTTTTGCCATAGAGAAATTTGTAAATGAAATATTTGATGTGGAAATGGGTGAAATCACTGAGAGCAGGATTTGCCCTTTTTAGGGAGTTGGAGGAGGATGTTCCTTCACTGTTCTCTGCTCTTCTTATGCTGGATTTTATTTGTTTTGATGTATTTTTTAAGGAACTGTATTGATGTGATAGGATGTAGAATGGAAAAATGAAGAAAATGAAATTGTTAAAGGTTTGCAATAAACCAATAAAACATTTAAAGAAAATAAATTATGATGGAGTTGCCACAGTCTAAAAACAAGCAGAATAAACTACCTTACTGATTTGGGAATTGAAACCAAGATTGGCCTGCCAGAGAACACGCAGGTTCTTAACCATTTCTGTGTATGTAATAGGTAACTCAAAAAGGGAGAGGGAAGGTATGGATACACATGGGATTTATGACCAGATGTTTAGGCCCCAGGGGAATGATTTCAGTCTATTTATGATTCACCTCAAGGCCATTAGGCAACATCCAAGTATTTATCTTATCCAAGCAGCTTAGTAGACTAGAAATGTCTTCACTGTTGGTTGGTCTTCGCAAAACCTCACCAGAGGACTTGTGGAAAATCAAACCAAACGATGTTACGGCATCAAACTAAGCATTGAGGATAAACAGTCAGAAAGTGTCAGATATTAAGAATTACCATATACAAATTCCTATGGGCAATTAGTTAAATGTTTCACAAGGATCTCACCTCATAAAAGTTCTCCTGTCCAATTAGTAACTTTGCATTTTCCCAGCCCGGTTCTCGGCCAAACATCATACAGAGCACATCAGTTACTTCGATGACAGGTGGAGGTGGTGCTCGGTAACTCTTGATCTCCTCAATGTCGTGGATCGTCAGTTTTCCTGCTCTCTCTGTGTACTCAAGCATAATCTAGAACAAGAGTTAATAGGAGATTGATTTCAGAGGTCTGAGGTTGACTATTCTACAAAAAACTACTTGCTTTCTTACAGCCCCTCCCAGGATTTCTCGGTAGCTTATAAATGCATGTTACCGCAGACACCTACTACTGTAAATCCTGCTCACCTGCTCTACAGATATCTGTCTTTCGCTCAGTAGGTCCTCCAGTTGACAAAACAGACGCTCGTGCATGGCTTCATGGTGTTCACCCTCGCGGATAGCACGTTCAAGGGCCTCCTTCTCTTCTTCCAACTTTTTGCGAAAGAGCTGGGTTTGCTGCATCAGGGGGTTAATATAGGGTGCAGAAACAAAAAGAATATGGAATATGTTTTATAATAGCAAACAGGATTAACCAAAATAAACAAAGAGTGTCATTATCAGAGCCATCAAGCCCAGTGCTTGCCTTTGCAATAGGTACACTACAATTACCAGTGTGCAGATGGGCATCACAGCACCACCTGCTGCGGGTGTGCTGGATTTCTAAACTTTTCCGTACCCTGGTGATCACCTGCTGACCATTAATAAGGTATCACAGTGTGGTCCCTCATTCATAATAATGGTTGTTTGGTCACAGCCACCCTGACACTGATCTAGTCCCTTTGTTGTTACGGGAAGACAGGGCCAGGTGTATCATTCCCTCTGTCCTCACTCTTGTATGTTTGTTATCAGGAGTTGGGACAAATCCTTGAGTTTATAGGCCATGATGTATCTTGCCCTGAGGTTTTTCATGGAAAATTAATTTACCCAGAGGTCCATCTGCATGGTTGGCTCTTGCAAGGTTTTGGCTATTAGGCAGCAGCAGCTTTTTTTGTAATGGGCACAACCTGATATTTTCCAGGGCACAAGCCCACTCAAACTGTGAACTGTTTTCACAATAAGCTCCCCATCATTCATATGCCAAAGATTGTTTTCAATCAGTTTCATTCAGTTAATGGATTTCTCAACCCATTCAGCAGATAACACTCTGGATGTGATATCTGTTCAGGCATTGACGCACACAACCTGCAATCAATCCTTTAATATTCGTCAAGTCACAAATGAATACTGGTGTAGCTGCAAAGCAGGGGTCCCCTTACCAACTCACAGTTCCCATACACAGGCTAAGGATAAGGACCACTTTATTATTTTTTATTTTTCTTATTTTTTTAATGCTGTGGTTGTTTTTTTTTTTTACTTCTTTATTTACATTTTACCAAAACAAGAATACATCAATCATGAAATAAACACAACATAGTAGGAACAAAGAACATCATCAAAAATAGCAATCGAAGAGAGGGAGGAAAACGAGAGAAAAAAAAAGTAAGACCTCTTTATAAACCTATCCTGAGCACCACACATCGTGGGTAATAATAAGCAGCGCTCAGATACCTGAGGGTTCGTAGCGCTATATAAATGCAAAATTATTATTATTATTATTATTATTCCCAGAAGTACTTGCCAAAAATCTTCAAGTTCCCTCTCTGAAATACAGTGACTGTACCTGACCAATCCCCAAGCGGGAAGGTGGAACCTAGAGCAATGCTGGAGAAAGTCAGGGCTAATCCAAGGCAAACCTGTCTCTAAGACCCACTTAAAAGGTCAGGAAAGAGCAGTTATTCGCTGAAAAAAGGTTAATACAACATCCAATAGCACTGTGAAGTGGCAATGATCATGTGTGCTCAGTGGTGTAGCCAGAATTTCCTGACTGTGTGATATTCATGTGGGCAGGAGGAGTCCCCACAACCAAAGGGAGATACATTTATTTGATCAAGCTATTTTCTTTACACAAAAAGGGAAAGGTCCAAGGAACAAAAGAGCTGCACCGTCTAATATCTCTACCAAAATGTCAACGCAATATAAATTAACGACAAGACAGATATTTCATAAATTCTTCATGTATCATTTTTAATGATATGCCAACAAGTGTTTTGACCTCTCCATGAGGTCCTCTATAGGGCGTTTCTCAATGCCAACAGGAATCCTGAAATATATCAATCTTCCAAAATCCCTACAAAAATGAAATAACAAAGGACTCCCCAAGAGCTGAGGGACCTCCATGTAAAAAAGCAGGAGTTGCAGCAACCACACGCTGTAATTTTATGACTTCCTTGCTAATTAATATGGATACATCAAGAACTTATAAAGTATCAATCTTGTTATTAATTTTTATTGCATTGACATTTTGGTAGAGATATTAGAAGGTGCAGCGCATTTGGTCCTTGGACCATTCCCTTTTTTGTCATTTAGTCTGGTGGCTTAGGGCTTTTGTCACTACCGGGAGACCAATGCTGCTATACACCAATTTATCAGGCAACACACTGCTACATTGTTATTACTGGTACTCAGCTCAATGAGGAAATAGGCCAAGTTATACTTTTCAACATATTTTCTTTATACACCCTCGTGGGCCAGGCCAAAGTCAGAGTGTTTTATGCCTAATACAGGGGTCATCAACCCGTGGCTCCAATGATGTTTTTCACTATGACCGCCATGATCCCTCACCATGGCAATTGTAGTTCAAAAACTCTAGGGAGCTAAAGGTTACAGACCTCTGATCTACTGTAGGTCTACTTTTGACTAACAATTTAAAATGCACAATTCAACAAAATGCCCCATTCCACTATTCCGAAGTGATGTGAGACCCAAAAACACGCTGAGTTTTGAAGATATATAAGAAACTATCTAATAAAGTAACCTGCTTATGTTCTTTGTTTGACACAGTAATGTAGCTTGTGTCATGTGTGAAAAAAATGGATGTGCTACAAAAATGCACCTCGTTTTGAATGTCATTGAAAGTTGGGGTGTACCCATGTGGGAAGTGCTTGGTACTGGTAAATTTGGGAATGTTTCTATTTCATATTTAAGAAGTGACTTCTGCAAAGAAATGGGTGTCACGTCCTTGGGAAACTGTAAAACCCAGGTACTATTAGTTAACTACATTCTACATACCTAACACTGATGTCGTGGAATGTCTGGGGAATGGGCAACTTTAGGAAATCTCACAGAATTATGACATTGTGAATATCTTTTACTGCAGGAAGCACAATTAAAGCCAAAGTCCAATCATGAGATTGCTAAATCCTGGGGGCCACTTAGATTTTTCTTTTCGTATTCGTAATATGCCAGAGGTGTAGCAATATTTAATCATAAATTGGCTCAATGTGTCCTACAGACATTGACCATTGGCCCTGAACGGCGCACGTTGTGTGTAGTTGACAAGATAAGTGAGAGGAGTGTATATGTTCCTAATGTGGTCTCCCCATCCTTCTACCATGAGAGCTGCAGAATTATTTCAAAGAGTTCTCATTCAGCTGTACTATGGGCAGAGAAATTGAATTCTGTTTTTTGATCCGGTTATGGATCATACCAGAGGTGCAGCTAGACCCCTATCTGTGCCGCTAAAGTGGTAAAGGATATAGTAGATCAGTTTGCTCTCCATGACACGTGGCGGGTGATTGACCCGAATGACACGGTTTACACACATCACTCTAGGGTACATGATACTGCTGCTTGCTTAGATTAAATATTAATTACCTATTTACTGCTGTGTCATACATCTTCTTGTGGGATACTGGGCTGTACACTGTCAGTTCATAGTCTGCTATAATTTAGGATATTGTTGCTGCAGCAGAATGGAACTCGGTGGGCTTAAATGGAGGTTGAAAAATACCACATCAACGTATAGTTATCGAAAGAGCACCCCACAACAGTTTATCAAAGTTATTCAACTTTAAATCAGGGTTAGTGCCATTGTATTTATTGTTCGCTTGTTAGGATCTTATTCAGCAAGTACATACTGTTTCAAATCAACCATTCACTAATATGCTCTTGGAGATCTTTAATCTATATATCAGAGGGTCTTTGTGTCGGCAGGTTATGGGGTCCTGAAGAGTATACGTAACAGACTACATTCTCTAAAACATAAAATACAGACTTTGTGGCATAACTATACGCAGTCACAAAGTTTTACTGTGGAATTAAACACATTGTGGTCACTTGCAGCATCAAATAAACAAATGCATCCAAAAACATGTAGTCCTAATAATTACTCTGTAAGGTATAAGAAACTCCTATATTTATGGTCAAAATAGAGCCAACGAGTGGGCAATATGGGACTCTAACGTGAACATAAGTAGGACTCTGAACAGTCACCTTACTCGGCCTTACGATACTACAGTCCACAGGGGCCTGAAGAATAGTTCTAGAGGATGGTTCAATCAAGAGTGCAGGAAAAATAAAGTAGACTTATTAGCTGCACTGAAATCAAACCAAGGTCATTCACAAGCGGCTATGCCAAGAATTAGAAATTAATATACAAAAAGCTGATAAAAAGGAAGATGGAGGGAGTTTCATTGGACGACTGGGAGAAAGTACATGAGGCAGTAAAGCAACAGGGTTACAGAGCCTTTTGGTGGATTGCTTATCTAGGAAATGTTAATGAAGTTGAGCCTTTCGGGCCTCAATCGCAAAGAATTAGTGGTTTATATACTCTGCAGACCTATATAGAGAAGGCAAGGAGGAATTTAGCAATAGGGCACCTGCGACTCGAGAACTGACAGATGGTGTTCACTTGGAATTCACTATAAATGAGAAGCTTGGACGGCCTATTTATATATCATAATGAACCTCTTTTGTAGGTTAGGTAAAGTCCCAAATCCATGGACACAGGCTGTGATCATCCCCATTTATAAGAAGGGAGGCCAAAACCCTCCAAGTAATTACCACACCATATCCCTTCTAGACGCTGTTAGGCAAGATAGTCAGCAAATTGATGAATAACCTGGAGGAATGGACCGAAGAAACAAACTGTATTAGCGACCTACAGGCGGGCTTTAGAAGGGGCATTCGCATCATAGACCAAGCACTTAGATTGGGCATTTGGTTTAAAACATATGTCAACCTTTCTCCAGGAATGCTTTTTTGTCTATTTATTGACTTGGAAGCAGCCTTTGATGGTTTTCCATGTGCAGTCTTTGGAGGACTTTGAGAAGCAAGAACATTTCTCAACCTTTGCTCAGCACAATTTTAATATTATATAGGGATAAAACTGTGAGGTGCGGAATGGGCGGGGAAAACACTACATTATTTCTAGTCAGAAAGGGGTCAGGCAGGGGTGTGTCCTTGCCCCCATCATTTTCTCTGTCTACTTTAATGATATGGTGCGTGCTTTGTCTGTTGATTATGCTGACTCCCCGACATTGGGGTCCGAAACATTAATATACTTTTATATGCAGATGATGCTTTTAATTTCCTGTACACCAAGTGGACTGACCAAAATAGAACATACATCTAGCAGATTTTGTTGTATGAAAGGTTTCATTATCAATATAGCAAAAACCAAATATATGAGATGCAGGAAGAAAATGCAGAACCACTCTAACTGCCAGATGAAATTAGGGGAATTTCTAATTGAATACGTCTCCCATTTTGATTACTTGGGCCCCAGATTTACCTGTAATGGCGAATGGGCAAGTCAGATAGAAAAAGCTAATGTAATACTAGCAAATGGGCACACAGCAGTTGGCAGAACCACAAAGAAATGTGGCAACAATGCTGTGGTCCCGGTGCTAGACCTGTATACATCTCAGGCTGTCAGCTCGTGAATTTATAGGGAAGAACTATGGGGGCACAGCAATATGTCCAGATTAGTTGCAACTGATCACTTCAAGAAAGCGCTTATGCTACCTAGAAGCGCACTCAATCATCTCATGGATTTTGAATTGGGCCTGACAGCTATAAGTGACCACATCGCACTTACAGGGCAAACTGATGGTCGAGTAGCGAACTGTTAACTTATCAAGTGGCCTTGAAAGATTTCATGGGCTGCGACAGGGCATCCAAACTCCACTGGCTGGCCTACATTAAAATCAACCTTTTATTTGTTGAAACTAGAACGATTTTGGGAGGAACCAACACTGCTAGTATCAAGTGACACGGCTGTGATTAAAGATGCATATAAGGACTGGGCACAAACAAGAAGCGTGCAGAATTGCCTAAAGTTGAAAGTGGGATGGAGCAGTGTATGAGTGAAAAGCAATCTCATGATTGTGGGAGATAATGGACTTTCATTACGTTTCCGTTGTAAAGTTCTTTATATAGGAAAGTCATGTTGAATATCCTTCCATTGTCACCGCTAACAAACTTGTGGCTTAAAACCGCTACTGATAGTTGTCCGTTCTGTGCTGAGGTATTTGAATCACTCCAGCAATTCATGTTTGTCTTCCCGGCTTATTCTAAGATGCGCAAGATCAATTTGAAGCAACGTATAATCAATCATGGAGGGAGGAGTTTGGGTGATGCTGCTGCACTGTGTACAAGCACTTTATATGAGGATGTGGTATTTGCAATAGTCAATTATTTGGCCAGAGCCTGGAGAAGAAGATTGAATAGATTGTCTGAATTGTTATGATGGTGAAAGGGGCCTTTTGATAGTATTATAACAACTGTGAATTTATAACTGATTTTATGCATTGTTGTCACTACATTTTCATGATTTTGACTGTTGGAACTGTTTTGATGGTTAATAGGGCCTTTTTATTTTAACAGAACCAATGCGGATAGACAGCTGTTTTTATTCACTATCATCTCATGACCGATTCATGTGCTGTTATTCGTTTTCATTGATTGTGTAGCTTTTACGGCTTGTGTCGAAATAAAGTTGGAAGTGCTTTCCTATATTTACTTGAAAAGGACAGAACAATAGGAAGTGAGCAATTTATCCTGTAAGTAAAGTGCACACTGACACACTAAGCTTCCTAGTGAAGGATACGATACCCCTCCCCATTTGTTCTGCTTATTGGGGCTGTTTACAGGAGAAAGAACATGGTATTCCAAATGTATACAAGTTTAATTATAGGTGGCACGAAGAAGTGTGCCTATCAGCTGGGTGCGCAGGTCCACCTCTACCTGCCATATATCTGGAAGGATTTTGAGGCCTGCTTAACCTCTCCTCATGACATAAGTCCTAACTCAGGGGCTATCCACGACTGAACGTCCACTATGCATGTCCACCTAGTCTCCCTTGCATGTGAGTGAGTGAATGGCAAATAGATGCATTAGATGCAACTGACATTTTGTGATACCATGTCAATGGATGCTGAAAATGTACACCTGACTGCACTCAAGTAGGGAATCATGTTGCACGTGTTTTGCTTTGTATCATACTTCTGTTGTAAAGTGATATTGTGTTGATTGTTCTAAAACAGCAAACTAAATAAATATAAATATATATATATATATATATATATATCTCTTTTAGGGCAGCGGTTGCCGCCCTATTGTTAAGGTAAAACGGAGTTACATTGGAAATAGAAAAAATGAATGGTTCATAACTTTTGACTCGTGCGACGTATATAAAAGTTTACAAAAATAAAGTTTATCACAACCCCCAGGCGAGCCCTCTTCCCCCACCCCAGACTGGAATGTTTTGGAAAGATTCTTTGAAAAATAAAAATGTTATTATCCTTAATATAATAAATAATAAAACTGTAAAACTGACAAATTCCAGTTTACATAATTAAAACTCATGTAAAAGGAACCCAAGCTGACTTGTGTGTCCCCGTCCCCCAGTCGACAAATTCCTTAGGTCCCAGATTTATCCTAAGGCAATACACTCGGCAACAATATATAGATTGTTTTCCACAGACGATACAAAGCGAAGTGTAGCCTTTGGCTTTCGGTATTTAAACAGTGTGACCAGAAATGTTCTGTTTGTATATAATCAAGATTATGTACAAAGCACCCTAGAATCTCTACAATTACAGGTGCTAGTTCTAGACATTCCATAAACAGGTGTCTACCAGATTCTAAAATACTCTCACTTTTGCATACACGACATGTACGCTCTTTACAAGGGATATTATAGCAGGGCCCTGCCTTCAACAGTATAGGTAGCTGGTTAGTCCTTAGCCTAAACAAGAACATTTGCAGAGCTGGGCTCGGGCAACAGTTAATATATATTGTTGCGCCTTAAGATATGTGTGAGTGACACACGCCACTTAAACA
The DNA here is from genome assembly GCF_040938575.1 of Ambystoma mexicanum. Classification (NCBI taxonomy): domain Eukaryota; kingdom Metazoa; phylum Chordata; class Amphibia; order Caudata; family Ambystomatidae; genus Ambystoma; species Ambystoma mexicanum. Next base: position 1,105,599,054 of record NC_090941.1, read on the forward strand.
TGGGATCTTAAACTATACAAATTATTGTAATTGTTAGTCCAGTCCCACAAACACAGCTTCTTTTTGAATATCCGTTTTAAGACTTCAAAGCTAGTGCCACTACTAAAATCGGGGCGCCAAGCAATTTGACCAAGACATTTTTCAACCCAGCCATCAAAGCCCTTACTTACAACTTTCAGGATACTGTCCGGTGTACATGCCAGAAGAGAAAGCAATTCACAATGCGGAGAGGTATTTTATTTTTAAGATAGAGAGCTCCCTGCCTCGCAATAGCCTGTCCCTTCAATGACGACAGGCCTAGTTCCAGTCTAATATATTCAATAGGAATATATCTAGCAAGGCCAAGGACAGTTTTCCAAAAATAACTCAACTCTATCTAGCCACTGCATATCCTGCATTGCCAATGCTTCTAGACCATAGAGTACCATAGGACTAAAACATTGTTTATACAATACCAAAATCCCTTCAACCGAGTACCCAGCAGTCTGGTATGCAAATGTTCGTATTAAATTTGATCGTTGTTTCACCTTAAGTCTTTTTGTTTCCTTAATGTGTACATAGGCTCTAAATGAACTCATCTCGAGACCCAGATAAGGATATTTATCGACCGTCGCTATGATTCCTATACTTGTAGCTAAGGCAGGGCATTTAGTAGGTTTAGCTCCCACAACCATCAGTTTGATTTTATCCAAATTAATACTTAGGTCATTGGTAATCGTATATTCAATACGTTTTTCAAACATAAGTGTAATTAAACAAGACAAGATCATCCGCATATAACATGCAAGGTACAAGTCGAGCACCTATTTTAGGACAACAGCCCAAAGTTTGTGAAAAGATTAGCTGGAGGTCCGCCATGTAAATACAATAAAGTAGGGGCACCAGCCTACACCCCTGCTTTACCCCCACACTCGTATGAACAGGTGCCCTAAGTCCCCCCCTTGTCATCCAACCTAACACGTACAGATGTATCATGGTGTAGACCTTCGAGTACATTAAGCAGCCACCCCGGGCATCCCCAACACTCCATCTTTGCCCAGAGTTTTTGCCTGTTCACCCGGTCAAAGGCTGCCTTCAAATCCATGAATATGGAATATAAAGTCTTCCCACCCGTGCCTGTAGCATCCCTGTCCAGCGTGTCCATAACAATAAGATTATGGGCTGTGCTGCATCCAGGTCTAAACCCTGTTTGAGCAAAGTTCAATATACCCGAGTCATTTTTGCAGGGCTGCAAGAACAAATGACCCACATTTTTTTCCCCGTCAAATCCAACAGGGATAAAAGCCTATCATTCTCTGGTGCAGTACGCACACCTGTTTTATAAACTGGAACTAGCACCAGGCTTGTTGCCAGGATCTAGGGATGCATTTGTGTAATGCAGGCTCTATTAAAGAGGATGTATAATATTTTTATTGGCAAACAGATGGTACAAATGGAAGCCTTCAAAATACACTGGGCAGTCAAGCTAGGTCTCCAGAAGCATAAATATGTCGGAGCCCAGCAGTGTTATTAACGATCCGTCCTTATAGAACAAATGCCTGTGCCACGAGTGTTCCAACTAATTAGATCAATAAATCAGCAACTATCTACTTTGTCCTCAGACAGGGTCACGGCCCTCACAGCCTTCCCACAATCACCATGTGTAGATTCAAGGCTTCCTAATGCCCCAACAATGTTGAATATATCTTGTTTTCCCAGCTTCCCCCCTGGCCCGGGTCTCCATTCATTGCTACCCCACATCTCAGACCCAGTGTTTCCAAGGCATCAACATTAGCACACATTAAGGCAGCCACCAACGGGCTAGCCACACGCAACAACACCCAGTATGTGGGACTATCCCATTTGGGTAGTGCCAATTCCAAGATGTCGGCAGATCGAATAGTGCCCAACCATGGCACCGAAACCAACATCGAAATAGGTTAGTTCTATTCATAAAGGGGTTGGCTGTCATAGTGTTCTTTTCCTCCAGCTTAACCATACACTCCGGTCTGATTAATGTTACAGACATGTCAAATACATTAATAGTTAAGTCAGTGCAATGCTCCATCACTTTAGTAGCCTTTAAGGTGGTTAAAGAGGCATCTTCATCGGGTAGCCCTTGCACAAACTTAACCTGTGGTGGTTGCCTTATTTTAGGGTTCCTCCCTAATATGGGACACCCATTTCCTACATTCTGCTTAGGGTGTGGACCATACTTAGCAACATTCGCAGAGAAAAATTGAGACCCTGATGGTTCCACAACCTTAACCCCAGGAGTGGCATCTGGTTCTCCAGCCCCATACCGTGGAAGAGTCCACTTGTCAAGAGGACCTCTTAGCAATACACTTCTACTAGACCCATCAACCAAGGTGTGCGTAACTCTCTTGACTTTTCCAGGGCCAACTGTCCCTTTAGCTGCAGACATAGAAGTTTTCACAAAATCTTCCTGGTTGATTATTAGCTTCCCTTAGCTTCATCCTTGTCCAGCCCAGAGAAATAACCAGGAATTGTGGATTGTATCGGCAAGTGATCCCTCTTCCCCCGTTTTCTCTTAGGAAGATCCTTCGATTTACGGGCTGGACCTGGGCTTCGCTGTCTTTTCCCTTTAGGAAGCACATCGCTCCTAAGGCCCATAAGCTTTGTGTTTTTTTATTTCATGTTATATTGCACGGTGTAAACACCACAACAGTTCTTGATATGCCGCAATAGGCTACATAGCTACAAAGACTCCAAGTCTGAGGGCAAAGCAGATCCTAGTATATCATGAGGAACAAGTTTACCGAAGCTACAGAGGGAAACCGTACTATCTGACTCGGGTCCCGTGTTTCAATTTGGGTAAAAACAATGTTTAAAAACCAGAGTGCCAACGTTTTTTCATTGACGTGGATTATAACACAATTCACATATCTTTTGAGTTATGCACCAGTCGTCCAGAGTTGCTCGTATTACTTCAGTTTTGCTGTCAGCATGCAAGTATTACCGAGCTTCCCACCTTAAAGTAAATCAAAATCATAGTTCTCCTCCACACTTGACTGACAGAAGGGGGCCCGGCAGCAGACCAACGACCACTCAACCCCAGCCACCAGCCGCCAGCCACCAGTTCACCGGTCAATCCGCCGCGGCTCCGTCCAGTCACACGGTGAAGCAGCGAATGATACACAGCTCTCACCTTGTAAGTCCCAAATTCCTGCTTATTCAGTGACCATCCGGGGCAGGGAGAAAGGCGCGTCACTGCTGGATGTCAGTATCCCGGGCATAGGTGGCGGGGAGCAACTTTGGTGGTCAGCTTCTTCTGCTGATCGTAACAAACTTTGGCAAACTATACTCACTGCCATACACTGCTCCCGCACCTCCCGCTGCCTCACGAGGACTCACAAGACTCTGCTCGACTCCGCGTCGGCGGTATCGCAGGATTTTTTGAGTGGATGGATCCTCCTCCCACAATGGAGCTAAAGAAAATACTCAGATCACTCAGGAAGGGCACCAGGATCCACTGTTCACACTGCAGACTCACAAGACTCTGCTCGACTCCGCGTCCGCTCCGTGGTATCGCAGGGCTTTTGAGTGGATGGCTCCTCCTCCCACAACGGAGCTAAAGAAAATACTCAGTTCACTCAGGAAGGGCACCAGGATCCACTGCTCACACTGCAGACTCACAAGACTCTGCTCGACTCTGCGTCCGCCTTGCAGTATCGCAGGATTTTTGAGTGGATGACTCCTCCTCCCACAACGCAACTAAAGGAAATACTCAGTTCACTCAGGAAGGGCTGCAGGATCCACTGCTCAACTGCAGACTCACAAGACTCTGCTCGATTCGACTTTAAAAAAAGTACTTTTTTTAAATACTTGATAGAGAAGGGGGGGCCCCCTTTTCCAAAATTGATTGCTATGTCCTGGGTAAATTGCCAAGAAACCGGGTGTTCATAAATGAAACAGCCAATATATTTTTTTTCCTCAATGCCAGCTGTAGCCTGGTGGGGCCCCCAGGTTATAGCTGAGGGTATCGGAAAATAAAATGCAGAAAAAAGTCATCTGAAGTTTGCCTATTCCCTGTGTTTGTAGCCGTGGGTACACTTCTTTGACGTAGCCGTGGCTATACAAGCTGTGGAAAAGTCCTGCCTGAAGAGTCCTTTGAGGAACTCCTTCACAAGCCTGGGCAACTACAGGGAAGGTCTACATGGTGTCCTGGTGTAACTGGATATGGCGGGCAGGTGCACCTTGATAGAGGCATGAGCCAGCCCAGCCTTGGCCAAGGAGGGCAGGTATGGCAAGAGCTATGGGGCTGTGACATGCAGAGGGGTAATCCTCTGAGCTCAGTACCACACAGAGAACGGCTCCACTTATGGCTGTAACAGGTAAACGTTGAAGAGGCTCTGGCATTGGCCAGGATGTCCTTACACTCCGCAGGTAAAGAATAATGTCCAAAGTCTAGGGCTGCAGGAGCAGGGCCCTGAGGTTCCACGATGCTGGGTCGTGGTGCAGAATCGCCCCTCCCTCTCTGGAGAGAAGGTTCGGAAGTAGTGGCAGCCTGATGGATGGAGCCGCCAACAGACGTCGCAGGTCTGGATACTAGATTTGTCGCGGCCACGCCAGAGTGACGAGTATCATCCTGCAGTGACACGGCCTGAGTATGTTGATCACTCGTAGCAGGGGTGGGAACGGAGGAAAAGCGTATAGGAAAAGCCCTTCCCATGGGAACGAGAACACATCCCCCATGCTCCTCTGTTGCAGGAACCTGCTGGTGAACTTCTGACAATTGGAATTAATCGCAATCGCAAAAAGGTCGATCTCGGGTTGACCCCATTCATGGAATAGAAGATCCAACTGGTCCAGGTGAAGCTCCCCCTCGTGGCAAAAACATAGCTCCCTGCTGAGCGAGTCTGCAATGATGTTCTTAGTGTTACGCTCACCTGGTATCCACAGGGACGCCACCCAGCTGGGTTACTCGCTGGTATGCTTCTCAGCTTTGCCCAGATGTGGTCTGCAGGGAAGGTTCTGCCTTGTGGTAGAATTAGGCGTGCTCTCTGTCCTGCCTTCTTTGCAGGGGCGCGTTGTCTTTCATGGGCGAGTGCGGTCCAGTTACTTCACTGACGCCGGCCCGTTTGATATTGTTCAGGTAGGTCTTATTGCTGTTCTTTAGTTTTATTGCTATCCTGCATGCCTTTCTTTGTTTTTAATGTCTCTTATCCCTCCCTAGGTATGCAGAGCTTCAGCGCGGCAAACTGGCTTGGTTGAGCCCTGCTGGTAAATTATGGCACATTAAGAGCGCTATGATACGGTAAGTAAGCGCTATGCGCAGCGCTGCGAAGTTTTGCCTTTGCTAACCTGTGTTTTCCTTCCTTGTAGGTCGCAGTGTTCTTCAGCGCGAGTGGAATGTCCAGAGTGGTGCCAGCCGTGAGGCGACCAGCCAGGTAAGCCTTTTGAGCAGTTCGTAATTTACAAATGGTTCTACTGCTTTCTTTAATGTTGCCTCTATCTTCCTCTTTCAGGTCGTACTGTCCGGGAGGCGTTAAGATTCAAGGAAGCTGTTCTCAGAAGCTGCGAGTGGTTAAAGATGAAGACTGCAGGTAAGATGCTGCTGCTAAAGATGTTCCTTTTGTCTCCTTGCAGGTTCTGCTTCTCTGAGGTTCGAGGGAATAGCTGGACACAGTGAGCGTCACGCTGCAAGCTGCAAAGTAACGCGAAGCGTGTTGTCTTGCTCGGGTGTGGTTTAAATAGCCCCAACAAAATAGTCCAGTTAAAGTAGTCCCTAGGCTACCACTCCCAAAACACTAGACCGCATTGCTTGGTTCCTGGGAACCAAGCTATGTGGATGCCTCCATGTTGGCTGGCAACACAAAAAGTAGTTCCCAAGCACATGTTTCTCATGGTGTATGAGCCTGGCGCCATAGGCGCCAGGAGTGGCCCCAAGAGGGTTTTGGAAAAGGATGCCTGGCTCTAGAGGCCTGAGTCCTGGCTCCACCTGGCCAATGTGTTTTCCAGAGGGGGTTTTGGGCGAGGGTCATGACAGCACTCCCCCCTAAGGCCCCTCCCATAGTGTTCCTTCCGTCTGGCACAGGTTTGGTTGGGAAGTTCCGATGGAATTTCCTGATTAGACGTGGTGCGTGGATATTCTCACTGGGCTCCCAGGATCTATCTTGTGGTCCAAATCCTATCCAATCGACGAGATAATATAGTTTGGTCCTAGAATATTTAGAGTCCAAGATATCTTTGACTTCGAATTCTGGTTCTCCGTCAACAAGTATGGGCTTAGGTGGTGTCCCAATCCGTGTGCCGGGTTGCATTGGTTTCAGGAGGGACACATGAAATACCGGGTGGATTTGTAGATTAGGTGGTAAATCCAGTTTCACGGCTACTCCGTTGATAATTGCCTTAATAGTATAGGGTCCTAAGAATCTGGGATGAAAGGTCCGGGTTCCCTTGATGGGTACGAATTTAGCGGCTAACCAAACTTTGTCTCCTACTTGATAATCAGGGGCTTTTTTCCGGTGTTGGTCGGCGAATCTGTTCTGTTTTTCTTTGGCATTAATGAGGTGTTCCTTTGCCCATTTCCAAGCTGGCTGGAAGGTCTAGTTCAGAGGTACGTGGATGTCTACCATAAAGGGTATAGAAGGTTGTTTGTCCCGTGCTTGAATGCAAAGAATTGTTATATGCATATTCGGCTATTCGTAGTAGGTCTTTCCAATTCCTTTGTTCGTGGTGCAGCATGCACCATAAATATTGCTTGAGTATCTGATTGGTTCTCTCGGTTTGGCCGTCCGTTTGGGGATGGTGACTAGTAGATAGCCAAACGTTGATCTGCGCCATTGCACAACATTTCTTCCAGAAGTTTGAAATAAAGTGGCTGCCTCGATCAGAGACCAGAACCGAAGGGAAGCCATGTAGCTTAATCACGCCCTCCAGGAACACTTTCACTAAAGTGGCAGCGTCTGGGAGGCCTTTGAGAGGAATAAAATGGGCCATCTTCGAGAATAAGTCCACAACTACAAGGATGGTGTTGAACCCTTGGCGTGGAGGTAGATCAGTGATGAAGTCAAGGGAAAGAGTGTGCCATGCAACTGGAGGAATGTCCAATGGTTGTAGGAGGCCAGATGGTTTTTGTTTCTGTGATTTATTTTGTGTGCAGAACCGCAGGACTGAATATACTGAATGATGTCCTTACGCCAGGTAGGCCACCAAAAGTTCTCTTTCACCTTAGCTAGGGTTTTGGCGATCCCATGATGCCCTTCGATCAGTGAATCGTGATAGTTTCAAATAATATGCTGTTGTAATTCCTTCTTGGGTACATATAGGCGATCCCTAAAAAAGGGTAGATGGTCCTTGATGGTATATTGTTCTCCTTGAGTTTGCCGTGCGAGGAAGGCATCAGGATTCATTGCCTGTTGGATTTCTTTTTGTAGTTCTGCTTCTGTTAAGGCTGTTGTGATACCCAAGAGTTTGTCTTCAGGTATAATTGGTACTGGGTCTGGAGTTGTATATACCATTTCATCTATGCCCATGCGAGATAAGGCATCTGCCTTTCCATTCCTGACACCTGGTCGAAATGTGATTACATAATCATATTCGGCGAAGAAAAGGGCCCACCGTAATTGGCGCAAGGACTGGGCCTTGGCTGTTTTGAGATATTGCAGGTTTTGGTGGTCTGTGATGACTGTAATGGTGTGCCTGGCCCCAGAAGGTAGTGCCTACAGGCTTTAAAGGCGGATTTGATAGCTAGGAGTTCCTTGTCTGTGATGGCATAATCAATCTCTGGAGGTGAGAACTTTTTTGACCAGAAGGCCACAAGATGTAGCTGGCCGGTTTCCGGGTCTCTCTGTGAAAGGACAGTCCCCATTGCGAGACTAGACGCATCAGTTTCACTGACATAAGGGAGGTCTGGACGAGGATGTTGCAGGATTGGAGCGGAGGTAAACCTTTGTTTAAGTTCCTGAAAGGCTTCTTCTGCTTCTCCAGTCCAAGCAAACTTTTTATTGTTTTTTCGCAATAGTACTGTGATTGGGTGCATAACCTGAGAGAAGTCTGGGATGAAACGGCGGTAGAAGTTCGCAAAGCCCAGCATGCTTTGTACCCCTATCAGAGACGTCGGTGAAGGCCATTTCAGAATGGCATCTACCTTGTGCATGTCCATTCTGATGCCTCCTGGAGTAAGAATAAAACCAAGAAACTCTACTTCGGTGACGTGAAAAAAGCATTTTTCAAGCTTTGCAAACAAGCGATGTTGACGGAGCTTGGTGAGGACTCAACGAACGTGCCTGACGATCTTTTTTTGAAGCTAAATATACTAGGATGTCATCTATGTACACTAAGGCGCACACATCAATTAACTCCCTTAAGACGTCATTCATGAAATATTGGAATGCCGCAGGAGCGTTGCATAACCCGAAGGGCATGACTTGATATTCAAACAAGCCGTACTTAGTACGGAAGGCGGTTTTCCATTCATCTCCTTTTCTGACTCTGACCAGGTGGTACGATCCTCGAAGATGCAATTTGGTATAAATCTGGGCATCTTTAACTTGGTTTAGCATCTCAGGTATAAGTGGCAAGGGGTAGCGGTTCTTCACGGTGATCTGGTTCAATGCGTGGTAGTCAATACAGGTTCTCAAGTCTCCTTCCTTTTTTTGGTACAAAGAACAAAGGACTGGCTGCGGGGGACTTCGAAGGACGGATAAATCCATTTGCAAGGTACTGGTCTAAATAGGATTTCAAAAGCAGGTTTTCCGGTTCTGTGAGAGCGTAGATCCTGCTGCAAGGGATTTGTGCACCAAGAACAAGGTTGATCTGACAGTCATAGGGCCTGTGCGGCGGCAATGTATTGGCTTGATACTTTCGGAAAACATCCTGGAAATCATGGTATTCACTTGGCAACGTGTTAGTTGCTCCCAGGGTTGATACTGTCGCTCCGGGAGTCATGGGGATACAGACGTCGGGTTTCACCTCTTGGTAATAGCAGGCAGTAGAGCAGTCACCAGGGAAGGTTAATTTTCGTGTCCGCCAGTCTATCAAAGGGTTGTGAGCAACCAACCATGGCATCCCTAGTATTAGCCTGAACTGAGGTGCCCTGATGAGATCAAATGAAATAGACTCCCGATGTCCGTCCTGGCCCAGCAAGGTTACCCTGGCTGTGCACTGGGTTACTGGTCCGGAAGCGATTTCTGTCCCATCCGCAGTGGTTACCTTGTCCATAGTTGGCTTAGAACACAAAGGAAGCCCCATCTCTGCTGCCAGTTCTTGATCAATATTTTCCAACTGCTCCGCTATCGATGTATGCTTCAACGGCATGCATTCTTGATGACTGTTGGTGATTAATTAAGATCACTGGTATTGCAAAGTGCGAGGTTAGCAACTCTTTCTTCTCACTCGACAAACTGACCTCTACGTTTGTCGAGCTTGGTAGTTTTCCGATTCCTTAGCTTCATCCTTCTCTGTGGCCCCGACTATTCTTCTTGGGGGTTTTACTGGACAGTCCTTCAGTAAATGTCCTGGTTTCCCACAATACAAACAAAGTTGTTGTTGTCTTCTTTTGTTCCGCTCTTGTTTTGTCAATGGAGGCCGTATCCCTCCAATCTGCATGGGTTCTACAGCATTTTCAGGTACACAGGGTGTTTTTTCCCTTGGTCAAACATACACGGTCCGAGGGTCCATTTTAGGCCGGTCTGCTTTTCGGTCCTGCAACCGGTGGTCTAACTGCACGACCAGATTTATGAATTCGGCACAGGCTCTGGGTGGATCAACCACCTGGGCTACGATGTCCTTTAATTCGCCTCATAAGCCTTGATGGAATAACGTGGTTCTTTTGTTTTCTGGCCACCTAGCTTCGGCAAGCAGTATGTTGAACGTAGCAATGTACGTTTACAAGTCCTGATTCCCCTGTCGGAGGGACAAGAGTTCATTGTCTACTGCTTGTTCCTGGGTATGGCGGGCAAAATGTTTTTCCATTTCTCTCTGGAACCCCCCAAAGTCATGTAATAGAGCATCGTCATGGGTTACCAATGGCACCGACCAATCTGCTGCACTACCACTCAGGTATGATAAGACAAAAGCTACCCGAGCTTGGTCGTTTGGAAATGCTCCTGGCCTACAAAGAAAAAGAAGGCGGCACTGATTGATGAAGGCCGCATACTTCCGTGGGTCGCCTGAGAACCTTTCTGGTGGTGCCAAGAGAACTGTTCCAGGTAACGTGATCTGTACTGGAGTGGATGATATGGCGGGGTTTTGCATCGTTGGATTGCTTCCAGGTAGAGTTGTCTGTCCTGCCTGTGATTGCAAGTATTGCCTGCTAATCTCTTCAGTGTGTTCTTTGGAACTATTAGGTCTCTCCGGAGGGCATTAGTCCCTTGTCGGGCAGAATGAACCTCAGCACGAAGCTCTCCTAGTAATTGGGCCAATTGGTCCATTTCTGATGTCTCCATGGCACCCAGGTGGATTTGTTATGGTAGGCTTTGCGTTCTGTTACACTCACCTGGTATCCACAGGGACGCCACCCAGCCGGGTTACTCGCTGGTATGCTTCTCAGCTTTGCCCAGATGTGGTCTGCGGGGAAGGTTCTGCCTTGTGGTAGAATTAGGCATGCTCTCCGTCCTGCCTTCTTTGCAGGGGCGCGTTGTCTTTCATGGACGTGTGCGGTCCAGTTACTTCACTGACGCCGGCCCGTTTGATATTGTTCAGGTAGGTCTTATTGCTGTTCTTTAGTTTTGTTGCTATCCTGCATGCCGTTCTTTGTTTTGAAGGTCTCTTTTTCCTCCCTTAGGTATGCGGCGCTTCAGCGCGGCGAACTGGCTTGATTGAGCCCCACTGGTAAATGATGGCGCATTAAGAGCTCTATGATGCGGTAAGTAAGCGCTATGCGCAGCGCTGCAAAGTCTTGCTCTTGCTAACCTGTGTTTTCCTTCCTTGTAGGTCGCAGTGTTCTTCAGCGCGAGTGGAATGTCCAGAGTGGTGCCAGCCATGAGGCGACCAGCCGGGTAAGCCTTTTGAGCAGTTCGTAATTTACAAATGTTTCTACTGCTTTCTTTAATGTTGCCTCTATCTTCCTCTTTCAGGTCGTACTGTCCAAGGAAGCTGTTCTCAGAAGCTGCGAGTGGTTAAAGATGAAGACTGCAGGTATGATGCTGCTGCTAATGATGTTCCTTTTGTCTCCTTGCAGGTTCTGCTTCTCCGAGGTTCGAGGGAATAGCTGGACACGGTGAGCGTCATGCTGCAAGCTGCAAAGTAACGCAAAGCGTGTTGTCTTGCTCGGGTGTGGTTTAAATAGCCCCAACAAAATAGTCCAGGTAAAGTAGTCCCTAGGCTACCACACCCAAAACACTAGACCGCATAGCTTGGTTCCTGGCTATGTGGATGCCTCCATGTTGGCTGGCAACACAAAAAGTAGTTCCCAAGCACATGTTTCTCATGGTGTATGAGCCTGGTGCCGTAGGCGCCAGGAGTGGCCCCAGGAGGGTTTTGGAAAAGGATGCCTGGCTCTAGAGGCCCGAGTCCTGACTACACCTGGCCAATGGGTTTGCCAGAGGGGGTTTTGGGCGAGGGTCGTGACACTTAGTGCCTGCCAGGTGAAAAGGGACGAGAAACATGTCCAGACAAATGGCCCAGTTCCAGAAATCCTGGGCCTCCCTGGAGAGTGCCGGCGAGCGCATCCTTATTCTGGATGAAGAACATGGTGGTGGTGTTGTCCATGAAGATCCTCACCACCTTGCCCCTTAGCAATGGCAGGATACATTTGAGCGCTCAGAAGACGGCACAGAGCTCCAAAACATTGATGTGAAGTTTATTTTCTTCTGGCAGCCAGAGGCCTTTGGCATTCAACTATCCGGTGTGAGCTCGTCAAGCTTCCAGAGAAGCATCTGTAGTGACTGTCTCCTGGTAAGGAGGGACTTGGATATGGGCCCTTTGCGTGAGATGAGAGCGCACTCCCCACCACTGTATTGCTCATCGGAAATCTTTGTTGAGGGCGATCTTGTCCATCCAGGATCCCGAAACTTGCAGCCACCTCGCATCCAGGAACTCCTGGAGAGGCCTCATCAGTAGTCTGCAAAGGAGGACGAGGTTGATGCAGGAGGACATCATGCCCAACAGCGACTTGACGGCTTACACAGTAGCCAACCGCACTGACGACAGGTGCTGCACCTTCCCTAGGATGGCTACCACTCTCTCTTCTGAAAGAGTTACCAGGCAAGACTCTGTGTTGAGCCGGGCTCCCAGAAACAGAGGGTGCTGCAATGGCTCCAAGCAGGACTTTGCATAATTTATGGAGAATCCCAGATTCATCTGCAGACGCACGTTCCTCTCTGTGTGCTGGCTCGCCAGAGCATGGGAGCGGGATGGAACTAGGCAATTGTCCAGGTAAGGGTAGACGTGAATGCCCTCCAGGCGAAGATGCGCTTCCACTGGCGCCAATCACTTTGTAAAGACTCTCGGGCCGATTTCAGGCCAAAGGGAAGTGTCTTGAACTGATAGTGTCGCCCCGTGACCACGAACCTCAGGAACTTGCGATGCTTCCAAAGGATGGGGACGTGGAAGTAAGCGTCCACCAGTTCCAGAAACGCCAAGAAATCGCCCTCTTCAAGTTGGCCGAGCACGTGCTATAACGTGATCATCTTAAACTTCTTGGACTTCAAGTACTTATTTAGATGTCGCAGGTCCAGGTTTGGTCTCCACCCTCCTGTTTTCTTTTGGACGAGAAAGTGTCTGGAGTACACTTGGGAGTTCGGGAGGCGTTGGGGGATGGGCTCTTTCGTTCCCTTTTTCAACAGGGCGTGGACCTCCTGCAGCAGCTGTGCCACGTGCTGTTCTTGACGAGCCACAGGAGGAATATGAGGACACCTGCATTGGAACTCCAAGGTGTGCCCCTGTACGAGAACATCCAGCACCCATATGTCAGTGGTAATGGTCTTTCACATGCTGACGAACCTCGCCAACCAGCCTGCCACTGAGGTGCACAAGTGTGCCCTGTGGGTGGCGCCGACTCTGTTCCTCACTGATGTATGCCTGTGAGTGACCTCTGTACGCCTCTTGCATCATAGAGCGTGAAGGCTGCCGATAAGGGGTGATGTATCCTTTGGAGCATCTGAGGGTTTTCCCCTCGAGGAACGAAAGGATGACCGACATTGCTGCAGTGTCTGGCCCCCTTTTGAAGGAGTAGTGGTAATTGACGAGGCCGTCGACTGAGTACTCAATAGGGGTGGTTAACAGCAGTCGTTGTCGGCGCAGACATGGCCGTTGATGACTATGTTGATGGTATTGTCTTGGCTGGTTGAGACGCTGATGCTTATGGTGTCACCAAGGGAGTCAGTGAAGGGACAACCTTGGATCTCTCCTTCATCACCTTGTCTGCTGATGGCAAGCGGCCTTACCTTCTTTTGGACCCCCACGGGCGGGGCGTCCTCAAAGGACCTTGACCTCTTCTCTGAGGGAGTTTGATCGCAGGAGCGGTCGGTCCTGGGGGGAAGCATGACCATGCCCAGAGGCTGAGTCGGAGGCCTTACCCGATTCTAACTGTGCCGCAAGCCTGCTGTAGTGATCCTTCTTAGTCTTTTTTAAAAAATCCTGGCAGATCTTGCATCCCTCCTCATCATGGTCCGGATGCAGTCAATAAAGACATTTGTTGTGTCGAACCGCCATGAAAGCGTTCCTTATTCCACATTTCACACACAGTTCGAAGAGGCATCTCTTCTCCTCGGTCACGGTGAAAAGGCGCAAGGTAGGCCCAAGACTGGGCCTTCTCTGTTCGATGAAAGATCTTCACCGACAGTGCATCCCCGCTGCCAGTAATCGACTTGTGGTCGAATAATAAATCCAAAAATAGGTCAAAACTTTGAAGATGTTCCCAAAAACTCAAAATAATAGGAAAAAAGCTCAGAGAGCACTAAGAGGACTCCCAACACTGAAGCGTGCCGTAAAAAAATCTGAAGATACCACCAGCGATGGAGCTTAGGGAGAGGACTTTTCACAGAGAAATACAGTTTTGAAGCTAAAGTGCAACGGTTTTTTGTTTTACTGAGGATTCCCAGCCTGATGACGGGGAATATTAATGAGCATGTGAATCCATGCCAGGCCCCATGCTGAATAATTTTGGGTTATATATTGGCATAAAAACTCAAGAGGCACCCATAGAAGTTATGAAATATTATTGAAAATGAAAATGTTTTCGGTTGTCTATTTTTCTATAGCCGCCGGTAACGTGACATTTTAAACAGATGTAGTTATTTGTTTTTAAATGTTGGAAGCCAAAATTTCATATATCTTTTTTATGCCTTCTCACCTCTAGCCTTATGTCATTTAAAGTTTGAAACCTCTGCACATATTTCTTTATGTTTTGTTTAAATTTCTTTATGCCCACGGCTACAGAGGGGTCCTTTAAGCTTGCAGCTAAAGAATAGCCAATGAAACATCACCCCCTCTCAAAGGCTGCTATAGCTGAGGGTATCAGCAAGTCAATAGGACGTTTTGTATTTTGGCGGGTCTATGTAGTTATAACTGTTGTGTGTCGCAGGTATTATAATACACATTTCTGTGCAGTAATCATATTATTTCATGGATGTTACAGCACACAGTTTTACATGTTTTCTGATTCCATGTCCTCACCTCTACCCTTGTGTCATTTGAACTTTGAAACCTTGGAAACTCCTTCTTGGCAGAGGGGACGGTTGGGAGGAGCGATGAAGATTACGTGGGAGGAACATCCAGTCGAAAGAACATTACCAGGGGAAAGTAATTTGTTCTTCAAATGGATTGTGTCCCTTTGATATTCTCTTTGATATTCTCCCATAGCAGTGCTTTACAGGAGGTGGGAAAGAAGAGCTCAATTTTGATTTACACTGTGTAAAACAGCCTTTCCAAATCTGGATTCCCGGCCCGAAAGGGAATCTAAACAGTAATGCTTTGCAAATGTATGCACAGAAGACAAGGTGGCAGCATTGCAGATATCCTGCAGCGGTAATCCCCTCTGAAGGACTGAGCAAGTGGCTACAAATCTAGTTGAGTGGGCCCTTAGGCCTTCGGGCACCTCTTTCCCAGCCACCAATGACATGTGTGATGGCTTCTTTCATGTACTGGGTGTTAGTCTTAGCAGTGCATGCATGGTTGCTTAGCTTACCATAACTGGCAAATTTCTGTGGGTTTTTGGTTTTACTTGTAACCATAGCGTCTCTTTAACAATATATATATATATATATATTGTTTTTTCAAGGAAAAAACTTTAGTTGCAGGGATAGTAAGGTCAGAACTTAATGCAACAAAACACCTGAAATTCAACTAAAACCACCTTAACTTCACACCTCCTGTTGTGCAGCCTATGACCACAATGATGACCTCACTAAAAACACCTGGTGTAGACGCACTCTTTCCCTGAAACTACAGCACATATATTGCTGTCCACACCATCAAATTTCTCTTTTGTGTCCTTGCAAATGTTTTATGTTGTTTTAAGAACCTTGTTTTGTAACTTCACACCATTGAATTGTGCATTTTTGACAAACCCCCACACAGATTGGGTTTGTTATACACACACTGTCTTTATTTTTGCCTGAAAAACGCCTTGATACAGTGTGTTGAAAACATATTCTTGTTTGTTCTGTTGTGGTCCAAGAAACCATTTTGATGTCTGTTTCTCCCTGGAATTGTGCTTTTATGTATACCACTCACACAGTTCCAATATATAAAGTAATTGTGTCTGAGAGATTTTTTTCTCTGCGATATAACCTCTATGAGTATTGTCTCATTGAAGAAACGGCAGTGTTTACACAAAAAATTGTGAGATTTCGCGTGTATGAGCAATAGTGTTCTTGAACCTATTCACTTGTGTGCTTTGTTCTCCAATAAATATGCCTGCACAGTCTAAAAGGTGCTCACTTTTTAAACCCAGCAATCTGTTGTGAAATATTCCCTGGAAAACAAAATCCCAATACGAAACAAGTGCTTGTGGTCTTGTGGATAAGCATCTTCACAAGGAACATGACAACTTGAGTAAAATCCTCGTAGTCAAATACTTGAGCAAGCTTGCCAACCTAAAGAAAACCCAAGGTGTTGCGTGCGCCCTCTGAAAAAATGTTACACTGTCCACCCGCATGTGTCCTTTACCTGTGCCCTGGAAAGCAGCCATAATCAGGGCGAAATAACTGCACCAGTGTCCAGGATTGCAACCTCTCTTGCCACATACTGGGCAAATACTCATGACGTACTTGCCCTCTCATCATTTCTCCTCCTTACCCCCATGTCTGGCTTTCAACAATACTCTCCTTTATAAAGATAACTTGAAAAGTACACATACCATAGTGTCAATCAAATATATAAATCCTTATAGAAGTATGTTATTTATTTATTTAAAAGTAAATTGTGTTTCAGGGCAACAGGGAGGGAACATGGGAATGAAAGTCAAATATAACAAAAGATAGAGGAGGACCTACTAGTCCTTGTGAGCATTCAGAACGTGCAAGTGCAGAGAGAGAGAAGGAACGATGGGTTGGTGGGATAAGTGCAGATGTAACAGGAAGGAAGTGCTAGGGAGGGAGCAGCTGTAAGTGCCTAGGTCAGTGGTCAGCTGCCAATAAATAACTAAGTGCAAGCCTGTGGTGGCATAGTTCTGTGGGTGCTTAGGCAAGTGCTGCTAGCGGGCTGAGGCCGAAGGCGATTGGGTGTGGGAGGCCAGGGCCCAAGAGGACACATAAGGGCCCTGGTCACCAATCTCAGCAACTGTGGGATTTAGCAGAGGAGGGAGGAAGTAAAGGAGGAGGTAAAAGGAAAGTCTTGAGGAGCTTCAGAAATGTGAGGAGTTCCGGCTCAAGACGAAGTGGAAGGGGGAGGCTGTTCCATAGGAGGGAGCCTATCGAGGCCTACCGAAGAGATCGGCCACCAGCTCGCTGTTTAGTGAAGCGCTTAAAACACAGAGAGTTGGCACCGGAGTAAAGTAAAGATCTGGAGGGAGAGTATTTAGTGACAGTAAGTTTTAGGTAGCGTGGTCCCTGCCCCAGGCAGCCTTATTGATGATGCAGAGGGATTTGAATTTGATCCTTCCAGCAACCGCGAGCCAGTGGGGAGTTTTTAGGGCTGGAGAGATACGGTTCCTGGGCTTTAGGCCAAGGGTAAGTCTTGCAGCCTATTCTGGATTAGCTGGAGGGGTCGTAGGGAGGAGGAGGGTAAATTAAGGAAGAGGATATTGCAGTAGTCTAGCCTAGAGAGTACCAGAGCTCTAGAGACATTGAGCTTCTGGGGAAGGTGAGAAAAGGAAGAATTCCCTTGAGGAGGTAGAGTTGAAAGTGGGACTTCTTGGCAAAGTCCAGAATTTGAGAGGAGTCAAAGGTGACTCCAAGTTTTCTGGCTTCAGATGTAGGTAAAGGGGGAGAGCCCATAGAAGAAGGCCAGAGTGAGGGGAAGAAAGGGGGAGCAGAGGTCCCAATAGGAAGGATCTCTGTCAGGTAAAAAGTGTACAAATATGGCATTATTCCACACAACTTGACTGCGAGACTACAAATATTAGAATGCAATTCAGGAAAAGACAAAAAAAGTGTCTCTCAGAGAGCACCGGGAACATAGACGATCCGTAACCATGTTGCGGCATATTATATCATGACGATCCTGATCCTTTCCTCTAACGAGTTGGCAGCAGACGCAGCGGTCACAGAGATCTGCTGTGTCGCAGAGAAATCGTAGCTGCGGGGCACAAGTTGGGGC
The DNA here is from genome assembly GCF_040938575.1 of Ambystoma mexicanum. Lineage (NCBI taxonomy): Eukaryota > Metazoa > Chordata > Amphibia > Caudata > Ambystomatidae > Ambystoma > Ambystoma mexicanum. The sequence continues at coordinate 1,105,616,700 of NC_090941.1, forward strand.
TGGGAGCTCGGAGCAGAGTTTGTGATCAAGGGAGAGGAACAAGCAGTATCCCTTAGGCAAGCTGCCAGTGCTGAGGGGCATTGCAGTGAGTGCATGCAGCACCCTGCAGTGTAACACTGTCGGCGCATAAGTGACACTGGGTCCTGGGCTTTAGTTGCAATGTGCGACTTGCTTCTTCGGCGGACTATTACTATCGCTATAGCGAGCTGCTACTATCAGCTCACACTAGTACTCCCGGTTGTTCCGACCTTGCGAGTGCTGTGAGAGCCGCGTGTCTTTTGGGACTCTATTAGAAACCGGCCCTTCTTGCCTTGAAAAAGATCATAAGCCTGGAAGTGTTTTTGTGCTGGGGAGTGGCATGCGAGTGACATGGATGGATGACAAGTGTGACAAGACAGGCAATACAGAAATGACAGTTGCAAGAGTGAGGAGACTGACGACCAGGATGTGAGGTGGAAAAAACTTTGGCCACAAGCTTTATTTTTGTACCAGCCATGGTGCGAAAGAAAAACCAGCCATAACATCACATAAGGAATAACAATAAAAATATTTTGGGGACAGAGGGAACAGGTGAGCAGGGGGCCCTAATCCCAATTAGGGGCCGCTCGAGGCTGCTCCCCGCCGCCATTCATATGAAAGCTTGTGACAATTGTTTGGCCACAGCGTGTGAGCTGTGACATGTTCGTAATTGTTTGTCTTTGGAGCAGGTTCATCCTGCTTTCTCTTGTCCTTTCCATGTGAGGTGGGGAGGTGTGCGCTTGTGTGCCTTTATTGATGTCCAACCTGACCGGGTTTAGCACTTGCACCCTCTCTTGCCCACAGGGTGATTTCCGCTGAAGTTATGGCTCTTGATCCGTATTTCTTGATAGAACAAAAAACCCGCGTTGTGAAGCCTTTCACTTGATCATCCGCGGGATGTGTTCTTAGAGCCATTTTTATTTTTGGGTTGTGTGTTCTGTACTTTTCCATGGATGGGGGCGTTTTAGCCTCTTGGTCCACTCTTCGGAGATGAATTTGGCATTTATTACCACATGATCCACTTGAGTTTTTGAAGCCCCCACGCTCCGTTTGCGGGCTAGTTGTTTCATCGGGGGTGGGTTCTCGGAGCCTTACTAGGGACTTCCCTGCTCCTGATCCCCTTGTGCCACGGGACCCCTTCCGCGCATTAGGCTGCTTGTTTTTTACAGCCGGGGTGGGTTCCAAGAGCATTACTGGGTTTTACCCCGCTCCCGATCCACTTGCCTTGTGAAACCCCTTCAGCGCTTAAAGCTGCTTGTTTTTACAGCCGGGGTGGGTTCAAAGAGCCTTACTAGGTTTCTTCCCCTGCTCCCGATCCACTTGCGTTATGAGACCCCCTCGGCGAGCTGGAAAAGGGGGTTCAAAAAGAGAGCCTTACTAGAATTTTCCCCTGCTCTCAAACCACTTGTGTGAAAACCCCTTCCGTGCTTGTGTTGTACTATTCCGCCACTGGGGTGGGTTCTAAGGGCATAGCTGGGAATTTCCCCTGCCCACGATCCACTTGCGTACCCCAGTGCGCTATCCTGCATAGAAAAATGCGAGGGGGTGGGTTCCGGAGCCTTACTAGAAACTTACCCTGCTCCTGATCCACTTGTGGTGAGACCCCCCCTTCTGCAAGCATGGGGGTGGATACTTGAGGCATACTAGTACAAGCTTCTGCTCAAGTTCCTCTCTCCTTTTCAGTTTTGTAAAACCCTTAGAGCTCCCACCTGTATTGATGTTCTCTGGTGGATTCTGAGCGCCTGGGTCTTCTATAACTGTCTTTTCCTAGAATATTAACTAATAGATACAAGACCCCCCGGTATTTTAGAAGGAGGCCCTTCTTGGAGTTGAATTTTTATGTTTATTTTATAAAGTGAGGCGTTTTAGCCTACCCTAATAATATGATTGTGTTCCATCTTCTATCTGGCCCTCGATATTCCTTTCCCTACAGTTTTTGCAGGGTGGGAGGGATGGTTTTTTAGACCTGCAGCCGTCCTGCTGCTGTTCGTGGCTGACGGGGAGGAAGAATGAGAAGGGCCACCTTGCCCCAGCCAGATAAAGGCAAAATTCGGCCTGGGGCAAGGCGGCCCTTTCTTTGAACTTCAAAAGGCCCCCGCCCAGCATCCGCAGGCTGGGAAGGGGGGGCCTTTGAAGTATGGAGGGCAAGGTGACAAGGGGCAGTGACTACCGGTTGTCACCTGCCCCTCTCACCTCACCCTCCTGTCGTGGAGACGCGCTGTCTGGGTTCCCATTGTTACGGGACCCAGCAGCCCGACCCCACCATGTGCATGCTAAGTGGGGCAGCGCCAAACAGGCGCTGCCCCACGGGACTTCACACAAATCCCCCACCTCCCAGCTTACGTCCCCGGGCCTCCCATCCGGGTGGGCCCGGGTGTATTGAAAGGCGCCTGTGACAGCCCGGCGCTGGTGAAGCACATGGCCGAGCGAGCTGATGCTAACAAGTGAGTACTGAACTCGGAAAGGCCCCTGCTTGCCCAGCCTTCCTGACCATTTCATCCTCACAGTGCTCGTGTACGGACGTATAACTTCCAGGCGCTTCCAGTCTATCTCCTACATATATTGTGACTTGTGAATGAGCTGCTCATTAAGGTACCGAGATGACAAGTCGCGTGGGATTGCAGAGTCAGACTACAACTTTACAATCTGCAGCCCGAGGCAGCTGCACAGTGGACATTATAACTTGGCTACCAAATACGGGGGGAATTTGCGATTTCGGAGGGCATAATTGTAGCTGTGCTACCACATAACCTGGAACATTCTAGGCTGAGTACGGCTGGGGTTGATTCACGGTTTCATCAAATACCTCAGGGAAGGAAACCCTCATATGTGATTAATCCTACGGTGAATCAGACGTTTTTTAAACAGCGGCTGGATCATTACAGCTTGCCAGCCCCATTGCGGGCCATATAATAACTGATTTCTTCCCCACATCTGTCTCAAGTTCCGAAACACGGCCCGTTAATGTACGCCGTGCAACGGCCTGCATTGCGCGGTCTCATGTTAATGGCGTAAGCATGATTGAATTCGCTGAATCCGTTCTGGAACCGGCAGATGCATGCGCTTCAGTGAGTCTTGTCCAGCAAACATGTAATGCTTCTATGTTAGGACATCCTACTTATGGTGCATAACGCTTCTGGGCAGGGGCGTTGCTAGGGGGGGGGGCTAAGGGGGCTATAGCCCCTGATCTTTTGGTTGTAGCCCCGGATAGAATCTCAGGAGCTACAGCCAAAAGGCTAGCTAGCCCCCAGTCCCAACAGTTCTGACATCAGCTTAGCCCCGGGTCCTTTCCAGACCTAGCAACTCCCCTGCTTCTGGGGGTCCAGAAGAGGGTAGCTGTCTGGGTGGCAGCTCAGTACATCACACCCTGCGGGAGGCGGGTGATTGAATACAGCTTATTTTTTTGTATTACTTTTTTAAATGTGTGTTTTTGGTAAACATAAAACCTTACACAAGTTCATACATACATACATACATACATACATGCATACATACATACATAACATGAAACGCACATCCATTCCATCAATCAATACACTCCAACAATCTAAAACCATTTTACGTCATTAACACAAACAGCTTATTTCATCAACTGTGTTGGCCTTAAATATGGTCCTCAATTCTTTTGTGGACCTCTATGATAATATTCTTGACGAAATTAAGGTACACACACTTTTCTTAAGTAAAATGAATATAAAAACGGGACTGATGGGTGATAGTCCACACCTGCCCCCCCTTTCAGGAGGTTTATAAGGAGTCACACACTTTACTTAACAATACCTTGATTGCAATACAAGATGAAAGGGGGTTGGATGTGGTGGTAGAATAAGGGAATGAGTCTGTACTCTTACATGATGGAGTACCTGTAGGGTCATGTGATCCTGTCAGTGAGGAGGGGCAAGTCGTATCAGCATACTCACTTGGTGGAGGAAGGAACCGGAAAAAAAACATGGGGCTCAATATTGAATGTATGGAGGAAGAAGATCCAGAGGAAGGACCCTCAGGAGGCGTATCGTGTGTGGCTCATAAGTAGTGGGGGAAGAGGAGTAAAAAATCTACAAACCTAAATACCGTTAAACATAAGGGAGTCTCTGAGTCCTTGAATCACCCATTGTTAAGGGTTGTGAAAAATGGTCTGTCAGACATTAAAACATTACTGTCTACGGGGAAGGGCGATAATGAGAGTGGCTCGAGGGAGGGCACCGAGAACGACCTGAATGTGAAGTTGTCGGGGAGGGTGATCTAGGTACCAATATGCAGAGTGGCTGTGGGGCTCGGCGATATATTGGCGGTGCAGGTTGAGCAGAAATCCGTTAATGTGGCAATACAGACGGAGTTAGGACAGACTGAGACAGTTGAAGGGTTGGAAATGATATCAGGGAAAGAGTAACTAGATCATGTTCGGTACGCTGGTGCCACAGGTCTTCACCAACCCCTTGCAGTTGTTCAGCAGGGTGAATTGATTAATTGATTAGCAGGTGGTAGTCTCTTCGCGAAGGAGGGCATAATCTTAAGCTAATAAATGGTAATAATCAGGATATGGATTTGTTCTTTGGGAAACTGTACTGGTCTGGCCGGGTCCACACAAGTAAGAAATGATGGTTGCAAGCAAAATAGAGAGTCTGTTAACAGGTCGATGTGTAAGCAAGAATGGTTGCTTGGAACAGATAAATCACAACAAAATTGATATTGGCGGTGCTGAGGAGCGTGATTGTGTCGGGCCCGGAAAAGAAGGCCACTCATCATCCTAAAGCATGCAGGATGTGTGCACCCAGGCCTGGGGATGGAAAAACACGGTTCTAGGGCCTCAGAACCCAGTTGGGTAAACAAACCTAGAAAGAACAATTTACCAGCAGTACACGAGAATTATAACTTGTGTATCTCAAGTCTACATGACAGAGAAATGGCAATATGTCTTAATAGGACTAATGACATGATCATTTTCTCCGAGGACCCTAGTCTGAGAGCTCTATCATCCCCATATATTTACTGGGTCGAATTTTATGATGGGGTAAAAACCGATAAATATATTTTGCACTTTCGATCAAGAATAGTCAGAGACCTTGTGTTAACAGAAAGGTCACAGTTGTACCAACTGGGTTTTCAGGTCACTGGTGGAGAGGGTGACCAGAAGGACCAAAGTGAATATGGTCATTTCACTGTGCTAATGGTTTCGGAGACGACCCCCTTACCAACCAATCGTCCAGATAAGGGTAAATATGGTGACCTTGTTTTCTTAACCAAGCTGCTACTGGAGCCAAACACTTTGTGAACGTCCTGGGGGATGACTTTAGTCCGAATGGGAGTACTTTAAATTGACAGTGGGTTCGTCTGACTACGAACCTCAAGAATTTTCTGTGTCGTCGACGCATTGGTATATGAAAATATGCGTCCTGCAGATCTAACGACACCAGAAAATCCCCAGGCTGTATAGATCGGATAACTTCCTAAGTGTAAGCATCTTGAACTTCAGATTTCTTAGTGTTTTGTTGAGATCTCAAAGATCTAGAATGGGACGCCACTTGCCATTGGGTTTTTTCACAACAAAGTACCAGGAGTAAACTCCTTGACCTCTCTCGGCCATCGGGACCAATTCTATAGCCCCTTTTTTGTAACATAAGCACTACTACTTGTTGTAATATTTGCAGGTGTAGCTGCGCCGAAAACGCAAGTGGAATGTGCGATGGCTTGCTTTTGAACTGCAAAGAATGGCCTAGCTTCACTGTGTCCAATACCCGCCGGTCTGATGTTATCTTCTCCCACTCGTCGACACGGCGAGACACTCTGCCTCCCAGGACGTTCTGAAGCTCGTCATTGCTGGTTCTTTCACTGTTTGTCCTTCGTGGACGATGAATAACCTTCTCTTCTTCTTGAAGTTTGATAGCCTCGACCTCTTCGAGCAGTTTGGGTAGCTCGCCTATAGCCTTGAGAGGAGTACGAAGGCCTACTGAAGGCCCGGTCCCTGGATGACGCGAATCATGAATTTCCTGACGCTCCTCTAAAGGGACGAAACAAACGAAAAGTTCTGCCACTCTGAAGGGCTCCAAGAGAGCGTGCTGTGTCCGAGTCTTCTTTCATGCCTTTCAAGGCCTCGTCTACTTTCTCTCCAAATAGTTGTTCCCTTTCAAAACGCATATCAAGCACTTTATATTGTACTTCTGGTCGAATGTTTGTGCATTTGAGCCAGGCCGGCCTCCTCAAAACCACTCCATTGTTTATTTGTTTAAATACTGACTCCGCCAGGTCTACGACGATGTTTATTGAATGGTTTGACGCCTCTTCCCCTTCACATACCAGCAACATAGCAGATTTTCTGTGCTCTTCCGGTAGATGTTTCAGTATGGGGGCTAAACGATGCCACATCTCTCTGTCGTATCTCGCCATAATAGCCAGAGAGTTGGCTGCCTTTACCGTTGTTGCTCCTATCGACACTAAATTCTTGCCAAAGGCATCTTGTCTCAAGGCCTCGCTGTCCAGAGGGGTTGTACATTTATGTTGTGACCTCGCCTTTCTTGTAGCAGCTGCCGATAACACCGATTCCGGAGAAGGTTGAGAAGACAAACATTTTGGAGTAGACTCCGGAGCATTACATTTCTTTTCCAGTCTACCTTTAACCGCAGGCTCTGAGAACGGATGCCGCATTGTTCGTAACCCCTCTTGCCAAACATGATCTAAAATGGGGACCGAAAACACTGACTTCCTCCTCTTCCCCATATGATCAAACAAGAAACAGTCTTTCTTTTCTTCCTCCTGGGCCAGGCCAAACTCGGTACATGCCTTACCCATCATTGTGTGGAAGGAACCGATGTCATCCGGCAGTGACGGTTGAGTCAGACTTCTTGGAGCTTCCATTTCAGCCTCCGACTCCCCTGTCGGGTCCTTCGAAGGGGATGATGACATGTCTGATAAGGACTATTCTCGTTCCGACTCGGACTATGGTAGTTCTCCTTCCTCCGGGTGCGAGCGTGGAGGATCTTCATTAACCGGAATGGCTGTTGATGCCCTAGCCATTGACCTGGGGGGAAGGGCCTGGCTCGTCATCAGCTGGCGTAGCATGCAGCCCTGCTGGAGTACCAACTTGAGGCAACTTTGCGTCCAATCGGCTCAATAGAGTCTGCAATGTAGATAATACCTCCAAGGATAACACCGCCTGGGGGTTGAGTAAAGGTGCTGTAACTGGGATACTTCGCCCACTTGAGACCGTCAACAAGCTGACCCCCTGTAATCCAAGCTCCGTTGGCCCAACCACCGGTTCCCGGTCATCTTGTACGGATGATATGGAAAAAGCCGCCTCCTGTTTCAACAGGGTCTCTGGTAAGATCGCATCGTACACCTCCGGTCGCCAGCCTTCCTGAGGGGCCACCGTCGATGATGTCAACTTCTCAACAGTCGTCGTCGCCGTCATCTGAATCGACGGAGCTACTGCAGGAACGCCCTGTATCAATGGTAATGAGGGTGTCGACGATCGAACTCCCGTTGACGACAACGGTGAATGTTACGCAGAATCCTGAGGCATTCCTGCCTTTTTTGAGCTTGACTTATGCTTCGACGAATCTCGACTCGAGGATGACCTATGATGGTCACCTGAGGAGGTCTTTAACAGGTCTTTTCTCTCCTTTTTTGATGAGGAGGAAGAAGACGAAGCTTTTGTTTTTGATGACGATTCCCTCCTAGAATGTTTCTCAGAGGAACTTTTCTCCGTCGAACGCAACTTCTTCGCCGGTGGCTCTGCAGATACAGACCGGCGGGAGACCACCGGAGATTTAGCTCTCGAGGCCAAACTATGTGTAGAGCCTACCTCTGAAGGGGGTATGCTCCTGCTCCGTCATTCAGCCATGTCACCAGACGTCTATTTGGGTCTTTCAGGGTCTTCTGCGAGAAGCCTTTACAAATTTCACAATTGTCCGCCGAATGATGAGGATGGAGACAATACAGACAGTTCATATGTCCATCCCCTTCGTACACCTTTTTTAATCTGCATGTAACACACAGACAGAATAACGCCTTCCCAGACATTGGGAAAGAAAACGAAAAAGTCAACCTTGTAAAATAGCAGATGACACGAGGTGATCCCACTACTTTGGAAGACGGTTGAAATCTGAGGGAGCCGCAGGGGCAGGGCTATTTATATCCGTACGTCCTATTGGGTCAAGCGTACGTAGCCCAAAAACGACGTAGATAGGACACAGAAGTGTTGACATTTTTCCAATAGGGAAGGTCTTTATAAATATACTGAGGGTTCCCAGCCTGACGATAGGGAATATTCTAAGCATGTGAATCCATGAAAGATCCAATGCTGGAGAAAAATAAAAACACCAGAAAATGAGACAAACCTGCCGGGATCACACTCCGCTGCAATGTGTTATTTAAACACAGGACTCTGAATTAAAAAATCTGAAAGGTTAAACCAAACTAAGCTTTAATGCAACACAGGTTTTAATTCTGAAAATAGCATTCATGGCTGATTCTCCCTGTAGGGCTCATAGAGTGGTCACATGAATAACAGAACTTGTTTAGGGCACAATAATGACAAGACATTCTGTAGGCAATGGGCATCCATATTTAGAGTACTTTAGTAGCTATTTTACCTCAATTGCTTCCTTCTGCTTTACAGTGAGGATTGCTACTTCCTGTTTGTATTTCTCCACTTGTTCACTCACTTCCTCCACCTTGGATACGGCCGTCCTCATTCTGAACAAGGAGAAAGTGGAAGGGTCAGAAGAGCAATTACCCATGTTGGAGACAGTGACAATTTAAACACAGACCCATTGAAGACCCACAGTATGATAGTAACAGTACACAACTAATCTCCTACTCAACTAAAGGCTTCAGCTATCAGAGCTCTGTCCGTCCTAACTGATTATTAGGCTTAGTGCTAGAATAAAGGGTGTGTTGAAAGAACAGTGGAGCCGAACCCTGGTATTGAAGGCCTTACAAGAAGGCCCATGGGATTGATGGAGATGGGTAGTATAAGTTGAGGGTTCCCTAGCACAGAACACACCCTCAATTACAATCAGGACAATTTCAAACAAAGACACGTTGACCCTGCTGAAAAGATTCAGTGAGGAGAGACTGAGGGCCGCCAACATTATATCTGGGCGAGTATAGCGAGAGGGTATTACCATCATAAATCAGTTCAGACTCGGATAGCTAAAAAAATTTATTATAAATTTTATTATAAATATTGTAAAGGCTTATAAATGTGGGGCCATCTGACGAATCTGCACACAAGTTTGCAAAACAATTTTAAATTTAGATATAGATGGTTTTGTTTTTTTGGTGGGATTTTCTTAAGAGGGGGCTAAATTAGAGGAGGTCTCAATATTTTTAGATGGCTTATAACTTTGTTGCCATTTGACGAATGTGGACAAACATTTTCAGGAAGATTATAGACCCAACCTTTAATGTTTGTGTAAAGACTGAATGGATTTTGTCAAGTGGGGGCTAAGTTATATGACTATTGTATGTACATACATTTTGGAAAAAATAAAACATGGGCCGATTTCAAGCACACTTGTGTAAGGAGTATTGGCAAGGACCTTAAAGCATGGTTTTGCAAATGTGCCCGTGTTTTATTTTTTGACAAGTGTCATAATGTAGGTACAAATAATAGTGATATGCCTTTGGTGACTGAGGTATAGCCTGTGGCTATGGGCAGTGGCCAGATTGTCCGGGTCGTGGCATAAGGTCATGACCCGGACAATCTGGCTACTGACCATGACTGCGAGGGACAAAAAATGGTGGTAAAGTGGCCAAGTCCTCCTGGAACCGGCTATGTGGTAAAGTTATTCGAAAGTAGGATAGGTTTGAAAGGGAAAAAAAATGTGCTCTTGGTAATAGGGTTATAGGGTCATAGGGTCATATGGTTCTGACTTTGCCTTCTGCAGGCTGCCATTGAAAGGGAAGAGGGGCGCTGTAAGGAGCTCTGCCTTTTCTTTCCCATGAGGCCATCGTGGAAAAGGATTTTCCTTCCTACAGCGGGATGCCACTGGCGTCCCGTTGTAGGAAGAAAGTATTTTATTTTTAGCTTTGGGAACCAGGGGTGCTAATGGCCTTTATCCCCCATTGCAGGGCCTGTGATGGAGGGTAATGGTACGGAGCCCTCGTTATTTATTTCTAACGCGCTGAAGCATGCAGGCATCAGGGCGCACAAAGACACACTTTGCTTGGGCCAATAACTTGACCTGCCGCGCCGTTATTCCCCGATCCGGGCCCTTGAGTCCATGCACTTTACTGAGAAATGTAAAATAGATGGTGTCTATGAGATTTTTTTTTTTATTCTATATTTTAACTGTGAAAGGTGGTTACTAAAGGAACTTTCTTTTGTTGTTTTAAAAAAATGTTTGCAGGAGGGGTTAGAACGTAAGGTGAGGAGGGAAATGAGGGAAGAGGCACCAAGCACTAATATGGAGGGCCAGGGGGACAGGGGAAGATGTTGCACATGTGTTACTTCAAAGGTAGTTGGCAGTGTTTCTCATGCTCCTTGAGTACAGCTTCAAACGCACTTCGAAATTGCTTCCCCCTGCAGAGTGGTGTGTTGCAGTATATACAGAGGACTGTTGTCTTCCAAAGATATGGATCAACAGCCTCTTTTGTTGCTTTTATTTTGTGTCCCACAGACGTAGGCTCTGTGGTTACAATATTGGATGAGGAAGATGATGTGGAGGAAGACAGCCTACTACTTGCTAAGAAAGGAAACATCGTTCTGAGAGCATTGCAGTAGTTGGATTTGGTGTGGCGGCACATGAATCTGGTCCCGTAGGAGTAAAGTCCAGGTAGTCCGCGACTGAGTAAGTTGCACTCAGTGCATTTCACTTTTGTAGCTTTAGCCTTTGTAACATTACCAACAATGGTAAATAACTGCCACATCCATGATTCTCTCTGGGTGCTAGAGGTGGGCACTTCCTCTCCTTCATCTTCTTCGTCCTCTTCATTGTCTTTGGAAATACAGTGCTTTTTGTTGTTGTTTGGGTCCTCCAGCTGGTGGTGGTGGTGGCTCTTGGGGAGGAGGGATGGCAATAACTGATGCCATTTTTAAGATAAATAGCAGTTTTGCTACTATTATTCCAAATATGTGCTTTGTACTCGATTTTTATTAGATAATGAGTAAGAATAGGTGTAGGAGCTGTGCAAAGGTAAATGTTTAGCTTGAAAGTTCCTAGATCAGTATAAAATGCAGTTCCGAACTGTCCTCGAAGCAAGGACCCAAACCCAAAGTGAAAACGCATTCATGGACACGTCATCATGCGGCGCACAAGAGCATGATCACATGGAACTGTCCGGAAGGTCCACAATGACGTCAGACGTTCGCAGACAACGATGGAAGCAAAAACAGTGCAAAATGTATAGACGTTTTAAAAATGATGCTAGAAGGTGGGAAATGGCCGAGTTTTACAGTGAAACGTAAATTGGACAAAAAATGTTGCTATATTGGGGTAAGTATGATATTAATAAGTTGTTGGAAAATAGCATGCACTGGTAAAAACCGATGGAATTCTCTGGAAATAACTTTGTTAAAGAGACGTTATGGTTAAGTTGCTCTAATAAAAACCTAAGAAATTCACTGAAAAAACGCTGTTAAAGGGACGTTATGGTTACAAATAAAACTGAAAAACCTCAGAAATTTGCCAGTTATGGTAAGCTAAGCAACCATAACTCGCGCCACCACAGTTCACTGCTAAGACTAACACCCAGAACATCAACAATGACATCACAAATGTCATTGATGACATCACATGTGAAATTAATTTTGATGAAAAGTCCCTACAAGGGGTTGTGGTTATAATGTTGGTTACATGATGTCAGGGGTGATTGTGTAATGTTAAAAATGTACTAACTAGCTAACAATTCAAGACTTACTACACACGTGTGCTAATACAAACAATACATATGTATTGTTTACATACATACCATAGTAAGGCAATTGGACTTAATGAACCACACCTGGGGTCATTTAGCACTTCTAACAAGAATAGAAACGCTCGCTGCATCGGAGGAGGAGGAACAGGCTGGAGAGAAGGGAGCTAAAGGAGACCCAGGTTGCAGGAGTCGTATCAAGCAGGAGAGATGCCTGCTGAGGCCCAGGATGCTGTGAGAGGGTCTGGAGGTCCTGTTATCCTCCTGATTGGGTCTGCGCAGCAGGAGCTGTGCAACTCCCACAAACCCCCAAATGCCACTGCAAGAAAACAAGAGAGCGAGCGGTGCATGCATGTAAGGAGTGAAAGAAGAGTGATGTATGTAACAGATACCACGGAGTGTATTATGTCAAAAACAAGTGTTGGCAAACTCAAGAGAATACCAAGAAAGGTATGAATCAAGAAACCAAGTATTAACCCAAAGCTGAAACAGGATCCAGGAATTGCAGGTTAAGAGGAACTTGTATTGGCAAGAGCCAGAGGAATTCAGAAAAGTGTAACAAAGTGCATAGTGGCCAACCAAGTGACGGTGCTGTGTCAGAAGAGTGTGACACTGGGGAATCAACTGAACATCACTGTCAAATGGAAGCAGTGGCTAATTATTGATGGAAACCGTCAAGAAGGGGTATCTGTGGCATGACCTGTAATGGGTGGATTGTGTGGCCCGACAACTGGGCCTAGACTTAGTGGCCTGTGTGGAAAAGTATCCATAAAGAAGCGTGTATTTTGCAACCAGTGTGCATGTGGTTTTGAAATCAAGGAACAGAACTGTTTAAGTGAATTGGTGAAAAGTACTGATTTTAGAAGAGCTGGGAAGTGTCCCAAAGAACTGAATTATTTTGGAAAGCGGGAAGATTTGAACTCTTGGGGAAGGGAACCCTGATATCGTGTGAACTGTTTGAACTTAGGGGAAGGCGAAGCTGATCATAAGCCAAGAGCTCTGAACTTTACTTTGAACACTATTAATTTTGATGCTGACATCCCTACACATTGTATACAGTAAGTTGTGAGGGCAAGTATAGGTTTTGGACAAAGACAGACATTTGATTTGCACTACCTGACACAGACTACCCCTTCGTTTTCTTTAGGTAGGGAAATCCCACCTTCGCATATGGCAAATTAGGCCTTAATCCATCCTGCCTTTTTTAAGTTTATAAAGCTTTTGAGAACTAACTGTGAATCTGTTGTCTGTGTCTATTTCATGATGCCTTCACACTATCTTAAAGTACAAAATGAAAACGTTTTTTCAATGCATTTTATTAAAATGTTTAAACTAACACATTAGCTCCAGGTGAATTACCGCCAATAACTGGTGGGATTAGCTTCGGCACTACTTCCACTGGCGCAATTACCACAGAGATCCAAAACAGTATTTCTGCTGTATTACAGGTTGCAATACTGCCAAAATGCAGCTGAAAATGGGCAGTAATTCCGCCCAAACCATAGTGCAGTTACCTCCACCAAAAAGGTGCAGGTAAATGCATACAGGTGATGGAAAACAAGTCACAGGTGCACCCAATCCACCCTGAAAGACTACAAAAGGCCTGCACCTGTCCCTAACACGCTTCCCAGTTCAATGCGGCCACTAGCTGTTGTGAACTGGGACCTGCAGCTCCCCCTGCTCCACACAGAGTTGCAGAAGCAGGAAAAGCAGCACAGGATGCAGCGGAGGAGCGGAACATGGCATGCAAGACGAGGGCACATTCCCCAGGCCAGGCCCTCACCCGTGACATTAACTGACACCCAGCTGATTATCCGTAGCGGCTGAACAGGGAGACAATCATTGAGCTACTCGCATTATTCATGATGACACACAGAGCAGGATCAATATCAGAACTGTCCTACCCCGCTGCTGAAGCTTGTGTCGGTTCTACACTTCCTTGCTACTGGCACCTTGCAGCACACTGTGGACACGATGCATGGCATGTCCCAACCCACATTTTCACATGTGTTTGTGCAGGTACCGAAAACACTCCTGCGCATGCCTCCCGGGACATCTCTTTGCCCACCACACTGACACAAATAAATGCCACAAAGGCACGGTTTTATGCAGCAGCCCACTTGCCCAATGTAATAGATGCTCTGGGCTAGACCCCTGTGGTGCTAGTGGTCCCCCAGTCATCCAAAGAGGAATGCTGCAACAGGAAGCAGTATCACTCCATGAATGCCCAGGTCACCTGGGATGCTGACCTCATGATGACACATTGCTGTGCCCACTTCCCTGGTTCCACCCACGATGCCCTGCACCTGCGGACCAGCACACTGCCTGCATACATGAACAGCCACAGAGGCGAATGGACATGGTTACTGGTTGAGTACAAGTGTCATTGCACAAACAAATCTTGCAGCACTGGTGAAATGCTATGTGAAAGGGGGGAGGACATTACCACTACTGATCAATGAATGTCCTGTTAAGGCCCTGTACATGCATGACCTGCCCTCTCACCCAGCACATGACATCCACCAACCCACAGGACTAGGCCATGCAGGACAATACAGTAGTATGTCAGTGTCCCAACAAGTAACACACAAACACATATGACTGCATAAACCACAATGCATAGGGAACACATACCTACACATTCAATGTCACAGTTCAACACTGTACATGCAACACTGGCAGAAAGTGAGTGCATGTAATCTGATAACCATCAATGTGAAGCTGTAATGGAAGGAAAGCAGAAACCGTAAACATGCACAAGAACAACTAATCACCCATCAGGGAACATGCATGACAGCAACCCATAGGCCCAACACAGGCAACATGCACCCTGCAATGCCACAGGCCATGAAAGTGACGACTGCCGGTTGAGATCTGTAAGCATGGTGTAAAACGACAATGCTTACGTACCCCCATAGTATGTGACACTGCATTCAATTACTGGTATAGAAATCCATGTTCTACACCAATGCAGGAAAAAAGCATGAACGGAGTGTCCATCAACATGGCTTTTGAAAAGGAAACTCATCCAAAATGCACTGTGACTGACACCTGTTACCTTTGCCCTTGCATGTGACTTTGGATACCCACAGCTACCATGGCTAATGACACCTGAGCGTAATCCACATATGCCACAGGAGGTGGCCTACAATGAGGTACAGGTCAGGACCAGGCTGTGCATAGAGCAGACCTTTGGCCTGCTGAAGGGCCATCTTCGGTGTCTATGCTGGGACAGAGGGGCCTTGATGTACAGGCCAGAGAAGGTTGGACACATTTCTTGCCTGTGCCATGCTGCACAGCATCTGCCTCAGGCAAACTGTTCCCCTGCCTCCTGATGAGGACAATCCACCCCTAGAGGACAACGACTCACTACCTGCAGGTGCAGCGCTGCCACACAGTGAGCTGGAGGAGAGAAGGGATGGTCGCCTTATGTGGCAAAAACAAATAAACAATTATTTCTGATCACATTGATAATCACATGCTGATCATCTTTGTATATAGCCACTAATTGAATAAATCACATTCACACAATGAGGAATATCCTAGCATTGCTTTGAGTGAACTGGTATTTAATACATACGTGTGACAAAACACATCCCCAACACACCCTAACCTCTCACCCCCCCCCCAACACCCATCCCCAACACATCCTACCTATCCACCTCCCACCTCCCCAACACTCATCCCTAATACACCCTCCCCACCCATCTCCCCAACAACCATCCACAAAACACCCTAACCTTCCATCTCCACCTCCCACTTCCCCAACACCCATCCCCAACACACCCTCCCCACCCACCCACCTCCCTAACACCCATCCCCAACACCCACCCTGAGCACCCATCTCGAACACACCCGAACCTACCACCTCCCCAACACCCATCCCTAACACCCATCCCCAACACACCCTCCCCACCACCCAAACTCCCATCCCCAACACACCCTCCACACCCACCTCCCCAACACCCATCCCCAACACCCATCCCCAACACACCCTCCCCACCCACCACCCAAACACCCATCCCCAACACACCCTCCACACCCACCACCCAAACAACCATCCCCAACACACCCTCCACACCCACCTCCCCAACACCCATCCCCAACATATCCTCCCCACCCACCTCCATAAGACATATCCCCAACACATCCTCCCCACTCACCTCCCTAAGACATATCCCCAACACCCACCCTGAGCACCCATCTCGAACACACCCGCACCTACCACCTCCCCAACACCCATCCCCAACACCCATCCCCAACACACCCTCCCCACCACCCAAACACCCATCCCCAACACACCCTCCACACCCACCTCCCCAACACCGATCCCCAACACCCATCCCCAACACCCATCCCCAACACCCATCCCCAACACACCCTCCCCACCCACCACCCAAACACCCATCCCCAACACACCCTCCACACCCACCTCCCCAACACCCATCCCCAACATACCCTCCCCACCCACCTCCCCAACACCCATCCCCAACACCCATCCCCAACACACCCTCCCCACCACCCAAACACCCATCCCCAACACACCCATCCCCAACACCCATCCCCAACACACCCTCCCCACCAACCACCCAAACACCCATCCCCAACACACCCTCCACACCCACCACCGAAACACCCATCCCCAACACACCCTCCACACCCACCTCCCCAACACCCATCCCCAACATACCCTCCCCACCCACCTCACAAACACCCATCCCCAACACATCCTCCCCACCCACCTCCCTAAGACATATCCCCAACACCCACCCTGAGCACCTATCTCGAACACACCCGAACCTACCACCTCCCCAACACCCATCCCCAACACACCCTCCCCATCCACCTCCCAAACACCCATCCCCAACACACCGACCACACCCACCTCCCCAACATCCATTCCCAACACACACTCACCCGTGCCTGGTGAAAAAGTACACTGCTTAGTGGCACTTATTTCCTGGGCCTCTTGCCCTTGCCACGCAGGTCTGGCTGTGGATGGGCCACATTTTGCACAGAGCGGCACCGTGGGCTGGTAGCTGCAGATCCCCAGTGGGTATCCCCGAGGATGTGCAGAGAGTCAGGAGCATGCTGGCCTGCATTGCCTCAGCGAGTGTCGTCATCTCCCTCACCCTGTGTCCCACTACAGTTAGGGTGCCTGTAGCAACTGCGGATTATCATCGGTCTTGGACCAGGGCTCTCGCAATCCTCCGTGAGGCACCCTGGACAGAGTGGTATCCAGGCATTGTTTCAAATATATAGTTTCGAATGCCAAAGTTTCGAGAAGAAATGCATTTTTTTTGTGGGTAAAGGTTTTATTTTTTTACTAAAATGGGTGTTAAGGGGTATAAAAATGGGGGTTGAGGGACCCCCCCCATTAAAAAAGAAATCATTTTTTCGATGCATTTTCTTTGAAACTGCCATTCAAAACAATCACTAGGAACCGACAATGTCTCGGATTCCCTGCAGGTGTTGCACTTGGATGTGTCTCCTCCACATTGCATCCAGTGAATGCTGCACTATGGGGTGTGGGCTATGGGGAGGGTAATGGCTGAAGCAGGGTGAGCCGTAAGCCCTATCACCTCCACTAGCATCCAGGTCACGCTGAACATGTGGCTGGTCGTCCTGTCTAGTTGACGGGAGGGGTGTCATGGGCCAGTTGGGTGGTGCAGGTGCAGCCGGACCAGCATCTGTCTCCCCTGACACAATCACAGTGGCCGGCTGTTGGGTCACAGTTGCAGCTACTGGGGGTACAGCACCTACAGCTGCATTGATGTCTCTGCTATCAGGTGCTGTGCCGATGCTGGCATGTGCAGCGCTGCTGGGCCCCGACGCCTCACTCCTGCCCTTTCTCCTGCTCTTCCCATTAGTGGGCCGTGCAGGGGTTTAGGCTGTTGCACTGAAGGCCCGGACATGGGAGGTAGATGGGCCTACATCCTCCTCCTGAGTCGCCTGTGAACCTGTTGGGTGGACAATGAGATGCTGTTAGTCCTCATGCATACTTGTATGTGGGCTTGAAAGTCACTCATGCAACTTGGTGGAAGGTCGTCATACACATGTGTAGTCTGATGGGTATAGTTGATTGCAGGCCAATGCAAGGTGGGGGTAGGGCTGGCAAAGTAGCCTGTACATGCAGTTGCGCCGGGGGTTCACTTTGGCACTTGGCCTTTCTGAGCTCATATGTTCATGAGTACTGTGTTGGGTCGGAAGATGGAGTCGCACACTCGGAAGACACTATTCAGGTTTTTAATGAAAAGGCCTAACTTTCCCTATTACTAAAGGGAATACCCTACCTAGCTAAAGAAATGAAGGGTGCTTGTCAGTAGTCAGAGAGTCAAAAGAACATATGTCCTCCATCCAAACTACTGTTGGGATTCATGTACAATGCCCCAACCGGGAAAAGAGGTTTAGGCTATGGAAGCTGTATTAGTCTATGGTGTGGCCTGTTTAAACATGATGTTGCAATCAACATACGTTCGGTATAGTTGGAGGAATTGATATAAGCATTACTTTGTGTTTAATTTGTTGATACATTTTAGATTGCATTATGTAGCAACATAACAGACGATAGTATGAGTACAATGTTATCGTGTGAAATACAACTTTGTAACTTTGACATAGCGCCTAAAGTCGGATGGCAAGGAGCTATGTGGTTGTGAGAGAAGGGTGTCCGACAATAGAGAAAGCAATTGTAAGGGAGTGGAGATTCATTTCAACATGATTTCAGTTGGAGATACTGTTAGAATATTAGGGTTATGAGTTTTAACGCATACACATAAGACCCCTGCAGATTGCAATCCTTTTGTAGTTGGGGCCTGCGTAGACCGCAGAATCCTTAGTTTGCAAAGACAGGTTTCTTCTGATAGATAATGACATCCCACAGGCCTTCTGATTTTCCTGGTCCCCCAGGTATCTCCTACGTCGGAGGGGCCGGTGGTTGCTCTCTCTACGCTGCTTGCTTCTCGTGCTCTGGTCCATATCGGACTCCTGCTGCGTACCATTACTGCTGGCATAAAGCGACCCATGGTTCCTGGACGGGCAGTATCAGTGTTGTTCCTGGGGCGTCCTACCACCATGCCCAGCTTGTGGTCCCACCACCACCGGCTTGTTTGCTCGACTCTCGGTAGATGCAAGACTCTTCTGTTTCTGCCTGCCCCAGTTGTCCAGTGTCCTGCCCTCTCGTTCTCACTCTCTAAAAGTCACGGGCTCCATGACTAACTTCTGCTCCATCTCCAGCAAGCGTAATTATGTCAGGGGGCGTCCCCGGCACATCCGGTTTCTCCTCCTTTCTCTTCCTCCTCTGCACAGTTATAGATATGTCTCGCATTAAAGAGACATCTTCCTTTTCTGGTGCCATTAGGTTTTGTCTCGCATTGCCTTCAGCCAAAGATAAGGGTGTCATATCCTGAGAGTAATCAGGTTGTCCCATGTATGTAATTACATTAGTTGGTGTAGGGAGTTCCTCACAGGAATGGGAGTCCTGTCCCCAAAGGGGGAGTCTCTCCTGGTGAGGTCCCTGTTGCCTCAACCCCTAGGAAGGGTTTTTGTGGAGTGGGCTCAACTCCCTAGCCTCACAGGGGGGCCTTTCCCGTGGGAAAATGGGGGCAAATACTTGCGATTCATCTCAGTACATGCACAATTGCACACCTACCATTAAATATCCAATCAGGCAGCATTGCTTTTGGGTGCGTTGGCACGTGGTGGCACTTTCCACTGTCCTTTGGGCCCATCTATGCTGAGGGACACATGCTTGGGATGGCCATTTGGCCAGTGCATTATCATGGGAGTGGGGGAACGTCATACTCACCAGCTTCGCCTTGCTCCCATCCTCGATCCACTACATGTGGAGGCTTCTGCTGGCCTTTTCCTCCTATGGGGTCAGAACAAGGGGGTCCACAGTGCCGCCTCCGGTGGCAGATGTTTCCCACCAGTGTTTGGAAAGGAGGCTGCGATCCCTGGCCCTGATGTGATTCCAGCATTTTCTGCAGTCCTGCGGTCACCTTGGGTCTGTGCCCACTGCCGTGACCTTGTCACAGATACTGGTCCAGATTGCTGCCTTCCTCTGGCCAGCTGCTTTCTATACCTAGAGCCTTATAGCTCTTTGGCATGTGTCACTACCTCATCAGTGAGGACCTGCAGCTCGGCCTCACTGAATTCTTGCTTCCTAGGGCACAGATCAGGACACCTTCCATTTCCCTTTCTCCTGAGACTTATTTGCACTCCCTTCTGGGTCTGGTTGGCAACTGGAAGTGGGGGATTGGTTGGATGTTTCAATATGGTTGCCACTGTGTTCTGGCAGTGACGCTATTTCCGACGGCTGTAATTTCGCAGGTGGAATTAAAGCCGATTGTGTGGCGGCAAAGGTCATTCTGCCTATTCTGGCCAGAATTACTGTTGTGGACTCATTTTCAGCTCTAATTCAGATGGACAGAATTACTTATACCGCCAATGGTGTGTGTGCACGCTCCCTACAAGTTGTAATACAGTGGTAATTCCGCAGTAGACCACGGTTGTAATGGTAATTCCGCTGAGGTGGCATTACTGCTGCATTACCGCCAAACTCATGATGAGGCCCAGAGTTCCCCTGCACTGATAGCCATTCAGACTGATCAATGCCCCCAAAACAGAGTTAAGTAAACCAGGTTTTACTAAGCTGCGAAAGTCAGGCAACGTTCAAAACAACAGCAACACATTGGGGGGAAGGGTCCATAAATGTCTATGTAAGGAAACAAGCAAAAAGAAAATCTTTCCTAACACTTAACAACAATGCTGAGGCACTAAAGATAACAACACCGGCGATGGGGAAAATAATACCACCAAGACACAAGGGAGTAAAACATGCAAGGGATTGACAATTTGGGCACAGGTCGAGAGATGGTGAGCCCAACAATCATTGCACCCCAGGGACAAGTGGGTAAGTTGTTGGCGTTCTTACCCGACATTGCACTGCCTTTTGCACTACAAGGACCAGAGTTCCCAGTGTTAGGAGGCGGTGACTGCAGGGTGACTCAGCCCTTCGAACAGCACACACCGGATTAGAGATAAGCGCTCAAGCAGTAATTCCACAGTACGACAGCACCACGCGTGAAGTGTCACGCCGTCATTCGGCATCCAGGGGGTCGGTGAGCCCAACGAAAGAAGGATGTCTACAACTCTCCCTCGGGCTGCAAACCTGGAAGAGGGATGCAGGGAAAAACCTATAAAGCACACGCCACAAGTGGAGTGGTTACTCTCCTGCTGCCGGATGCAATTCGCACTCGAATGAACAAACCCAGGAGTGCCGGATCGAAAATGTACACCAAAAGGAAGAAGGCGAGCCCAATGTACTTGTCACAAACAATAAGATCACTGAATATGTTTACAGTAAGTATGTACTTAATAACAAGGAGTCTCTGGCTGATCAAATTAACACCTCTCTGGCTAGCTTAGGCTCTAGGACAGTGGTCTTTAAACTTTTTTGGCCTGGGCCCCACCTGAGCAAAATGTCGGCAGCCCTGACCACCCCAAAAATGCCAAATGGACAGAAAGTCAAAATTACTATGAACTATCGCGTGCCTTGACCACACCCTACTCCAAGCATAGTGCCTGGGCTCTCCCCTCCCTGCTCCCACCACTATGCCATACCCCATCCTGCTCCCGCCACAGTCCCAGGATTCGACCCACCCCACTCCCAGCACAGTCCCAGGGCCAGTGGCGGCTGGGGAATTTTTTAAGTGGAGGGGCTTAACTATTTCTCCCAGATATGCCATAGCAACCAAGCGTAGCAAGGGAGCCTGAGCTAATCAAGCAGGTTTCTCCCCCGCCCCCGGGAATTATTTTTAAATAATTGGTTAAAATGTTGCATTTTAGAGCATACTTTTAAAAAACATTGGGTACAAAGCCAAACAGTGTGCAATTGGCGCTGGGGGACCCAGGGCGCAGGCAAGGTATTTTCTACTAGATATCTATGATACATGTCCATTAATAAGAATCCATTCTTCTCCCCAGGGCCTCACAACGCCTAACACACTCACACAATCAACAATGTTATGTGTTTATGCCAGGTGCTAGGGGTCCAGGGGGCGGGCATGTTATTTTTTTACTGGACATCTATGATAAATGTCCACTAAACAAATACCATCCCTGTCCCCTGGACTCCACAACACCTCAGAAGGAGAGCTGTTTTTGGTAGGTGTGTAAGGGGATTGTACAACAAAGGCAATTTTAAAATGCCTTAGTTGTAGAACTCTACCTCAACTTGACAAAATCAGCTCCATGGACCAACAAAAAAAAAAAAACACACACACACACACACCCTGCCCCCCCACACCCAACACAGAACACAGAACAAGTGGAACAACCAGAAGGTGAACAAATCTTTGACCACGCGTGTGCCTCGCTTTAAATGTACTCCACCTTGCCCCACCATGAAACAGGGTACCCCAGCTGCACGTGTTAGCTTGGCGTGCAGCCAAGGTCGAGGTTGAGCACATGGGGGAGAGTTTTTGGAACTCCACACTAGTGATACGGAGCCGTGAGGGCAGTTGGCTAAATCAGATACAAATGATGGCGGAATGGTAATATTGTCGTTAAACCACACCATGGCACCAATGTGCATGCAGGGAATTGAGATGCAGCGCAGCGCATCACACTCTGCATATTTTAATCCAATGACTTCTGCGGCCACGTCTGCCAAATCTGTGGCCCTTACCACAGGAAATATTACACAAACGCACAAATATAACCTCTTATATACCAATCAGGCCCCACTAAACTCTGATGCAGGTTTAACTACGCTTAACCCTGAAGCGGTGTTGGTCCAAGTGGTGGATTTAATGTCTTCGACTCACATGCAACAGGACCCGCTGGATGAAGTCTTTGAAACTGCACACCCTTCTATGTTCCCAGCATTATTGATGGAAGATAAGGTCAAGGAGGATGGCCCCAATCAAGAAGGATACGACCATGAACAAGGGCGCAAATTTTTAGTCATAGCGGACAAACTCCTCCGAGACTTGACGCATTTAAAATTTAAATGAAAAGATCAATAATAGTAAACTGCGTGATTGTACAACCAAAGAATCAGTCACGTGTCTTCAGTCATTAGCTGTCGAGCGCAGTGAGAAAGGTAGTTCTAGTACTTCCCGCAGTATAAACTTGGGTCATCACCCTCAAAAACGAAGAAGAGTGAACTCCAGCACTTAACTGCCGATTATTTGTTCCCAGCGCAGGATACAAACTACCACAAAAAACTGCATATTAGGAGCCAGCCCTTCAAAAAACCATGGACGACATAAGAACACAATTGGTTATGCACAGAAGAACCTGTGAATTGCAGTGATGACTCGTCTTCTGAGTCATCATTCATTGACTGGGAATACGCGAAAATCAGGAGATCAATTCCTGTGCAT
Source organism: Ambystoma mexicanum (assembly GCF_040938575.1). Classification (NCBI taxonomy): domain Eukaryota; kingdom Metazoa; phylum Chordata; class Amphibia; order Caudata; family Ambystomatidae; genus Ambystoma; species Ambystoma mexicanum. The sequence goes on from NC_090941.1 coordinate 1,105,639,964, forward strand.
GCATTGCCAAACTCAAGTAAAAACATAAGAGAGATCGTAGATAAGGTTATCAAAGAATTTAACCCCAACATAATGTCTGCAATGACAATTTCGGTTGCTCCCTTCTTAAAAATCTATGAGCAACTCAATGATAACTTTAAAGATCAGAGTATGCTAATTGATCAACGCTGAATTGAGAATAAATGCAATCAAAAACAAGTTGCTAATGGAAACAAAAAATCTGAATTATCAGCAAGCCTTCTGAGAGATCAGCTAAAAAACAATATAGAGGATAAAAGGCTTCTCGCAGAAGTGGCAAGAGAAGCTCTGACTTTACTGAAAGGAAATCAAGGTGCAAGCAGCTTGAAAATTTCACGAGATGCCCAGGATTTAATTCATCATAATGAATATGTTCATGCAGAGATCCAATGCGACATACAAATTAACAGCCAAGACAACGGATGGATAATACCAATATTAGAGGAAAACCAACCGATGTATGCATCTGAAACTCAAACCTTTTAAGTGATTGATGGTGGTAATTCCATAAAGTCTTTGAGTGTAAGTGATAAGGCATCGGGGCTTCTAGGACAAATCATAAGTAATACAATTGAGTGTGATGAACCATCTACCAGACATTCAACCTCGACGAATGCAGAGGGGTTCATTGGCAATCCGCCAAGTATACAAAGGGAAGTGCTGGATGCCGACAACAAAGGTGAAGGAAATGATGCGATCTTTGAGCGTAACAAGTCTCGCTCCAGCAAGACAAGTGGAGGAATCTTAATACAAGGGAAAAAGTAAAAAATCAAACTAAAGGCAAATGTCAAAATGACGACAACTCGCACAAATTTATTCGGATCATAAAGTCCCTGAATGTTACATTTCAAACATCATCCATGCAAAAAACGCCTTTACCTCCAGCAAAACCCAATACGCCAAATGTGCTCTCAATTCCATTAAAACAGCAAGAGGAAAAGAAAACAACACAGGCGTTGCCTGCAGTTAACGAGAAATCCACAGATGAGGAATTTATGACGGGGCTGTTAAATCTGTCCACATATGAAACAGATGAAAAAGTGGAGGAAGAGAAAATCTGTAATGATACGAGAAAGGCCATTTGCATTGACTCCAAAGAGGAACAGGATCAAACATCTAATGAATCTATGCCGGGGCATAATAACGACGACACAGAGTGTGTAAAATCATTTCAATGCCGGCATCGAAGGTAAGATGACATGAGCAGTCGTGTCTCGGATTCACCCAGCTTAGAAACTATTGCTGAAAAGAGGGCTAGGATAGAAGCACAAAATCTACTGAAAGATCTCTTACCAGAGTAAGGTCAAACCATGCACCATAGAGGGGACGAAAGTGAATTCAGGAAGCAATCGGATAATAAGGCACTCAGTGGGAAGAGCCTTCAGTGAAATGGGTGTGCAAACCAGAGATCAAAAACAATACCAGAGTTGCATGGAGTGATGACAGAAGAAAATTACACCATTAAGCGGCAACAAATACAAGAGGAACGCATTCTACTAGCCAAAGATAGTCTTATTTTGAATAGGAAAAATGTTCTGCAGTTATTACATCATGTGCCCACTTTGAGAACAATTGTATCAGATGAGATCATAACGGTTGAATTTATCGAAGAAGCATCGCATTACCAGGTACTTCTACATATTCAATCAAGAATGATAAGCGATATGCTACTCAGTGTGGTTTCCACTGTCAACCCATTGGGATTTGACTTCTTGGAAGTCAACTCTGACTATAGAACGGCAGGATTTCAGGACACCCTAAACTGCAGTGATGATAAAGATCTTTAAAAAAAAAAGAAAATGGGAAACTCATTAAAGGTAAGTGTCCCTGCAAGTAGACCAGAGAAAGAGGGCCCACTCCGTTTGGAAAAAACATGTGCTAAAAGCACATGAGCTCCCTCTGATGCTATATCTATGCATCAGCAAATAAGAATAACTATTGTAAGCAATAGTAATGCAGGGGAAGAAAATAAAGCCAAACCGGATCGACTTAACTCAGACGAAAAAGAGGACAACTGGAACTGGATTGGAGGTGCATTGGGTGGTTGCAACTACAGTTAATGTCGACCGGAGTCAACAAAAACCTCATTTCAGATGGGGACATGGAACACCTTCGCTCATCTGTTCAATAACACATTTTATAAATTGAGATCAATGGACATATTATGTTTGCAAGAAACTTCGCTCACTATGACGCCCATAGTTGATGGCTATGAGATAACGGTAAATCCTGCAATAAAAAGAAGAAAAAAGGGACGTCCAACAGCCAGACTGATCGCTTTAATTAAAAAACGATTGGATGCCGCGCATTTAGTACACATAATCAATCCCTGTATATACAACTGACCACAATTGAATTATCGGAGCAGCTGAGGGATCTAAATGTGTACTAGCAGCATCAATCACCTGGTACACTCATTTGTTGATGAGCTATCTGAGATCATTAACAACATCATGTCCAGAGAGCTGTGCCCAAATATTATACTCTGTGGTGATCTCAACATCGAGTGTGTTAATTTGACAGCTGTCAAAAACAAAAAAATAGAAAAGACCAAACATAATAATCAAGTGGCGTATCGATAGATAGAAAGAATGGAGGCCAGAGATTGGTCCTTATTAAATGGGAACATCGCAGGTGATATTCCTCCACGGGCCACCTGGAGAAGAAACCACCAGAAATCTGTTCTTGATTATTTTTTCGTCTCAGAACAAATCGCCCGAAGAACTATCAACTTGCATGTGATTAATATGAACCAGAGTGATCCCAACCTTGTAGAAATGACACTTCTTGGTTCATGGAAGACTGCTTTAGCCACATACAACCCATCAGAACCCAGTAGAAACAGATTGAGGTTGGATGCTAATAAGGTGGATAACATCACAAGAGAATTTCAAGAAGAAGTTAACAAAAAGAGTGGTGATGACATTGAGTGTTGCGCTCTACTTGAATAATATACCGAGAGCATCCAAGGCTCGCACAACTTGATGTTTAGAGAGCGCCATGTCTCTGATATTGAGATCTTAAAAAATAAAAGAGAACTCTAGAAAAATATTAGATCAATCACGAAAGAAAAGGCCAAACAAAAGTATAAAACCTGGTTGATCTCACACAGATATATAATGGTCAGCGTGACGCAGAAGCCATGCTGAGTATCTTCTCACATAAGAACTCAAGGGATTTTTGGGTCACCATAAGTGACATCAATGTCCCTCAACAAGCTATTATGAATAATCTGGTTTCAGAGGCACAGTGGATTCATCATTAAAGGAGATGTTCATGAAGAAAGGTTCCATAGAAGAGCCAAGGCTCCCACGGCTAAATCCATGGGACATTTGCATGGACAAAGAAGTATTTTGAATAACATCACACAAATCAGTTCCTCCAGAGCCCCAGGCCCTGACGACCTTACCAACAAAATGCTAAAGGAAAACCCTAATCAGTGGGCTAATTTCTGCACCCTATTGTTCAGTACAACGATAAACGAATGTGCAATACCGGCATTGTGGGAATGTGCAATTGTGGTACCAATATTTAAAAAAGGCATAAGATCAGAACCGAAAAACTATCGCCCAATTGCACTCCTTGATGTCGTAGAAAAGATTTTTGCCACCCAAATTGAACATCATTTGGCAGCTTGGGTCCAAAACTACCTTTGTTTATGATCCAAGGCAAATGGAGTTCGTCAAGGACGTGGGGTGTGGATTAAACCCTCTGTTGATCAATCTATTGAAAATGGAGGCAATTTGGCAAGGGACAAAAATCTACCTTGCATTTATCGGTCTAGCTCATGCCTTTGACAGTGTGGACATGGAACTGCTATGGACAAAATTGAAACAATGGAATTGTCCAATGAGCCTGACCACGGTGATGAAAGATCTGCACTCCAGAATGGAGATAAGAATCGGCCTGTATCGAGCTGGAACCCTGGCTCCCCCTATAAAGACCTACAGAGGTGTCAAACAGGGGTGTCCATTGGCCACTATTTTGTTCAATCTGTTTTTCTCAGATATTGGGATAACATTGGGAGGTGTGTCTGCGTTTCCCCCAAAAATCAATGGAAACCATCTGGGATGGATGGTATATGCAGACAATTTAGTCCTTTTGGGTGTACCCCCATTGGACTCCAACCAAAAGTGTCTGCACTGGAAAAGTATGTTGATGCAAATGGTCTCAAGATCAATCCAGCCAAATCTGAAATCCTGATTCTACAAAACCGCAGAGGAAGAAAAGGAGGGCCCAAAGAATAGCCACAGTGGTACCTTGGGAAAGAAACCTTAAAGTGCGTAAACCATACTCAATATCTGGGCATGTTGATTAATAGTAACATCAATGATGCTCCTTGGGTGGAAAAGACCAAAGCAAAATGTAAACAGCTAGCTGCCCAAGGTGCTGTGATAAATAACAAATCTGGCAAATTCTCGTTAAAGCCGGTTATCTACTTTTATAAACTAAAAGTCGTGCCGACATTGATTAATGGATCAGAATGCACGTTAGGGTGCTCTCATTTAACATGGGCATTGCTCAAAAAACACCTTTTGGCAAAAGGTTTTGTGGCTTCCGAAAGGAACTCCGACCGCGTGCATTAGATATGAGCGGGGTCTTTCATCAATAAATGCGAGAATTACCTGGAATATGCTTTCGCTTTACAGGAAAATGACTGCTAAATATTGACCGCCTCTGTTTAACATATTGCATATTCCGATATGCATCAAGAATAAAACAACTTTGTGCAAATGGGCTGAACGATGCAAAAGAACCCTAGGTCAGCTAAATACCGACAATAACACCCTACAAGTGAACCCAAATGTGGTTTAAAAAAAACTGTGGTACCAAGTTTGGGTGGACACTGTAGAACAGAGATCACAACACAAATTAATGCAAAATGTTGCTCTGGAAACGAAATCCCTTGATACAAGCTATTTGGAAAAGTTCCCAAATAAACATCCTAGAGCAGTCTATAAGAAATTTCGGCTGAATTTATTTGAGACTAAAGAAAGGCAATGTTTGAGAAAAAACAATCTGCCATCAAATGTTAGGTGAAGATTCTGCAATAGTATCAAAGAAACTATAAAGCACTTAACTATATTTTGTCCAGCTCCAAGAACATTGCAAACAAATTATTTAGGTCCTTACATACTAGAAAGATCATCTATGTGTGGTGAAGATTGGTGGTCGGTGCTTTCTGACGGAACTAAGAAAAAATGTACATTTGCTCTGACGTTTTACCTGGACCAAGTGAACAAGCTGTTATTAAGGGATGACATCTAGCATAGAAATTGCAATGCACCCATTAAAGAGGCAAGAAGTGAATAAACTGTGAATAGGGGGTTAATAATGGATGGCACTGTGTATAACAAAATTGGAATGCTCTGAAGAAAAACAAATGAAATAGTTTTCCATGTTTTGAACTGAAATGCAATCTCATAGATAGAAACAGAAAGACTTGAATGACAGTGAGATCTGATGAATTGTGATTAAGAGTATTTTAAAAGTTTGTAACAAACTGAAAAAAATAAAAATATATTTAAAAAAACTGAACATAAACTTACCTTCTGCCCAAGCTTCCTTGTTCCTGCTCATGCATGCAGGGGCTTGAGTGAGGGTGCTGAAACGCCCTGCTCCAGCCTGCTCTGTCTGTATGTACGAGGAGGCGCAGGAGCTCCCCCTCGCACACACAGACATGCAGTTCCCCAGCCAGCATTTCCAATGAGCTATACAAGGCTGGCGAAGCAAAGCGCCCCGAGCCTTGCATGGCTCACTGAGCATGTGCGGCTGGGGAACTGAACTGCCAAAGGGAAACAATGTTTCCCTTTGGCAGTTCAGCCAGCCAAGTTCAGCCAGCCCAGCAGCATTCCCTCAGCTGGAAAAAGCAGCCGAGGGAGCGCTCATTGTTTCTCTGGGGTGGCTCCTCGGCTCCTCCATTACGGGTGAGGGGGCCACTGGGTTAACGCCCCCTTGCCCATTAAGGATGAGCCACACCTGGCCAGGACCCCCCCCCCCCAACCCCACTTTTTCTTTCCTCCCTTTAAAAAAAAAGATTATTTTTAAACTAAATTGCAGGCTGGCGTCCCCCTCTAACACTTTCTCCCCCTTCCAGGACACACCACAGTTTGAATAGCTCAGCTCTAGGAGGACAGAGACTATATTAACGTTTATAGAAGTGAATACTACTGTGCCCCAGACTATTATTATTGAAACACTGGCTGCCTGTTGACAGGACAATGAGGGTAAGTCCCCACCAATTTCTCCTGAGGTGAGCATGAATGCTTGTGGGCCATAATTTGAAGTAACAGGGAACCCTACTACATCCAACAAGCAGTTGATCTCAAGCAGTATTTTGGATAGTAGTTTGATATGTTCGCCAAGCTTCATCTGATGAACTCTACTACATTTAAACCAGACTATCAACAACAAACAATGTGGATGTGACAAGGGCTTCAAATGCAAGGGAATCCATATTTGTAACTCCAAAAACAGTCACTAGTCCCGTTACTTGAGTAGAGGCTGCATCTGTCTCTAGCCAAGAGTACACGCACAACTCACACATTTCACTGACCTCCTTACCTAAGTTGTAGGTGCTTTACTTTCTGTTGGCATCACTAGTCAATCATTGCAAAAGCATTTACAGGGAGGTTACCGCACATACAGAAGTACTCAATGTGGTTATGCGACATCTAGGAATAAAATCAACAACTTCCAATGTTGCCTGGTACATGCTCCAGCTGAGGAGCAACTGCATTTAGAAGAAGCACTAGTTAAATCTACAGCAGTTCCTGATTCAGATAACATTACACACAAGAAGAGGTCAGAGTATAGCAGGCCGATGAGGAGAACATGTAAAGCCATTAAAAATCCAGCAAAGAATCTTTGGTGCAAAGCAAACAAAAAAGGACACATTATGAATCACACAGGCACCAATGCTCACACAGTAAGGTTGGAAAGGGGTACAAGCTGTATTTAAACAGAAGGAGTAGGGAAGCACTCCCTTATAAACAACAGACCAAAGGATCCTAATGCAACCAAGAAAAGTTAAAAAGAAACGCGCAAGAATAGCTAAGTGAGACAGCCTATAATACTCCCTGATCAACCCAAGCCTACAGAGGAGAGAGGGCCATTGAAATAGCTGCCCAAGCAACGGAACACTCAGTAGGCAAGGGGAAAGAGACATCAGAGAACACTTTGCCACCACAAACTTTGGACCAGTCAACATATCACCATCTACCTGCCACAACTTGCACATGGCTGAAAGCTGTGGAAATGAGCATTAAGACGATCCGAGCATTCTGCAAGGTATGAGTAGATCATTTTTTGAACCAGCACATATGCAGCCTCTAATGCTAGTGGAAGTTGAATCTGAGGGTAGAGCTGAACGGGCTACACAGGGGCTTACCACCTACCTTCCTTGTTCTAATTAAGATAGCCTCATTAGGCCTTGCACAACTGTCTATACATTGCCTCTTGAGAAGGATGGACATTATAACCGACTGTTTAAACAGGCAACAATCAGGAACTTATACCCTGACGTGGGCATACACATCAAAAGTCTCTTCTGTACATCCAGTCAATGCATCCTTAATCGCGGTGCTAGATTATCGTTGTTCCATTTACTATATACACTGCGATTTATCACCATTAATGATATCATTATTGTGGGTCAGCTGGAAAAGGAGTACATGGCGGAAGCCAAGGTCTACTTTTACTCAAACTTAAATGAAGTCATGCTACTGACACACTACTGAGAGCTCCTAAAGTTGGGCTATGAATGCAGGCGAACCAACGAGTGAGTGTGCGGCAGCCCGCCCCCCTCCCTACACACCCCGAGGGGATATCCTGCTGTGGCCCGCAACGTGCAACATCGGTGGGGCGGGGGACCCGACAACATTGGCCTGGTGAGCCCCCCAAAGGAGCCCTTCTCTAGAACTCCGCCGGGGCCCCCGAGGCGTCACACTGCCATACGGGCGATGTCCCCGGCCTCTGGACGCATTGAGCCTGCGGTGGGCCTCCATTCAGGGCAGCACGGCACAGGCGCTCCAACCCCTGCAGCCGTGCCCCGGGAGCTTGTCTGCGCCAAACGCAGCCACGGCCGCCTATCAGTGCGGCCGTGTGAATGTAGCACCGAACGCCCAAATCAAGGGTCGCAACCCGACCCCCCCCGCCCCAAAGAATCCCACACCGCAGGGGCTGGGAAATACTGAACACCCTGCACCCTGCATTTAACCCCAAAAAAGCATCAGAATCAGGCAAGACACTCTTTTGAGGGATACCCCCACCCAGGACTGTTCCGGAAGCACGACGCCTTGCCCTGGCCCTGCAGATTATAAATAAAGTGGGCTCCCCTACTCAAACGAGCAGTAACCCGGGTCTTGGATTACCAAGAGTAGCCTGCTAGGAGGACATAGGTACTGCTTACTCCTAATCAGAGACACCAAGGAGTGCTCTCCGAAAGCCTATACTCTCACATTACACAAGACCATCCCGGCCCTCTCACAAGCATCCCAGAGCATTGTGGCCCGGCTCAGCCCAGCAACCAGATAGACTCCATTGTCGGTGCTACCCCAGACCTCGTTACCTACGACCATCCATGAGCCCTACCCAACCAGTGAAAATTGAGCCACAAATAGACTGTGCATGGAACGGCGATTCTGTATGCCTGCCCGCCCACCCTGTGAGACACATACCTAGACGAACCCCCCCTGAAGATAACCCTCCTGCACTGCGGATCATCTATTGAACCCCACAGGTGTCTCTCCAGCCCTGTCACGAGCCACGCAAAGGCCTGAACTCTTGGACCTGCCCTGCTCCCACCAATCCACATTGCTACAACGAGGGTAAGGCCCCCGATTATGGGGCGTGTGCCTCCTCTAACCTAGGACCCACTCTATGGACGCAAAAAGTAAGCTCGCCAAATACACCTACGCCCCATTCTCCCCGACCCCTGAACAGAAAGCAACAATGTCGACAGACGCCGCGGAAGCGGGGGCCGCCGGCACACCAAAGGAGACATTGCTGCATTGTTATGTGAAATAAAGAACTTGGAGGCCAACCTAGGCGGTAAGATCGACAGGATCACCCAGAGAATGGACAATTTTGAAGAGAGATTAGAAGGTGTCGAGAACAATCAGGCCTCGATTGACACCCTTGAAGCCCAAATGGATACGAGGATTCGTAACATTGAAAAAAGGGAGGAGGAGATACGCCTAAAAATGGACAATTTGGAAAACAGAGAAAGAAGGAACAACCTCTGATTTTTTGGAATTCTGGAGTCCGAGGGAGAAACTGAAGACTCACTCAAAACCATGATCCATAACATCATAAAAATCCTAATGGCAGATGAAGAGATAGACGAGCCCAAAACAGAGCGGATCCATAGGGCAGGTGGGCCCCCCGGTGGACCACGCTCTGTCCTCGCAATATTCCACCGATACCAGGACAGGAACAGGATCCTGGCAAAGGCCAGATCCGGGGACTCGCTCAAATTACTATTTTCCAGGACCTATCCTCGCTCACGCTGGCGCTGAGGCGCCTCTGCAGCCCCCTGACGAAGTGGCTCAAGGAACAGGGCACAAGATACAGGTGGGGATACCCTTTCTCCCTCACATTTGAACACGGTAGCACGATTGTCCTTCGGTCCGAGCAAGAGATCAAGGATTGCATTGCGGACATTCTTGGAACAGCCCCAAGAGAGTGCGAAAGAGACAAGACTGAACAAGCGGAAATGCAATGGGAGTTCCAGGGCCCTAGAAGAAGAAGAGTGAAAGGATCAAGGAAATATAGGCGACCTAACAATACGCCCGAAAACGGAAAATGAAAGGGAATCTCACGGACCTTGCAAGCCAACTGATTGAAATCTACGTCTGAAATGTCCGGAAACAGTCACCCATCGCCGCAGAGTGATGAGATCACTGGCAGGACTACGGCACCCAGCCGCAAAACCCCTCCCTGAAGTAGGGGGGAAATTAACATCCGAAGAAAGGGCCGGAGAGCGCACGTATCGTTACACCTTTGTTTAATTTTTATTGTTATTGTTGCAATATATGATGCTGGGGGAGCGGGGATGGGAGAGGGGGGCTCAATTGTATGTCACAGTGGTATACTCGAATGGGACCGTGAGGTAACGGTCTCCGCTGGTGGTCCGATACTGGACTGAACATTTCCACCAAGTCCGAATCGGACGCCGTCAAAGTGCTGAAAATGGCACATCTTCAGTTCTTGGGTTCACATGAACACCATCAACTCAGGGAGGGGGGGGGGAGAAGAGAAACTTGAGAACAGTAGCACCAACATCTGAATGAATTTGCAATATCATTGACAGTGTGGGACGGAAAAATCGAATATCGGTCTGGCCGTCTGAAGTGAGCGATCCCCCAAAGGTACCCAACAATGGCAACACCTGATGAACACATGGCGAGTGACTCACTCAGGGTCGGGACTATTAATGTGAAAGGCTTGAACTCACCGACCAAAAGGTCCTTGGTCCTCAGGGAATTTCGCAGAACCAATATTGACATACTCCTCCTGCAGGAGACCAAGTATGCTAGAGGCGAGGAGCGGAGCATCCTGGGGAAGCGGGGAGGTCTGGAGTTCTGGAGAGGTGGTGTCGGAATCCTACTCAGGAAAGGAATCAAATTTGAAGTGGACAAAACATGGTCTGACGTTGGGGGCCGTACTCTCCTCATAACAGGAAAAATAGCAAAAGTACAGGTAACTATTGCCACTGTATATGCACCTAACACTGGACAGGTCGCATTTTTTGAAAAAACGATCCCTAAAATAATGTTAGAAGCCACAGGGCATATCATCCTGGGAGGAGATTTCAACCAATGGGCTGACCCATATAAAGATTGGAAACCGATAGACCTGAAACGAGACACCAATATAAGGGCGACCGCACCGAATTGGCTGTAATGATGGAACTGTATGACATGAAGGACTTGTGGAGAATTATGCATCCCACCGAAAGCGGTTACACCTTCTACTCCCCCAACACACATTTACGCATATTGATTACATATATCTCACAAGCGACCTCGCAACCACTACACACCAGTCAGACATCGTCCCGATAAACTGGTCTGACCACGACATGGTACTGGTGGATATCAACTGGGCGGATCTACCTGTTAATGGAGGGAAGTGGCAGTGTAACGAGACCCTCTGGAAAGATGGGGTTTTCAAAACTATCATGGAGACCGAAATTGATGAATATTTTAAATTGAATAATGATGGGGAGGTCTCCAAACAAATAATCTGGGAGACTGGGAAGGCCACATGGAGAGGTATTTTGATACGAGAGGGGTCCTCCAAGAAAAGGGAGCGGAAGATCATAGAACAAAGGCTACGCACCGAAATATGTCAATTGGAGGGAGAGATAAGGAAAGTCCCAGAGGTAGACCTAGACAGAATGAAAATAGCCCAACAATAAAGGGAAGAATTCCGAGTGTTGGAACGTGACCAAGTAGTACGCAAACTGCAGTTATTAAAACAGAAATTTTATGAAAAAGGAGACAAGGCCGACGCTCTATTAGCGGCCAGGCTCAGAGAACAAAGAGCAGAGCGCAAGGTAAACAAAATAATTGAGGACTCCGCCCCCTCTGCCCAGACCCCCCGCACCATCCCAGAATCCTTTGCCAATTTCTATGAGAAGCTATACACCTCTGAAATAACCTCTGGCCAGTTAGATATAAACTCTTACTCATCCCCGATCACCATGCCTACAATAACGCATGCAGAAACCCAACTCCTCGATTCACCAATTATTGAACATGAGATCCAAGATGCAATTAAAAAGTTAACACTAGGCAAATCCCCGGGGGAGGATGGTTACACTGCTGGGTTCTATAAAACTTTTGCTAAGCAACTAACACCCTTCTTAACGGAACTATTTAACGAAATAATAGAAACACGATCTCCTGGCTCTGCCGAGTTAATGCAGTTAAGATGGTATGCCTTTCCCATTTTCTGTATCCCTTCCAAATGTTACCGGTTGAGGTACCAAAAGAGTTCTTTATTGAAGCCAAAAAGGTCATGGTAAGATTCATATGGCACGGAAAGAAAGCAAGAATCCCATACAATACACTAATGTTCCCCAAAGACAAGGGAGGGGTTGGGCTCCCCGACCTGAGGACTTACGATAAGGCAGCTCAGCTGCGCGTCCTGATCCCACACCTCAGAGACCATGAAAACCTCCAATGGGTTCAAATGGACAATCATTATCTGTCTCCGGCCATGGTATCGGAATGGCTATGGACCCCACCCAAAAGGGTACAACGAAAAATCAAAGGCCACCCCATTTTTAGCACTATATGGAGTATATGGCGTACAGGCAAGAAAATGCGCAGAATCACCACCTGGCCGTCCCCGCTCAGTCACTTATGGTCGCCCGGCATAAACAACCATATACCTCACGTGGGTAGGTTCCAAACATGGTATGAGGCAGGCTTGGAGAGAGTAGGACAGCTGCAGAAGAAAGACTTGTTTATCACTCTACCAGACCTGATGGAGGCGTTAGGTATAGGCACCCTATACACATTCCAGTACATCCAACTGAAAGGGGTCTTAACGAAGGCAGAATGGAGAGACAAACTGAATAGAGACCTTACCCCATTTGAGAAACTCTTAGACTCTAAATCCGAGATGAAAGGCCTCATATCTGCAATGTATCAAGAATTAATAGCGGCGGACGACGGATCAACGTAAACCCTGAGAACAAGATGGGAAAAAGACTTTGGGAAAGAAATACACCCCGACCTATGGGAAACAATGTGTAGAGAAGCCTCCAAAACGTCTATATCCAGTCAATACAAGCTTCATGCCATCAAACTCCTACACAGATGGCAATACGACCCCCTTAGACTTTCTAAAATATCCCAAACAATGAGTCCAACATGCTGGAGGAAATGCGGAGAAATAGCCAACTATTGGCACATGTGGTGGGGCTGCCAGCACATCAAAGTATTCTGGAATGAGGTCTTGGGGTGGATTAAAGAAATAGAAGGTATTCAAAGAGACGCTGACCCCTACCTAATACTATTCGGCCTGGAAAAAGATGAAGATGAATGGACCAGAGTAAAGGGCTTGACCCCCCACCTATTGCTAGTGGCCAGGGCCCTCTTGGTGATTAAATGGAAATCCACAATGGTGCCCGGTAAAAATGAATGGATCACTCTAGCCACAAACATCTAACTAATGGAGACAATAACCGCCTCTCTGCACGGCAAAGCCGCCCAATGTGAAGCCCTATGGATGGACTTTAAAAATAATCATCTCGCAACAGACTCTCCGTCCCAATCGGAGGAGCCTGCCGGGTCATGATAAAAAGGCAAAACTCGATAGAAAGCAATGGAAGAGAATTTGCAATAGGTGGCTCCAGACCGACCAGACGACGAAAATGAGAATAAAACACTTTCGAAGTCCCCACGCTTTTATAACATTCAACGGATGTGTGCTCAATCAAGGAAGGGAGGGGGTTGGGGGGAAGGTAGGGCTCTCTAAGTCATGATGGACATACCCTGATATAAGCAATGTAACATATGTTGCGAAAGTCCTTTGATATAATGTATGTTGTCCTTGTCATGCAATCATATGCTTACAACGGTGAAACATGTAATATGTATTCCATCTTGTTTGTTCCTTTGTTAAAACCAATAAAGCCAAATTTAAAAAAAATAATAATTACTTAAAATGGTTTAAGAACGGCATATGTTAAGGCACCAATGCGTATACGTAAAACCAATTTGGAGATAGGTGTCTGGGCATGGCTTGCGGGAGTTCTGCAGCCCAAACTAATACCCATACCCTAACAGTGTGTCACAAGTGCTCTCTTGGAACCCCACTATCAGGGAACAAGGGTTATTTGGAGTCCTCTTGAAGATTTTGCAGTTGTGGCCCTGCGAGGGATCTGGGCAGTGCGAAACTGGGACTATCTCTTAATGGGTCTCATCGAAGGGGGCTGGCTCGGGCATCACACTTTGGCTATGATGATAAATAAATACAATTCACCAGGAAAGGAAAATACAACTGTAATCATGTCTTGCATGGACAGAGTTATGAAGTTCTATAAAAATACGAACCCCATGCCAATTCTAATTCTTGTGGATGTGAATGCGAAAATTCCCTCACTCAGTAACTAGTGAACGGTGGAGACTTCACTAAACATTCCGCCAGAACTTCTCAAAGCAATCATTGAGTAACAACAAAGGATATACATGTAATGATTATTTAATAAATCATGGCTTCAACATGCCCAATGGCAGTAGCCTAGGAGATACACCCAGCAAATATACGAGAACCACTGATAGGAGTGATACTACAATTGATTACGGTTTTTATTCAGGTGCACTATTATTCCATAATACTGGGTCTCAGTATTGGAGGAAGAGATGAAAGCATATACCTTTGTCCTGTGCTTCTCCAGAAATCACACGTACAAGAGATATAATCAGCACCATTAACTACAACAAGGTGGCAAATCAAATTATTTGGAAACTGCACAGATTGGAGGGAGCAGACCTATGCTTCATGAATGAAAGTGTGGGAGCGCCCATTAGAGGATGGTCAGACACCCCAGTTGACCCACTTCTGATTACAACGGGGGACGGGAGACGTCGCTTCAAGCAAGAGTGTCTATCCTGGAGGAATATGAGGCTCTCGACACTAATATTGGTGCCCCGCTTTCCCACAATATCAACTCCAGCAATAGGCAGACCATTCAGGAGAAATCCAAGACGGCAGCTCACATATATTTTTTTGACGCCCATGTTTGCGACAAGAAAAGTACTCTTAGAAGAGATCTGTGAAAAGCAGCTTGCTCACGGATCCTCATATGATTCCAACATGCTGTGAAGTGTTAAAAACACAGCTCTGCAACGGGACACAATCATACAGGAGTAAGCAGTAGTTACATCTCTAGAGAGACATCTTCAGTACAGTGAAAAACACTGATACAAGAGTACAATTCCAATTTGACATTTGGAGCATTGAGTGAGTCTTGGGAGAACCACATGAAGAACACCTTAGGTAACTAAGCTGGACCAGATGATGAGCCGGCCTGGCCCACTGAAAAATGGGCCTGGGTAACTATATAAAAAAACAGCAAAAATTTGCAAGCACCTTGGCCAGACGGTATTTGTAGTGCCTTAATGAAACATAATCCTGGGAGATGGAGTGAGGTACTGTATTGGTTATTTTTATGCATTAGTGACACTGGCCCCCTTCCTGACACCTGGACCAAAAGCATTGTGATACCCGTGTATGAACGCGATTCCCATCTTGACCCAAATGGCTACCATATCTTGTCAATGCTAGATGCCCCAGTGAAAAAAATTGCCAGGGTACTGTGGGCTGAGCTAGTGGAATCGCCAGAGCAGAATCAAATATTACCCTTTAACCAACTGGGTTTTCGCAAATTCTGCTCCACTATGGATAATCTGCCCCTCCTCACCACAGTAGCTGATAGCAAACGGAGCCTCCACAATCAACCTGTATACGTGGCCTTCGTGGACTTTAGTGCAGCAATCGATAAATTGAATCCGGCGACACTCTGGTCAAAACTAGACACCTAGGGCATTCTGCATCCTAAACTGGTGACTACTAACATAGCCTGGCTAGGTTATGCTAATGACTTTGTGCTTCCTAACCTCAAACCGGAAAGATTGCAAGAATGATTAGATCTATTGATGTCATTTGCCAGAGGCCATGACATAAGAATTAACCTGAATTAACCTGAATGAAACTAAGTTAACACCTTTCAGGCTAACAAGAAGAAGAAGAATACAAAGAAGCACCACTGGACACTACAGGGGACTCGGGTAGAACATGTAGAAGAATATAAGTACCTGGGAGTAACCTTTGATATCCGTGTATACTTGGGAGCCCACATTGGACACACAGAGCAAGACATAAGGCACAGCTATAGATTTGCGGCACAACGTTCGGGCTATTCCCTAGCAGCCCTGGCCACAATATATAAAAATGAAAATCATACCCAAGCTAACATACGGGTCCATGGTGTGAGGATGAAATAAAGTGAAGAAGAAACCAAGAGTATTTCTCCATCAAACCCCTTGGAATCCTCTTTTGGGGTGACTGAAGAAGGGTCATCGCTGTTGGGTCCGGAATCAGAGAGAGAGAAGGAGTCTCAAGGTGAGACATGGGTTGCCCCTTTCCGTAACACCTGCCCACCCAACATTCCCTCGGTTACCATATATCATTTAAGAACCCATACCGTTACCCCCTCCCCTATTTCAACAAGTACCAACACAAAAGAGAGGCATAGGAGAACCGGGAGAAGGAAATCACATGTCACCCCTTGCTCTACAACAACAGGACTACCCCCCTTTTCCCAACAATATTTTACTGGATTTTCCTAAACTCATTAATGAAAACTACAATTCCCATAATTTCTCCCCTCTGTTCCTTTCTAAAAGCACTGAGACGAGGAGGAAAGAAATTGGGAGGGTGAAGATTACCAACAGGGAACCACAGACAACAGACTCTCCCCTTTCTACAGCAGACTGTCCCACTAATGAGGCCAGGCTAAGTCAGGCCTCCCTCTTTAATTACTCGCACCTGACTTGACTTAACTCTCCCAGGCAGAGCGAGGAAAAGTCCATGAGGAAGCAGCAGATCCAAGATGGCAGTTTTTACAGAAGACGAAGGCGGCGAGATCGGAGATGGTTGCAAGGAAGGAAGTATCTTTGACCTCTAGAAACCATTAGTCTAATGAGCCTTGGAAAGTTAGAAGCCTAAGACCGGGAACTGAAGCTGAACAATCCCAAACTGTGCATGAAAGGTATCCGGAGCGCTCCCGTGTCGATAACGCCAGCTGGGAGGAGCGATTGCCGCTGTGGTACTATCCTTGGTCATGCAAGAAAGCTGCGCCAGATAAAGCAGTACAGCCGGTGAGTTGGAGAAACTGATACAAAATCAGCATGTGTTTGAACCAAGGTTGCAAGTGGCAACATTGTATAAAGAAATCCACAAAGAATAGTTTTTGAAGTGCATGTAATGAGAGGCGCGAACAAGTGGAAAGGATTGAATGAACTTTGAAAAACCCAAATACGATAACATGTACAGAGTGGTCGGGGGCCACGTGGGTGCTCATTCGAAGGTCTCTTTTAGATATCCAGCTGAATGGTGACTGCATCGTAAAAAAGGAACTTTGTATCGAAGTGGTTCTGCGACGGGCCTAGCTAAACCCTGTGTACATTCTAAAGTCTTTGATAAGTATAAAGTGAACTGCAATTGGTCCGCGCCCGGCTGAGGGAGACTAACTGAAAGTGGAAAAGTGATCTGAGCCTGGTTGAGGGGAATCCACAGTGAACCGCGAGTCACTTGAGAAGTTATATTTTTGGAACCTTAAGAAAAAGGGATCTGAGCCCGGTTGAGGGGGATCCACAGTGAACCGCGACTCACTCGAGAAGTTATATTTTTGGAACCTTAAGAAAAAGGGTTCTGAGCCCGGCTGAGGGGAATCCAGGGCGAGGCATCCGAATCACATAACTGTAAGAAGAAACAACATTTCTGTTTTTATGTTGTACATCAGTGTTAGGACTGATTTTCTATACTCTGGCCTGGTGGACAGATGTATAGAAGGCCAACCTATATTGTGACAGGAACAACTCTAGGAAACTAGGAAGCTGTAGCCAAACAAGTTCAGGTAGCAGTGACAGGCCGTCAAGGCTAAATTCAACAGAGGGGGTGAGCTTGTGAAGGGTCCACAATAAGGTCACACAATAGGAATCACAGATTACACTTAGACAGGATGTATAAAAATACAGTTATTGATTCATGGGCAAAACACACTATAGAAAAATGACTACAATCAGGTAGAATTATCACACAACACTATCAAACTAAATACAGTTATCCATATATACATATATACATTCACTTTGTTATAAGCATAATACACATCAGAAGCTCCTGCAAAGGAAAGGTAAGACAAGTATTATGCACAAAAAGGTCCACAGAGATGAACGCTAACTAATATTGTCCACCCCTAAATTGCCTGGGGCCTTTTGCCCAATAGTTCAGGTTACAGTTCCACAGAACTTAGGATGCAGGAAAAAATGCAGGTAGGGTCTGTGGGGTCCAGTGAAGGGTTCTTAGGGTTAGGGTTCAAGTTAGACTAATGCCCAAAAGCAGCCCCAACAGTCAGATGTCTTACTCAAGCAAGCAATGGCAAAGCCAATATTGTTAGAAATAAGCTTTATTATAAGACCATAGACTTAGAGTGGGAGTATAGGGGTAGGTCAGAAACTCTGTAACCCAGAGTTACAGAACAGACTTGGCAGAACAATGGAAGGGTGTCCTACCTTGCTTTTCCCATCGAAAGTTGCAGTCCTCGATTCCCAGGGGTTGCAGGTTCTAGCTGATCTCCAGTTGGTGTCTTTTACTGTTGCAAGTACTCTTGGTCAAAGAATGCAGAATAACTTGATGTAGCACTGCTCTCAGGACTGCACTCGGGTTAGGTAAGCAATTTTCGGATGGTGGTCACCGAGCACAGCGACGCAAAAGGACTCGGCATCCGTGATCAGACTTTTCCTCCTATCTCGGGTGCCCTTGATGCAATGAGGCCGAAATTTTGCAGGAGGTATTCTTGTAAGGCCAGCTGAGGATTACCAATGTTTCAGGTCGAAACACGGTACGGTGATGCCGGTAGCACAGAAGCCCAAAAACCAAGCTGTTTAGCCACAG
Source organism: Ambystoma mexicanum (assembly GCF_040938575.1). Lineage (NCBI taxonomy): Eukaryota > Metazoa > Chordata > Amphibia > Caudata > Ambystomatidae > Ambystoma > Ambystoma mexicanum. The sequence goes on from NC_090941.1 coordinate 1,105,658,678, forward strand.
GATGGTTCCAGGGCACCGAGAAGACATCGGGAATGGATGGTACCTCCACTCCAAGGGTCGTAACTCCTTTGCAGGACTACTAGAGGGCACGAGCAAGACAGGGCTCCTCCAGGACAGCAGCAGAAGTTGGTTGCCAGGTCTCCTTCAGTTGGGTCTCACAGCTGGATAGGATACGTGGCTCCTTCAGGTTCTCTAGGATCTCGAAGAATGGGAGCTGGGGTCCTCTTCTTATCCTAAAATCCAGGTAAGAGCTAAAACTCCCACTAGCCAATAGCAGGTCTAGCCCACACACATGCACCCCAGCAGTGGCCCAATCAGGACCACTGGCAGGAACATTCATGCATACCACTCAGACACACTGAAACCAGTTTGTGGATTGGAATCAGACAGACCCAGCCAACATCCTGCCAGCAAACACCGACAGCCCTCCAGTAGCCCGCCAAAAGCTTCTGATTTCCTGGGCACGGGAAGTCCTTATAAGGATTTACCCGGCATCTCAGGCCAGGAAGAAGGGTAAATAACAAGATGGCAAAAGAACAGGCGAAAAATCTCATGGCACGGCCATGTTTGACCAGTAGCCACAGTTAGTAGGCAAATGCGGTGAATGCAGTAAAGCTAAAACCAAAATCCCCAAAAAGTGGGGAAAAGTCACTGCTGTCACCAGCCTATCCTTTTAGCACACCTAGATTAACCACAAATCCTCTGAGTGTTAGCCTAGGGCAAAACAAAATTGTACCCCATTGTACTGCAGGGTAAGCTGCATCATACAATGATAAAAAGTTACCACCAGGGATACAAAAGTAACCAAAAGAAGTTCCATAGTAACACAACTAAGGGAAACAAAGTTTCCCAGTACTGACAGCCTGAAGGACATATCAGTTGCCCCGTAACATATGAGCAAAAGCCACTGCAGTGAAGCTTAAGGCTTCATTGTACTGCAAAAAGTACAGTTCAGATTCAACAATAAAAGCAACAAGTTTGGGGGTTCCATAAAGATGGGTGCAGTAGAGAGAAATCTTTCCTAACAATCAGGCCCTCTGAGACAAGAGAATCCGATGAGAAAAGAGAATTGGGCACAGAAGGCCCTGATTCTGGAATTGGAACAGTGTCCTTGTGTCGAAAAAGCCAGAGTGTGTGTTTGGCTCGAGTGAACCGCCTTACCCCATGCTGAAAACGTGGGGAAGGGAGGCCAACAGCCCGAACATCGTGACTTATCATTTTGTGGACACTTCTTTCTTTTGCATGAACCTTCCCCCACACTATTTGTAAATTAGCAGTAAGCATTGGCAATATTTTTTTTTTTTTAGTCTAGGCCCTTTAATATTTTGACAAACAAGGCTCCACTAGGACTGCATTATAATGATTTGATGGTCGTAGCTTGCTCCCATCTTAGATTTAGGTTTAGAGTAGGTATTTTTCACCCCCATGTGAACGTTCAATAAACACCCTTGAACTGTGGTCACTTGTGTATGTCTTACTTCCATACAAATACCTTAACAAATACCTTTAACATTTAACATACCATGCCTTCCTTACATCTCCCTGACTGTACACCAGTGGAATTTCCTTTGTGTGAACTTAATATCTGCACTGTGAACATGACATTCATGATGCAACAAGCTATGTACTACAAAAACCTAATATTTCTAATTCATTGGGGCAATGCCATAATAGCAGCAACAAAACCATGAATGGGATTGAACACAAAGGTCACTTGAACAACAATTTGGAAGACAGGTGTCTAGTGGAGAGCAAAGCTGGGTCCAACCTTCACCAAGTGCTTGCAGACCAGTTAGAAACGGGCATGAAGGCTCTTTTACTGGAATACTATGGTGAACAGAAATAGACTGACTTAGCCGCAAAGAGAACCAGCAAAGACCACATCATTGGGCAGTTGATGGCACGTGCACTGGGACTATATCACAGATAATTTACCAACTCTTACATCCGGATGGACTATCTGAGATTAAAGTTTAACCTCGCAGATACGTTGGATAACATCTGTCCCAGAATGGCCTAGCCCAGAGCAAAACAAACTTCCAGGCTTTGCAGGACTGATGCGATTGAAACTGTGAAACATCTTCTATACTCATGTCCAGCAACTAAACAAAGCAGACAGAGCTTTATTGGCAGCTCGTAAAATGGACTCTTGCAATCAGGACTCGTTGAAGCGCTTCTTGGAAGGCAATGACATTCTCTTCATTTATCATCTGACAGCTGTGAGGAATCCTACGGATCCCTCACTGAATCCCTGCCTAAAGACTCCTCCCAGGTTGCCAGGGAAAGGCAGACGCTTCCTGGTCCTGATCTTGGGTGTGGTGTACTGCAGGGAGGAGACGAGGCCCAGGGTAGCGAGGAGGTCCTGTGGGATGAGACGTTGGGAGAACCTTTCAAAGTTGCCAGAAGAGGTAATGGCCTATTGTCACTATGATGTATCTGAACCACTGAATGCAAATACCTTTAAACCTGAACAGAACTTAATAACAGAAAGAACATGTCAAGTACTTCAGGATAAAAAGTCTCCCTTCTCCCAAAGGTATAATGGACAGGAATTGAGAAATGCTGCCTTAATTAAATTGCCTTCCTCTATAACAACGAATTCATAATTACTCATCATTAAAAAAATCTAAGGGAAATAAATCTACCTTTAAAACCCAGACGTTGGACGGCCACCTGGGGTCACACGGATGACGGCAGCCTGAGCGCAAATCTCTCCATTCACCGGGTCTAAAGGAGCTCAGAGCTCCCCTAAACGACCCCCGGAGAATGAACACACCAGAGCTTCATCAGTGGGAGTACCCAGGGCACATTCCCAAGAAGTTTGGGGTGCAACGGCCCCCTGGGAGGTGAGATACCGCACACAATAGGCAGCCTGAGAAAGGGAGGAGGAGGTGCCAGCCTGACTGCCTTGTGCCGACGGCCACACTCAGGAACTCCGAACCGCGGCACCATGTGAGTCCAGGGGCTACAGTTGAGGTGCGGACCCCACAGGGTCTACCCCCTCACGGAGTGTCCAGACAGGGGAGATGGGGGTTCTGGTGACAGCGGTGAGCGCTGGCAAGCAGAGGACACAGAAGACAGAAGAGAAGGAGATTGGAGAGGAGGAGGAGCACGGCCTGCAGGGTGCGGCGGGACGCATAGTGGTGGAGCCCCCCAGGGAGCTGAGGAATCCAAGGGCTCTTGCAGGCCTGCCCCTGAAGCAGCCGAGCCCCAACCCCCAGGGAACAGTGGGGGAAGGTTACTGGCGCCAGTGGAGCGCAAAGGCAGCGATTCTAGGGAAGCTGGGGCCACGTGGTGACACCAGAGGAGGTGTGGGCCACCTATTCAGGGGCGTGTGCCCACCTCCCGGACACCCCACTATATACGCCCAGCTCACTAGGGTCTGTACCCCGGAAAGGGGGGAATAGTTGAGCACCAGAAGGAGGACCACAGACAACGTGCTGGAGAGCAATGTCCCCCCCCTGAGGGGCCCGGCTCAGTGCACCCAAAAAGAGGGGAGCAAGGCAGCAAGTGAGGGTGAGAGGGGTCAGCTGCCTGTGAGCATTGGATCCCAAGTCGAGTCACTCGGAAGAGACTCATTCACTGGCTGGTATGAGAAACCTGAAGGTGCCTCCCTTTTATAGTCCCTGGGATTTGTCATCCAGGTGGCCCGGACATGGCCATTGCTTTTGGATCCAGGTCCTGGGGGTGGACCAGTGCGGGAGGATCACCTGGATGGGGGGGTCTTTGGGGAGTGGGAGAGGGACAACGATGGGTGTGACGCAGTATCCCCCTTACTTAGACACCTTTTCCCCATCCTACCACATAGGATATTCCAAAGCACTGCCCCGCCCCCCCTTTCCGACACAAACACTTTTGCACAATACGACAGACAACAGATTAACACCAGAGCCGTTTACCTGACACGTCCCAATACAAGGTTCAGGCAAAGTCAGGCAATTGACCAGAATCACACACACCTAACGGCCCTTTCCCTTCCCCACAGGGATAAAAGGTGGAGCATAAGAGCACACTTCGAGCAGAAGAGACAGCATGTCCAGCAGTTCAAGACAAGGCGAAAGACGGCACAAGTCGAAAGGATAACAAGGAGAGAATTGACCTTGCCCTTATCGACAGAGACCCGTGAAGCCTCGAGAGAAGGAATAGTAAGGTCAGGAACAACAGCCTGTATGTGTTGCAGCAGATGTCCATGGTACCCGGGCGCCTCCTCCGCTGACAGCTAAGCCAAGGAGAGACTTATGGCCCCATGGTACCGGCCTTTACTCTACAGGCAAGAAAGCAACACCATGCATCACAATCGGAGAGTTGAGGGGGAGAACCGATAATGAAACCAAATTGTGCTGAACAGAAGTAGCAAGAGGCTATTTGAACTTAAAATAAAAAAAATAAAAAAACATTAAGAGAACAGGTGAAAACCAGCAGAGCAGAGGCAGGCACCACATGGGTGCGCGCTCGTGGTGATTACCCCGTTGTGGAACTGCAGATATCAGAAAGCCTTGGGAGAAAGCCGAGAGACGAGAGGTCAAAGTGGTCATAAAGGGGTCATGCAAAAGTCTCTCTACTGTCGAAAGTCTTTGACCAGCAGATGATCGTCAAGTGAAAGGTTAGTGAATCACGCTTGGCAAAGTGAATGTATGAACTGTATATCAGAAAGGTTGGCGAAAGTGAACCCGGAGGAGGCAGGCTGACTAGCAGAGATAAACCCTGAAGATTTGTTCAAAAGGACATTGGGATTCCTGAAACAAGAAAATGCAAGACAAGGAGAAGTTACTGTCCTGCTTGTCATTTGGGATCCGAGCCCGGTCGAGGGAGATCCAGAGTTGAAAAGTTATCACCAAACATTCATGAAGAAAATAACTGTTTGAGAGTCGAGTACAACTGTGAGAGGCCTGCGCCTGGAAGAGGGGGACCTAGGGGTGAAGTCGTCACCCAAAACCATAAGTGAAGCAGAACTGTGTGTTTGTTTGACAAGTATATCAGGCCTTGAAGGCAAGAGAACTTTGTTGACATCAAGAGACTTTAACCATCGTAGAACCCGATAGCTAGAGCAGAACTATTGGCTCTTGCTATGGAAAGCTCGAGTGTACGCTGTGCTCAGGACCTTGACCCGTGCTGAAAACATGGGGACGGGAGACCCCTGGCAATCACATCCTGACTTATTATTTAAGAACACTTCTTTCTTTATCCCACACACTTTTGTATTTAGCGTAAGGATTGGTAATAGGTTTTTAAGGACAGGCCCTTTTTTTTCTTTGACATGACGCCACTAGGACTGCCTTATTTTCATTTGATGGTCAACGCTTGCTCACTTCTTAGAGTTAGGTTTTGTTTAGGTGTTTTCTACCCTGTTTTTCCAGTTTAATGAACAGCCTTGAACTGTGATCATTTGCGTCTTTCTTTACTGTTGCCACCATGTGTTCCTTACACTGGTCAACCCATAGGGCGCAAGAGGCCTCTTTTGGAGGATACTTGGAAGCAAAGCAGCCGAATACAGTGGTGCCCCACAGACAAGCGAAGGAATAACCGCCCGGAAATGGGGGAAGTCACACTGACGTGAGATCTAAGCTAGCTGGCTTTAAGTACACACAGCGGGAGAGCCAGGGAGAGACAGCGCCCGCACTGCCATGGCGACCGGGGGGGGGTTCCATGGAAACAAAAAAAGACATTGCTGCACTGATGGAGGAGATCCGGAGCATGCAGGCTGACATCGGGGGAAGGCTCGACAGAATAACTCAGAGGATCGACAAGCTGGAAGATAGACTCAAAGAAGTGGATCACAAGCAATCTTCTTGGGGTGCCATGGAGATTCAAATGGACGTGAAAATGTTGGAAATGGAAAGAGAGATCGGGAGATCACACTGAAAATGGATGACAATGACAATAGAGAGAGGCAGAACAATCTGAGGCCCTTTGGGAGACACTAAACTCATTTTGGAGGTTGATGCCATCGATGAAGCCAAAATAGGAAGGATCAGCAGGGTGTCCCAGATTGGTTCTTGCCCTATTCCACAATTACCCAGATAAGCACAAGATCCTTGAGAAGGCAAGGAAGAAGGGCCCAGGGATGTACGGTAACTCCAGAGTAACGTTTTCCAAGACCTGTCCTCGCTAACACCCATAATGAAATGATGAATGAGAAGAGAATCCGATATAGGTGGGGTTTCCCATTTTCCCATTTTTCGTAGCCTTCGAAGTAGATGGACCTAAATATAAACTGTCCAACGAGGTGGAGATACAGAGCGCCACGAGTAGAGTTAGTAGTGATACCGTAGGCCTACAGGGGGCTAAGGAGCAGGAGGTTGGGTGAACCAATGGCATATCAAGGGACCCAAAAGACAAAGAATGGCAGGATCTCAGAAGTTCAGGAAGTTGAACACGTCCCCGGCAGCTGACACCTGATAGCAGAAGATGTTGTATCTTTTTTCTTTGTGCAGGCCATCGGGTAGGGGGGATAGTTCCGCCGAGGAAGAGGGGGGAACATGCAGGGTGGGAATCGACTGGTGTTAAATGACTCAAAACTATCTACTGAGCATCAGGTAGCCATTGCATGCGCAGTGATTGAGGAGAAGAGGTTAAGGGGACATTTGGAGGAAAGGGGATGAAAAGAGGGGAGTCACAACGTAGCCTTCCCCACTGGGATATCTATGGGTCTCAGGAGTCAAAGGTGCAATTCCGGAATGATTCCAGACATGGTTTGAAGCCGGACTTGAGAGGATAGGCCAGCTACGGAGGGGGGACACATTCATAGATATACTTGAATTGGAGGAGGCTATGGGTATAGGGAGACTATGGCCCTCATTAGCTCCATGGCTGCTACCAAACCGGGCTCGTTTACCGGGTTCCTGCAATGAGGAATAACTGGGTCATTCCAACATTGGAGGACCCGGTAATTCCTCCTTGCAGGAACCATTCCCCATTCCCATTTGAGCCCCCATAGGGCTCAATGGGAATGGGGAGGGAGGTAACAATGGGCACATTATAAGTGTCCCGTTGTTACCTCCTTCTTCCCCTTGCGGGACCTGGGTCTACCAGGCGTGCAATACGGGTCCCGCGAAGGGAAGCTTGTAATCGGCCCTGATGGAATGAAGGGGGCCGGTCCCGTACCGGCCCCCTTCATTCAGTTAGTGCCAGCCTCGTAATGAGGCCCTATCTGTCTTCCTGTATTTATAACTGAAGGGGGTGCTGGAGTGAACAAATACGGCAGGACGTAAATCCCTTTGAAAAACTCCTGGATACTAGGACGAGATGAAGGGACTGATCTCAGCGATGTACGGGGCCCTCGTAGAATCCGGAATTGGGTCAACAGAGAAACTGAAGGAGAGGTGGGAATGGGATCTGGAAGGGAGAGTAGACCACGCACTGTGGGGAAGTCTCTGTAGGGTACCTACCAGACCTCGATTTCAAGTCAATATAAACTACACAGCTTCAAGCTCCGACATAGGTGGCAACTTGTCCCGGTCAGACTTGCAAAAATGTACCAGGACGTCAGACCACTTTGTTGGCGGGAGTGTGGAATTAAGGCTGACTACTGGCACATGTGGTGGGGCTGCCCAAGGGTGCAGTTTTACTGGGATGAAGTCTTGGGGTGGATTAAGGAAGTGGAGGGGATCAGCCAGGCCAAATCCCCTTTGTTAGTCTTGTTTGGAGTGGAGGGGTACGAAGGGGAATACTGCAGGCTGCCTGTGATAGCCTCCGGTTTACGACTAGCAGCAAGAGGATGTATTGCCACAAAATTGAAAAGCCCCAACACCCCGGATAAAAAGGAGTGGGCAAATGTGGCAAAAAATCTATATGTGCTGGAACGGAAATAGCCAGATTGCATAGCCCGGTGGACCCACTGGAGGTGGAGTGGGGAGGTTTCTCTGATAAATACCTGAGGTCGGAGTAGAGGCAGGGTGAGGGCGAGACGAGGGAATGAGAAAAAGAGCACAGAACTCTACCTGTCAAGAAGCAATGAACGGGCCAGCAGTACTAAGGAAACAGGAGAATAAGGGACGCCAGTGCAGTGACCTAGCTCCAATGGTTAGTGCTTTAAGTAGTCTCAGGGGAATAACGGTTTAAGTAAGGGGGTTTGAGAGACGTTGATGGTACCGGGTGGATTTGGGGGGCATAGGAAGGGGAAGGAGGTGGGCTGTTTACTGTTGATTCCTAGGAGAAGAAGGTAGAGGGCATGGGCTTTCTTTAGTGTTGTTAAATTTGACTGAATGTATGTCTCATAAAGTTGTGTTGACACTTGTATCAAAACTCTCAATAAAGACGAACTTGAAGAAAACCCAGAAGTTACTAAAAAGAACTAACTTTGTTGTTGGAGACTACAAGTCCTATAATTCCCTAAGTACTAGGATGAGGAAGATGACCGAAGAGTTATGCTGTAGTAGTAGTCATGCAATTAAGCCTAACAGCCCACACCCGAAGGAACCTGAGAGGCATAAAAGGCCCCCTCAGGTGAAGGCAATTAGAAGGAGCTGGAACTGTGAATGGAGTGCAGTAGTAGCAGAGGCAGAAGTGGGAGAACCGAAGGGATGCCGGAACTCTGATGCAGCAGATTTCACCTTCAAACCGAGACTCAAACTTTGAGGTGCAGAGGCTGTACGGCAGAAGGCTACCTTTCCCCATGTGAGCCTAATTGCAGAGATTGCCATGCACGAAGTGTGTCGGGGACCGAGGCGAGGAGTTGTTGTAAAGCCATAGGTCTCAGGAGCGAGAACGGCTCCTCAATCGAGTGACCAGACCAGAGACACCTTCAGCGACAAAGGGTGTGGGTCTCAAGTGAAGCCAGAAGCAGTAGAAGTTGTGCAACATGTGGAAGAAGAATCACAGAAGCCGGTGAGTCACACCTGGAGTTCTGATTCTTTGCGCGAGCACTGCCGGCAACAGTATCCAGCTTAATATTCACTGGCGTATAAACAGAAGCGTGCTGAAGTTGTTTGTTGAGTTCTTAACAATGGGACAAATGAAATGTAGCTTTTGCATGTGATCGGGTATGTCCTCTTTCACTTGCGAAAAACAATTGTTGAACCTTTAAACCTCGTAAATATTATGAAAAAGTGGTCACATGTGCCTAATTTCACTTTTTCAGGGAAGAGTGAACTTTCAATCTGTATTCACGCGAACAATTGCTCATAAAGAAATTCAAGTGCTGAAACATTGTATCTGCAGTTGGAGAAAGAGCAAGCCTTTCACCTTACATTTTCAGCCCTACTTCTGGTGTGATGGCCTTTTCATAAACCGAGTGCTGCTTCAGTGCATTGTGCAAAGTGTGAGGAAGTGTTTGGAGTGTGGCCACAACTCTGTTGCTGTATTTCTGGATGGTCGACTCCTCTACCTCTTGGAAAAGTGTTTGTCACTTTAAATCAGTAGGGCTTATAAGACGCCCCCTCCGCAAAGCTGTGAGGAAGTGTTTCGAGTGCTCCGAATGGGCGGAAGTGGAAAAAGGAGAGTAAACTGTTGTACAGAGAGTTCGATGTTTAGGACCTAGTGTGGAGTGCTCGCTATTCCCGCTGACCAGCAAGTTGGCATCCACATTTCCCTGATCGTAAAGCCATCTGAAGTAGCTGTGTAAGTGCAGGCATCAATCATACAGCTCTGGAAATACTTCACTGTGTCTTACTCAAGGTAACACACACATTTATTCCCTAGTGGAGTGTCCTTATTTTGGGAATTGATATTACTTGATTTCACATTCTATAGGACGGCCTCAGTCTTTGCATGTTTTCTGGCTTACACCATACTCTCGTTGTTATCTTGGATATTCTGGATTCATAAATATATGTTGTATCCTGCTGTCACTCTTTGTCGCCTTCATTTACTTCTTTGTGTGATGTTTGATATCTGAGTAGACCTGATTTGCGGCATCTTAAGTTGTACTGGTGGATCATCGCTGTAAATAGGGCAGTGCACCCTGGACAAAGTTGGGTGCTTAGAGAGTTATACATCAAAGCAGAAGTGTGGTTGCCTCTTCTTGAGAGTTCTACAGCACCATAACCCTCCTTTGGGTTTTGTATAAACACACCTGCAGGAGTGTGGTTCCTACGGTAACATAGCCTGCTTTATTGGATCCTATTAACTTTTTGACTTTGTTAATTTATAACAGACGATGCATCTTCGGATTGGTTTTATGCAAACTTAACCTTCTCAAACACTGCCGGTCAGTCCGGCTCCGAATACAGATCAGGAAATGTTGATGGCGGTGGCCCTACCTTTACCTCTTTCCCCTGTAACGGCTTCTGGTCAATCAATGGTGTGTGATGCTACCACTTGTCCTGATCTGTCTGTCAGAACTGATATTTAACCTCTTACTACCTATCAAGTGGTTGATCCTATGAAATGTAGTGAGTCAGTTCTTACCAACACGGCTGTCCTCACTCCTTGCTTAAATGTAAAATAACAGTATTTTATTCTGTGACAGAAAGATGGTATTTACAACCAATCAAATTGGTAACTTTGCCTGTCTGTCCTGACACAGATGAAATTTCAAGCAATAATCTAGTCACTCAAATGATATTACAAATATGTTGAACACTCCTTTGACACTTTCCCTGGACTTGCAGCATATTTCTGCCTCATTTCAATCGTCTTTTAATTCAATTCCTGACTGTGTGCCTCCTCGAAGACTCTTTGCAGCTTTTCAAAACCTTTAGGGAAATGTGGACTCATCAATTTGTGATGCCTTGCAGGAAATTAATCAAGTCTTATGTGTGCTGGTTTCTTTATATGAGGGGGGTCTTTAAACAGAAACAAAATCACATTCAGTACTTTTAGAATCTTTATTTTTTAAGTTGGACATAATGTGGCTCAAACTTTTCTGTCTAATCATGGGAATAGTCATGCAGAGCAGAGAGGAGCTGGGACTTCTATACATAATCAGATGGGATCTCCCGACATGCTATCTTCAGATAATGCTGTTGGTCAGGTCTCAGTGTCGGGTTTACTGCTGAGTAATAAATAATGTGTTTGATAGTGAGCAACAACTTATACACAGCTCCACAATCTCTGCAGTGTTGAATGTATTGGTTGGTTTGTCGCTATCAGGTAAACTGACGAATACAGTGGTCCATGATTTATCCCCTCCTGTGGTGGATTTGACTGCCAGTCCTGGCTTCATTAGATCAGTGGGGAATGTGAATAAATCCATGTTGGACTTCTTTTATACACCAAATGGCTCAATTCTAAATGTGGATAAGCCACATAGAAGTGTAACAGAATTACCTCCAAAGCTGAAACGTAGACTATCTATTTGAAAGCAGGTTAAAGAAACTAAAAAATGCAGCAAATACCAAAAAGAACAGGTAGATTGCAAAATCATCTCTCCATTCTTTGGTAAATAATCCTTTAGTTAAAGATCACTTTGAAAAAACAATGCCTACTGTACTTGGTGCTTTGAGGGGACTGGGGGTTCTGGGATTATAGGTGTCACAAGGATATCCCATGAGCAATCCTAGTTATCCCACGTCACTGGATTTGTCACCTTTACATGGAACATCTGGGACAATGGTTAACGTCATGGGTAATACCCATAAATCTGTAACACTAGGACCCCCAGTTGTAACAGTTGGGTCAAGGGCTGAAATGACGGTTTCGACTCAATGGTTTTGGTGGATTCAATGCTATCAAACCAGATTCTAGTGAGTATCCCCTCTGCCTAGAAACAAAGAAGGTTTCCTTTTCTAGTGTTGCATCGGTCCCCCAACTTCAGGGAACCAAAGCAGTATTACTAATAGTACCACATCCCCAAGACTTAGGTACCACAAATCGATCAGGGACGGGAGTTTAACTGATCTCATTAGGAAAAAATCTGAGTTGATTTCACAGAAAGTACTTTATCACGGTAGTAGTACTGCCCATGTGGATGGGTGTTTTCCTAAATGAGTAGCTGAAGGGATGACCCTACCTGATATGTCCAATTCGAACACATTAAATGAATGGACGACTCTGTGGCTTCGTCCTTCAGGCTTAGGTGTTCATACATTACCTAACAAAGCAATTAGTTTCACACAGGATTGTAACTCCCGTCTCTTCTAAATTACCCATAGACCTCTCATCTGGTCAGTATTCTGAGTCAACTCTAGACTATAATAAAACTAGGCACAACCCAGGATCTTACAATGCTATATATAATACAGAATTTAGTATACTTAAGGGTGCTGAAGGTCAGAAATATGTGGGAGTCATGCCTAATGATTTAAAGTCAAGATTGACCTCTGTTGTTCCTTGTGAGGATTTGAATTCTTCTCCTTTGGTAAACAAAAAGACTGTATTGAGGTCTATCAGCTGTTATTGGGAAGTGTCCTTCCAGAGAATGAGAATATTAATCTAAATCGCATTAACATACTGCGACTGCTTCGCTCAATTTCTTCACTTAACGCAATTGTTAGAGGGGATGTTGATCAAGTGGATTTCATCAATCATTTTAGAACGGACCGTATAATTTTATACATCAAATCTAACATCCTCATTGATTTATTAATTCATTAATTACAGGTGCACAGGACACTGGGCTTTGACCTTTCTCACTCTAATATCAACAGATATTGTGGTGGCCCAGCAAATAAGGAAAGATTTCATGGACAATCACCACAGAAGATCATAGTTTCTCTATGAAGAGACAGTGATGGCCATCACCCTCACCATATTTCAAGGACTTTGTTTGTGGGCGATGTTCATCAATAGGACGGGTCCTAGTTCTCAGAGTCACTCTTCTCTGAAAGGTCACGATCTAATACTCAGTTTCCCTAAAATTAACCTCCTGACTTTCGTATACTTCTCTTTTCATGTAATACACAGGGTCATTCTGCATTGTTGTCTTATCCTTTAGTTTGGCAATTGTTAAAAAACATCATATTATTTCACTGCAAGAGACTTGGCTGATATCAAGTTCAACATTTGAGGGTTACCTTTCATCTTTTCAATCAGCTAAAAAAGGCGATTTGGGTCATCCCTCTGTTGGATTGTTTACTTTGGTATGGTCCCCTAGGTACTTGGATATGGTTTCATCCTTAGGTATTTTGTTTGGCCTATTGGGTATACTCGTCAGGCTGCTGTGTGCGATCCCCATTGACATCTTAATTTTCAATATTTATTGGCATTCAGGTAAATGTAAATTAGAATCCTTTCTTGATATGCTAATTGTTGAAACCAAATCTCCTTCTGCTGCAGGGACAAGCAACGGCAAAAGCCAATTTTGGCAAGTCATTCTTTTCGATCTCTTCTCTTAAGATCACTGCAGAAGCATTCACAGAGTTGATCTCTGGTTCTTCTAAGTCCATGTCAATGAGGGACTTCATTCTGGCCTGGAGTTACCCGGCATTCTTCAGAACACTTGGAACCCTAAAAATATCTGTCATTTGTTTTATTTCTGATGACAGAATCAGCAGCATATGTTCTGAAATGTTGCAAAACCTGAGGCTGGGTAGACCCTGATCCCATTCATACAAACAGTTATCAAATGCTCGGAGATGTAAGCTCTGCAGCACGACTGTACACTGCGCATCACCAGTGCTGCCTGGCAGTTGCATGGGGATTTCCCTGGCACCAGCGGCACATTGTACAGTGCATGGAATTGATAGTGCAGGCTCATGGATGCATGAATGCTGCTAGTGCCTGAGTCCTTCAGAAATAGGCAGAGGAGCATCCACCCTATACATTACCAACATAGTGCGCATCGATATAGCTGCAGATTACTACATAAATCAAGATCCTGGAAGCAAGCAGGACTTCAGAAATGAACACAGGGGAAATATAATCTGCATTAATAAGCACTGAAGGGGCCAGGAAGCATTATATACTGTTCTTCAACCCTGGGAATAACACAAAGGAGAAAGACAACCAGCACAGGAAAAAGGATCAAGTGGTTGTTAGATCAAACAGGTGATGTCTATGTCTATGTCTATATCTATGTCTATGTGTTTATAACGCGCCGACAGCCCGCAGGCATCAGGGCGCGGAGAACACCTAAGAAGAAAGTGGCATGTTGAAAAACAGTAAGAACTGAAATCAGTTCAGGAAGGACGGGCGATCATATGTATACCAGTGGGAGACCCTGGAAAGTCCGGAGGCTATTGAAAAAGGTGGGTTTCAGTAATTTCCTGAAATTGCCATAGTTTCCTTCTAATCTTAGATTCCCTGGGAGGTTGTTCCAAAAGTTGGCCGCTTTAAATGGAAAGGCTCTGCCCCCCCTCTGATCTTAACGGTCAGCTGTTGTAGTGGCAGGGAAGAAGAGCCCCATCACGATTGGCCCCCTGTCTTCCCCAAAATCATTTACACATGTATTTAACACACAATTAGTAAGCATGGTCACGCACAATAGACTGAAAAGGAATAAAGACACTATACATAGGTTTCGGTTAAATATGGTGGCAAACCGTATTCATTGGTAAAGAGCGAAATGATCTCCTGGGTCTATCACTTCATTGCCTCTGCCACCAAACATGTGGGCACCTCTGCTGGTGGTCGGAAGGCCGTGTCTTGAGGTAGGGGGTGGCCAGCCCCTTCAACTGGGCTGTCCAAACCCCAACCCCCAGATAATTGAGCTGGCAAGAACTATCTGTCAGAGAACTAATCCCATGCCAAAGCATGCTTCCTTGCCCGTTCAAGTGGAAAACCAGACCAAAACCAATAGCAACCACAAAACGGGGCCGTATAGTGGGTGTAACCATATCAACCCATCTGGCATTGTTCCTACTCTACACCTACTTGCAATAACTATCATATAAACGTCACTGAGCCAAGCCAGTTCTAGGGGTGCAGCCAGGAAACACAAGTGACAAGATTGCCTGCGTTGGAGTGTATAGAATGCCACCCTCATAGCAATAACACTCTTGGTTCTCTTACTCATGAACGTTAGCAGGATGTCTATTCCGCTCCAGCATTGAGGCTGGCAGAATATGATGTGGCTGATCGGCAGCAGCATTGTGTGGTGGCGTACTGGACAGCAGGGTTTCTTTGGTTTCTAATTATTTATTTCTGCTTTGTCTGTGATTGAGTGATGTTTACAAAGTATTTGGTGATGCTTGCCTACCAAGGACTTAAAAACACGTTTTACTCACCACGTAGTTGCACATGGTACTTTGCTGAGAACGATTGCGGTGCACCTACCTGTCTGATGCCGGGTCAGAAAAGCCTCACTAGGGACAGCGTCAATGAATACTGTGTGATCATGCAAACACTGTCCATGATGGTCATACAATGCTTTTCCTGTTTGGAAATGTCACAAATACCTACACAACCCCCCAAAACGAGAATCGGCAGCACAAGCATATACAGCTCAATGGTGGATTTTGTTAGCCACTAAATGTATCTACTTAAACAACTTCTTCTCTTCTCCTTTCTTTCTCAGCCTACATTCACATTTTTACTTCCACCGCAGTCGTTTTTTTCTCGTAGGTCAATTTTTTCTTCTGTGCCTCTGTCTGTTAGGCTGTCCCTCTTGCTGTGTTCTGTAAACACCAAAAAAAAGCCTTTCTTCTGCCAATCTTTTAGAAGCAAACCCTGGAACTCTTAAGTGCACATGACCATGTGAGCCTTTCAGTAGTACATATATGGCTTAGATCACAGTTCTGTACCTGTCCAATTCTGTGCCAGTCGTCTGCTGCAGCTGTGTTGACAAACGAAGGAAGACAGCTATACAATCCAGGAAGGTCTTAGTTGTGATGAGAGGCAGTTGCGGACTCAGGTGACCAGCATAACTGAGAGCTGACAGGTGGATCTGGGCGAACAGTCGAACAATGCACTGCAGAAGGCTCCGATCGTCCATCAACAATGGAGGTCCTGAGGAAGAAAAATGAAGTGATGCTGGATCTTAAGCGCAATGCATTTCTCTCAACAGTGGGGCTCTTCAGAATCATTCTTAAACCCAGTAGGGTGTTCGGACACAGAAACCAATTGTTGATGCCTGAACAAAGAATATTACAAAAAGGGCATTAAATATCTCAGGGATAGGGATAGGATCGGCCATGCCATGCGTGTTGATCTGTGTAGACATGCACCAAGAGCCTTACACTTGGAAGGCACCTATGGTTATTGAACCAATAAATACAGCTGGTAGAAAAAAACACACGTGGTTAACAATATTCTGGGTCATCTGTCCAAGGAATCTTACCCCACATCTCGTTATAGAGACAATGAAGGGAACACCAGTAGTTGTCTTGATAAAAACATTTTAATCCACAATTTTTTTTTCCAGAGATCGTGGATGGTCCAGGTGTCTCAAATTAGTTGAGTTTCTTGAACCCACATGTTTCCAGTTTCTGGTGACTTATAAAGACTGCAATATCTTAAGGTGTTAGTCATTGTTCTGGTGTTTATTGCAAATTCACATCAAGAGCCACACAAGCAGTGAATGCTAACCATTACCCGCCAGAGAAGCTGCCTACCACTATTGCTGCCACCATGAGCCTGCACACCAGCTCTTTTTATGTCTTCAAACCATGACAAGTAAAGTGAGACTCAAGGACCTCCATTCTCTTGCCACAGCGAGGAGAGGCTCTTCCAGGTTAGTCCAATGCCTCGAGCTGGTTAACGGGTTGCTCAATGGGTCAAGTAGGGTAATATTGTAAGAAACCGGCAATGCTGGATAGACACCCAGGCTCCCAGATCCTATAGGATCTTGATCGAAGTAGCGTAGATATTTCTCAAACTGTGGACACTGCCACAAAGCAAGACTGAAACCAAGATGGATAATAATCTGGTTTATATTGCCTAACCTTCCTGTGAAAGGGGCCAGAAAGCAGACAAGGTTGAGGGGAAAAGGAGAAGAAATAAAACTCACTGAGCCACTGGAATTTGAAAGAAATGGGAAAGTGGTTCCCTACCAATAAGGGCTGAAGAGCAGGGGTGCGGGAAGATCAGGATTGCTGAAGGGGACACAGTTGTCTGGAGCAGGATGAAGACGCATCAAACTCCTGTACAGAGATGCTGACAGAGATGGCATCTGACTTCCAGCAATGGCAAAGAAGGGGGCTAAGAACCCTGAGATGCACCTAGTATCTGACGGGCTCTGAGAATGCAGCAAAGGTGTAGACACTGACAGGAGCCTGAGCCACAATCCCGTCAAAATGCCTAGAGCCTGAGGGGGTGATAAGACATTTGAAAGATGCTGAAAGGTAGAGAGGGGTGCAGAGATCCCGGAAAAAGGACTGGAAACCAAGAGGCGCTGAGAAGCCTGAAAAGCATCTAAACTCTGAGAAGTGCCTAGGGCCTGAGTATGGCATTGAGAGGTTTTCAAAGTGCCTTAAATAGGAGAAAGGTGCTGAGATGCCGGACCGATGCCTAGAAACTGAGAGGAGTGTTGGGAGATTTCAGACACTTAGGGGAGCATCACGAATTCTGAAAGATGCCTGGAACCTGAGGGGGGCATTGAGAAGCTTTAGAAAGTGCCTAGAGACTACCAGAGGTGCTAAGTAATTTGTAAAAGAGGCCTTGAAACTTAGAAGGATTTTGAGAAGTTTTAGGAACGGCTTAGTGCCTGGGAGGGGCTATGAGAAATGTGGAAAACACCAGTAACCAGAGCATGTCGTTGAAAGACACCGGGAACTGGAGAAGGTAACTGGAAAGGTTTAGAAAGCGCTTAGTGCCCGTCGCGGTACTGAGCAGTCTGAAAGAGGTCTTCAACCTGAGAAGGACATTGAAGTTTTAGAATGTGCCTAGAGACCGAGAAAGGCACTGAGAAACCATAGAGTATATGAACATGAAACGGGATGAGGATTATGAAAGACTTGGAAAGATTCTGTGAAAACGATTATAGGCAAGCAATTTAGCTGTATAAAAGAATAAAGAACAGCACTTTGAGTAAAATCACTTGCTTTATTTATACCACTTTGCCAACCTATCTATTGTTCAATGTTGCAAGGACAGTGAATTGTCCTCTATAAATATGTTGGTCTTCAAGGGTTGGATGAACTATGACAATGGACGAGATACCCTTAGTACACAAAGATTGTTACAGTTGATTTCTTCTGGAGGACCTTTTGCATACTTTACACAAGAAACGCATAGGCTACCAGCACATAGAGCCATTTATTTAGCTGAAATTCGACTCAATTCCGTATGGCGATTTCTGGACGTTTGAAAGAAGAACTTCAAATAGAAATGCATTGGGGTGGCAACGCATTTGACTGCTTGCTAGACATAATATCAGTTTCTGATTTAACATCTTATGATTTAGGGTTGGGGGTCTTTACTGGATTACCTGCAGGTCGCCTTTTCCTTTTTTTCTCTTGTTCTGCTCTACTATTTCCTTCTCTTTCTCACATGTTGTTAAATTTAAATCAATTTGTATTTGTGTTTCTTATAGTACAAACCTAGCTTGAGAGCATCAGAGCACAGTACAACAGTTCAAGGAACAGGAGGGCAGTTTAGAATGGGTCCGGAGAGGGAGTACAATGCTTCGGCATTCCCTGGACAGCAGGCTTTTGAGTTCTTTCCTGAACTGCGGGAGAGGTCCTGATTGCCATTGGAAAGGTGTTCCAGTACACTGGTGCATAGTGTACACTGGTGCATAGCAGGAGAATGACTGCTTCTTGGTCTTTTCGCTACGAGCCAGTTTTATTTCGAGCCTACCAAAGGTCTGGCTCCTATATGAACATGTACTGCCGAAGGTGCTAAGTTTATCTGCAAGCTAGGTGGGGATCAGGGCAATGGTTGTCTTGAAGATGATATAGTTCATTTTCAAAGGGATCCTGACAGGGATAGGGAGCAAGTGATGGTTGTGCACGGTTCGGGTGATGTGGTTCAATGTTTTAGAACTGATGATAAGGTGTGCTGCTGTGTGATGGACTTCTTTGAGGAGAGCCAGGTATACCGGGGAGAACCTGATGAGGAGGACATTACCCTCATCAATATGTGCAATCACGAGAGCCCGAACCATGTGCCAAAAGTCCTGAGGAAGGAAGAAAGGCTTACTCTTGCAGAGTGGCGTGATCTGGTATCACGCAGTGTGGGCTTTCTTGCTGATGTGCTGCTGAAAGGAGATGCTGCTGTCCACAATCTACAATACACCTGAGGAATTTGGCATACGGGGCAAGTGGGTGGGGGTTGAATCGGCCCGGGTGCGTCTAGTTCATGTATAGATTAGAGATCACAGGGGAGAGGAATCTATAATCTCCAATGGGTTTGAGATATAGCATGCTGTTACTCTGCATGGCATACCGTACCATAATGCGCCTGGAGATCCCCCTGGCTGGTGGCTGTGGTCTGTTGGGTGGATGCTGCATCACACCAGCAGAATCCCACACAACAGACACATAATCAAAGGCTCACGATGGATGCTAGTACCACGTGAAATAAGAGTCATCAATGACCAAGAAATGCTACTTATTTAGTCATACGGTGTTATGCCACCTTAGCGCATCAGGGCACTTAATACAGAAAACTGATAGTTTAACAGAGATACACAAATGAGCAGTACAAAGAGACTCATAAATGTGCCCTGGACAGGCCAAATCATCAGAGTATAAAGGCAGCCGTTGAGTTAGAAGAGGTAAGATCCAATTCCACGATACGTAATGTTCAGTACATTTGGTGATCGGAGGGTAAGAAAAATGAAAGCAAATCAGGTAAAGTTACTAGGCAGTTTCTCTCTCTAATAGTTGAGGATCTGGATTTACCCACCCTTATAAACAGAGGACCATAATCTTATCCCAGTATTAATAACTCACCTTGATGGGTGGAGTTACAACAGCAGTCTGTAATTATGTTAGTAATATAGTGAAGAGGCTTTTCCACTACCACAACTACTTGTGGGGGGCATAGGTAGGTTAGAAGAACAAGTTACTTACCTGTGGTAACGTTCTTTCGATTGGATGTTCCTCCCACGCATTCTTCATCTTATGATATCTTTGTTTCCAGCTTCAGCTGCTTTGGAAAAATTGTTCTTCTGGAAGAGGGCCCTGAGCGTTGACACGTTGGACCCGATGTCCCTCGAGGGCTTCCATCTCAGTTGACGTCATTGTCGATTATGTAACCGCGTGCATCGCCCATTAGCTTCAGTTCTGTTTTTAAGCCACCCATATGCAGAATTACCGACATTATTAAGTGTCTTTAATTGATCAGACTTTAAAAGAGTGTAAAGTTGAATGCCTGGAAATTCTACAGTAGGGTAGGTTGGGAGGGTAGATGAGGAACATGTGGGAGGAGCATCCAATAGAAAGAAGGTTACCATGGGTAAGTAACTTGCTCTTCAAATGAATTATTTTCTCCCACGTATTCCTCATCTTATGTTAGACTGCTTTTCCAGTATTACTTTTATGGAGGAAGGTGTACGAATTTGGACCCTACACTTCTTCTCTTGTTGAGATAGTACATGACCACTGTGTTG
The DNA here is from genome assembly GCF_040938575.1 of Ambystoma mexicanum. Taxonomy (NCBI): domain Eukaryota; kingdom Metazoa; phylum Chordata; class Amphibia; order Caudata; family Ambystomatidae; genus Ambystoma; species Ambystoma mexicanum. The sequence goes on from NC_090941.1 coordinate 1,105,678,989, forward strand.
TCCGTCATTATCAGGACGTTCTTTCCCCATATAGAGGGCAGAAAGGCCTTCATTGCTAGTCTGATTGCCCTCAGCTCCAAAAGGTTGATGTGTAGTTTGGACTCCGATGGAGACGAATGACCGTTGACTGTCATATTGTTAGCTTTGGCTCCCCACCCCGTGAGTGAGGCGTACAAAACTACTGCTATCTCCGACCATCGTTACCCAAAAGGTTCCCCCTTCAAAATGTTGTCCTTGCAGGCCCACCACAGAAGATCCTGTGCGTCCTTGCTCGGAGTCTGAAGTAGGTCTGACATTATGCCTGTAAATTGAGACCATTCTGTCTAGTTTTGTAGAATCTGACTGTAAAAAAAGGTCCAACTGTACAAAACGACTGAAAAATTCTACCACCAAAGGTTCGAACACCAAATGTTTGAACCTTTGGTGGTAGCATTGCAGGTAAGTAAAACAAAAATATGAAAAACAAAAAGACGGCAGGGGCAGCGGGGGTGTCCCCTGCAACACCCCGCTTACTATACTGTGTGGCATAGTGAGCGGGGTGTTGCTGGGGGACACCCCTGCAGCACACCTGCAAAAAAGAAAAAAAAAATGAAAAAAAATGGGGGTGCAGGAGTTTTCCCCCGCTACACCCTGCTCACTATTCACTATACTGTATAGTGAGCGTGGTGTTGCGGGGGAAACCCCTGCAGCTCCCATAGTATGTAAGTGTGTTTGCATGAGAAAGGTGCAAACTTTTGGTAGTTTGCACCTTTCTCATGTGAACATTCCGCCCGCGGCAAAATCAGCCACGGTCGGATCACTTAGAATCATTCTGCCCTGAGAATCCATTGAAGGGATCTCATTCTAATCCTCTGGCACCAGGAAAATGCAGGATGCCATGAGGCCGTGCAACCTCAAAACGTCGAAGACCGGAAGACGCTGGGATCTCTGGAATTTGGTGACCATCTGCAGAATGTGTTGAGCCCTCACCTCGGGTGGCAAGGCTTTCCCCAAGGATGCATCCAGGACCACTCGGATGAACTGGAGCTTTTGAGATGGTATCATGTGGGATTTCTTGTAATTGAGGGAGAAGCCCAGACAGTGGAGAGAGTGTCAGGTTATGCTGTTATGATGTTCCAGGGCTTGTTCTGGTGAACGTGCCCTGATCAGCCAATCATCTAGGTACGAGTAGACGTCAATCCCCCATCTCCTGAGACTCGCTGCCACCACCACCATTTGCTTGGTGAAAACCTACAGGGCAAAGGTCAGTCCGAATGGCAGAACTCGAAACTGCTAATGAAACTCAGGTACTTTCTGTGCTTGTGATGGATTGGCACATGAAAGTAAGCATCCTGAAGGTCCAATGACACCATCCAATCCCAGAGCTGTATGGCCTGAAGGATCTGAAAAAGTGTGATCATCTTGAACTTTTCCTTCCTGAGGAACCTGTTCAAATACCTGAAGTCTAAGATGCAAATACCTGAAGTCTAAGATGGGTCTCAGTCCTCCGTCCTTCTTGGGGATCAGGAAATACGTTCCTTTGTTCCTCATCTTTACAAGTACTGGCTCTATACCACCTTTCTCTAGCAGGCTCAACATTTCCCGCAACAGGAATGGATCTGGAACATTTAGCTAATGGCTTTCCGGTGGATGATCCTGAGGTATCTGTATAAAGGGGAGGCAGTAACCCTGGGCTACTGTTTCCAGTGCCCATGCATCCGAAGCAATACCGCACAATACCGCACCATTCTCTCAGATGCTGTGCACTGCCTCCTACCGGGGTGTCATGAGTCAAGACCTCAGAGTGGCTTTGAGGCAGCTGAAGCAGTGGCTGATGATAAAGACACCTCTGCTTGGGTGGGCTTTGCACCTCTCCCTGATAGCGTCACCTCAGGACTTGGCTGCCGCTTTTGAGGTATGTAGCTTTTCAAGGCTTTCGTCAGCCTTATTACCAAATAAATGAGAGCCATCAAAAGGCATGTTGAGGAATCTAGATTGCCCGTCAGGTGCAAATCCTGACTTCCTCAACCATGCAAACCTGCGTATTGCAGTTCTTGCCGCCATGGCTCTGCTGATGCTGTCAGCAGAGTCCAGTCTTGACTGAAGAGACTCACACATGGTCTTTCTGCCATCTCTTATCAGGTTCATGAAGCCGTCTCTTTCCTCCCCTTCGAGGATCTGATCAGCCGCCATAGCTACACGGTCCCACAGCGTGAATGTGAATTTTGCCAGTGCACATGTAGAGTTAGCAGACTTTAATGTCATGCTTCCAGCTGAAAAAAACGTTCTTTGCCCAGGTATCAATATGTTTATCATCCCTATCTAGAGGGATAAGGTACACAGCTTGTTTACAGGCAGACTTAGCTGCTTCGACCACTAAACCTTCCGGTGTTGGATGTTTTGACATGTAGCTTGAGTCTCTACTGAATGGTCTGTATTTTCTGGTGAGTTTTCTATTAACTGCAGGACTAGATTCCAGAACCTCCCATTTTGCCATTACCCTTTTTTAGAGTGCTACATGAAAGGGTAGTATCCGGTCATTTTGTGGACCTTTGTCCAATATGTCAGTGCGATCATCCTGCTGAAATGGAGGAGCAGGTTTACTCCATCCTAAAAAGAAATCGACAACCCTTGTCATCAGACTTCTGTATGATATATCAGCATGATCAACCTGGTCTGGCTTCCCAAAGTCTAATTCTGGATAAGTGTCAAAACCACTAGTTGTTTGCAGGGTATCATGAAGCTCCCCGACTCTGGTTTTCTCTTAGATTAAACTTTTTGAGACATTGGGAGTATCCTTATGTATATTACATTATTCAATTAAAGGCCAAAAGGTGGGGCGCCATCTGACATTTCATAACCCTCATATATTGAGGTTAAAGACTAGAAAAAGTCCTTTTTAGGTAAAGGTTTAAAAACGTTTTCCTTTTCCTGAGGCTTTTGTGGTAAAGGCGTCGAGGACTCCACTGCTGGCGTCGATATCTTGGTTTTAGACTGTATCGACAATTTCAGCGTCCGTGGCGTCAATGGTATCGACAACTTACTCTTTGACTTATGCTTCAAGGGACTCGATCCGCCTGTGTCTTGGATGAGTTCTCGTCCTGTCAAGTACACAAAATATCGGCAGAGGATTTAGGCTTAAGAACCGGGCTCGAGGGCGTGCAGGGTTTTGCCTTGGCATTATGCTTGTCGTCGACTGGAGCATGGACACTTTTTTTGTGTTTCGAGGAGGACAGGGTTCTTTTTACAGGATTTTAACCATTTGATTTCTGAGGTATTCCATTCCCACTCATCTTTAGTAGAGGATTTAGTCGGGAAGAAGAGGAGGAGGAGGGAGAAGAAGAGGGAGAAGAAGAGGAAGCAGAAGAGGAAGCAGAAGAGGAAGCAGAAGAGGAAGCAGAAGAGGAAGCAGAAGAGGAGGAAGAAGAGGAGGAAGAAGAGGGGGAAGAAGAGGGGGAAGAAGAGGGGGAAGAAGAGGGGGAAGTAGAGGGAGAGGAAGAAGAAGAGGAAGAAGAAGAGGAAGAAGAAGATGATCTATGATGCCTTCTCTTTGACTTTTTTGAAGAGGAGTGTTTGCTCCTGGAGTGAGATTGTATTTTTGATCTTTTTTAATGAGATGAATCTCTCGACTCATGGGACGACCCAAATTTCGATGGATTAGAAGGAAATTTTGGGGCAATCTTACCCACTCACAATTTAGCTTTATGCTCTTTTAAGGCCTTCCCTGTCATCGACAGACAAGATCGACAGTCAGAGGTTTCATGGTCGACTCCCAGGCACCGGATACATATTTAATGCAGGCCATGATGGACATTTTGGAGCCATGTTTTAGGCACTTTTTTAAGCCGTTCTTTGAAGACAAGGCCATTTCGAAACATTTTGTGATGAAAACTGACATGCGCCATAATTCTCGAAGCTATCGCATTCATGGAAAAACCGAACTGAAGCCAACGGGCGCTGCACATGTTATATATAAGGGACGACATCAACTGAGATGGAAGTCCTCAAGGGACATCGGGTTGCGCTGTGTTGATGCACAGCGCCCTCTGCTGAGAAGACATTTTTTTCCAAAGCAGCTGAAGCTAGAAAAGAAGATATCATAATATGAGGAATACGTGGGAGGACACAATCCATTCGAATGACTACATTGAGGGCATTACAAAAGACACAAAGCATCTCAGCGCAGTCGTAAGCAGGCAGTTTAGGGAGAAAGGAAAGGAAGTGTGGCTGTGAAAGCATAAATGGAAAGTTGCGAAGACAGATAGCATAACAACGGGGTATAGAGACAGAAAAGAAAGAGTTAGGGAGTTTTGTGGAAGAAAGGGTGATAGGAGGAATGAGGCACCCCAGCATGCAAATCCACCTGGGGATAGATACATTCCCCTGGAATGAATAGAAGGCGCCTGCACCCATGACTAGAGCCTACTATGCTGGCTCTAAGGGAAGATTGAAAAGTACAGGTCAAAAAGTGGGATAATAAGTTCTGGTCTACTTAGAGATGATCAGATAGGTATTTTCTGGGAGTGTTATCAGGTATTACCTGGGCCAGGCTGATCAGGGCGAGTGATGGCCTCTTCCAGTTGGTGAGATGCCACCTCCAGAAGGGACTCGTAGCTCCAGGAGTGATACACATCAAGGCTGTGGGTCAGCTTCAGTAGTGCCACCATTGTGTGCGTCAACCAGCTGCTCTCTTCATAGGAATCAATTAGCAGTATTACATGCAGATTGTCCTTGACCAGCTGGTGAAATCTGAAAGACAAAAAAGGACAAAAACAAAGATTATTTTAGCCCCCAAATCTAATCAGCATGTCATCCATGACTGAAATGTTATGTTAGTGGGATTTATAGTATGCACCACTGCCATGTGCATATTCTCCATGCCACAAACCTACACTGGTTATCTTCTTAACAGAAAAGACCAACACATTCTCTCCTTAGTTAAGCAACAGCTGGGGTGGCAGGCATGCTGAAAGCCAGAACACTGTTGGGAGGTTCATTATGGCTGTACAGGTGAGGCTAGTCGTCTACCGATGAAGCCTTTTGGATGTCAATTTATGCTTGCAGACAGAGAGCAAAATATAGAGGAAGAAAAATGTATTTTCTCACTAATAATTGTAGGGTGAGGCATTAAGCCATCTGTTATTACACAATCCACAGTATATTTAGAATATACAGATAAGACCCTCTCAGAGATTTACTTATGTGATGCGATTGTGCTGGCACACAGAGAAAAGATTACAGGGTTCAAAAGAGTGTTTATGGGATGCAGAGATGCCGAGTAATGACTCAAGCAAGACAATGTTATTATATCTAACCAAGCCTTTATTAATGGTTATTTGTTTGAGATGGTGATGGAAACATTCCTCTAGGATTTATGAGAAGTCACTCAAACCAAAAAAGGGACTACTTTCAAACTGTCAACAATGGGTTAACACAGTGAGAGGTTTGATGTGCTCCATAGCACCTCAACGATAATGTCAAATCCAAGGAAGCCAAAATCCTAATCTTAAGCAGCCCCTGTCCCTACAGGGATACAACACCATGTAAAGCAAAGTCCAGGAATGATGCCAACTGAACAGTACCAAACATATTCATGTGATGTCGTTTAGCCAGCAGGCTAACCATAATCTATCCAGTCAGGAATGTCCTAAAATCCATGATCCAAACAAAGTAACAAAACCTATCACTAAAATGTCCAGCACTAATCTAGCAAAACAATCGACAACTATATGTGCCCTCCATCCCCCTTCAGGGGCAATCCCAGTACCAAATGCTTTCTTTATTGATGGGCTTCTTCCCAGACTTGTAGCACCATTCTCACAATGCTTCTCTTTCTTCACTCTCAAAGGTTCACATACACCCCTTACAGATGTTTTTCTGTTTTTACCAGTTCTATGGAGTGCCCTTTTCACATTCACCAATTCTCAGGATTCTTTAAGCATCCTTTTCTAAAGGTTTTCACCCTCACCCATTCTCAGGATTCTTCTAGCGTCATTTTCACAAGGATTTCACTCGCACTAAATATTGCAAATCATTTGACGTCCTTACTATGTGCTCACTTTGGCCAATTCTTCAGATTCTCCTGGCGTCATTTTCAACAGGTTTTTATTTGATTATGTCCTCTTGGTCTGAATTCAGTTTCACAGAAGGCACTTCTCCTGTGGCTTTCCTTCCCCAACTTTCACATACTAAATGTCCTGCTTTCCCGCTCCAGCAGAATGTCCACTTTCTTCCAGGTGGAAGTCAGTGTTTAGATTACAAAGAATGCTCCTCAGAGAGATCTTCATCTTAAGTTGGCTACCTTTTTCAGCAGCAACAGAGCCAATCGGCAAGTGGGTGGAGAAGGGGCAATCATTATCAGCATGGGCTAGGAGTAGGCCAACCAGCATTCAACAGGAAGCCTCCTCAGCAAGCATTTGAAAAAAACCTAAAGAGCTCTAAATCTGAAATACGCACTTTCAATTTTAGCAGATAGTCAATTCATCTAACTTTTCAAATGTACTGATGTTCAAAAGTGACTAAAAAGGGACAGAAGATTTTTGTATATTATTTAATTTTATTTGTCTACCTTTTTCTCCTACTTGATCATTCATTCAGATGAACTGGCTCTTGCTTTGCTAAAGAAATATTGCTGTTTAATCAAATCTATATCTAAAATTAAATTTTGCTTTTCTTCAACCCTTTGAGACCAAGAATTTTGGGGTGGCGGGACAATGCCCGTGGCAGGAGAGTTACTACCACCCAGATTACTGAAGCAAGAAGATCTTGGAACAGACTGGTACTCTTGAAGATCTAATGTCCAGGATGGACCACTGGGTGAATCCTGAAACCAGAGATATGGAGGGAGGGGAACGAAAAAAGACTGTTCTAATGGCTTCCTTCCTCTTCCTCTAATGGTGGATTCCCAATCTATGATATTCTTTCTGCAGCACAGCTAATCTTCTGAAACCTTTCTGCCAGCAGAGGGCACAGTGCAACTCTGCATCAACTCCGCTCAACGCTTGTAAGCTCCCAGTGCTGGACATGACAACGGGGCCAGTATATATCGAGGCACCCCATGGTCTCAGTTCCTTTTTTCCGCACACTCTGTTTGCTTCAGGAAATCGGCTACTCTTAATTTTGCTAAAAATAACTAATCTCCCAAAGGCCTCAAGACATCAAGGCCTGCATGAAATGCCATTGACCAGTGTTGGTTTCCCACACCCACATGATCTGTCCTTACAGTCTGGGAGAGAAACACGACTGTGGGTCGTGTCAGACAATGCATCTGAATGTTTTCCAGTGTCAGTGTAGGCGCAGAAAATATTGTCTTTATCTTTGGGAAAAAAGGTGAAGGGATCTTGTTTGAGGTCTCAGGGCACAGAACGAAGGTCATAAGACTGGTCTCCGGTTGTAAAGGAGAAAAGGAAGCACCGCAAGAGGTCCCAATCACCAAGCAGTTGTTCTCAATACCACTCTTCTTCCTCATCAAAGAAGAGGCGAGACCACTTCGGGACTCCCCAGAAACAGCTCTGCAAGTACCAGTTGCCACCCAATACCCCAGAGGAATGTTAGGCTTTTCAGTTGAAGATGCAGGACAGCTTCGCCAAGGCCAAGGCGCCATTGGTGCGATCAGGACCCACCAAGCTTAGAGAAGACGCCAGGGGTCCTGAAAGGTCAGCAACCGCATGCCTAAGAGCTCATCTCCGGCTCCTACGGGTGAAGATTTGCCCCTGCACCGACACGCTTAGTCCTCGGTTGTCTAATGGATGGTGCCGGCTATTTCCGTCTCTGTGTCACGGAGGAACTCGTCTGGGATACGCGCCACGTCCTATGGGGCCCTTCATGTCGAATATGGGATAAATCTTTGATGACGTCAGAGATACTATCCCTTTTGGGATTGATCCCTGTACCCTAGAGAAGTGAGGGACTTTCCAGAGGAGATCTATGATGAGGGGAAATGGCTGTTGGAGCTGGCTTCCATCTTGCAGGAGGCCAGTGTTCTGGAGACATCCCTGGAGTTGGACATTTTATGGGCGCCGATTCCAGGGAAGCCACAAGCTTAATTCCAATAGGCAAAGTGGTAAAAATACTGGGCTTGTTTGTCCATTTCAGAACCACCCAGTGCATTCAGACCCAGACCTTCTGTTCACCCATGCCTCCCCTGATAGCTTGTTAGTGTAGATTGTGGCTGCCAACCTAAAAGTGTCCATGTTTCCTTTTCTGCCTCCAGACAGAGAGACTAAGTGGTTGGACGCATGGGGGATATCTCTGGCAGTCTTGCCCATAAAGAGGTAAATGGTTCCCGTGCCCTGGCCACATTTTCTTTTGGCATCTGATTGGCAGTCTCTGGTATGGTCGAGCACCTGCTTGATGTGGAAAGTACAGTGTTTTGAGGACCTGGTTTAGGATGACAAAGAAGCATCCCAACAGATACTACAGTTGGTATAGGACACTGCTCACTATGTGGGCAGGCTATAGCTATGGGCACAGTGGCAAGGAGACACTCCTGAATGAGGACCTCAGGATTTGCAAAGGATGTGCAGCTCCAGGATATGCCTTTTGATGGACTTTACCTGTTTGAGGTAAGGCAAACAACTCCTTGCAAAGGTTCCAGTCCTCCACAGCTAAGTCTTTGAGTCTGGATGTACAACAGCCTTCAGTTCCCATTAGCACAGTGTGACAGTGTGAGAAACCTGAAGGTGTCTCACTTAATAGTCCCAGAGGATCTGTCATCCAGGTGGCCAGGACACGGCATCGCTAATGCATCCAGTTCCTGTGGGTGGACCAGTGGGGATCACCTGGATGTGGGGTCTTCGGGGAGTGGAAATGGGTCAACGATGGATGAGACACGTTACCCCCTTCCCTATAACACCTTTGCCCTATCCTACTCCGCAGGATATTTAAAACCTATACTGCCCCCCCTTTCCAATACAAACACTTTCCTACACACCGTGACAGACAACTGACTAACACCAGAGCCGTTTACCTGACATGTCCCAACACAAGGGTCAGGCAGAGTCAGGCAATTGACAACTATCACACACACACCTGGCGGCCCTTTACCTTCCCCTCAGGGATAAAAGGCAGAGCACGAGAGCACACTACGAGCAAGGCTGAACGCACGAGGAGACAGCTATTCTGGACCGGCAGTTCAAGCGGAGGAGAAAAGCGGCAAAACCTGAAAGGACGACAAGGAAGGAGTTGCCCTTGCCATTTTCAACTCAGACCTGCGAGGCCACCGAAAAGGGAATCACAAGACAGGGACTACAGCTGGCATGTGGTGTGGCAGCTGTCAACAGTGCACAGAGGCCTCCCGCGTTGATAATGTAGGCCGGGAGGCATGCTGGCTACTGTGGTAACATCCTTGATTCCAGAAGCCAGACAAGCCAACAGGTTCAGCACAGCCACTGAGTCAGAGAAAGCTGACAGCAAACCGAACTGTGCTGAGCCCATGGTTGCAAGTGGCAGCATTATATGAACGCGATAAACTTGAGAACAAGGAACTTGTGTGTGTGTTTGAACTTTTGGGAAAGCCCAGAGAAGTTCCAGCTGCAGAGTGGTCAGGCTGGGTATTCTCATTCCTTAGCAACAGGGAGAATAGAGTCTTCCACGAGGAGGCAGTAGCTGTGGCTATAATCATAAAAATTGGCGTTCCACAAGGGTCCTGCCTATCACCATGTTTATACAATATTTTCACGGCTCCATTATTTGCCTTTCTGGAGCATGAGGGAGTGGTGTTTATGAACTATGCTGATGATACCCACTGTATCCTCACGATTGATGGGATTCATGAGATAGATGAGGCATATCTGAATGAAGTCTATTCTCTTATTGAATAATTCAAAACCTTCCAGCCATCACCTTTCTGTTTTGCTAAAGTCACCCCGAGTGGGACGGGTATACCCAGACGTGGGTCCCGAGTCTGCCGGGCCTAGAGACCCAAGCTACTCCTCACTGATGACGCCCAACAAGGCTGAAACATGTCTGGGGATGCTTGTGGTCTCGTGCAGAAGGGATGTGACCTAGCAGTTCGGGCTGGACTGCCCCTTTTGGGGTAGGACCAAGCCTGATTTGCATATGGTTTTTCCCCTTCTGTAATGGCTTGGCAGGCTGAAAAACGATGGTCTGGAGGGTTGCCCAGAGCTTTGCCCGTGGTTATGAATAATTCAAAACCTTCCAGCCATCACCTTTCTGTTTTGCTATTCTCTTATTGAGAACTGGATGATTCAAAATAATCTAGCTCTGAATGGAGATAAAACCGAGTTGCTAATGGTAGGGACCTCAAGCGCATTACAGATATTGGGTCCGGCTTATGATAGTTTTTACATCGAGGACTCTAAAATGTGTACCTCAAAGAAGGTCAAGACACTAGGTGTTATTTTGGACCAACATGAAGGCGCACGTAAGTAGCCTAGAGTCTTTATCGGCTCTTGACTCATCTAAGACCTTTTATTTCACAAGCTATCACAAGAGCAATTGTTGGCGCGAAGCTAGATTGTTGCTGTAGTTTGTTTATGGTATTGATAAAGGCGATGCAGTCATGAGAATTGCTCATAGAGAACATGTCAGTGGCCAGACGGGCTTTGCAATGGCTCCCTGTGGAGTCTAGATGTTTGTTTCAACTCCTGGTCTTCACTCAGAAATGTAGACAGGGACTGATGCCAGTGTACTTACAGGAACTACTGAAAGAAACACCCTGCATGAAAACTAATAATACAGATAAATTGGCTATCTCAAGGTCCAGAACTTCAAGGGTTTCTAGGGGATCCTTTTTGTTTGCACCCCCGATAGCATGGAATGGCCTCCAACAGAACTTGAGGGACATAAAGTCCACAGAAATATTCAGGAAGAAATTGAAAACATTCCTGTTTTCGTCTTCCCATTCTGAATACCTGCCACTGGTTATAATGCCTCTTTTTGTACTTTTCATTTTTGTGTGTGGTGCGCCCTCAAGCCTAAAAGTCCATGGACTGCGCATTATAAACCCCTTGTTTTCAGAGAAACTTGTGACCTAAGGCAAGTGTGAACCCGACGGAGGGATGCCAAAGCAAAACTAGGGGAAGGAAAACTCTGCTTTCCAAAAAGGTTGTGAAATTGTGAGGCAAGGCAAGTGTGAACCCGACAGAGGGATGCCAAGAGAAAGCTAGGGAAACTGAAACCACACTTTCTGAAGAGATGAAGCAAATCATGAACGGTGTTTGAAACTCATGAACATTGTGTTAAAGATGACTATGTGAACCCGACAGAGGGAGGCCAAGGGAAAAGCTAAGAGAAGTACATCCTGCATTGTGAAAAAGCAAGGTGAACTGTGAAATTGGCACATGTGAACCCGGTTGAGGGATGCCTGCGAATCGGGGTGAAGTATGATACACCAGAGAACTTTGTGTTGATATCAAGAGTTAAAGGCTGTAATGAACCCAACAGAAGGATCCCCACATTGCAAGAAGGAGCCAAGCCCGGCGTGGGGAGATCCAAAGGGCGAAGTGCAATTGCCCAAGGTGCAAGATAACCGAAGGAAGGTTTGTTTGTTGTTTTGGTCCAGCAGGCCTTCTAAGGCAAGAGACTTTGTAGAAAAGAGACTTGGCCTCTGAATATCCTGGTATCGTTGAATGGAATAGTGAACTTCGTGCTGACACGGCCCAGGAGTGTGCTGTGCTCAGAAGTCCCGCCCTGTCCCATGCTGAAAACATGGGGAAGGAAGACCCCAACCATACCATCCTTACTTATCATTTTGTGAACACTTCTTTCTTCTCTGGTTTACATTATCCCACACTCTTTCGTAACTTAGTGGTAAGGATTGGCAATATGTTTTTTAGTATAAGCACTTTTTATTTGACAAGACGCCACTAGGACTGCCTTATTATTATTTGATGGTTGTAGCTTCCTCCCATCTTAGTTTTAGGTGTACATTAGGCAATTTTCTCACCCATTCATACAGTTTAATAAACACCCTTGAACTGTGATCACTTGTGTCTGTCTTTACTGTTTCCACTATGAGTTCCTTAGAACAGGTAGAGGGTTTTTGCCCTGCACCTCTCATGTCCATCGTGGAAGATGTCTGGCAAGCAACAACCATGCTGCTACCCAAGGAAAGAGGCAGTGGAGCTCCCAGATGTGGTTTCTCCGCCTCTGAGGTGCCTTCTTCTGTCCTAAGTGCTAAACCTCTGCGAAGGCAATTTTGTTCATCAGTCTCCAGTGGGGTCTCGGCTTGGTGCCAGGAGAGGCATCTGGACCCTTTCATCTATCTGTCACTGTTTTGGATTTCTTTGCTTTTCGTGGCCGGACAGGCCTGCAGATCAGCACTGTTAAGGGTTACCTAGCCGCTATCTCTGTTTTCAGAAGGACCCCTGATCGAGGCTAGTTCATGCAATTCCCACAGTTATGCAATTTGTGCGCGGATTGTGCAAACAGTTTCCACCATGCCAGTTTTTGGTTCAGCATCAGAGGTCGAAGTGGGCGGGGGCGGTCAGGAGCGGTGCTCCTATACTTTTTATTTTTAAGTTTCACCGTTCCCATAGTTTTATTTTAAAAAGAAACTGTTCCGGAATGGTTTAGTTTTAAAATAAAAGTGTAGGAAGAAGTTGAAGCTTGCACTTCAGTGCACTGCACTGCACATTCCCCTAAAGAGCAGGTGTGTTTGTTTGGGGGTTTGGATTGTGTGTTAGAGGGGGTGTGGTGATGGGGTTTGTGGGGAGAGGTGCAGGCCAGCAGGGAACATAGTTCCACTACTTTTGTTCGTACACTTCGACCACTGTTCAGCATGGGATTTTAATTTAGTGTTGATATTCCTTATAGGTGCATTCATGGTCTCTTAGATGGTTCTACCTTAGGGAGATCTCTGGTTGCCATCACCTCTGCGCGGCGGGTGAGGGAGCTGCAGACATTATCTGTTAAACCTCCCGATTAGTTTTTTTCCAAACAGAGGGTGATGTTGAGAGTGAGACCTTTCCTCCTCCTGCAGGCGGTTTCAGGCTTCCATATCTCTTAAAAGATCCATCTTCCAGTGTTTTTCCCCCATTTTACCATTCTAAGTAGAGGAGCGATTCCATCAGCTGGATTTGGTGTGGGCTCTCAGCTACTATGTCGCTTGGACGAAGAACGTTAGGAAACATGACCAGCTCTTTTTGGTTTGTGGCAGGGTTGTCTCTAAACAGACTATGTCAAGGTGTATCACACTCTGCATTTCGGAATGCTATGATCTGGCAGGAAAGGATGTGACAGAAGGTCTCCGGTTTCATTCTGTGTCTGGCTGCCCCCTCTGCCCTACAGAGGGGGGGTCTCTGTCTTGAAAATGTGCCAGCGACGAGGGCTTCTCACACATATGCCAAACATTACTGCTTGGATTCCCTTTTGGGGCAAGGTACCCACTTCGGCAGAGCCATCTGCTAGAGTTTTCTGGTTTCGGTGGGGTCCTCTCCTCAATCTACCAGATCCATTTACTGATATTGGAGTCTATCATAATTTAGGAATCCGTGGGCGGAAGGAATACATCAGAAGAATAGATCACCTACCTCTGAGCAATGTCCTTTCTGATGGATGTTCTCTCCACAGATACCTGATAACCCCCATAACCTGCCCCTCATAACCGATAACTATCACTCTTTCAAAGGTTCTGCAGCCCCTTGGTAGCAGAGTGCTAGGGGAAAAGACAGAGATTAGATCATAGTGCACAGTGCATCGATATATACTGGCCCAAACATACTGTTCGGTGCGTGGTGCTTAGAGGCGTAATGTGGAGCCAACGAGAAGTTGCGCTGCACTTCCCGGTGGTGGAAAAGTTTACGAAGGTCAGCTATGCTGCAGATAGAATATCACAGATGAGGAATCTGTGGGAGGAACATCCAACAAAAGAAAGTTACTGTGAGGTAAGTAATTTGTTCAACTGAATCGAGGTCCAGGAGGGACTACATAGCAAACCTGATTCTTGAGGTTGGAAAAGGATGGGACTGCAAAATCTTGAAGCACCAAGTCCAGAGAGGAACCAGCCAAGAAGTGGAATCTCCCAAGGTCCTGGAGGACGTTTTGGGAAAGCTGTGTCAAAGGCAAAGAACAGGCCAGTGGGGAGTAGAAACTTTCTCTAAAGTTTTTCCTGCCCTCAAACTTCTTATGAGGGGAGAAGAAATGGTCGCCCCAATGAATTCAGCAAGGTGAACTGAAGACCACCAGTCAGGGCAATGTCTTTGCGAGATGGTGAAAGCCGAGAGGCCAGATGTGGAAACCAGACTGTGTGTAACCGAGACAAGATCCTGCACACCTAGAACAATATTGTTGAAAATAGAATGGGGATGAAACTGTAGAGAATGGGTTGTGAATCTTCTGTTGGCAGATGCATAAAATATGTTGTTTATAGATGAGGGTAAGCATGGAGGCTAAAGGCTCATTAAACTTGGATTTGAACATACATTTATCCACCTTTTGATGAGACATTTTGTTTACTAGATTAGGGTATCTCAGGGAGACTGGGTTACATGTAGGGATGACCATCTTCTTGTAAAAATAGAAGACTTCTTGTGCACAGCGCAGGGCAAGAACCCCACTTTCTGTTGCCCCATCCTTTCAACTGTTTGGCTTAAATGATTCCCTACTGTTTCTAGTACAGTCCCCAAGAACCTGTAGGTGTTTACACATAGCCCTACCTAAAGTAAATCTGTGTAATAAAGACCCTACATGGTATTTATTTATTTTTGCATTTATAAAGCGCACTAAACCTCGGGCATCAAGGCGCTGTTGCAAACATGTTACTTGCAGTGCTTATCATTTGATAGGAAACATCCACAGCACAGGGCCGGAATAGTCAACTCAAGTGAGATGTAGGCAAGGTTATACACAGCACGAGGCTGACAGAGGTATATCCATGTGTCATTACTCAGCCTTGCTCAGCCTTTTACAGGTGGCAGAATAAAGTGTCAATCCTTGATGTTTAAAACACAGGACATACCTTTTGGACGGAGGGAGAGCAACATGCGATTGTTCCAATGATACGATATGAACCAGCTCTTAGCTGATCTGAGGCGGATCTGAAGGCAAATGCCAAAGCCTCAAGACAATCTTTTATGATCTTGCTGAACACTGCACAGAGGTCAAGAAAAATAAAACTTGATAATTTAAGCCAGTAAACATGCAATCCCATTCTTTACCAAAATCAATCAAAACAAAGAAATTGGAGGCAGACTGAAGTCCTTACAAGCAAAGGAGTCAGCAAATGACCTTTTAAAAGCCAAGCAACATTCCTTCTCTCATTATAGTAAAACTAACAGGTTAGTGGCTTACAAACTAATGACTTTGCAGTCATCAAAGGTGAGTAAAGAAGTCTCGACACTGGGGGAAAATACATTCAGAAGAACAAATGAAATCAACAATTTTCTGGATATCTTATTTTGCTCCGTTTAAGAGCCAAACACATGAAAGAAGAAAGCAGAGGAATTATCTGTCTGTTGTCGCTTTACCAGGCCTTTCTGGTGATGAATGGCATGCTCTTGATAGCCAACCTAAAGAAGTGCTCTCCATTATAAAGTCTCTCCGACCAACAAGGTTGTGGGTCTTGATGGCTTCCGAGTGCTATTCTTTATGAAATTCCCAGATATCTTAGTCCCTCAATAGGGGGAATTGTTTAACACTTTTATTCAGCTTTGTATTAGTACTTCCACTATGAGTGCATCGGTTACCACCCTGCTGTCGACACCTGTAAAAGATGCCATACTATGGGAGTCTGATTGGCATAAAGTGGATGCCTTCTGTGGGAACAGACCGCAACACACTGGTATATGAAATGCCCTGTAGACTACAGGTAAAACAAGACAAGGGACGAGATTGCCTTTTATGGAATAGGAGCCATTCTCTGTACAAAGGAGTACACTGAGGCAGGGGTGCGGACACCATAAAACACTTACCAGACACCAAGAGCCCCAAAAGGGAAAAACGAGTTCAGAACAGGAAAGAAGGAACTAGGAATGCAGAAAACAGTAGCCCAGAACTGGCACAAGGTAAGATAGGCAATGAACTGCTGCAAGAAAACAAAGACAAGGTACTGGTACAAGGTAACTGAGAAGGGTACTGGTACAAGGTAGCTGAGAAGGGTACTGGTACAAGGTAACTGAGCAGAGCACTGGTACAAGGTAACTGAAGGTAGGTAACAAAAGCAGGCTGGAAAGCTGGACTGGAAACACAAACTGTTAGGCAGAATCCTGTGCAGTTCCCTTGGGGAACACTGCAAAAAGATTACGACTACAGTAGTAAGCAGTAAACCCAATTGGTAGCAGTCTGCACCACCCAGATTTACATGGTAGCTGTGGCTGAGCAGTCAGACTTCTCTCAAGAAGAGTAGGACAGTATATAGAGTATACACAATAGGGCTAAAAACACAGTAGAGCAAACAAACACTGACCAGAGCTTTGTATAAAAAGTATATAATTATTTATTTAAAACACACTGTAGGTAATATACTAGCACTCTAAATCAAAAGCAAGTTAGAACACAGTCATATAAAGTATACACACCTCCCTTGATAACTATTAGACAAGTCAGAGTTAAAACACCACGATTTGTTAAACAGATGTGAGCGCGTAACCTGATGGCACTCCAATAGTTCAGTTAAACGGAGAGAAAAAGACAGAGCATAGAAATAAAACAGGTACCAACACTTTTAGGAGTTCTCAGCAAGGGAAAAAAGGCAGCATACACTGTAGAGCCAAAGTTCATAGGCCAGGCCCACTTTAAATGGAGCAAAGCGAAATGTGCCCAGGATCATACGGTTTAAAATGCACTAAAAGTCTTTGCAGAATGTTCAAAAGAGGTTGGGGCGATTCAAGAAGGTAAAGTTAGAAGGTCTGCGGCCAACCCAGTTGGAAAGCCAAGGAGTTAAGGGTCACCTTGGGCAAACCGAAGAAAGGGAGGCCAAGCAGGACACAGTACCTTAAAGAGAGAGGAAGCTCCAGCGGTGGCAGTTGTTCCTGGCAGTGGTTGCAGTTCATTGTTTCGACCAGGGGAAGAGAGGATCTTGTCGAGGAGGAAACGTGGAGTCGTTGCACTGCACAGGGATGAAATCAGTTGCGGAGTTCATCGATAAAAGGTGCGCTCCTTTAATTCGTGGTTCAAGTGGTGAAGGTTGGCTATCCGGCCGCCGGGGTGCTTGGCACGGGCGATTCGACCAAGAGACATCTTTAGAAGGCAAAAGGGGTGAACTGGTTGGTCCCACCAGTTCAGAGGAAGAAGACTCTTGTCGTCGGGACAGTGGTGAGGTAGTTGCAGCAGGGCTTCACCGGTGGTGTCGTTGTTGCAGATGGCTCAGCTTCTTCCCTCTTCGGATTCTTAGGTCCTGTGGCGACTTCTGAAGTTCCAGTCCCAAAGGGTCTGCTTTTATGCAGAAAACCCCCCATTCAACAGCCTAGCTGTCACTCACACATGCTAAGTGGTGAGCCGGGCGGCTCATCACTGGGTCAATCAGAATACAGTGCGACTTGAGTAGCTAAGGCAACGCAGTCCAGGGTTCTAATAACCCTCCCCACACATGCTGTGGAACCCAGACAGAGTGGCACCATTTGGAGGGCTTCTGTGGAGAAGCCCGTCAAAAAGTGGAACAAAGGGCTCGACCTTGGTCAGAGTTACAGAGGCGGACACGAACGCCATTTTAGAAAAGAGTTATGGCAAAAAGACCCAACCGTTAATTTAATATTACATAAATAAACCAGCGGTATCTTTAACATTGCACCAGAAAGTGGTGCGTTTAAAATCAATGGGAAAATCCCATAGAGAATATTCCGGTGGAATATGTTGCGTGGTAACCACTGCCACCAGCCAGAAACTCGACAAGGGGGGACTGGACAGTGCCCCCTTGAAAACAGACCCAAGGGCAATATAATTAACCCCTTCCAGTACTTCCACAATAGGATGGTTTGTACTGGTTCTGTTCACAATTTAGGATTAGATAGTAGTCAGTCCCAGGGTATGGAGTCTATGTTTGGGGGTCACTATGACACCCCTGTGTTACTGCACTGAGGGTGCTGTGTAACACACACATAAAAAATAGATGATACCCTATGGAGTAAAAAGAAAACCCCGTAGCCCATAAGCACACAAAGAGTCAAAGACATACCTCAAATCATGCCTTAGAGTGGGAGGAAAAGAGTCTCAGTCTTAGCAGGAGAAAAAAAAAAAAAAATCCAGCAAAGCTGCTGGGGGACTCACTGGGTTTGGGAAATTAGCCTTATAAGAGAATTCTCCCTAACACAAACGATACAAGGCAACGCTGTCGAAAAAAGGACTAGTACCAAGCAGAAAGGGTATAAACAGAAGCAGGATAAACAGAGGCTGACTAATGGGATAATGCTTGAGAGTAAATAGACCGGAAAGCAAGGGAAGGGCAGGGAGCAGAGCCAGAGAAGGAGACAATGGAAACAGCGCAAGCAACAGAGGATGAAAGCTGCAGGGACAACGTTCAGGGACTGGGTGCTGCAGGAAATCAGGACAAGAAACAGTTTAGTTGCTGCAGGACCACAGTGCAAAGGGAAGAAGAAAACACAACGGCAGCAGGCAGAGGTGGCAAGACTGAGCCTGCAATGCCAGGCTTAAGAATTGGAGCAAATCAGAAGAGGAGCAGGTAAGAGTCACAGGCAAAGCACAAGGCAGAATAGTTAGCAAGGCAGACAGCAATTCCAGATGGGTCGCAACTGCACGAGGTTCAGAATGCAATACAAGAACAGGGAGCTTGAGGGTCTGGCAGCTCCTATGTAGTGCTAGCAGGGAGGAAAGCCTGGATGGAGCTGCATGATTGGGGATGCACACAAGCAGTCACAGGTGTTGTTAATGGTAATCTCTGGCATGGACTTTGCCAGAGGATCCAGCGCTGACAAACTCCAGGAGTTTCTGTATAGAAACAACAGCACAATAATCGCTGTGGCGTTTTAAATGTTGCAGTCCATTGAAGTGACTCTGTCAGCTTTCAGTCACAGTGAAACCAGTGTACATGTAACTCAGATTCCAAAACATCTTCCGGATTGGTCTGCTTGGTTTTCCAGATATCTTACAGGTGCATTATGGGGATGGAAGTCCTTGTTTTCAGAAACACAGGAACAGAGGCAAAGACGCAGAGATGCAGCACTAACCTCTGCTCTCTCCCAACTCCTAAAACTGCCGATGACCAGTCGACTTCTTTTTTCAGCTCTGGAGAAGAACTTAAAGCCGGGCGGACACCACACTGGTAAGAGAGCATATGGCAGAAAGAACAGAGCAGCAACCCTTGCAGAGATGTGGAAGACAGAGGTGGTCCCTCCAA
Organism: Ambystoma mexicanum; assembly: GCF_040938575.1. Lineage (NCBI taxonomy): Eukaryota > Metazoa > Chordata > Amphibia > Caudata > Ambystomatidae > Ambystoma > Ambystoma mexicanum. Next base: position 1,105,698,220 of record NC_090941.1, read on the forward strand.
CAGAGGAAGGAGAACCACACAAAGGATGTGGTGGGTAGAGAGCAAGGACTCTGCGAGTAAGGCAGCCTCTTTGAGGAAGACGGAGACCCCAGTCACTCCGGGAACACGTAGGAAGCGCACCAGAACGACACCCAAGGTACAGGCGTCCCGCTGCCGGAACACCGAAGTACCAAAAGGGAAGAAGGACTAGAGAGCAGCACACGCAGACCGACGCACAGCCGTTAGGTCCTAAGATCCAGACTCCAGTCGCAAACCCCACCGCAAGAGAAAAGGTACGCAGCTTAGAAGGGGGAATGGTTGGAGGGTGGTGTGGCCATCGGCAGGTAATGCTCAGCAAGCCCAGAGCCCACTGGGGGCTGAGCAGGTAAAGGGGGTAGAAGAAGCAAATTAGTCTGGGCTACCAGAGCCGTAGCTCATATGGGGCTGTGATCAGAAACTTCCTGCAAAGGGGTAACAGAATCCCACAGAACAGGACTACACAAGTCCATGGCCCATCAGGGACAGAGAAAACCAAAACCAACAGAGCCTATCCGTGACTTCAGATTGGACCAATACCCGAAATATAGAGACTGAACTCTGTTGCTGCTCTGACCTACCCAGGTTTCAAAACTACATCCCGGCTAAGGGATAAGTTAGTACAACTCTGGATTGCGTGATAAGAACTTTGGGGTATCTAAATCCCGAGGGCCTTTCTTATTGTTATTCTGGATTTTCTTTTTGAACAAGTGTATCCAGCTAGGAGCTGGGAGGGACTCTGAGAAAGTTCTTGGGGAGGGGTTAGAAAACCAGCCACCATAAAATTTACAAAGTTGGGGTAGCCCTTAGACTTAGTCGAATCTTAGTCTCTTTTTCTTTTTGATGGTAGAATAGAAATAGGTTAGAATAGTGTTTGACCGAGAGACAAAGGTTACTCTTGTAAGGCGGGCTGACGGGCACCGGTTTGTTACATTTTAGTTTGTGGAACTCTTCTTAGAAAATAAGGACTAGATAGGTTTCTTTCTTTAATTTTACCAATAATATATCATATACAACCATGTCCTCTTGTCCATCTCCTGTCTCTGACCTACCACATACCCCTTTCCTTTTATCATCCTTGCACTTGATGCACAGGCAGCTTTTGATTCGATTGACCGGGCCTATTTGGATCCGGTATTAATTAAACCGAATTTTAACCCTCAGTTAAAACCCAGCTGGGGCTATTGTCTCTAATACTTGAAATACAATTAAGGTTAATTTACTTTTATCCCCAGAAATAAATAGTGTTCGAGGCACTAGGCGGGTACTAGGCACGGGCAATTCCCTCTCACCACTATCTGCATTAGCCCTGCAATCTTGAAAGAGTTGACTTGGTACACATCAGCATTAGGTTGCAAGATATGCAGATGTTATTTTATATATCATAGCCTCACATTCCCATTCAAATGGACTTCTAATACAAATAGGCATTGGGGGTGAATAATGCCCACGCATGCCAATCCCTTTTCTGTACATTATTTAATTGGCTTAATTTTACCTTTATAGTCAGATTTGGAGAGATTGGCAAAACACAAGATCTTATGGATACAGGGAATGACAGCAGTCAAAAATAAGCTGATTCCTAAACTTTTATATGTCATCAAAGTGCTTCCTATCAAATTATCCTGTGTGGAACTGCAGAAAGTCCCTCACAAAAATAGTTACATTTGACTGGGCTAATAAACCTCCTATAACAGGTAGACGGATACTGACCGAGGCATTGCAAAGGAAGGCTTAGTGCTATGCAATTTCATATATTTCCTTTATGTCATATAAGTGCTGCTTCGACTGGCTGAATCCCCCAAATGTGAACTTATCGTTTCATCTTAAGGGATAACTGATAGCTTTTTATTTACATAATTTACACAGAATTCCAAATCTGATTTAATAAAGCTTTTGGAACCACTAAGGGTACCCTTTGGAATTGGGATGAGGCTAGGCACGTTTTTGACCTTTTTCCTTCCCTTCTCACCACCGTTTTTAATAACAGAGTTTATTCCAGAATTGCACTCATTAATGTTCTTTCAAAAGCATGGAGTAAAGGAGGCCTTTAAAGATTGGGGCAGGTGTTCTGAGGGCTCTTTGCTAGATTTTGAGGCTTGTGAACAGAGTTTGAAATTGAGAGATTTCGTTATTGCCAGTTGACAGACTCGATATGTCATCCTAGAGTAAGTAAAGGCTGGAGGAAGTAGGGATGCAACCAATTTGAAGACCTATTTTATTATCACAATCTCCACATCATACGATTTCACTCTTTATAAACTACTTAAGTCAAGAGTGCCAACCCCACCCAGACACTCATATATACAGAAATGGGGAAATAGACTGCCAAACACAGCTATACGAATCCGCATGGAATAACATTTCAGCTAGGATAGCTAATTCTTCCCCATTAACTTTGGTCAAACAAAATGCAAACCAGGCTTGTTTTCCCTTTTACCTTTCCCTGGAGTGGTTCAATAAGATGTATCCAATACAATTGTCATTATTCTGGAGATGTCTATTGGCAAGGGAAACCGTAATTCATATATGGGAACATTTGCAATGAAGTTTTATCACATGTCAAGAAGATCATGGAAGGTGTGCTCCCATGGGTTCCCTTTGTAATTCTCAGAGAAGATGTTGACTGGGGGATATTTACTGTCTGGCAGGTGGGCTCCCTAGATTGATTACACATATCCTGCTAGCTGGGAGACTAACCACTGCAAAGAACCGAAACATCCCATTTTCACTGAATGGTGGGCAAGATTATGGAAAGTGTCATGAATGGATAAGACTCCGACCCTACTAGCAAAAACACTTCCAAAATGTTACATCTGGATTATGTTTATTAATTTTGTGATGGGCAAGGATTTCCCCTAATGTAGATTTCAAACCTTTGAAAATGAAAAATGTCTCTTTATTCTAATGCTCTGTGTATGAAATAATTGCCATACATACCCCGGGTTAATGATGATTTTAATGTGAAATTTGTGTTGAATCTTTTCCGTGTCCCGCCACTATAGTGTGCCTATCTGTGCTATTCATGAATGACTATCACCCCATCACTTGTTCTCAAATCTTCAATACGTGGCTTTGAACCAACATAAATACATTGCTGTTATAATGTAATGTATACGTTGCTATAAGTTATACATTGTTGTAAAACAGATTTCTTTACGATTCAGCATCCCTATTTCAACCTATGCATGTGGCAGTGTGTCACATTCATAGGACATCCCTGTACACATCCAAACCTCACGAGGAACTTGTTCTGCAATGTTTGTAGCAGGGGAAGGATTTTGCCAGACACCTACACATTTCAAGAAACAATTGCAGGGGCAGGGTGATTGTCCAAGAAAGCTTTTTTTTTTTTTTAACAGATTTGTTAATGGAGCCACTCTAGACTAGTCTCCAACAGGGAGGTGAAAGCTAGTCTGCTGGTTTTATATCTATTATCTGTTATCTGGACCCTGAGGTAAAGAATAACAAGATGGCCAAGAATGATGTACAAAATACTTGGGAACCTTAACTTCCTTTCTAATCACCCACAAACTACTATTTCCTTCTCGTAGCTTTGGATGGAACTGACATATAGTAGCTCTAGTGTTCCGTGTCATTTCTGGTTTTCCCAACGGCCAGTGGGCAGAACAGGTAATCTAGGTTCAGGAAACAAAAGTCCACTTCTCACACTCAGACACAGAAGAGATTGGCGGGTTTGGCCAATGAGCGGTTGTGGGAGTTGCTTTCAGAGAAGATCTAAGAAAGAGTAACAGCTGTATGCAAATGAAGTGAAGCATATGAAGAGTCTCCCACAATCAGCACAGCGAAGATTGAGCTATGGGATAACAGTATATTGGATCCCAGATGTCACAAATCGTTCAATGTTGTTTGGGTCTATGTCAGAAATTCAGGACCTCCTGATCATTGGTCCTCTTTTCCGTTACTCAAGCTTTGCAAATCTTGTACTGATTGAGAATGCTCTGTGCAGCAAAGGGTATGGCCATAACTGAGCCTTTCCCAGGCTGGTAGGACTACATAGACAATAAAGCAGCTGCAGGTTGCCTTGAAACATAGACTCAAAGCTTTGGTGTTTATCAATGTTTTGATGTCCTGCTGGAACCCTAGAAAATGTTCTCTACCAGATCTGCTCCAGTGAGATTTAGCAAAGATGTCCTGATGAACTAATGGCCTTAGATATGTATGGTTAGGAACAGTATTATGCCATTGAAATCTAGTGGTTGACAGTCAATGAGGTGGAGCAGGTTAGAGTGTGAGTCAGAAAACATGAGACAGTGAAAAGTAAAAAGAATAGACACCACCCCAAACAAACATGATCAGCTGAGGGTGACGCGTTATCTTCCTACCTTTCAAGCACCACTTCCCGATTCATGGTCTTCTTGATGTTCTTGTTTTCATTGAAGAATCCCTGCAGGATGTCTTCAGTATCCTCGGGCAGATACAGGCCTTCAAAGGTACCCTCTGCCATCACCGCCAACAGTTTTAGTAAGGTGCAGGCTCCCACCCTTTGATGTGCTAACACTGCAGTACCCTTCCTCAGAATTCCAGCATTCCAACTTGCTTCACGTATTAATGTGTTGACATCAGTCTCTGTGCCATGATCAGGGACTTCAAACAACCTGGTCTGGGTGAGGTTGGTTGCCAGTGTAACAAGTGTCCTTCTACCACTGCAGAGCTGCGTGGCTAAGAGAACACTATGTCCACATGGGGTGATCAGGATGCGGATGAGATGGGTCAGGTGCTTTACAACCTCTTTAGAAAACACAAGTCCAGTTCCCAAATTCTCTGCTCTGGTTTGGCCATTTAGTTGAGAGTAAAGTTGCTTAATTAGTGTTGCAGTGTGGCACTCCTGGTATACTTGGACACCTTCCTCGCAATTGTTGGCTGTCAAGGTGTCACTGGTAAAAACAAGGTCCTGCAGGTTTTCACCTGGCCCCAGTAAGAGATTTAGTGGTAGGAGTTGACCTGTGGGGGGAGTTATCTCTCTAGGAGTTTTCTTTCTTTTTTTAGTAGTTGACAACCTCTGTTTTCTCCTGGGCATGCAATGTCTTCTTGATGAGGATCCGGCACTACGAGACTTCATTGACTGTGGTGGCGGTGAAGGCTGGTAGATGCTCCCTTTCTCAAAATCACTGACTTCCTCCCCGGCCTCCTTGTCTTTGGTCCTGCTTCCTGTTGAATAACCAGGCTTGGAAACTGCTTCTGTTGACTTGTCTAAAGGACTGGAAAGCAAGGCAACAGGTTTAGAAGAGGACTTCAGGACAGTAGATTTCAATGTGTCAGCATCACTAGTGGCCTCCTCCATATCGCTCTCTTCCTCACTCTCACTCTCATCCTGCTCCACAGAACTTGTAGTAATGCTGGATAGTCTTCCACTGCTACCTGAACAGGTTACATTGACGAAATCCCCAGCTGTTGTAGAATCCAAATCTGCCCTAGCTCCAGCAATGACAATATTTTGCTCTAATGCCTGAGCTGGTTCTACTGTCTGATCTTGGGTCTCTGGGTCCAATGTCTCTGACGTGAGAGTTCCTCCATGACCGAATTCTCCATCTGGGTGTGTTGTTGTGGAATACTCTTTATAGGTCCCCAATTCTGGGAGAATCTCTTCAAGTTTGTTCTGGCCTTGGGAATGAACCAAAGACTCATCTTCTAATGGCGTGTTCTCTTCAGTAGGACTGCTTAGTGTGGCGTCCTCTGTGCAGAAGGATGACTCTGCGATGGCAGTCAGCGCCTCCACAAACTGAGCCTTCTCCTCATCTGTAAGTAGGCGATCACTGAAAGTGCGGAGGGATTCATGAAGCCAGAGACGAGCAATGATTCTCATTTTCAAAGCAGAATGGGAATATTCATCAGGATTAGGAGGGCAATCTGGACACTCAGAGTCTTTGGCAGGTGTTGCGAGAAGAACCACAGAATGGGGAGACAGCAAGAACAAGCCCTTCATCACTTTCTCAATGTCGTGCAGAGAGAAGAGGTAATGGCTGCGGTTTTGCGAGGGCTTAAAGATTCTTTTTATGGAATGGTAAAGGTCAACAGTGGCACTGACCAAAGCCACGGCCATCTCAGTTGGCCTGGCTAGTGAAGGTTCCTGACGTAACCACTTTATGGTCCTTGGGGTATACATGCTGACGAGGGACTCTCTGGTTACAGCTGGGAGGGAAACAACAGTGAAGAGTCTAGTGAAACGTGGTGATATGGGACATGCTCTACCTGCCGGGGTGGCTACCGTGGCAGTATAATTGATTCCTAGAGGATTGCAATATAGTCCAAGCTGGTTACATTCTGCACTTTGGAATGCATGTTTGGAGAGGGCCTGACGTAGAAGTTCATGGATAGGATGGCTTCCATTTCCCGGACCTATAAAAAGTATGGGAAGACAATTAAAAACGTAATATTAATTTCTGTCAACAGTTTCTTGTTGATGGTGCACAGGTAAATGTTTTCACGGTGTAATCAATAATCATATTGTAGATTATGAGGACATATATTTTATTTATGTAGCCAGTTGCTAAAATGTAAAGCATTTTGGATTAAAGCGCAATATAAACACAATAAATACAAATACAAATATATTGACGCATCTCAAAATAGTTATTATAGAAAGAAAATATAAAGATTTTAGTGTACATTGTACCATTGTTAAACCAAGTTGAAGAAAATCCCTTTACCACAGATCATTTTCTGGCTGAAACCCACGAGGTACCTTCCATTTACATGTCTAGACAGACACCCTGTGGTCCCCCATTTAATTGTGAAAAATGTGGGAAACCTGAGGAGTTATAGTCGCCAAAGATAAATATTTTTGTAAATCAATTCTACACAGGCCATTACTTGCTAAAGACGAGTCCAGAATCCCCCCTCCCTCTCATACGATCCTGTGTTGCAAGCGGATATACAAAAGAACTACGGTGAGGTCACTTGTTTGCCACATGTAGAGGAATACTGCGCCACTCTGGGGGTCAGGGCTAGACACCCGCTCTATGATTCAATCCCAGTGGGGGTCTGGTGGGCGTCCCAGAGAACTCCCCCAGTCCTTTATTGGTAAATTCTGGGGTGCAGCCTGTGTCTAAGTTGGTAAACACCACCTTACTCATGAGTCAGGGGGAAATATGCTTCTTGTGTGAGGAGGGTAAGCCCTGAGATAATTGACCTCACAACCCCCGTTTGACATTCCAAGAGGAAGCAGATGCTTTGACATTTTGCTCAGCAACTGGCCACAAGAGCAAGCATAGAGTGGGGTTGAATCAGATGGGTTTCTAGGGTGTGCTGGCTTTGGCATGGGCTGCAACCGGGTGCAAATGAGAAAATGCATGGCAGTCAGCTACACATGCAGCAGGGAAAGAGGGCTTAAATACAGGGATTGCCATGGGAGCAGTTCTGATGCCATAGATGTGCACTAAAGTCCAGGGCAAAGACAAATGCCAAGGCAAATACCAAAATCCAAGACCAAGGCAAATACTGTATTAAATATGTGTTCAGAGACACCTAAAACCCCCAGTGACTGTGAGTGACTTGACGCACACTGTATTTGGCAGACACCCCAGAGTTTGAAAGTCAGTGTAGGTAGTGTACTGAATGGCTTTTAATTCCCCTTCCTCTCACTGTTTTGCCCAGATTCATACTTTTTAAGTTGAATCCCTGTCTTGTAGGTATTCCTCCTAACCCTGCCCTGAGTCCATATTTCTGCTTCCAGGCGGAGGCTGTGCTGGCTCTTGATTCAGGCAGGCTCAAAATTGAAGGCTCTCTTTATGTTTCACAAGATGTTTTGTAAGCGGTATACATGCCAACGGTATTACCCAAATTGACCTTTTACAATTGACCTTTTGCACAATTGACCTAATTATAGTGGACCTAATTGACCTTCTGAACAATTGACCTTTATATTATTTTAGTTATTTTATATATGTATTGAATTGGTTTTGGATTATAAATAATATAAGGTGATTGGGAGGGGAGTTGCAGTGGGTTTTGGATTGGATGGGGGTTGGAGGGGGTTTCCCCCGCATAGATGTCCTAATTGACCTTCTAAATTAGGTCAATTCACCCGAGGTCAATTCTCCCGAGGTCAATTGGAAAAGGTCAATTAGTATACAACCCATGCCAACAGGCTCCATTCCATTCTCAAGGTGCTTATCCTGTCATCTTTTTTCTTTCTTTCTATTCTGGAACTTGTAGTCCTGGATTTATAATGAGGAGATAAGCCCCAAGGCTGCTGGCCGACCCTGTCAGCAATGGCCCGCCGCCCAAGTTAAGGGCCCGAGAGAAACAATTCCAGGGATGTTTACCATTATAAATCCAGGACTGCAAGTTACAGAATACAAAGAAACACACAGACTGGATAATGTTTTTAAAAATGTATATTGTGCATTTGGTTAAAAGAAATTACAACCTTAAGCACAAGTAGAGTAAATATTAAAAAATGATGCAGTGAAAGGAAGAAGTTAGCAAGTTATGATTTTATTTTAAAATTTTATTAGCATTTATATATGTACAGTTACACATGCATCAATTGCATCACATATGGCTGCGTATTCCAATGTACAAATATTGATATGCTGTTAATAAAAAATAACACAATAACAAACAACACACCGATAACTACTTACTATAACAGCTTTCCTGCAGGCCTGTTCTATCCGGGCCCAGCATCGCTGCACCTGTGTACATCCCCAGAACATGTGTACCAGCCCTGCTTCCCCCATTCCACACCAGGGGCATAGCGACGCGTATTATTGCAAAATGTGCCCATTCTGTGTGGGGTCATGTAAGTGTGGTATAAGACGTTTAGCTGGATCAGCCGGAACCAGGGGTTCCTCAACACTTCTCGGGGGTATGTCAATATTCTCTCCCACTCTCACTCCGTTATGTCTACTCCCAGTCCTGTCTCCCACCTTTCTTTTAGCATTGTGCCTCTGGGGTTGGGTCTATCCACCAGTAGGCTGTATAGTCTCGACACCGGCTTCCCGGCTTCCAGCCATAATTTAGAGTATGCATTAGGGTCAGCAAGGGGCTTGCTGTTGGTGCTTCTGGCCACTTCCCCCATTTCTCTCTGGCTTCCTTTCGGATCCTTGGTAGCACAGAAATTGCCCTTTAGGAAATCCTTCCTTCTCCCACAGGGATAAGACAACCTCTTCATACACGTTGCCTCAAGTATAGATGCCCACCCTTCCCAATGTCTCACCACTGCTAGATCCATTCTATCTCTGCAGATGTCAGCAGAGTCTCAGGTGAGTAGGGGTGCGCAAGTTTCAGCAGCGTCATAGCTCTATACCACACCTTTCTCCCCAGTGCGACAATCATGGGAGTGCTCCCCAAGCAGCTTAATGGTACCCATAATATCTCTTTCAGGCGTGTCAGAGCTACCAGTTGCTGTAGCAATTCTGTTTCCGATGTAGCGTCATCAGAAAGCCATCTGGTTACAAAGCTGAGTTGTGCTGCAAGATAGTATTTTTCTAGATCCAGCAGTTGCATCCCTCCCTCCTTGTAAGGCAGACATAGCGTGGCGAGTGACAATTTATGTCGGGCCGCACCCCATAGAAACTCCCGTAATATCGCTTCTAGCATGCGAAAGAAGGAGGCTTTAATGTAGCAGTGGACGTTGTGAAAATGGTATAAGAATCTTGTCAGGATTATCATTTTAGTGCTGGCTACCCTGCCCATCAATGACAACGGCAACCTGGACCAAAACGCCATGGATTTCCTTAAGCCCTTCACTACTGCCGCTGTGTTACTCTCATGCATTTGCTCCGGCATGTGCCGTATATTCAATCCCAGATACCTGAATGTGTCCAGCTGCCATTGGAGCCCTACGTCCTGCAGTTCTTCCACACCCTTACCCCGAAGGCCCGCCAGCAGGAATATACACGAGTTCTCCCTGCTGAAGCAGATCCCTGACATCTTCACATAGTTATCCAGGACCTCTAGTATCACTGGTACATTGTGATGCGGGTCTCTCAGGCACAATAGTACATCATCCTCGTATAGCAATATTATGTGGTTGATTCCTCCCACCCGGATGCCTGCTTCCAAGAATTGCTTCCAGAGGTAAATTGATATCAGCTCCAGCCCTACTACATATAGCATGGGTGATAACGGGCACCACTTGGTTGCCCTTTGTATGGCCCAGACCGATGACACCACCCTCCCAGATTTGACCCTTGCCACTGGTGCTGTGTATAACATCTTTATCCATTTGATAAACCGTTCAACGAACCCAAACTCATTCATTACTGCAAGCAACCATTCCCAGTATATTGAATCAAACACTTTTATTGCGTCTAGTGAGATTATCGCACATTGCCCCTCTGTGTCTGCTGTGTGTGCCATAACATGTTGTAGCCGTCGCAGGTTCATAGCTGTGTTACGGCCTGGGATAAAGCCATTTTGGTCGCTATGTACCAGATCGCAAAAAACCCTGGATAGCCTCTTGGCTAATACGGTCGTCAATATCTTCATGTCGTAATTTAACATCGCCAGTGGTAGTATGAGTCGCATTTGTTGGTGGCAGCACCCCTTTTTCATATGCCTCCTTAAACACTTCGAGCAACACCGGGGTTAGAGCTGAATCATACGTCTTATAAAACTCTGGGGGAAGTCCATCACTCCCAGGTGTCTTGCTCGTAGCTAGTGATCTAATAGCCTTGGTTATGTCTTCGGCCGTTATAACCTGCTCTAGCGCCTTGCAGTGCGCTTTACCCATTTTAGGGAGCCCTATTTCATCTAATTTGCTGAGGATGTCCTCTTGGGGCACCAAGGGTTCGTGGCTGTATAGGAGGGAATAGATTTCCTTAAAGGTGTTGTTGATTGTTGCGACTTATTCAGTATACCTGTCTCGTTTCTAAAATCCGTGGTTAAGTGTTGCATATGTTCTCTCTTGCACAACCATGACAGCAGCCTACTTGGCCTGTCCCCTTCTGCATATGCTCTAGCAGTTTTTACAGTGTGGTCAAATTTTGATAGTCTCCCCCATGCATCATGGCAGTTGTGTCTGGCTTCCCTTAGTCTTATTTCCTCTTCCCGGTTTCCCAGTGCACACATTTACATTAGCCTAATATCCTCCTCCCTCTTTTCGAGTTCCGCCCTCAGTGTTTTTCTGATGCCACCTACACGGGCAATAACCTCCCCCCTCGCCACTACTTTCATTGCCTCCCACACTGTGCCCCATTCTTGCACACTACCCACATTCCTGTCCATGTACTCCTCCAGCTTACTCTTAAGTTTGTCTCTGAAAGCGTGGTCCTTCAGAACATCTGTGGGCATGCGCCACAATGGTATAGGAGATCTTGGGCCCAGCATTGTCAACTCCAGCAATAGTGGTGAGTGGTCCAAAATCGACCTGCCCAAGTACTGCACTGATTATACTTGCACCAGGTGGGTCTTGCCTATGAACAGGTAGTCAATTCTGGTGTATAGATTGTGTGGCTGGAAGAAATAGGAGTAAAACGGTTGAAAACAGAGTTTACACAAGCCCCCATCCTGGCTCAACCTGATATCAACTGGCCCTTCCTAGTGGAAGCAGACGCCTCGAACTACACCATTGGAGCAGTTCTGAAACAGGAATTCAACAACAGACTGGAACATCCTATTGCTGATCTTTCACGGACGTTAACTCCCAGTGAAACCCATTATTCTGTATTAGAAAAGGAACTGCTAGCCATCCGTCAAGCCTTCACCGAGTGGCGTCATTTACTTCTGGGAGCAAAACATCCTGTCCAGGTTCGCACGGACCATCGAAATCTTCAAGTATTACAGGCTCTGGAATGTAGGAATAGCCGTCAAGCCCGTTGGGCCTTCTTCTTTGCCCAATACCAGTTCCAGATTCATCATGTTCCTGGAACACAGAATATAATTGCTGACACCCTCGACGTCCGGACTACGAACCCCCTGAAGACCGGACATTTGCTAAGATGTTTCCCCATACGATATTTGCAGCTCAAGCAATCAGCCTCCTGGAAGAGGTTTGCATGCAGACCCAGTCCTCTGAGCTCTGGAGAGATATTTCAAGGAAGAATCAATGGAATCTGAGAACCAAGGACGGATACTTGTTCAAGGATAATGCTCTAGTCATTCCCACACAAAAACTACAACAAAGGATAATAAACCTCTGTCACGATACCCTTCACTCCGGACATCGTGGCATTACCAATACCCTCCGTCTAATACAAAGGCAATTTTGGTGGCCTAGAATGAAAACTGACATACAACTCTACGTACAACCCTGTTCTGTCTGTAGTCAAAACAAACATGACAACAAGAGACCGGCGGGTCTCTTACTGCAGACTACACTACCAACAAGGCCTTGGGAATTCATTGCTACAGACTTCATTGTGGAATTGCCACCTTCCAGGGGATACACGAATATCATGGTCACCATTGACTTGTTCACTCATATGGCTCATTTCACCCCCCTGTATAAACTGCCATCCTCACCAGAACTTGCTGGAATCTTCCTGGAACACATTTTCCGACTTCATGGACTCCCTTCCAAGATCATATCAAACAGAGGGCCTCAATACATTTCTCAGTTTTGGAAACACCTTTGCTGGATACTGGGAATTCAACGTGCCCTCTCCTCAGGCTATCATCCCCAAACCAACGGAGCCACTGAACGTGTGAATCAGACCTTAGAACAATATCTTCGTTGTTTCACTACCAAGGTCCAGGATGATTGGTCCCTTTTAATACCTGTGGCTGAATTCGCCTATAATAATTCGGATCACTCAGCTATTAAGACCAGCCCTTTTTTCTGTAGCCAGGGATTCCACCCTTTGGTTCTACCTTCTGTCCTCCCACATCCTACACCAGTTCCTACAGTCGATTCCTGGATTGAAACACTCATCAATGTACAAAGAGAAGCCAAAGAACAGTTAGAAAGGGCCAGGACTCAGACAAGTTATTATACAGATTCAAAGAGAAGACCAGGGCCCTCCTACACACTAGGAGATAAAGTAGGGATATCCTCGAAACTGCTGCCCCATCTACGGCCAAATAAACTGGCTCCCCGTTATTATGGGCCTTTTCCTATAAAAGAAATCATCAACCCAGTGGCCTTTCAGCTCAAATTACCAGAATCCTGGAAGAAAATCCACCCAGTTTTTCATACATCTCTAATGAAACCATACAGCCAGACCTCTCGGACTAACCTCAGGCCTACTCCTGTACTTGTCAATGACCAACTGGAATATGAAGTCTCCAGAATATGTGACTCCAGATATAAACGTGGTCAGCTCCAGTACCTGGTGGAATGGAAAGAGTATCGTCACAGTGAACGCACTTGGGAACCCATCTCAAACTTAAATACCCCCAGGTTACTCGAAGGTTCCATCTCATACACCCGGGCAAACCCGGCGGGACCGGTTTTAGGAGGAGGCATGCTGTCATGAACCATCGGACACGCCCCTTCTGGGCCTCCTAGTCCCTGACACGTCGGGGCTTACGCTCTGTTACACTCTGTTACACTACCAACATGGCCACAAGCACAGAACGCAGCCTACCAGCCTTCACGTCCAATGCAGCACGTTCTATAAAGTAGCCACACCCCTGCGGCCCCGCGTGTCTCAACGCTACTATTAGCTGTGGCTAGACGTGTGCTCCGTAGTTCGCCTTCGCGGAACTCTGGTGTTTCTTGGTTCCCGGACCTTTGGCTTTCCTACTATTCTCACTCCTTCTTATTCAGCCTTCTCCCGGATTCCGTGCACCTGCCTCAGAGTGCTCCTTCCCCTTTTCCTGGACTTCCTGGAGTTTCCTAGTGATCCCAGACTTGAAGCTGAACGAACACTGGAAGCCGAAGACGGCCGAGCGGGCTTGTACAAGACCCGAACCATACGAAAGAAAACTCCTCCTAAGGATTCCATCAAGCAGCAAAAACAGGTGAGAAAAGGGGAAACCTGTGACAGTGTGGGTCTGACGAACATGTATTCATGGGCATACTGGTTATATCTATCTATTATCTATCATGACATGGGGATTGCATTGTGAGGTGGATGGAATGCTTGGTTGGGTGTTTGGACTGGGGTGGCGTGGTGTGGGATCTGGGTGGCCTTAAGGGCCATGGGTCCGGATTGTGATGACGTGTTGGGTGGGGGACATGAGTGGGGGCCTGCTGGCAGGAGCCCGGCACTGGGGGTGGGGGACATGAGTCGGGGCCTGCTGGCAGGTGCCCGTCACTGGGGGTGGGGGACATGAGTCGGGGCCTGCTGGTAGGTACCCGTCACTGGGGTTGGGGGACATGAGTCGGGGCTCCCAAGTGCATGGTGCCATTTGGGCTGCCTGCAGGGCATGGGGGGGCGGGAGGGCCCACACTGCCAAATGGCGTGTAATACTCCATGTGCACCCTCGGAATACACGTACCCCGCTCGCGCTAGGCCAATAGCGTGTAAAAATTCACACGGACCCCTCGGAATACACGTTCCCCGCTCACGCTAGGCCAATAGCGTGTAAAACTTCACATGCACCCCTCGGAATACACATACCCTGCTCACGCTAGGCCAACAGCGTGTAAAAATTCACACGCACCCCTCAAAATACGTGCAGGCAGCCCATCCACCCTCCACATACCCCGCAGGCAGCCCATCCACCCCAGTCCATAGCCCGCAGGCAGCCCTTCACCCCTGGGCATGCCCCGCAGGCAGCCCTTCACCCCAGTCCATAGCCCGCAGGCAGCCCTTCACCTGTGGGCATGCCCCGCAGGCAGCCCTTCACCCCAGTCCATAGCCTGCAAGCAGACCTTCACCCCTGGGTATGCCCCGCAGGCAGCCCATTCACCCTCGGCATGCCCCGCAGGCAGCCTACTCCACAGGGGGGACTTTTCCCACATTTTACACGCGTTTTCGCTGGGGTGAGCGGGGAACATGTATTTCGGGGGTGCGCATGGAGTTTTACACGCTATTGGCCTAGCGCGAGTGGGGAACGTGCATTCTAGGGGTGCGTGTGGAGTTTTACACGCTATTGGCCTAGCGCGAGCGGGGAACGTGTATTCTGGGGGTGCGCGTGGAGTTTTACACGCTATTGGCCTAGCGCGAGCGGGGTACGTGTATTCTGGGGCGTGCGTGGGGAGTTTTACACGCGTTTTCGTGGTTGGGGGGCTGTATGCTGGTCCACTGGCCTTTGCACCATGTACTGGATTTGTGTGATCTTTTTGGCGCATGGGGTGGGTTTGGGGGCATAACTGCTTATGGGTGTATAAATCCATGAATGCGCTGTGCGCCTAAATGTGTTTGCCAGCGCTAGTGCCAGCTGCGTGCACCACTTGTGCGCCGAATTCTATGAATTACCCACTAAATGTTTCAAAACGCCCTTTCCTCTCGCAGCCTGTCTTTGCAACTGGAACAAGGTACATACAGTTAGGATTGGTCTTTGTTTGTCTGGCACTTCAGCTTTGGATTTTCGTTGGCCAGAAGACGGGAAGGGTAAGGAGGCTACAGAACAGAAGCCATACGATTCCTCCTCATTCCCACCTTGCCTTGCTCCCCACAATAGCATACCCTGGCCCTGATGTATACCTACACCACCTTTCCCGCCCTCATGTCAGTCTTCCATAACCAGCCACAATTTTTGTTTGCTTCAGATCCGCAGATGGAGTTTGAAATACTGATATCAGCTAAGGTGGGAGGACAAAAGTGATTTATTTCCCAAAAAGTATTTTAACTCCTTCTAAAAAACGAAAAAGGTGTGGTGCTGCGCGAAGGCCCTGAGGAATGTGACTTTGCAGAAACTGAGGTTTCTCTAGTCGGCAGCCAGAAGTAGACTATTGCTACCATCAAAGTACTTTAAACATCCCATTGGTGTGAATTCATACTGGTAACCCATGACCATGTTCTCGATGCTCTAACAAGTAGCTGCCTGAGTCCCCATCAGATGTACTGTATGAGTCTTGTCGATGGAGGGTGGAGGGTGGACCTGGGGTTTGCGGCGTTCAAAGTGCGGGATGGAGTTGGTAGTGTGTGGCGCTGCCACTTAGTTGCCTTGATGTTGAGTGGTGTAAAGTTAGTCTCTGGATGCTAGATGGGATCATGGGGGTTATGTACAACTTGGAACCGGGGGCTTCTGGGTGGTGGCGACATGCAGTTGGGACCTGCAAGTTTTGTAATGGGCATCGCTTGTAATGCTTTAATATTGTTGATGGTGTTAGCTAATTTTCATAATGTGGAGGGGTTGCAATGTGTATGAATACACGTAAAGCTATAAAAGTGCAGGCTTACATTAGAGTGTTGGGGGAATGATGACGGTTTATTCATAATATTTTAATAGGTGGGTCACTATGCATGGTGATCTGGATCAGACGCTTTGGTGGATATGCCTGTAGAGACACATCTTATTAATGGGTGCTTTTTTATTAAACTTCACTAACCTTCCTCTATCACCCAATAATTAGAAGATGTTACATGGATTTGGAGAATGACCCACTATCCCAACTCACTTTTCCTGCCCATTTTGGTTTTTAAGTGTGCAGATTTGCATACATGGACATGTTCCGATGTTTGTAACTTTTGTAGGCAATTCAGTCCCTTGTATTACATTTCCGTTTTTTCCCGAGACCCTGCTTATGCATAAGTTTATATGCCAGTTCAGTAAAGTTGCATTTTTAGATCTTGATTTAAGAGTTTATTAGTTCACTGGCTAGTAATCTTTCAACATTGTTACTTATGATTGCCTATCAATATGTATAATGCATGTCCAGTAGTGAATGATACATGTTTTTATAAGACACAAAAGTGGCACCTGGGCTTGGGTGCTTTTATCACATGAATAAGATTGATGCATGACATGGGACAGCATATTGGATTTACTTTTGGGTTAGGGTGACTAATATAACTGGCCTTAATGAAACCATTCACCTTAGTTTATATATAGTGCAATATTAGTTTTTTAAATGTGTTCACAAGGGAAAGTGGTGACTGAGGATGTATTAATAGGATCGTAGGAGGGATGAGGAGTGTGGATGCCTTTAAGATGAATGTGAAGATTAAATGATTGGCCTGATAGTTGGTAGATGGGCGAATGATTGATTATGTGGAAAGATCCTAATTGTGGGAGTATATTGTATCTACTGATGCGCTTTTGTGGAATATACTTAAAGATCACCAAGTTTGTCGGAAATACAATATACCTGTTAATGTGGTGATATGAATGGTGGGTGATAGATGACCTCTTGGGAGCGAGATTAATTCCCTTTAATGGTTTTATTAGGTGAATATCAACCAATATAGAATCCAAAACTTTCATTATTATAAATGGCAGATCCTCACATAGACAAGGTTAAACTTTATACATCTGATTTTGGTAGTTTTACAGGAGACCGGATGGGTCTTTGGGACAAATTGGTGGTCGGCGATTTTGCAGTTTGGATATGGAAGGGTGATGGGTGATGTGGACATCTTAAAATACATTGAGGTTTTTAAAAGTTTTTTTTGGTTGGTGCTATAAATTTGATACAATCAATATATGCGAGTGAATGTTGTATAAGGATAGGTTAACCCATTTAAATTTGGTGTTATAATCTGAATGAATAGTATAATTAGGGGTTAATAAAATATAAGGGGATTGCAAGGGAGATAGTTGGATGGGATATAGATCGAATTTATGATTTTCCAAGTGGATGAGCGAGTTGGGGGAAAATGGATGGGAATTGAGATTATTAACAGTTTAGTTCATATAATTAGGCGTGGTGTTTATACAGCATCTCAGAGTTATAACGAAGTTCTTGTGTGGTGAGTATTAGAATGAGATGGAGAACGGTTCTTAATTTAACAAGATGGGGACAATGTTAGTTTAAGATGAGGGTTTTCTTTGTCTTACTATTATTATATGGAGTTCATTTGTATATAGGAGAGGTGTCCGGGACAATGGACTGTTTGAAATGTTACTTTTAGTTTGTACATTTTGTGTGTTGATGGTGACTTGCTTCTTTTCAAAGGGGGGGAGCTGGGTTCACATCTTCAAATCATGTGTTGTGTTCAATTAATTTGGTTGGGTATCCTTTAGTTGATCAAAGGTGGTAAAGGTGGTAGGGTGGTGAAGATGGCAAATGTTCTACATCTGGCTACGTGGAATGTTAATGGATTAAATAATGAAAAAAAAAGGCAGAAGATTATGTCCTTTTAAAAGATCTGAAGATTGAGGTATGTTTAATTCAAGAAACTCATCTCTTAAAAGACGAAATTGAAACCTTGAAGAAAGGCTGGGTTGGGAGGGTATATGATTCCTCTTTTTCCTCAGTTCTAGAGGATTTGCTATTTTGTTCAGGAGAAATGTTCCTATTAAAGTATTGAAGGAAGTAACTGACATAGAGGGTAGAATGGTGGCATTAATGGTTAATATTCAAGGCTGTGTGGTTGCTTTATGTAATATTTATACCCCATCAGTGGATGACGGAAAGTGGCCCAGACATTACAAGATTTGGGAACCAATAACATCATTCTAGTTGGAGACTTTAATGCTGTTTTGAACAAAGAAATGGATAGAAGGCAGACTGATCGTCATCATCTATCTTTGGAAGACCTGCTTAGGGAAAACAGCTAGGAAGATTGCTGGAGGCTGGAGCTTCCATGCGCTAGAGAGTACAGTTTTTACTCGGGTGCTCACTCTGTGTATTCTAGACCTGATAGCGAGAAAAATGACTGAGAATTATAAGACTTATAAGACAAGTCAAATAGGCAACATATTATTAACGGATCATGCCCATGTAACTATGCGTATAAAATTGATTTGTGACAGACAAAGACAATATACTTGGAAGATGAACAATGCAGTTATACAAAACGAGGAGGTACTGGAGAAGTTGAGAACAGAAATTGATTTTTTTGTGTCTGAAAATCACAGGGGTGATTTGGGACCGGAGAGTGTATGGGAGGCTTTCAAATGTACTATGCGAGGATGTTTGACTAGTCTGACATGTGGGGTAAATAGAAAAAATTACACTAGACAAATTGAACTTGAGACGGAGAACAGTGATCTGGAAAAGAAAAAAATGGCAGATCCAAATGGCTTGGACAATACGACAGAGTTGTTGAAATTGAAGAGAGAATTGAAAAATATAAATCGATGAACGGGTGGAAAGGAGATACCATTATCAGAAATGTGTATACTTTGAAAAAGGAGAGAAATGTGACCGGTGGCTGGCTTATAGGCTCAAGAAAAGGGAGTCGGAGAGCTCTATCACATCTATTCGAAACAAAGTTGTACAGGTCACCTTTCATCCCGAGGAGATCAACAAAACCTTTTGGGATTATTATGTGGATCTATACCGGAATGATTCTGACAAAGCCATCAGGGGTAATATTTTTCTTGAAAAAGCGGAGATCTCTAAACTTCTCAGAATTTCTTGAGGGGGAGATAACTTTGGATGAGATCAAAAGAGCAGTTAACAGATTAAATGCAGGGAAATCACTGGGAACCTGATGGCTTTCCAATGGAATTTTATAGGCCGTTGCCAGACTCGGCCCTTGAATTATTGAAGGACATGTACACGGCCTCTTTGGCGAATGGTATACTACCGGCTACTACAAGACATGCTATGATTTTGGTATTTCCTAAAAAGGGGAAGGATGATAAGCTTCCGACGAGCTATCGGCCGAACAGCCTTATTAACACGGACAATAAAATCCTGGCAAATATCTCGGCCAATCAGACTAGAAGATATTCTCCCAAAGTTGATCCACGAAAATCAGTCGGGCTTTGTGAAAGGAAGGAAAACATCAAGCAACATTAGGAGGTAATTCCACATGATTTGTACGGAAACTAACCCAGTGGATAGTACTGCGTTTTTTTCGCTAGATGCAGAAAAAGCATTCGATCGAGTGGATTGGGACTTCCTCTTTTCTGTCCTTGAGAAAATGGGATTTGGGGAGAATTTCAGGTCTTGGGTTAGATTGCTTTACTTGAAACCAACAGATAATGTCAACACAAACAGATTTTGATCAGACCCGTTCAAACTAGAAAGAGGGACTAGACAAGGGTGTCCTTTGTCTCCACTGTTTGCTATTGCGATCGAACCCCTAGCTGCTGCGATTAGAGACCATCCAAATATAATAGGAGTATCTTGCTGGGGGGTACAACAAAAACTGTGGCTGTTTGCAGATGACTTGCTCCTGGTACTTAGGGAATTGGATCAGTCATTACCATCTCTCATGGATATATTGAGATTATTTCACACAACCTCTGGATATATAATAAATTGGACAAAGTCAGAGGTGCTACCCCTGGTATCATGTTGTAGTAAAAGATTCATAACCAGTATGGGGTTTAGTTGGTGTCCAGATAAAATGTTGTATCTTGGGATCTGGATTACTCCGAAGGTCAGTGATCTAGTGAGGATTAACATGGAAACGATTTGTTCAACATTTAAGGCTGATTTGGAATGCTGGGGTTTATTGAATCTTTCATTATGGGGAAAGGTTAATGCTTTAAAAATGGTATCAACCCCTAAGATCAACTATGTCTTAAGTATGATCCCACTAAATATTGATACTAAATACTGGTACGAGTTGGATAGGCTTATCCAAGGTTTCTTGTGGGATAGGACACCACCTAGATTGAAATTGTGGAAACTGCAATTGCCTTTGAATAAAGGTGGACTGGGGTGCCGAACTTTAGGATGTATCACCTTGCCTATATTTGTGATTTTATGGTTAAATTCCTGGCACAGTTACCTGACGAGTGGGTTGTGGCTGAGACGAGTTATAACGGTCCTCTGTCACCAAGGGCGATGTTGACCACAGAATCAAGGACGAGATGTGTGAAAGTCTGTCTGAGAGGTTCATGGGAAAAATTGACTAGATTACTGAATGTGAATGCATATAACGACCCCGGCCATCGATATGGATGAATCCTTCCATTAAACTGGAGAACAAATCTCTGTTCTGGCCGGATTGGTTTCTGCGGGGTGTCAGTTGGATTGAAGATCTCTTTAAGGAGGGGAAATGGTTGAATACTAGAGAAATACAACAATAATTTAATATTGAAAATTTCAAGGTCTCAAATTACAGAAAATTGAAGAATGCTATTGGTGTGATTGATTGGAAGGCCAGAATGAATCTGGATATACTCAGAAGAGAATCGAAGGTTGGGGAAGGTGGCCTGGCTAGCCGGGTATACAAACTAATTGTGAATGAATACAAAGGCAATGATTTACTGAGAGATGAGTGGAGTCGTAGAATTGGTTCTGACATTACAGTGAACTTGTGGACAAGAATGTGTGCAAATGTTAAACTTTGTTCCTTAGGTTTGACTGAGAGGATGAGACAAATTAAAATCCTGAATCGGGTTTATTGGACCCCCGAGAGGTTATGGAAAAGAGGTCTGAAGGACGATCCAGGTTGTTGGGCTTGTGTTCAGGAGACCGGTACAATGGAACATATGTTGTGGGATTGTAGGAAGGTACAGGAATTTTGGATAGAAATAGGTGCGATCTTTGAGAAGGTTTTGAATGAGAAGATTGTGTTTGATTTTCAGACATTGGTGCTGGGCTATGATGAAATCTTGGAAGATCTTAATCAGAGCCAGAAGAAATGGTTATTTAGAGGTGCCATGGTTGGAAAGAAAACCATCCTAAAGAATTGGAAAACTGCTGTTACCTTACATAAGGATGATTGGATACATGAAATGCATAATCTGGGTGATGTGGAACGTTTTTAGTACAGAAAACAAGGCAAATATATGCTATTTAAGAAGATATGGGGGAGATTTCTTTCACTGTATTGAACCTGACATTGAACATGACAATTGTATATTATCAGATGTAGACCATGTGACTGAGGGGTTGGGGGGGCTTATTTATTTATTTTGGTTAATGCTTTGTAATTTTGTACATAGTTACTTTGCTTTGTTATCTTGCTGTTTTTTACTGTGATGTTCTAATATTTACACTGAAAAAAAATAAAAAAGAAAAAAAGAAATGTGGAAGGCAGCCACAATCCCAAGCATTGTTCTTTGGATGCGTACTCCAAAAAGAAACCATCCTTTTGCACCCCGCGTCACCATATAAGTGGAAAAGATGTTATGGAGAATGTCATGATCGACTTCATTGACAGCGATACAGGGGTCAAGCAGGAACAGAAGGCATGGTTCTTCCTTGTCCACAATGATGAGGGAGTCATTGATGATAGGGATGGTGTGCAGTGAAAAAGTCGAAAACATTATGTCGAAAGTCATAATGCCGAAAAAAAAAGTCAACCTTTTTTTTTAATGTTTTATTTTTTTATTTATATGTTTTTCTTGGGTTCTGCAACTAAAAAATGGGGTAAAACAAAAAAAAATAGAAAAAAGAGGGGTTGGGGGAACCCCCCCATTTCAAACAAAAAACAAACAAAAAAAGACATTTGAAATTTCTTTTTTCGACTTTTTTTTTCGACATTATGACTTTCGACATAATGTAATTCGGTAATATCACTATAAACCGATAGGATGTAGCAGTATCATTGCTGCATCTGGAAAAAAAGTTGGGCAGATGGTCTTGAAGGGCGTCCGAGATCTCAGTTGGAGAGTGACAGAGTTTGCTCTTTTCATTATGATGAAGGGTGGGCGAGTCAAAGGGTCGGAGTCTAAGAGAAAAGGTTTAAATTACTTACCTGTAACTATTGCATGGGTCTGGCATGGATTCACATGCTCATGAATATTCCCTGTCAGGCTGGAAATCCTCAGTAAAAGAGAAAAAAGTATAACTTTTGCTTTAAAACTGTATTTCTTCTCTAAACCAATTACTGTCCTCTGGGTCATAGTTCCCCCGTCCAATGATAGTCCTCTCCCTAAGTTCCACCACTGGTGGCCATCTTCATATTTGGTAAGTACGTAAAGTGGCAGTATGAACCAAGAAGAGTCACAGAGGGGAAGGAGGGAGGGTTCGCATGTGAATCCATGCCAGAACCGTGCTGGAGAACAATAGTTACAGGTAAGTAACTTAAACCTTCTCCAGCATGGGGTCTGGCATGGATTTGCATGCTCATGAATACCGATTACACAGAAGTACATATACGCAACCACAGGAGGTGGCAAGGATCTACATAAGCAATAAACACTCACCTCTGGAACAGACTCACCTCAAATGAACAGGTAGCGTAGCACCGCTTGGCCAACTTGCTTGGCCGACTCAGGACTCCTCCCGGCACTCCCTGGCGACCCATCAGAACCTCCTGATGGTGTGCATAGAGCTCCACGTAGCAGCCCTGCAGATGTCGAACAGGGGCACACCAGAGAGAAACGCTTTTGTTTCCGTCATGGCTCTGGTGGAGTGGGCTCTCGGCCGGTCTGGCAGCGGTCTGCTAGCCAGTCGATGACAGTGCATGATGCAGCCAGAGAGCCACCTGGAGATGGAAGCCTTCGACAAGGCCTTTCCGTGATTCACAGGTCCAAAATTGGCAAACAGCTGATAGGTCTTCCGAAAGCTTTTCGTGCATGCCACGTAAAACATCAGGGCATGAGCAACGTCCAGTGAATGCAAGGCCCTCTCCGCTGGCGATGATGGTTCAACAAGAGGATAGGCAACACTAAAGGCTTGTTGAGGTGGAACTACGATGAAACCTTCAGCATAAAGATGGAGTGTGTATGCAGTACCACCCTTGAAGTGTGGAAGGACAAGTACAGCTGTTTGCACAACAGGGCCTGGATCTCCTCGAACCGCCTGGCCGAGGTGATCGCCATGAGGAACGCCGTCTTCCACGATAGAAACTTGAGTGGGGCCTGATGCATCAGCTCAAAGGGTGTCCCCATGAGCTTAGTCAAAACCACATTGAGTTCCCAAGCCAGGGCAGGAGCCTTCACTGGCAGCAAATTCCTGAAATGTCCTTTGAGGAACTCCTTGACGAGTCTGCGTGACCACAGAGAAGGCCTACCTGGTGCCCTGGTGTAACGGGTAATGGCGGCCAGGTGCACCTTGATAGAGGAATGAGCCAGTCCAGCCTTGGCCAAGGAAAGCAGGTATGGTAGGAGCTGCAGGGCTGTGACACGCAGAGGAGTAATCTTCTGAGCCTGGCACCACACAGAGAAACGTTTCCACTTATGACCGTAGCATGTCAACGTTGAAGGGGCCTTACTCCTTCCCCTCTCCTGAAACTTCTGGGTGGAAGAGGCTGCTGTCCCCTTTCCAGGGGTCTTTGCCGAAGCCGCAGCAGTTACCTCACACTGTGCCTGCTGGGACACCCACAGAGCAGTCAATGGGGTTGTTGATGGGGAGGTAGCAGCAGTCGTTGACGATGTGGTTGTGGCTGTTCATGACACTGTTGATGATGGTGTTGTCTTGGCTGGTTGAGGCGCTGATGGAGAGAGCAAAGGGCCCACTTTGGATATTTCCTTCGTATCCTTGTCTGCCGATGGCAAGCAGAGTTTCGAAGGAGTTAAGGAATTTCTCTTAGAGGGGGTGCCCCCCCGCCGGTAGGCTCACCATGGATGTGGTCGGCGATGGCGTCTTTGCCCTTCCTGAGTCAGGAACCACAGAGGTGGTAAACCCAGTGGGATCAGTGGCATGCAGCCTTGCCTTCTTTTGGACCCCCGAGGGAAGGGTGTCCTCAAAGGACCTCAACCTCTTTTCTGAGGGCGTTCGATCGTGGGACTGGCCGGTCCTGGGGGAAGCAATGCCATGCCTAGATGCCGAGTCAGAGGCCTTACCCGATTTTAACCATGCCGCCATCTTGTTGTAGCGATCCTTCTTGGTCTTTTTCGAAAAACCACAGCAGACCTTTCATCCCTCATCATAATGGTCCGGATGCAGGCAGTAAAGACATTTGTGGTGTCGATCCTCCACAAAAACGTTCCGTAGTCCACATTTCGCGCAGAGTTTGAAGCAGCATCTCTTTTCCTCGATCATGGCAAAATGGTGTGAATTAGGCCCAAGACTGGGTCTTTCTATGATCCGATGAAAGATCCTCAATGTAGCAAGATCTTCACCAACAGCGGATCCCCGCTGCCGGTAATCGACCTCCGGTCGAACGATAAAACCAGAAATCGGTCAAAAACTTTCATATTTCACCCAAAAACCCAAAACATTAGGAAAATATCTCGGAGAGCACTAAGAGGACTCCCAACACTGAAGCATGCAGTAAATATCTGAAGATGGCCACCAGGGGTGGAGCTTATGGTGAGGACTGTCATTGGATGGGGGCAGTATGACCCAGAGGACAGTGATTGGTTTAGAGTAGGAATACAATTTTAAAGCGAAACTGTTTTTTTCTTTTACTGAGGATTCCAAGCTTGACAACGGGGACTATTCATGAGCATGTGAATCCATGCCAGACCCCATGCTGGAGAACTGGAGCAAACAGCTCCTCCTTTTCTTCTTTATCTTTTTGCTACCAGGACAGAAACAGACAGGTTTTAATTTCATCCAGTCGGACATTTAAAATAGTATGTGGGATGTTAGCAAGTGCGTAAGGACTACCCAGTGTCACTGCCTCTACTTTTAAAAATGGTTTGTGATATACTAATATGTAGGTATTGTCACCATCAATGCCGGTGATGGTGTGCCGTTGTCGAGCTGGTGATCGAGCTCTTGATCATCAGGCTGATTGTCTTTGAGGAACCACAGAGAACTGTTAATGAAACATCAGGTGACAGCCTGGATGGATACAGTTTGGACAAGAAGTGTCTCAAAACAGAAGGAACGCAATTTATGATGACATTGAGGCAGCGCTTTTCACATACTTGGTTTTTGAAAGGTGAAGATGGTGTAAGGAGGAACATGAAGAACTCTGACTCTGACGTGTACTGCATGTTCTTATCCCAGAATATTGACACTTTTTGTCCCTTTAATCATTAATTTCCAGTCCACATAAGCAACAGGGTTGCCCTCTAAACAAGGTCGTACAAATGAAAGGGAAAGTCAGTGGGGTCATGAGAAGCTCCACTAGGGTGCATTGAGCAATTATGGAATTTGTTCTGGTCCAACATGAAACCGCAGGTATGCACCTGACGTAGTCACTACTCTGAGTGGTGCCCACAGGCCATGCCTATGGGCCAATTATATGCCCTTCCAGCTGTCTGCATGACCATGGCCTGCAGCCATGACACAGGGACCATGTTCTTGTCTGTACTGCCCAGAGGACACGACCAAAGTTACAAAATTCAGCATTTGGCTAGTCATTCAAACGGAACCATGTGTCATAGGTCTTTTTTACTTCTGTTGTTAAGTGTTCTGTTTTGATCTTCCTGTTGTGACCTTTATGTTGCAGTTTTTAATATTTTGATGCCTTGTATTCAATGAAGCAAGCCCATAAAAGTTATTGATATTGGGCCTTATTACACCGAAGGCGGTAACCAGCTATTAGCACCATGGTTGCCGCCAGTATTTTACTGAGTCCGCCATGCTGAATGGCGGAATTACCGCCCCATTCCAAGGTGTGCGGGGGCGGTAATTCCCCATTCACCATGGAACTTTCCCATTCCCATTTTTGTCCCTATAGGGCTCAATGGGAATGGGGAAGGCGGTAATTACGGTACCACAATTTGCGGTACCGTAATTGCCTCCAAGGTCCCTTTGCGGGTCCCGTCCTTAACGGCTGGTAAAACCAGCCGTTAAGGTAGGGACCCGTGAAGGGACCTCGTAGTAAGGCGGTAAGGGATTACCGGTACCGGTACCCTTACCAGTACCGGTAATCCCTTACCGTCATCCGTGTAATGAGGCGTATTGTGTATTACCATACACCTCGCCATACTAAGAGCCAGTTACCAGTTTGACCTGGTATTCTTTGTTTTAGCTAATATCATTTCTCTGTTCATGCAAAAGCCAATAACATTTCCTAAAGAAACTCCACTTAAGGTAGCAACAAAAGCTTAGCTCCCCCAGTGTTAATTGCCACACACATCACATTACAAATAACATAATCAGACATTGAATATTTAAATTATTGAATTTTTCCAGTAAGTTGATCTAAAATTCAACACAACAGAAATTACATAAACTGGTAAAGATGTCAAGCAAAGGAAAGTGTTATCTTATGTCGACTCAATGGGTGAAAACAGGGAAACAATTGAAAGACAGCGATAAACTTACAGGGAGCAGCAGCATGGAGATCGTCCAGTAGCAGAAGATAACGTGAGTGCGGACCACGTGAGGGTGAAGCTTGAGCTTCATGGATTGATGATAACAGCATGTTGCATCTCTTGCGTGGGATCTTACTGGACATTAGCTGGCGTAGGTGGGCAGCGGTCAGACAGGTACTGATGGGAATACGGTGAAAGGTGTGGTTGTGACCGAGCAGGGTCTGCATGAAGGAGGACTTTCCAGAGCCAGCCTCCCCCGACAGGAGCACGGGGTGAGAGGAGCCCAAGAGCAAGTTTATTAGGTAGGACAATCCCACATACTGCAAAAGAAATGCCAGAATTCAGAACAACTACAACACATTCTATATTTCTATGTTTTATTAGCACATGGAAGTCATTACTGACCTCCCCTGAGCCAATCAGTATGCTCTGAAGGCAGTCAATTACTTAGGTCATTGACTACTTTCTCTATAAAGCACAAACATTTCTGGAAAGAAGCCTATGTACGCAATTAATACCTAATGTTCCTGAGTACACCAATCAATGCATGTGTACCAGGTGTATCAGCGTGTATTATCACAGTGTACCCCACATAACCTAAACAATAAGTGGTTAAAAAAGCAAATAAACACAAAGTTAATCACAAAATGCTCACATTCAATCATTCTAGTTACAAAAGTTAAAAACAATAACATGTCAAATAACATACAAAAATCAGACTTCTCAATTATAAGTCAGGCCCTGAGGAAGACTGTGTTGCTGGCATTCGAAACTAGAAATATACTTTGGCCATTCGTTGGCCTGGTGGACATTATAGGACAATAGGCCTGCTTCTAGCGGGACACTGTTGTGCACTTCTTATAAATCTAGTTGGCCGTAGTATTTGCGTCCACATACTGGCTTTGTATTTTTCTGCTTTGTTAACCACTTATTCCTGTTTAGGTTATGTGGGGTACACCATGGCCCTCATTACAACACCGGCGCTAAACCATGGCGCTATTAGCACCATGGTTGGTGCCGGTGTTGTAACAGCTCCGCCATGGTTCAATGGGGAATTACCACCCCATTCCAAGGTTGGCGGGGCGGTAATTCCCCATTGAACCATGGCCCTTCCCCATTCCCATTTTCACCCCATAGGGCTCTATGGGAATGGGGAAGGCGCTAAGTACGGTACCGCAAATTGCGGTACCGTACTTAGCACCTAGGTCCCTTTGCGGGTCCCTACTTTAACGGCTGGTGTAGACCCGCCGTTAAGGTTGGGTCCCCCGAAGGGACTTCGTAGTAAGGCGCTAAGTGTTTAACGGCGCCACAGGGTCGTAATGAGGCCCCATGAGTTATTTTCTTGGTGAGTGGGTTTTGTGTTTGTCCCCTGCGTTATGTACTTAGGACAATACACACTGGTACACACACATTGATTGGTGTAATCAGGAATTTTAGGTATTTATTTATTTATTCAGATTCGTAGAGGGCGCAGCAGCCCGGAGGCATTGTGGCGCTTGTTACAGACAGAAAGCTTGGTTACAGGCAATGGACAGAGAACAATAAAGTCAGTTCCATCCATATAGTTTTACATAGAATATTTTGCAAGGTTAAGAACATACAGAGGGTGTATGTGGGGGTAGAGCATTCCATAGCTCAGCAGCTATGTAGGGGAAGCCCAGCTCTCCAGCTTTGGCTCTGTTGATGCATGGAATGTGTAGTTAGTTGGCGTAGTAAGTCCTGGTGGGTCGTATTGAGATGGATTTAGTTATAGTCTCTGCAAGGTATGATGGTGCTGTGAGGTTAAGGCATTTGTGGGTGAAAGTGATGATTTTAAATGTGATGCGCTCTTGAACTGGGAGCCAGTGAGCTTCCTGTCTGGCAAGGGAGATGTGTTCCCTTTTGGGAAGGCTCAGGGCAGCTCTGAGGGCATTGTTTTGCGTGACTTGGAGTCAGTTAATGTGTTTTGTGGATGTGCCTGCTAGAAGGGCGTTGCAGTAGTCTAGTTTTGCGCCAGTGGTGGCTCTGGCTATTGATAGGCAGTTTGGCTTCGATAGGTATGGTTTAATTGCGTTGATGAGTTTGGTGGTGTGGGCTGAGGCGGAAGTGATGGCGCTGACCTGTCTGGTCATATATAGTGTTGAGTCTATGTTAAACACCTAGAGTCTTGACAGATGTGGAGACAGGGATGGTCATCTTGTCAATGGTGAAGTTGGAGTACAATTTGTCTAGTTTGGCTAGTATGACTTTTTGACCTAATATGATGATTTTAGTATTTTCCCCATTGAGGCAGAGGACATTGGCTGCCATCCATGCATGAATGGTGGTGTATTTAGAGTGAAGAGCTTGGGTGTCCTTGTTGAAAGAGCCGGTGAGAGGTATGAGTACCTGAGTATCGTCAGCGTAATTGGTATATGTAATACCTCGGGCATCAAGCTTGTCGAAGAGGGGCTTCGTAAACAAGTTGTATAATGTGGGTGCTGTGCAGGAGCCTTGTGGGACTCTGCAGTGTATGGTGGTGGGGGCAGCGTTGGCTATGTTGGACAATACTTTCATTGCCCTGCCTTCCAGGAAAGAGGTGATCCATAGCGCCGCTTCATTTGATAAATTGGCTGATTGGGTGAGGTGTGAGGTGAGTGTTTTATGATGAACCAAATCAAACGCTGCCGACAGGTCAAGTTGTAGTAGAAGGGCTGGCTTCCCTTTGTCCATGATTTGGTTGGTCTGGTTTATTAGGTCCACCAAGGCAGTTTCCGTACCGTGACCTTTGTGGAAGCCTGATTGCCTTATCCCAAGAATGGAGTGAGACTCAAGGAATCGTTGGATTTGGCAGTGGGCTGCTTTATCCAAGATCTTGAGGATGAACGGCACAGTGGTTATGGGACGATAATTGTCGGGCTGTGCTGGGTCAAATGTAGTGTTTTTCAGAAGGGGGGGTACCCATGCTTCTTTAAGGCTGGCAGGGATGGTGCCTGTTCTAAAAGAAGCATTAATGAAAGCTGTCCGGAGCGGGGCAAGGAGGTCTGTGCAGTCCTTTATGAGCTTGGGAGGACAGATGTCCCCTTTGCACATGGGTGGTTTAAGGTTTTTGAGGAGGCTGATGACTTCGGGTTCAGTGTTGTCTCTAAAGGTGAAGAGAGGTTTGGTAGTGTTAGGTGTGGGGGAGGTGGGGTCGGCATGGTGGGGGTCGGCATGGTGAGGTAGAGCTTTGTAGTGGTCCTTAATTTTTTTTGTTTTGAGGAGTTCAATTTTATTGAGCATGGCAGATTGGATACTGGCACACCAGGCTTCATCTTTGATGATCGCATCTGGAGTGTTTCGAGGACAGATGAGTTTATTGAAGATGGCGAAGATTTCCTTAGATTGGGAGTTGGCATTGGAGATTCGGACATTGAAGAAGTTAGCTTTGGCTTTAGTAATAGCTTCTTTATACTGGCGGGAGATGAGGTTAAAGTGATTCTTATTGTTGTTGATGGGGTTGGTTTGCCAGCTTTTTTGAGCCTCCCTTTTAAGGGAGAGTAATGATTGTAGTTCTTCAGTGAATCAGGAATTTTTGTGTAACGACTTTTTTCCTTTTTGCATTCAAGTGGTGCTATGGTGTTGATGGCTGGAGAGAGGGTATCTTTGTATATGTCCGGTAAGGTGTTCGGATCGTTGGAGAAAGGTGGGGCTAGTGCGGGAGGTAGAGGTAAGGTCGTAGGTTGTCCTGTGTGAGTTTTATGGAGCTTCTTACTTGAGCAGCAGGGGCTGGTGTGAGGATTTTTGGCATGGAGGAAAAGGGCAAGATCAACTCAATACAGTTGTGGTCAGTCCATAGCAAGGCTGTGTTGGCTGTGATAGTGGTGAAACAATTGTGGTCTGCAACCCAATCAAGGGTGCGGCCTTTGGAGCGAGTGTGGTTTGTGACTTTTTGTGTGAATCCTAGGTCAGTGAGCTCTTTAGTGAGGGAGGTGGCGGCTTTGTCATTGGAATCATTAAATCCTAAGTTAAGATCTCCCAGAAGAAGGGTCTTAGTAACGTACATAGTTTTTTTCCCCAGACATTTTTGTTTCTTAGATGGCTGTTCCTGCTATTCTGGTTTAACAGGGAACCCTGGTGTTGCTTCAGAATGACTACTTTCTCAGCACTGTGATTTCAGAAGCAGCAAGGGAAACACCAGAAGGCATTTTTGTCATCCACATCAAAGAGGCAGCAAAGCAAATTCACAGAAAGTTTTCTTTCAACAAGGCACACACCCTCCCTCTACAATTATTCCATGCACTTTCATTGTTACAGACAACATCCAATTTAAAGCAAAAATGCTCTTACTTTAGCATCGAGAAACAGTTTACTTTTACATTACGCTCATTGCGTGCCCACGTTAAATCCATTCCCTTATAAAGAAATCGTTATTTAAATACTACACATTAAAACCGCAATTAGCTTAGTGTCACATTTTGTCCATTTACATTATTCACCATTAAACAAATGTTCTTTTACTTCACCACCAAAACTTCAAAACATATATTGCTGATACCACGATGTGCTAATAGCTCTACAGACATTGGGAGGGGTCATTATCACTTGGGCCGTATTTTAGGGGTTTGTTGTTATTCTGAGATAACAACCCTTCTTTCAGGATACCAGGACGTATTATCATCTTCTTGTACAGTTTCTTATATCAATAACTAGCGGTCCTACTCAACCTTTTTTTTCATAGTGCGGTGTACAATGAATATAGGCGGGGATACTCTCCTGAGCCCTATCGATGGGGCTACAACTGGGGAGAGCACTGCTTAGGTGGAGGTGGTCATGGATTCATGGCGGGGTTGGATGTATAGGACTTGTGTATCGAGGGGCATTCTGTTTGATGGTGTTTGAAATGTTTACAGTCACATGAGGAACAGCTCCACCACAAAGCCCAAGTACATTTATTAACTTACAGAGCATGAAATGCGCAAGTGCTTCCGCATTATACGGGGCAAGAGAAGCCAGATGTACAAGGAGCTTAAAAGCTGGGAGCTGCTGCAGCAGCAATAAATGTCAAGCATGAATGCAGTGGCAGGAAACCAAAGGGTTTAAGTGACCGGGAGAAATGGAGCAGAGTCCTGCAGCAGCGGATAAGGATATCTGGGGAATGATCAGAGCTTACTAGGGTATGTTCACCTTCTGTGCTGCTGTGACCTGCATGACCCCAGGAGCAGGTTCCAGAGCCCAGGCCTGATTACCATAAAACATTTGATTGTAGCAATTCCTGCAGATGGATGGCGGGGCGATGAGTGAGGACTGTGCTCCGACCTCAACGAACATGGGGTCACAACAGCAAATATTTTGCTCTGCAAAGTACCTCAGGGTTGTCCCTTG